>NC_083107.1:65421149-66089899 GCF_949774975.1 Lagenorhynchus albirostris
CTGCACAGTTTCTGCTAAAAAATCAGTTGATAACCTTATGGCAGTTCCCTTGTATTTATTTATTGCTTTTCTCTTGTTGCTTTTAATATTTTTTCTTTGTCATTAATTTTTGTCAGTTTGATTACTATGAGTCTTGGCATGTTCCTCCTTGGGTTTATCCTGTATGCGCTCTCTGTGCTTCCTGGACTCGGGTGACTGTTTCCTTTCCCATGTTAGGGAAGTTTTCAGCTGTTATCTCTTCAAATATTTTCTCAGGCCCTTTCTCTCTCTCTTCTCCTTCTGGGACCCCTATAATGTGAATGTTGATGTGTTTAATGTTGTCCCAGAGGTCTCTGAGACTGTCCTCATTTCTTTTCACTCTTTTTTCTGTCCCACAGCAGTGGTTTCCACCAGTCTGTCCTCCAGCTCACTTATTCATTTTTCTGCCTCATTTATTCTGCTATTGCTTCTGTCTAGTGTATTTTTCATTTCAGTTATTATATTGTTCATCTCTGTTCTTTACAGCTTCTAGCTCTTTATTAAACATTTTTGTATCCGCTGTGTGCTGTGCCTCCATTCTTTTTTCTGAGATCTCAGATCCTCTTTACTATCATTACACTGAATTCTTTGTCAGGTAGATTGCCTATCTTCTGGGGTTCTTCTGGGGTTTTATCTTGCCTATCTCCACTTCACTTGGTTGTTCTTCTGGGGTTTTATCTTAGTCCTTCGTCTGGAACGTATTTCTCTGCCACCTCATTCTGTCTAACTTTTCTGTGTTTGTGGTCTCCACTCCTCAGGCTGCAAGACTGTAATTCTTCTTGGTTCTGGTTTCTACCCCTGGTGAGTGAGGTTAGTCCAGGGGCTTCTGCACACTTCCCTGGTGTGTAGAGCTGGGTCTTGTCCCTCTGGAGGGCAGGGCCATGTCAAGGGGTATGTTTACAGGTGGCTGTTGGCTCAGGACAACTTTAGGCAACCTGTCTCCTGATGGGTGGGGCTCACCCTGTTGGTTGTTTGGCCTGTGGCATCCAATCACTGGAGCTTGCAGGCTGTTGGGTGGGGCCAGGTCTCAGTGCCAAAATGGCAGTCTCCAGGAGAACTCATGCTGATGAGTATTCCCTGGGGCATCCACCATCAGTGTCCTTGCCCACAGTGAGCCACAGCCAACCCCCCGTCTCCCCAGGAGACCCTCGAAGACCCACAGGTAGGTCTGACCCAGGCTCTTACGGAGTCACCGCTTTGCCCTGGTCCCTGTGCCTGTGAAACCTTGTGTATGCCCTCAAAGAGTGGAGTCTCTGTTTCCTCCAGTCCTGTGGAGCTCTTGCACTCAAGCACTGCTGGCCTTCAAAGCCAAATGCTCCGGGGGCTCCTCCTCGTGATGCCATACCCCAGGCTGGGGAGCCTGACATAGGGCTCCCAACTCTCACTCCTGTGGGAGAACCTCTGTGATATAATTATTTTCCAGCCTGTGGGTCACCCACCTGGTGGGTATGGGATTAAATTATATCATGAAAGCACCCCTCCTACCACCTTGTGGCTTCTTCTTTGTCTTTGGGTGTAGAATATCTTTTTTGGTAGGTCTGAGTCTTTTTTGTTGATGGCTGTTCAGCAGTTAGTTATGATTTTGGTGTTGTAGTGAGAGGAGGTGAGCTCAAGTCCTTCTACTCTGCCATCTTGTCCTCATACATTTCTTCAGTAATTGGTTTTAATATGTGGTCTCCAGGCTTCCATTGGAATATTTATTTATAATGGCCATTTGTTTTAAGAGCAAGCTTCTTTTTCACTTAATTGATAAACAAAAGCAGATCCCAGAAAAGATCAGGAAGTTGTGCTGGGCCCTTTCTGAGTCTTAGGTTTCTTTCCTAAAATGATACTCTGACTAGATGACTGTGCCTGCTCTCCCTGTCGTCTCAGGCAGCATCATAACCACTTCCCTTGTGACTCCCATCCCTCCATGATCTGGCCATTTAGCCTCTTCTTTCTTTTAAAATATTTTCCTTGAAGAAAACCATCCAGCTCACTATTATTACAAAGGTGCTTTAACTAAAATCACACTATAAATATACGAGGCATCATATTACAGTAGAAAGAACACAGGTTTATTCAGTCAGACAAACCATGTTCCAATAACTTTGAGCTGATTCTTCAATTTCTGCTTCAGTTTTGCTCTACAAGTTAAATACTGGTAACTACCAGGACAGTTGTTGTGAGGGTTAACTGACCTTACACATACAGAACACTTAGCTTAATGCCTGGTACTTCGTAAATGCTCAGTAAACGTTAGCTGCTGTTACTATTATAATTATTGTCATCATATTTCTTGTTTCCATTATTATCATAGTGTATAGGACCCATTCTACTTTTCTAACTGAAGTAAATGGAGTCATCTAACTTTTTTTAGCTGAAGCAAATGAAGTCATCTGTGTTTCTTTCTTTACTGATACAGAGAAGGGGGAAAAATCAGTTGCCACTTCTGGCAGGAAAAATGAAATACTGTAGTTGTTGACTAGTACTCTGAGTGATGACTAAGTAATACATGTTCCCCAAAGTTATAAATCAGTTTGCTACCAAAATATTTTCCAGATTTCAGAACAGAGAGCTCTGTAGTTATATCCTCATCCACTATAAAATAATCTCTCAACTATCCTGCCTGCAATTAAAAAGATCTTTATTAGCAAAAGATGTGTTCCAACAGCATGTTCCATGATGTCAGAAATACTTTTAAAGTAATCATTAAATACTATAAAATATCAGATTGTTAGAAAATAAAAAACATATTGTTGAATGAGAAGGGAGGGTCTAAATTGAATGCCACAGTAAGTGGTACCATGTTTTGGGGAAGAAAAACAAAAAAAAACAAAAAGCAGCAGCATCCCTGTTTTAATGTCTTGGTACCCCCCTGTCCTATTCCATAGGCATAAAGAACTATGTTCTCCATGAGCTTCTATGGGTAGATGGACACTCACTATTCATACACAATATGACCATAAAGCCCATGTTTCCATTTCATGTTAGTTATAACCACCGAATTCCAAAAGCAAGCCAAACTAACAGGGACAATATTTTTAGTTTACTATGTGAACTAATAGTAATGTGATTTTGGATTGACTATGCATTTCTTTTATATCATGAGTACTTAGTTGTAAAGATGCTTCGTTTTGGCAGGGTTCACTAAATGAGGTTATACTTTACATCTTAAAGTACATTAAACCCTAAGGGAACAATAGTGATGCCAATTAGGGTAAGAAGTAAGAAATTTATACCTTTTCTTATATAATGTTTCAAGGCCTTTCATGTTAGGCACAAGCAGTTTGATGAAAACATAACAATTATCAAATGAAGGTGATAATTTGTCACAGATGTCACCTTTATACAATATGGTTTGCTAGAAATCAGAGTGGAGAGCAGAAACATGCAAACAAGATTTTTCTTCTGCTAGGTGACTCTGGGCTTTGACTTGTTCTTGTAAAATTAATAACACTTCAGTATGTTTCTGAATAGTTCCTTTTTCGTATATATCCATATGTCTGTTATCCATTTGTATATACATGTGTGTATGAATATATAAGTATTTACATATGCAGCTATAACAAAATGTCCAACTGTTTTTTTTTTCATAAAAATATCAAAATGTAAACATTTAAATGGGTGTGATATGGTCAATGCAATCACCTTGGCTCCAGATGCCCTTCAACAGGCACGGCTCTAGAGGACGTGGGGGTGGGAAGGGGGTAGTGTGAGCCACAGAGTAGGAAGCAGAAGAACAAGGTTCCATCCGTGATCTATGAAAATTTATGAACAACCCTGGATGCCACTTCTAGTTAACAACAAAATACAGGTAGCAGTACTTGCCTTCCTACCAACCGGAATCACTTGTTGCAGTGAGTGGAATAATGTAAAAATATTGTTTAAGCTATAGATAACTATATTATAAGTGATAAGATACTTTCAAGACAGTTTTGCTGCTTTGAGAAGCATTTTAAAATGGAATGATAGTCTAACTGTATGTATTATTTTCTGTCTATTCCAAAAAAGGAGAAAACATGTTTTGTTTTTGACAAAGATTCTTTTATATTTCTAAAGAATACATAATAAAACATTTTAGTGCATGGGGTCAAGTTAGCATAAAAATACAGTGTCTCATTTCTTGAGATAAAGTATGAAAAAGTGCTTTGTAAATTCAACAGAGTTATATGTGAAGTTTAGCAATTTCTTCCACTTATATAAAAAAGTACACTTTGAGATGGGTGCTTACCTTCTCTTAGACGGTCTACTACAAAAGTAAAGCCTGTAGTCCTTGGGTGTAAGACGTACTCATATTTCTGAAGTCCATTCTTTTCAGCAAATTCATTACTTCGAGCCGTGCTATTTTCTAAACAAAACAATAGGCCATTAGAAGCCATAAAATAAAGGAAGATAAGTGAGGTAAGGAAATGGTGCAGAATTTCTTTGATAAAAATGGCAGTTAATGTTTCTGTAATTAATATACTGAATCAAATGATAAGATAGAAATACTTTGGTAAATCCCTAACAAAGATCCCAGAGTTACCTACTTAATTGGAATTTCAGAAATTTTATAATAAGGTATTAACAGATGTTTTATAGCAGTTTATAAATTCATATTCAAATCCTTAAAATTCTTTAAGAGATTTCATAAAATAGTCAATATACAATGAAAACTGAAATACAAATAAAATACTAATAACTAAAATTTTCATAAAATAGTCGTTACATAATAAAAATTGAAATACTAAAATATAAAGATGAAATAAAGTAAAACTAAAATAGTAATAATACATAAGGATCTAGACATCCAGAAGAAATAACTAACAATTTGCCAAATAGATCACCATTTTTTTAACCCAATAATTTAGGGCTTCAGTGCAAAGTGAAGTATCTGCGTTGCTCAGGCACAGAGCACACTGACATTACTAACCAACACCACTCCACGACAGAATGGGCACATGATCAGCACACCATGTACAAACATCTGAACATGGTTTGGCTGAATATAGTTACTGAGTCAAGTATATGTTCCAATTGTTGGCAAAATCTTCTTTTTCCATTCCATGAGGTAACTTTGTAAGTTCCAAGAAGAACCAAACCCATTATTCAGCAATTACATTTGGAAAAAGTAAAGTGTTCAGAAATTTGGCCTTAGCTGCTGGGGGAGATCATGAAATACCTTCTGATGACAGCAGACGTTAGAACCTGCAATCCTCAGCGGCATCCTGAAATTTATAGACCATTCCAAGTCACCAGGAAAAAACCTATATGTAAAAATACTACTTTCCGTGGAGTAAATTTAAGACCACAGAATCCTCAAAATCTCAAAAAACTATAGATGGATTCCACGACACTAAAATATTCAAAAAACACTCCTATAAACTGAGTCAAAAAATTAAACAGATCTCCAGCAAGTCAAAAGTAAAAGCTCTAAACAAGAAAAGTAATAAGCTCCTCTCACATTCATTTGAGGGGAATATTCTGGGCATGGGACTACAGAACAGTATTTTATAGACAACTGGCAGGACCTTACATGCGATTGGGAATCCCAGAGACACCACAAAGAAGAGTAGTTAACTACTCTTCAGTTTGCTCTTCCAGTTGGTCACAGACTTGGGGGATCTGAAGACAAAACTGAAAGCTGTTGTAGAATGTGAATACAGGTGGAAGTAGTTCTAAAAGGCACAGGCACAACGTGGGAAGTAAGAAATAATCACAGATCAGAGATGCAGATTTTCCCCTCCATCCCCACGTTATCTACCCATCCCCAGACTATGATTATTAGGACTGACAGACTAGCACCCCACTTTCTCACCACAACCTCCTATCTCGTTAGCCTGCTCCCTGTAACACTGCAATGCCAGCACGCCTACCACTCCAGTGAGACTACTGGCTGCTCGGATGTTCTCAAACCAGCCAGGCATATTCCCACCTCAGAGTCTGTGCAATGGTTCTTCCCAGAATGCCTTCTACCCAGCCATCTGCATGATTTTCTGCTTTGTTCATTTAGTCTCTCCTTAAATAAGAACTTAAGGGGCCTCCTCAAACCACCTTATATAAAACAGCACCCTATGTCCCCATCTTTTATTACTCTCTCTCCCTCTCTCTCTCCTTATCTTGCTTTTCTGTACAGCATTTATGTATACCAGACATATTTTTATTATTAGTTTTTAATCTGTTTTTCCTCATTAGAAAGTAAGCTTCATGAAAAGTCTCATGAAGAGACTTTTTTGTATATAAATCTCCAGGCACTCATATATCTATTAAATGAATAAGTTTTACATACAAGGGTGTTTAATTGCATGTAATATTATATAATTGTTAAAACCTAGAAAAGCTTTCCTTTCTTAAAACAAAACAGGAAATCATAATATACCAACTGTGATGGTTAATTTTATGTGTCAAACTGACTAGGCCAAAGTACCCAGATATTGGTCAAACATTATTCTAGATGTTTCTGTGAAAGTGTTTTTTGATGAGATTAATATTTAAATCAGTAGACTCTGAGTAAAGCAGACTATCCTGCATAATGTGGGTGGGCCTCATCCAGTCAGTTGAAGGTCTTAAGAGAAAAAGACTAATCTCCTCAAGCAAGAAAGAATTCTGCCAGCAGACTGCCTTTGGACTCAAACTGCAACTCTTCCCTGGAGTCACAGCCTGTTGACATACCCTGTATATTTCTGACTTGCCACCCTCCAGAATCCTTAATTTCCTTAAAATAAATTTGCCACCCCCCACCCATTATCTCTTTTTCTCTCCCTCTCTCTCTCTCTCCACACACACACACACACACACACACACACACACACACACACACACACACACACACACACACACACACACACACACACACACACACACACGGTTCTGTTTTTCTGGACAACCTTGACTAATGATGTGAGAGAATACAATAGTAAGTACAAAGAAAAGTGTAGTTCTCGTTTTCCAATTTTAAAATTACGTGTATGTGTGCACATATATATGCCTATGGATGTGTGTATGTATACGTGTATGTGTGTGTGCGCACATGCACGTATGACCAAATGACCCAAAAACAATGGAACAAAATTAGAATAGTGCTTCTTTATGGGCAGTTGGATTAGAGTAATATTTGTGCTCCCTTCTATGTTTATAAATTTCCCCAAAATAACATATATTACTTGCATAAGCAAAAAAAAAAGTTATAAACAACAATAATATATGAAAATAGAATATAAAGTTAATTTAAACGTACTAATTTGAAAATGTGCAAACAAGTTGGATTCACAACTTGAAGAGGATTATAAAACATTCTCTTTGGGCTTAAAAACCCAACTGTAAAGTTAACTGTGGTAGCTAAAAACACCTTTGAGTTAACAGATACATTTTCAAACCAAAGGTATTTTGCTAGCCTACTTAAAAAAAAAAAATCATATCCCAACTCAAAACTATTTGTAAAATACTGTTTAAAAAAATTTTTTTTAACTTCAAGATCAGTCTATTTATTTCCTCTATCTCGCAAATAGTCTGGCTTTTGCAAGTTGGCCTTAAAATGTAAATACTGTTTTAACTTTAAAAATATTCAACTACATTATGTAATAATAAGTACTCTGGACCCTGAAAATATTCAACTAGATGTTAAGTTCATCACCTAAAAAAGACACTTGAAAATACAGACTGAAAAGTTTTAAATATCTACTTTATAAACTCTGAAGGTCTAATGTATGAACATTTTAATACTAATGTACCAAAGTAACAGCAACCCATGAGCTTTTATCCCTTTAGCGTTTAATTACTAAATAACTTCCACAGTTGCCACTCTTTAGTGTACATTTTGGCATTCACAAGATCTATCATTTCAGTAAATGACTTTCTATACTCTAACACAGATGATATTTCAATACTCAAATTTGAGTATTATACATTCTAAGGATTAAAAAATGTAAATATGGCTGTCTGTCCATTGAAATTTCCTAATGATAGTTCAGTTCTGGGAATCAATCAACTTACAACTTACAATATATTTTCAAACTTAAACAATATGCAGCCAATATTATACTCAGTATTACCTTCTGTGACCCAACTACTATTAGAATTTTAACTACAAAAATCAAACATATACAGTAAGTATAATTTAGTACATAATACTAGTATATAAAAATTGCCGTGCTTCATTTAGCTCAGTTCCAATCTGTCATACATTAGTCAAAGATCTCTTCCTTGGTATTAATGGTAAATGTTTCCCAAAATACTTTAATTTCCCTATTAACATATTACAGTTTAGTCACCCATTCACCTACTTAAGTAGTTGTGTGATTTGTATTTTCCATCTTGCACTCTTTTTTGGGGTACTGGGTTCCATAAATTACTATGTCCACAGAGTGAATTAGATTGTTCATTTACTTGTTCTCCTCTCAGGTTCTAAGGGTTGCCTTTCTTGGTAGCTCTTAGCTACCTCGATCTAGTATTGAGGATTTAGAAGACAAGTTCACAGGGATCTCTCCGTACTATCTGTGAGTTTTAGATTTCAGTTCTAACCTGCTTAAGTCTGTCTTCCCTGGTACAGCAGACGTTTATACATTGGGCCCTTCTCAAATTCTGCTGTATTCTTCTTAAAGTAACCAGGGTACTAAAGCTTTTGAATTTTGCTCTTTTGAATTGAAGGATTCTATAAAACTACTTCCTGTTGTAGCTTACTCCCTCCCCCACCAATATTCATCAACCAGAGCAGTTCTTCTCTCCGTCTTAGAAATCCTAGACTGCAATAGAAGGCTTCACCTGCAGAAATGACCTGTGGTTCAAAAAAGATGTGAAGCCCACTGATTTAGTAAGAATGAAAGACTGCATTTTGTTTTTAATCTTTTAAAGAATTCCTTGAGGGCTTCCCTGGTGGCGCAGTGGTTGAGAGTCTGCCTGCCGATGCAGGGGACACGGGTTTGTGCCCCGGTCTGGGAGGATCCCACATGCCACGGAGCGGCTGGGCCCGTGAGCCATGGCCGCTGAGCCTGCGCGTCCGGAGCCTGTGCTCCGCAACGGGAGAGGCCACAACAGTGAGAGGCCTGCGTACCGCAAAAAAAAAAAAAGAATTCCTTGAGATCCACTGGCATTCTTGGCCTGTGTAATTTGGTATCTGGGAAGATAGAGAAGTCCTAGATATATTCTCCTGTGTCGCCTCTACAACTCAACGATGGCTGAATTTTCTTTAGGAAAAGGACAAGGCCTTTCCAGCTTATATTAGAAATAAGGCTTTAAAAATACCAGGAAAGGGGCTTCCCTGGTGGTGCAGTGGTTAAGAATCTGCCTGCCAATGCAGGAGACACGGGTTCGAGCCCTGGTCCAGGAGGATCCCATATACCGCAGAGCAACTAAGCTCATG
This sequence comes from Lagenorhynchus albirostris, assembly GCF_949774975.1. Classification (NCBI taxonomy): domain Eukaryota; kingdom Metazoa; phylum Chordata; class Mammalia; order Artiodactyla; family Delphinidae; genus Lagenorhynchus; species Lagenorhynchus albirostris. The sequence continues at coordinate 65,430,487 of NC_083107.1, forward strand.
TGCCACAACTACTGAGGCCTGTGAGCCTGGAGCCTGTGCTCCGCAACAAGAGAAGCCACCACAATAAGCATGTGCGCTGCAACGAAGAGTGGCCCACACTCTCCACAACTAGAGAAGGCCTGCGCACACCAATGAAGACCCAACGCAGCCAAAAATAAGTAAAATAAATAAATTATTAAAAAACAGGAAAAAGGCAACATACTAACTTAAATCAACAAGTGAAACTGGTTACTATTAGATTCTTTCCTTTTTAAAAAAAAATTAGTTACTTGATTTGTTTTTGGCTGTGTTGGGTCTTTGTTGCTGCGCACAGGCTTTCTCTAGTTGCGGTAAGCGGGGGCTACTCTTCATTGCGGTGCACAGGCTTCTCATTGCAGTGGCTTCTCTTGTTGTGGAGCACAGGCTCTAGGCGTGCAGGCTTCAATAGTTGTGGCACATGGGCTCAGCAGTTGTGGCTCGTGGGCTCTAGAGCGCAGGCTCAGTACTTGTGGCGCCACAGGCTTAGTTGCTCCGCAGCATGTGGGATCTTCCCGGACCAGGGCTCGAACCTGTGTCCCCTGCATTGGCAGGCGGATTCTTAACCACTGTACCACCAGGGAAGCCCAGATCCTTTTCTTATAAGAAAGAAGTTGGAAAAAAAAGGGTCTAATGGATAAATACGGATCTTGGAAGAGGACAGTGAATAGATATTTTAAAACTAGGCTTTGTTCTTCTCTCTCAAGATTGTTTTGGCTACTTGAGGTTTTTTGTGGTTATGTACAAACTATATAAAGTAAAAGGCTGATATTTAAAGTATATACCGAGACTTAAAATATAAAGCTCTAAGATGGCAAGTATAAATAATACCTCTTGGAGTTGCCCATCATAAACTCTATGGGCTGGAAACCAGGAGTTCTGGGTTCTGATGTGCTGCTGACTAACTGAGTGACCCCAGGGATGGGCCAATAATCTTGTTGGTATTCAGCTGCTTCATCTGAGGACTGAGAAGTTTAGACTAGATAGCTAATTTTGGAGTTCCTTCATGTTTTAAAATTCTGTGATCCAAACAAAGGGTACCTTACCTGTGAGATCAGTCCCTTCTGGGAATATGAGGAGTTGAAGTGGTTCATGGATATCACAAAAATAATCAATCATGTCTTCAAAATGGCTCTTATCATCCTTCCATTTCCTATGAATGAAGATATAGGCCGCAGCCTGCATGGCCCAACCTAGAATCAATTTAACAAGTATTTATGTATAATTTTAATACCAATATCCACATATTTCTGAATATAATATTTCAGAGTTTTGGAGTTTTACTATAAATTATTTACTTTCATAATAAGCATCTCATGATATACCTTAAATTCAGCACTGATCTTGGATTAAATAACAGATATACCAGAGAATATTCTTAAAGGAGTCTGTTAAATTCTGGAATTTGCAAAATTCTCAAAAACCTCTTTTCAAGCAAAACCTAGCTATTAAAATACCCAGGAGAAAAACTTCCTTACTATCTATCAGTAACTCACCCAAAGTTAACAATCCTAACTTAAACAGATACTTTAACCAAGTTACCTACAAGAGATATATGACTATGTGTTATCAGGCTTACAAAGCAGTAAGCACGGGATTGTTCTCAAGCCATGTATACGAGCATTGTCTTTACTATTTCCCTTTCTGTACTACTCGATCTCTAAATCCAATTGCTGTTTTCAATGTAATCTCTTCTTTAGAGTTATTTTAAAAAGAAAATACGCAATGACTACTAAACACATTAATTAGAGCATACGCTGTGATCACATTCCCTTTCTCTAAGGCAAATTCAACCTTGCTACTGAAGAGGCAGCTCTAGACGAGCCAGGTTTTTCCCAGCTGGCATCCCTCCCTGGCCAGAAATGACGAACTACTGTGGTAAATATCTGACTTAAGGCGGACAATGAATAGTCTATTCAATAGTCCATGAAGCATGAAACCCTTGGCCCATACACAGTAACTGTCTTGGCCAAATGTTCTCTCTCAGGAATTTTACCTGGGACCATGGAGAAAACAAGCTGGTATATATAAGACAAATGGACGGACAAAAAAAGCAGATAACAGAGACAGTAGCACCTGAGGCAAAGTAAAGGTAGCACACTATAGTGAAGACCTAAGCAACTGCTCTTGAGGCACATAAGCTGATTGTGATCAAGAACAAAAGACAGTCTTCCACAATGGCTGGCCAGTCTTTGGGTTCACCTCTTGGATATCCCAGAAGAGTCCAGCTCCCTTATTGTCATGTGTATCTTTACAATATACTTTTACTAGTTCAGCTAGAGGGGATGAGTGGTAGTTTCTTAAAAACACAACTAAAATAATAGCTATTATCATTTAGTAAATACAGTAGTACCCTAAGAATATATAAAATTATCATTAAATCATGATTTTAAAATCTGTAGGACTTTATTTGGTTTGAATTAAGTCCAAACTAGAATACTGTATTCTACAAATATAAATAAGCATATTCCCAAATAATCCACACTTTAGTATAAGGTCTTGCCGATAATGTGTCCAGTTGCTGCTCACCCACTGTATTTGTCAGTCATATCCACCTGTACTGGAATTGATCCCGCACCTGCCCCCTCTTACATGTCTCCTCTTTTACCTGAGGACACCTACATCCACAGTGCAGTTTGTAGGCGGTATAACTCTGGAATGAAATTGCCTGGGTTAGAATCATAGTTCCACCATAAACCAGCTGTTCAGCTTTAAGCCTTTGTCCCTTATTGACCCCAAACGTAAAAATAAGCATAATGCTGCAACAGTATTTACCTGATAGGAGTTGTTGTAAGAAATAAATTAAGATTATTTAGCACAAAGTATTCAATAAGTAATAGTTATTGTCATTATGATTAAGAAGTTACAATAATACCAAGGATATTGCATCAAGGGACATAAAAATGTAACCAAAAAAGTTCCCATTCACAATTGCCCAGCCCTACGCTGGTGTTTTGGAAATTATAAACTCTATTTTATTATTTTAAAGCTCATGCTTAAAATTTTTTCACCTTTCTATTTTTACAAACATTTAAACTTAAATAATTCTATCAACTTTGAGTTAATAATCTTCCCCCAAACAAAAAATTATGCTTTCCTCTTGTCCCTCTTCCAAGATTTGTAGAAATCATCCAATAGTTCCTCCAAATTGCTATTATTATTACTACTACTATTCCTTATGCTTCACAGAACGATTTTAATTATTTAGACTTGACTCGGGTTAAGTCTGTTGGCTTCTCTTCTTATCATTGTTTCTTATATCCTATGTCCTTCTGTTAGTCCTCCTTAAGGAACTTGTTTCAAAAAAATGTTTGAGTTTTTGCATTTACGAAATGTTTTTTTTTGTTGTTGTTGTTCTCAATTTTGGAGGCTAGCTTGGCTTAAAACAGAACTTGAGATTTTAAATCATTTTCCCCTCGGAATTTCAAAGCTGTTTTTCCCACAATCTTCTTATAGAAGTCTGATATCAATCTGATTTCTGCAGATAATTTTTTTCCCCTCTGGAAGCTTTATTTTCTCTTTATCTTTGGTTTTGTGAGACTTCACCAGTATGGAACTTTTTCATTAATTCTGCTCAGCAGTTGGTACACTCTTCCAATATGAGTCTCTTTAACTTTGGGAATATTCCTTCCATTATTTAAGAAAACACTACTTTTTCTCTTCTTCATTCTCTCAGACTTTCTATTTAGAACTTCTCTTAGATAGATGTTAAAACTTCTGGTTTTGTCCTCTCATACTTTTTATCTCCCTTCATTTGATGCTGTGTTTAAGGAAAATCTTTTAGCTTAGTCATCTAACTCATTAATTTCATCTTTAGCTGTTTCTAGTCTACTAATTTTTATTTCAGCAATCAACTGTTTAATTGTCAAATTTTATGGACAAATAGCAAAAACTATAATAAGCTATGACAAGTACAAAGAGGAGTAATTTTAAAAAAATGTTTATTGAATGGTTACTATGTGCCTAGTACTGTTCTAAGCATTTTTCATTAATTCAATTAGTTATCAAGACAACTTTATGAACTAGGTAAAATTATTATTCCTATCTTATGGATGAAGAAACTAAGGCACACTGAGAACTCAGAGAACTAGTAAGTGGTAAAATCAGGTTTCAAATGCAGGCAGTCTGGCTCCAGAGCTGATGTTTTTAACCACTGTACTAAACAGCCTCTTTGCAATACATACTTGAATCTCTCTAAGGGTATCAGTGAAACACAGTATAAATTCTCCTCAGAGAAATGTCTATTCCTCAGAGAGTTTATTCCTAGACTTTCTTTAAAGCTGTGTATTTTTCTCAAATGTTAATTCTGCATTGTCCTCATATTTGTAAAGGATGTTCTAGACTGAACAATACTGACAGGTTGAGTGTATTTCTCCATTCCAAGTGAGAATATCTGTTGCTCCCTTGGGGGGAGGGAGCAGTAGGAAAACCCATAGGGCTGTGTCATAAAACTTTTCAAATATTATGTATATGTTTCGGAAATCCCAGAAAGGGAAGTAAAAAGACTAAATCAGTCAGCCTCTTGGACCTCTCCTCTGAAGATGTGATGATTCTTCCCCTTTGTGCTTTGCCTTTTCATGTTCCATTTATACATTATACATCACTAATGCTTTTGAATCTGTTTTACTCCCTTTAGCTTAAATGTTTTCTCCTTCTTATAAAAACCACAGGAAGACCTCGTGAGTCTTTTTCTTCTCATTTCATTGCCATCAGTACACATGTTATTCACGTTTAAAGCAATATCCAGATTTTTCTTAACATTCTTGAGGTCCTCATACAGTTTTATGACATTTATTTCATAAGTCTATGGGCTGATAAATGACAGTGCAACTGATCCTGTCATTTGAAATTAGTCTATATAACTTGCCTGTTTTATACTTTTTCCATTGGAGGACTTTCTGTCTATCACCTCAATTTCTCAGACAAGTACTGAGAGCCTGGCAGGTTGATAAAAATAGATTCTGTGGATGCTGGCATGGCTCTGTTATCACCATCTACTTTCAAAAATCCCATTTACATTACCAGCACTGCATTCTCAAAGCAGAAAGGAGTAATCTCTAAGCATACTCTATTGTCCAGAGGTATTCCATAATTTTAGAACCTGGTTTTCCTTGGCTTAAATTTTCTTTTATCAAATTTTAGAGTTGGCTAGGAAAAAGGAAAACCCAACCAATTTACTTGAGTGTATTTTTAACATGCATTCTTTCTCCATAAAAAGTAAGCCCTTTTCAGCATTTTCTTTTTCCTTTTTTTGTTTTTTTTAAATTTAATTTTATTTAATTTTTATACAGCAGGTTCTTATTAGTTATCCATTTTATACATATTAGTGTATATATGTCAATCCCAGTCTCCCAATTCATCCCACCATCACCCCACCACCACTTTCCCCCCTTGGTGTCCACACATTTGTTCTCTACATCTGTGTCTCTATTTCTGCCTTGCAAACCGATTCATCTGTACCATTCTTCTAGATTCCACATATATGTGCTAATACACAACATACGTTTTTCTCTTTCTGACCTTACTTCACTCTGTATGACAGTCTCTAGGTCCATCCACGTCTCTACAAATGACCCAATTTCATTCCTTTTTATGGCTGAGTAATATTCCATTGTATATATGTGCCACATCTTCTTTATCTATTCATCCTTTTTTCATTTTAGTGTAGATGAATATACAGTTAACCCCTGGTCAACATGGGGGTTAGGGGTGCCTACCCCCAAGCACAGCCTAAAATCCACTTATAACTTTACAGTCATCCCCTCCATATCCATGGTTAGGCATCCACGAATCAACCAACCACAAATTGTATGGTACTGTAGTACGTATTTATTGAAAAAAAACCCACAGGTAAATGGACCCATGCAGTTCAAACCTGTGTTCAAGGGTCAACTGTAGTTAAGAGAATCATAAAAATATCTATACTACTCACCTATTGTACTAAAAACTGAACTTCAAAAATAGATTAATTCATCATTGTTGTCCAGGTACTTATTAATTCATTACGGTATTTACTTTGGGACTATGCATGCAATACCAGAAACAAAAAGCAATGTGCAAGAGATAAAACAAACTGTTCTCTTCAACATATTTTCAATCCTGAATAGAGGGTGTGGATACAACCAAGGGAATGTTACCCACAGGCCTCTATTAAATGAAAATGAGTGATAATATGAACAGATGCAAATTTTATATAAACTCGTATCACAACAATCATAAGCAAATACTATGTTTGTTGACTGTGTGGTTGTGCATAACAATGGTTATACAAATGAATCCAGAACAAGTACTATTTCTCAGAATTTCAACCTATGTCAGCATTTAGCAAAATGCTACACCAAGTTAGGGAAGCTCTGTCTTCTTTGAACTCACATTTGAAATTAGGTAATGCTCTCTATATCCCTCGTCTAAGATGATGAACTTACATGAGGCTCTGGCTTTTAAAAACATTGAGAGGAGGCAGATAATCAATTCTATGACTTTTTCCTGTAATAATCCTTTTAGAACATGCCTGTATCATTAGGTTTCAAATGTGCTTGTGCTGAAAATACAAGACAGAAATCAAAGTATAAAATATGAGCAGACAATTAAATAATATCCTAAAGGAAACTCAATTCCAAATATAATTTCAAATTTGAAAAACCACAAAATGGATAAAACCACCCTTACTGCAAATTTCACTAGACTCCACAAAGAGATGATTATATCTACCTGCAGAGAGTAGAAAGTCTTGCTTGACACTGAAGAAATACCTATTTATTGATGGCTTTTGGTTGGCAAGATGCAATTTCTTGGTTATGATTACAGTTTCGGGGTTTTACCCTATGGTGGAACCAAAAACCTGTTTTTCATACTATGTGAGATTTACCATTTAATCAGTATTACAGATGAAGTGCCATCTGAGATATCTGTTCCTGTTGCACAACTGATTCCTAAGCTACATATATTACTAGCTCTATACACTGAGAGAGGCAGTAGCCACCAGCATGTGGTTGGCAGAATAATGCCCCCACAAAAGATATCCACATCCTAATTCCCAGAAGTGTGAATACATTACATGGCAAAGAAGAATTACGGTTGCTAATCTGCTGAATTTAAAATAGGGAGATTATCCTGGATTAGCCTGGGGGGACCAGTGTAATCATAAAGGTCCTTAAAGGTGGAAGATGGAGGCAGGGAAAGACTCAGTGTCAGAGTGAGGCTATGTGAGGAGGACTCAGCTGGTTCTTGCTGGCCTTAAAGATGGAGGAAAGGAGGCAGGAGCCAAAGAATGTGGGTGACCAATAGAAACTGGAAATGTCAAGGAAACAGACTCTCCACAGGAGCCTAACAGAAAGGATTTGGTCCTGCAAATGCCTTGATTTTAGCCCAATGAGCCCCACATCAGACTTCTGACCTCCAGAACTGTGAGATGATAAATATGTGTGGTTTAAGGTGACTCCATTCATGGTACAAGCAGTAATTGAAAACTATACAGAGCACAGTCAGTGCCCAGATCGTAGTTTCTAACACCTTGCTTTAATCAAAGGAACTAGGGTTCCTTAGGAAAATGCTGAGCCTAGGGCTGGGGCAGGGAAAAATACAAGAATCTTGTACCACCAGAAAATAAGAAAATGATTAAAAGAAAAAAAGAAATATGGGGACCCAAAAGGACGTAAGAGCCAACCTGCAAAAACTCCCAATGGCCAAAGCTGGAACAACTTCAGCAACAAAATAAATAACAATAGTACTGGATTATAACCCAAAGAATAAAATAAATATTGATAAGTTCATATTGGCATAATTAAATGACTGAGAAGGGACAAACCTTCACAGAATTGCAAATAAAATATGTAGATGCTCCCCACTCCAAGGAGGTGAAGCTTAATTCCCCCTGCCCACAACCAGCCCTACCGAATAAAATACAGAGAGAGAGGAGAAAACATTAACTTTGTGGTGCAGAACCCTGGCAGACACCACCTTAACCAAATGATTACAATTAACATCACTCATGATAAGCCAGGTTGATATCATGAACCCTCCTGATGAGATGAGAAAGTCACTTCATATCCGTGGGGCTTTTTCCCAAAACCCAAAACTAATCATGAGAAAATGTCATGAAAAGCAAATGCAAAACAAACTCAAAATGAGGGACATTCTACAAAATATCCGACCAGTTCTCTTCAAAAGCACTAAAATAAAGACAGACTGCCACACAATGGAGGAAGACTACAGAGACATGGTGACTTTAAAAAAAAAAAAAGAGAGATCCTCAATTGGATCCCAGAACAGAAAAAGGACATTAGTGGAAACACTGGTGAAATCTAAATAAAGTCTGTAGTTCAGTTAATAGTATTGTACCCATGTTAATCTTTTGTTTTGACAAATGTTCCACAGCTGTGTAAGAGGTTAACATCAGGGGAAGATGGGTGAAAATAGGAAAATTTTCTGTACTGTCTTTGCAAATATTCAATACATCTAAAATTATTCCATATAAAAAGGTATTTAAGAACATCTAATGTTAATGCAAACTACTGTTTAATTTAAAAATACATGAATAACAGCTATTTTGCATTCTAAAATCAAAGACCTAGGTGTTCTTACTTGGGATTCACTTACTATGCCGTTTATTTGATTGTAATAGTTGAAGATTATCAGTAACCACATTTCTAAGATATAGTTGGGACATTATTTTTATTGTGGAAGGACATGTTAAATCTTGGCTACATGATATGTCCCTGCCTGGTATTCATTACACAATGACTCTCAGAAATATCTGACTTCAAGCATAAGGAAAATAATTCCCATAAGATTTAAGGACAAGAATAAACAAGGGAAAAAAGGCCACACTGGGTTTCGTAAACTCCCTTAACAATGACATATATAATAAATACAACAGCTAATTCAATTTTTCCCCAGTATTACAATGCTGCCTTTCTCTTTAAAAATATCATTACAATTTATAGGTACTTATTTAGCCACAAGTGAAAGGAAAACTGAAGGCGCTAGAATCAAGTTATCTCTTGAAATTAAGGTTGAAAAACAAACTCTAAAGTACATTGGGTCCATCTCTCCTATTTTTTTTTACTATTATTGTAAAACACCCTTTTCAAAGTTGGCTCAAATTGATCATTTTAAGACTGACTTTATTTGTGCTTCTCTACTAAATGCAAAGTGGACAGAAAACCCTAAAGCTCCCCCCAAATTCTTTTACTTCTTTCTCCTAAAATTGCCCTGTTATAAAAACATGGATTTTAGGTAGTTTTTAGAATCTACTTATTAATTTAGGCAAAGAAATTCTTCAATTTTCAGTACAAATGAGGGTACTGAAAGGCCTAGAGTCAAAATATGCTTCCCAGCTCACATCTGGAATGCCTCGCAGCCTGCAGCAGTGCAGCTGACTGAGGTATTAGAGATGGTGCACATCAACAGGATATCCAATTTAGGTAAACAACCGCAGTATAACTCCAGTAAGTAACTGACTGAATAACCTTAAAGCCCAGAACCATGTCTCCCAACCAAAGAATCTGTCAACTTCCACACAGCTCAGAACTTGAGCTTTGTTAACAACTCAGCTAACACAGTCAAAACAAAAGCTTCGTTTAAGTTACTTAGATCTCAGTACAATCATAAAAAATTACTTAGTTCTCAATGTAGTTCTAGAAAGAAGTATAATCCTGGTATACTGCCTGGCATATGACTTAACTAAAATAAACCTTTGTTCCCAATGGGTTTCCCTCCCTCCCTGGCAAAAAGAAAAAAAAAAAAAAAGCATCAAACTCATCTCAGCCAAGCAACCCTGGCAACTGAAACTACAAAATCAACAAGGACAAAAACTTATTTTTCAACTAGCAGTAGTAGCTAAGATGAAAACGATCTGTATGTATCTGAAAATACACAGAGTTGTATGTGACATCTAGCCATAGAACTAAAACATTTTAATATACTGTCTACTATATTTCTTCTGACAGTTTTCATAAAAATCTTAATTCACGATAGCCATTATAATAACATTTACTGAATGACTATATCAATCGTTGCATACTTTTCTTTATAGATTGGTGAAATGTGGGAAAGAAGCTGTATGTATCAGGATCCTTTGGGCTATAAATAACAGAATACCAATCTGAAAGTCATATAAACCCTCTGGGTGTATGTGTCTCACATAAAATGTAGTCTGGCCCCAAGGCTGGTTCAGAAGCCAGGCCCTCACATTCTATTTGGCCATCCTCTTGGATGCAAGATGATTGCAGGAGCTCCAAGTATGATGTACTCTCACAATAATGTCCCAAAGTAGGAAAGGAGAGGCATTGTCCCTTCATGAACCTCTTACTAAGGAGGAAAATCCTTCCCAGAGCCTTCTAACAAGGAGTCTCCCTATTAGGTCCCTTTGGTGGGACTGGCTGATAGGAGGCTGAGGAAGGCAATATGAGGTATTTTCATTCTCTGTCATGGGATGTGTGTATCATAGAAATACATTGTTAAAAATAGTAAAACATCCTCTCTGGCCTTTGGGTATTTAGTAACAAATGCAACAACACAGGAAAGAAGGGTGCTGTGAAACCTTCCATGATTTACAGTAGGAAGCAATAAAATAATCAGTCTCTTGTGGCCAGGTGACAAGAAAATTTGCTGTAAGTAAGAACTACAGTTTAGTAATTAAGTAGCTAGGAATCCTTGACTAAAAGCCGCCTTTGAAGATAGGTCACAGAGGGAGTGTCAAATATATGTGCTGTAGAGTAGCGGTCCCCAACCTTTTTGGCACCAGGGACCGGTTTCGTGCAAGACAATTTTTCCACGGACAGGGGCGGCGGGGAGGGGGTGATGGTTTAGGCGGCAATGAGACCGGTGGGGAGTGGCAGATGAAGCTTGGCTCGCTCACCTCCTGCTGTGCGGTCCGGTTACTAACAGACTGCACACTGGTACCCGTCCTCGGCTTGGGGGTTGGGGACCCCTGCTGTAAAGATTCCTTCCAGGAAATCTCAAGCAGCTGTTACTCAGGGTGACTAGTAACTAGTAATTCCTCACTTAGCTGACGCAGGTAGGAAAACTGACGCCTCAGAGATACCAAAGAAACTGGTAGGAATGGGGTGTTACTGATACCGACTCTTGAGGAGAGTCTTACTTCAATATAGAAATGTATTCATCTTATCCTCTGAGTTGTAAAATAGGAGAGCAGCATGAAGTGTTGTTAAATTTTAAAAGGGTCCACCAAATTGAATGGTGTCAAAGACATTCATGGCTTAAAGACGGTTCTAGTTTTAATGAATGTCCATTTTAAGTAGGAGGAAGCTGGGTAGGAGAGGGAGAGTTTTCCCTCTCACCGAAGATAAAGTTGGGTATTATAAACTGTAAATATCTCAAATAGGAAATTATCCATTCTTTGTACTTACTATATAATAGTTAATAAAATTAAGGTGACTTCAGTAAATTTAGTGATTCTTAAAACTGTGTGAGAAATATCTTTAAATGAATTTACATCTAACACTTATACATTAAATACAGTTAAAACTGAAATTTTGACCACATAAAATGGATTATCTTTCCAACTAATGTATGATGCTTGTTTTGCAGCATGTTCATGTGTAACAGCAGCATGCGCTATAACCACTGTTTCTCCAGTGTATTGGGCAAGGTATACAATAGATTTTAACCCAGTAGTTTTTATTCATGGTCTTTAAAAAGAGAAGAATGCTTATAAAATGCCAAAGGCATATTTTTTAAATTCCAGTTATTTCTATAGATCAGATTTGACCAAAAAAATTTTAGTATTTTGGGAGACAGGTTATTCTCAGGGAGGCCGGACTTAGGAAAAGCCTCTGACCCAGTTTCAATTATCCAGCTAAAACAGGACCACCACAGGAGCCTGTAAGGATACACTCAGACTTTGCATGCCTTGAACAAACTGAGAGTGGATAAAAGCATTCATCAGAGGCCATGCTGTTACTTCTTTCTTGTCCCTGATATCATTCTGGAACAATCTAGATATATTTCACAATTTGTGGTTGTTCCTAGTTTTCACCACTACCTTATGGTGCAGTTTGAGAACAGTAGGATTATATGACAATCTACTTTAAAATCAGGACGTATATGTCAGGGAGAGTTTAGTTCAATCCACGACTTGGCAACTTTTTAAATCACTATCCATTTAATGTTTACTCCTCTTTTTGTGCTTTCTAAAAGCCTCCAACCCTTTTGCCACTCAAGTGTGATTAACTAATGATCCAGAAAAACCAAGGAGCCATGAGCTGGGTGGGCCAGATGGCACACGAATTTCCTGGTACAAAAACACTAGGCAAATGGACTTTTCATGACACCTCTGGGTTTCATATTTCCTGCGTTGTTACTAAGTGGTTATGAAGTTGACTAAAAATAAAAACCTATGTCTAAACCATCATTATAAATAGTTGAAATCTATCAGACATTTTTTCCTTAACATCTAAGTTCACATACCTTAGCAGACTCTAAACAGTTTAGCTAGCTCAGCTTACCAAAACTCTTTACAATGTGAACTGGAATCTAAACACTCTTAATGGTTTCTTCCCTAGCCTGTTAGGTAAGTCTGTTACTCCCATACTTTAAGAAAAAACTTTCAAATTCTAAATTCTCATCCATTCTCCAAACTGGCACTACAGATATATAATATTATTTCCCTTTGGTCATTCGTAAATGAACTAAGGAAACCAGATAATTATATTCCAAACTCTGGTAAGCAAACATTTATTTAGAAATAATTATACATAGCAACATTAAATACACCCTGAAGTCATGGCAAGTGTCAACAAGCTAAGTCTGGCATAGTCTGAAGCAGGATAGAGCTGACCAATAGGACACATCCATTCTCTTCCCTTTCTTTCATTTTCCCCTGCAAACTCCAACATTAATACTCCATTTGCAAACACATTCTGTTTTATTTTTCCTGCCTACACTTTTGCCTTGCTTAATTTACTTTGCACTTATTCACTTTAAAGGTTCTAAAATCGGTTTTTTTCTTCAATCCAAAATCTGTTCTCATTAATGGTTTGCATTTTTATGAAATCCTATCAAGTCTACAAATACTTTAAGAGCCTACAATGGTGAGAGACACTGTAAGGAGCTTATATCTTTTGGGAAAAGAAAATGGGAAAGCTAAGAATGAAATACTTACACAGAAACTCAAACAAGAGAGAAGACAGTTTTAACAATGTTAAAAATGAGTATAGGGGCTTCCCTGGTGGTGCAGTGGTTAAGAATCCGCCTGCCAATGCAGGGGACACGGGTTCAAGCCCTGGTCCGGGAAGATCCCACATGCCGTGGAACAGCTAAGCCCGTGCACCTCAACTACCGAGCCTGAGCTCTAGAGCCCGCGAGCCACAACTACTGAAGCCAGCGCGCCTAGCGCCCGTGCTCTGCAACAAGAGAAGCCACCGCAGTGAGAAGCCCACGCACTGCAACGAAGAGTAGTAGCCCCTGCTTACTGCAACTAGAGAAAGACCGCGCGCAGCAACAAAGACCCAACACAGCCAAAAATACATAAATAAAAATACATAAATTTATAAAAAAAATGAGTATACCATTGCAGAATAGGAGGAAGTAAAGATGAGGTGATCAGGGAAAGAGAACATGGGTCTGTGAGACACTAGAAAAACCAGAGGTCTAATATGGATCTCTGTAAGGCAAAAGGTGGGAGGGTGGATGTCCCAAAGAGAACTACAGAAATAACAGGCAGCAGCAAATAACACTCTACTGGCATTTAATTTAATCCTCACACCACCCAATAAAGCTGTACTACTTCTTTTTTAAGTTGAGATGTAACTGATGCATAATATTAGTTTTAGGTGTACAACAAAATGATTCCATATATGTACATGTCATGAAATGACCACCGTATGTCTAAGTTAATATCTATCACCACATAGTTACAAATATTCTCCTTATCAGAACTTTTAACATCTACTCTCAGCAACTTTCAAATATATAAGAGTATTATTAACTATAGTCACCATGCTGTACATTACATCTGCATAACTTATTTATTTTATGACTGGAATTTTGTGCCTTCTGAGCAACTTCACCCATTTTGCCCACCCCCAGATCCTGGCCTCTCTGTATCTATTCAGTTGTGTTTTGGGGGAATTTTATTTTATCTTATTCTATTGGGTTTTTTATTATGGGAGACTTCACAAATAAGTGAAAGCATGTCGTATTTGTTTTTCTCTATCTGACTTTTCACTTAGCATGATGCCCTCAAAGTCCATCCAGGTGATATAAATTATAGGATATCCTTTTTTTTATAGCTGAGTAATATTCCATTGTCTATATTTACCATTTTCTTTATCCATTCATCTACCAATGGACACAAGTTGTTTCCATGTCTTGGTTATTGTAAATAATGCTGCAATGAACATGGGGGTGCAGATATCTTTTCAAGTTAGTGCTTTTGTTTTCCTCCAATAAATACCCAGAAGCAGAATTACCAGATCATATGGTGGTAGTTCTATTTTTAATTTTGGGGGAACCTCCATATTGTTTTCCACAGCTTCTACACCAATGTACATTCCTACCAACAATGCACAAGCGTTCCCTTTTCTCTATAGCCTCACCAACAGTTGTTATTGCTCAGCTTTTTGACAGTAGCCATTCTAACAGGTGTGATGTGGTATCTCATAGTTTTGATTTGCATTTTCCTGATGATTAGTGCTGTTGAGCACCTTTTCATGCACCTGTTGGCCATTTGTATGTCACCTTTGGAAAAATGTCCATTGATCTCCTCTGCTCATTTTTTAATTAGATTGTTATTTTGCTGTTGAGTTATATGAGTTCTTCATATATTTTGGATATTAACCCTTTGTCAAATATATGATTTGCAAATATTTTCTCCCATTCCATAGGTTGCCTTTTCATCTTGTTGATGGTTTCCTCTGTTGTGCAGAAGATTTTCAGTTTGATACAGTACCACTTTATCTTTGCTTTTGTTTCCTTTGCTTTTGGTACCAAATCCAAAAAAAGTCATCACCAGGACCAATGTCAAGAAGCTTGCCACCTATTTTTTCTTCTAGGATTTTTAAGGTTTCAGGTCTTATGTTCAGGTCATTAATCCATTTTGAGTTAATTTTTGTGTACAGTGCAATATAGTAGTCCAGTTTTCACAACAAACACCATTTATTGAAAAGACTATCCCTTCTTTATTATATACTCTTGGCTCTTTTGTCATAAATTAATTGACCATATATGTGTGGGTTTATTTCTGGGCTCTGTATTCTTTTGTACTGATCTATGTGTCTGTTTTTATGCCAATGCCATACTGTTCTGATTACTACAGTTTTGTAACTAGTCTGAAATCAGGGAGCATTATATCTCTAGCTTTGTTCTTCTTTCTCCAGACTGCTTTGGGTATTCTGAGTCTTTGTGGTTTCATACAAATTTTAGGGCTGTTTGTTCTATTTCTATCAAAAAATGCCATTGGAATTTTGATAGGGATAGCACTGGATCTATAGATTGCTTTGGACAGTATGGACTTTTAAACAATACTAGTTCTTCCAATCCATGAACACAGAATATCTTTCCTTTCAGATATGAGCACAAATATCTTATTTGTCTACTTCAGCTTCTTTCATTGATACTGTATAATTTTCAGGGTACAAGTATTTCACCTCCTTTATTCCTATTTTATTCTCTGGTGCCATTGTAAATGGGATTGTTTTCTTAATTCCTCTTTCCGTTTAGTTTGTTATTAGTATATAGCAACACAACAGATTTTTGTATATTAATTTTGTATTGTGCAACCTCACTGAATTCATTTATTAGTTCTAACTGTTTTTTGCTGGAGTCTTCATAGCTTTCTATATATAATATCACGTCATTTGCAAATAGCGATGGTTTTACTTCTTTTTTTCCAATTTGGATGCTATGTATGTAATCTATCTAATTTTGCCTAATTGCTCTGGCTAGAACTTCCAATATAATGTTGAATAAGAGTCGAGCGCATCGGCATCCTTGTCTTATTCCTGAACTTAGAAAAGAAGCTTTCAGCTTTCCATCACCATTAAGTCTGATGTTAGCTGTGGGCCTCTCATATATGGCCTTTAATATATTGAAATACATTCCCTCCATACCCACCTTGCTGGAAGTTTTAGTATCAATGGACGTTAAGTTTTGTCAAATGCTTTGTTGTTGCTGCATCTATGGAGATGATCAGATAATTTTTATCCTTCCTTTTATCAATGCAGTATGTCTCATTGATTGACTTGCAGATGTTGAACAATTTTTGCATCCCTAGGACAAATCCCACTTGATCATAGTGTATTATCTTTTTAGTGAACTGCTGAATTTGGTTTGCTAACATTTTGTTGAGGATTTTTACATCTATGTTCATCAGGGATATTGGCCTCTAATTTTCTTGTGGCATCTTTGTTTGGTTTTGGTATTGGGGTAATGCCGGCCTCATAAAATGACTTTCGAAGTGTTCCCTTCTCTTCTATGTTTCCTTCTTCTTTTCTTGGCTGTACTGCATGGCATGTGGGATCTTAGTTCCCTGACCAGGGATCGAACCTGTGCCCCCTGCATTGGAAACACAGAGTCTTAACCACTGGATTACCAGGGAAGTCCCATCTTCTATTTTTGGGAAGAGATTGAGAAGGATTAGTATTAGTTCTTTAAATGCTGGGTACAATTCACCACTGAAGCCATCTGGTTTTGGACTTTTGTTTGTTGGGGGTTTTATGATTACTGATTCAATCTCCTTACTAGTAATGGGTCTGTTCAGACTTTCTATTTCTTCATGATTCCTAGGTCATTTGTTTCTAGGAATTTATCCATTTCTTTCAGGTTGTCCAATTTACTGGCATATAATTGTTCATAGCAATCTCCCATGATTCTTCATATTTCTGTGGTATCAGTTGTGCATCTACCCTTTCATTTCCGCTTTATTTGTGTCCTCTCTTTTTTTCTTGGTGAATCTAGCTAAAGCTTTGTCAGTTTCCTTTATCTTGTCAAAAAACCAACTTAGTTTCACTGATCTTTCCTATTGTCTTTTCAATTTCTCTTTCATTTATTTCCTTCCTTCTAACTTTGAGCCTTATTTAGTCTTCTTTTTCTAGTTCCTTGATGTATAAAGATAGGCTGTTTATTGAAGTCCCCTTTTAGAATTACTTTCGCTACATCTCATAAGTTTTGGTGTGTTGTATTTCCATTCCCATCTGTTTCAAGGTATTTTTTGATTTCTCTTTCGATTTCTTCTTTGACCCACTGGTTGTTCAGTAGTATGTTATTTAGCCTCCGCATACTTGAGTTTTCCAGTTTTTTTTCTTGTAACTGATTTCTAGTTTCATAACATTGTGATCAGAAAAGATTCCTTGACATGATTTCAACCTTCTTAAATGCAATAAAACTTGTTTTGAGGCCTAACATATGATCTATCCTGGAGAATATTCCATGTGAGCCTGAGAAGAATGTGCATTTTGCTGCTTTGGGATACAGTGTTCTATATATGTCTATTAAAATATATGTCAGACCAACTGGACTTAAGGCCAATGTTTCCTTATTGATTTTCTGTCTGGATAATCATCTATTGATGAAAATGGGATATTAAAGTCCTCTACTATTACTGAATTGCTGTTCCCTTTAGGTTTGTTAACATTTATGTATTTAGGTGCTCCTTTATTAGGTGCATAAATATTTACATATGTTATGTACTCTTGTTGGATTGACCCCTTCATCATTATATAATGACCTTCTTTGTCTTTTATCACAGACTTTGTCTTAAAATCTATTTTGTCTGATATGCAATACAGCTAACTCAGCTTTCTTTTGGTTTCCATTTGCATGGAATATCTTTTTCCATCCCTTCACTTTCAGTCTGTGTGTGTCCTTAGACCTGAGGTAGGTCTCTTATAGACACCATAAAGATAGGTCTTGTTTATGTTTAATCCATCAGCCACTTTTGTCTTCCAATTGAAGTATTTAATCCATTTACATTTAAAGTAATTATTGATAGCTATGTACTTACTGCCATTTGGCTAACTCTTTTGTGGCTGTTTTGTAATTCCTTTGTTCCTTTCTTCCTCTCTTGCTCTCTTCCTTTGTGATTTTCTGTAGTGGTGGGCTTAGATTCCTTTTTCTCTATCATTTGTGCATCTGCTACAGTTTTTTCCTTTGTGGTTACTATGAGACATAAAATAATGTATAACAGTTGTTTTAAGTTGATAACAACTTAAGTTGAGACACATTCTAAGGCTGTACATTTTTACTACTCCCCCACCATGTTATGTTTTTGAGGTCACAGTTTACAGCTTTTTATCTTCTGTATCCCTTAAAAATTATTGTAGCTATAGTTGTTTTTAATACTTTTGTCTTTTAAACTTTATTCTAGCTTTAGAAGTGATTAACCCACAACCTTTACAACATTATTCTGAATTTTACTATATATTTATATTTACCAAGGATATTTATACATTCATGTTTCCCAGTTCTAATTAGCACCTTTTCTTTTCAGCTTAAAGAAGTCCCTTTAACATTTCTTTGTAAGGCCATTCTAGAGGAGATGGACTCCTTGAGCTTTTGCTTGTCCACAAACCTCTCTCTCTCCTTCAACTCTGAAGGACAACTTTGCCAGATACAGTTTTCTTGACTGGCAGTTTTTTTCTTTCAGCACTTTGAATATAGCATGCTACTCCCGTCTGGTCTGCAAAGGTTCTTCTGAAAAATATGCTGATAATCTTATGGGGTTCCATTGTATGTAACAAGTTGTTTTCCTTTTGCTGCTTTGAAAATGCTCTTTATATCTTTAAATTTTGACACTTTAACACATTATTGACTGGAGACATATTAATACATCTTTTGTTACCTGAATGTTATTGAAAGGAGACGTATCAGTATGTTTTTAGAGAGTGATACAATTAACATCACTGTGCAAAGTTGTTAGAGCTTAAAATTGATCAAGGGTTCATTATACAACTTGTGATTGTCAATATCATTCACATTTTGCTCCGTTAGGTTTTTGTTCCAACCTTGTGTATATTATAAACGTAAAATTTTCAAAAATGACGTATCGCAAAATTCTGAGTGCAGAAGAATTTTTCGGTGAATTCTATGCAGATACTTTCTCTGATTGTCTGAGTGACATGCTAGTGTCTCAGAAGATAGTTCTTCAGAATATCGTTCTGATTCAGACAATGTGAATATTAGACCAACAAAAAGACAAAAAACCTTAGTGATTGATTCTGATACAGAAAGTGAAAATGAAACTCAGTGCTGGAGAATTCTCCTTTGCTTCTATAGAAGAGTGGATTGAAGACAACATTTCATGAAAATTAGAAGATTTTACAGGTGTGTCAGGTGTAACTATTGAATGTAATAACCCACAAAGTGTTAGTGAAATAACAATTAATTTTTGGCTGACCAAAATAGAAATCACTGGCCACAGGCATTAATTTTTGCAAAAATCCCCTGTCAATAATGAGTTAATTATGTGTCTTGGTGTGAGGCTCTTTAAGTTCATCTTATTTGGAATTCTCTGGGCTTCCTGGATCTGGATATCTGTTTCCTTCCCCAGGCTGAGGTACTTTTGGCCGTTGTGTCTTCAAATAAGTTTTCTGCCCCTTTCTTTTTCTCTTCTTCTGGGACCTCTATAATGTAAATGCAGGACCACTTGATGTTGTCCCATAATTCCCTTAAGTTATCGTCAATGTTTTCCAGTTTTTATGTTTGCTGCTTTGATTGGTTATGTTCTACTGCCCTGTCTTCAAGTTCACTGACCCTTTTCTACTGCTTAAACCGTTAAACCCTCTGTTTTCAGTTCAGTTATTGTATTCTTCAGCTCTGTGACTTCTTATATTTTCTATCTCTTTGTTAAACTTTTCATGCATTGTTCTCCTGAGCCCAATGAGCATCTTTAGGACTGTAATTTTGACCTCTTTACCACCAGGTTAATTACCTGTCTCCAGTTCATTAACATCTTTCCCTAAAGTTTTATCTTGTTCTGTAATTTGGAATATATTCCTGTGTTTCTTAATTTCCCTTGACTCTCTGTGTTGGTTTCTATGCATTAGATATAATACCCACCTCTCCCAGGCTTGTAGGAGAGTCCTCCTATAGGAGATGAACCTTATCATTCAACCCTGCTCTAGTTCTTGGCTGTCTCTTAAACCTTTGTGATTGTCCGAGCAGCCTACTTTATTTTTAGTGGCTCCCAGTAGTTGAGGATGGCTATGCCAGTGTCGGGGGAGGATCTCAGCACCTTGATTCAGGCCAATTGGAAGTCAAACCCTCAGGCAGCCGCTTTTAAAGTATGTAAATATAGTTCTTTCAGGAGAAGACTTGGAGATGGGCTTTTATGTCTCCTCCCTCCATGCTAAATAAGCTCTAGAGTAATGGTTGGCTCTAAGAATTCTTTCTTTATTTGCTGCTGTCCCATTGACCTCCCCCCTCCCCCCAAACACAAGCCCACTGGCTACAAGAGCCAGGTTATCAAGGGATGTGTTTTCTGGGTGACAGCCACAAAAGTCAGAGTGCCAGACAAGTATACAAGCTCCTTTCTCGGAGACACTGGTGACCAGACGTGGGCCAGAGGGAGAGTGATATCCCCACCCCCAAGGTTTCTAGATTACAGTCTGCCCTTAGATGTGTGTTTAATGAGAAGCCTGCCCCTCCGACCACAGCAAAGAATATAAGCAAATAGCCGTCCTTCACAGAAAGACTGGGGGCTTTTCATTCAGCTGCCTCTGCACTGGGTCCCGGAGTATAGCCACATAAGTGTGCGGGGCCCTTTAAAAACTATTTCTCAGTTTGCTATATCCTATGGGTCTCCACTGGCTTTCAAAGCTAGATGTTTTGAAGGCTCATCTCTCAGGTGCAGGTGTTAAAAGTTGGGGTGCTACTAGATGTGGGGTTCAAAACCTCCACTCCTGAGGGAGATGCTCAGAGTTGTCAGATTCCTCCTGATTGTGGGTTGCCCTGTGTTCCTGGCTGCACTAGTCTGGAGCAGAGTTTCTGTCTGGCTGAACAGGGAGGTGGGAGGAAACAAGTGTGTCTTGTTTCAAATACCACAGATTATCATTGTTCTCGATGAGCCTTGGTATAGATTTTCTTGAGTAAATGTTTCTTCATTTGCTGTATGTTCTTCGGACCATTTCTGGAGACTTTAAATGGCTGTTACTTCAGAATTTTCACCAGTTTTCCTGGGAAGTGGGTCTACAGAGCTCCTCATACCTTCATGTTGGAACTGCCTTTCCAGTCATCTCTTTTTTTTTATGAACTATTTTTTTTAAAATAATTTATTCATTTATTTTTGGTTGTGTTGGGTCTTTGTTGATGAGCGCGGGCTTTCTCTAGTTGCGGCGAGTGGGGGCTACTCTGTTGCAGTGCACGGGCTTCTCATTGCAGTGGCTTCTCTTGTTGTGGAGCATGGGCTCTAGGCATGTGGGCTTCAGTAGTTTTGGCACGCAGTTTCAGGAGTTGTGACTCATAGGCTTAGTTGCTCCACGGCATGTGGGATCTTCCCAGACCAGGGATTGAACATGCGTCCCCTGCAGTGGCAGGCAGATTCTTAACCAGTGTGCTACCAGGGAAGTCCTCCAGTTGTCTTTTATTTATTTATTTATTTATTTATTTATAAAATAAATTTATTTTTATTTATTTACTTTTGGCTGTGTTGGGTCTTTGTTGCTGTGCACAGGTTTTCTCTAGTTGCAGCAAGTGGGGGCTACTCTTCATTGCGGTGTGTGGGCTTCTCATTGCGGTGGGTTGTAGCGAAGCACGGGCTCTAGGTGGGTGGCCTTCAGTAGTTGTGGTGCGCGGGCTCAGTAGTTGTGGCTTATGGGCTCTAGAGCGCAGGCTCAGTAGTTGTGGCTCACGGGCTCTAGAGTGCAGGCTCAGTAGTTGTGGTGCAAGGGCTTGGTTGCTCCTCAGCATGTGGGATCTTCCCGGACCAGGGCTCAAACCCATGTCCCCTGCTCTGGCAGGTGGATTCTTAACCAGTGCGCCACCCAGGGAATTCAGTCGTCTTTTACACACAAGATTCTTCTTGGGTCGTACTTTTAAATATCATCCTTGTAATATTTAAGTTACATTGTTTTGACTGTCTTTTTTAGAGGCTCCAATTATACAGATGTTAGAACTCCTCTAACTAGGTTCGATTTCAACTACTTTCTTTCTGACAATTTTTTTTCTTTTTTTCTCCTTTTCATTCTCTATTTTCTTTTGGTTTTTTAAAATTGTGTTGGAGTATAGTCGATTTGCAATGTCATGCTAGGTTCAAGTGTGCAGCAAAGTGATTCAGTTATACATATACATATGTTCATTCTTTTTCAGATTCTTTTCCCTTACAGGTTATTATAAAATATTGAGTATAGTTCTCTGTGCTATACAGTAGGTCCTTGTTGGTTATCTATCTTATATATAGTAGTTTGTGTGTGTTAATCACAAGCTCCTGATTTATCCCTCCCCATCCCCCACGTTTCCCCTTTGCTAACCTTAAGTTCGTTTTCGACATCTGTAAGTCTGGTTTGTAAATAACTTCATTTGTATAATTTAAGATTCCACACGTAAATGATAACATATGATATTTGTCTTTCTCTGACTTACTTCACTTAGTATGATACTCTCTAGGTCCATCCATGTTGCTGCAAATGGCATTATTTCATTCTTTTTTATGGCTGAGTAATATTCCATTGTATGTATGTACCACATCTTCTTTATCAATGGACATTTAGGTTGCTTCCATGTCGTGGCTACTGTGAACACTGAGGTGCCTGTATCTTTTCAGATTATGGTTTTCTCTGGATATATGCCCAGGAGTGGGATTGCTGGATGATATGGCAGTTCTATTTTTACTGTTTTCTCCATAGTGGATGTACCAATTTACATTCCCACCAACAGTGTAGGAGGATTCCCTTTTCTCCACAGCCTCTCCATCATTTATTGTTTGTAGACTTTTTGATGATGGCCATTCTGATCGGTGTGATGTGATATCTTATTGTAGTTTTGATTTGCATTTCTCTAATAATTAGTGATGTTGGGCATCTTTTCATGTGCCTTTTGGCCATGTGTATGTCTTCTTTGGAGAAATATTTATTTAGGTCTTCTGCCCATTTTGTGATTGGGTTGTTTGTTTTATCAATATTGAGCTGCATGAGCTGCCTGTAAATTTTGGAGATTAATCCCTTGTCGGTCGCATTGTTTGCAAATATTTTCTCCCATTCTGTGGGGTTTCTTTTTGTTTCATTTATGGTTTCCTCTGCTGTGAAAAAGCTTTTGAGTTTAATTAGGTCCCATTAGTTTATTTTTGTTTTTATTTCCATTACCCTAGCAGATGGATTGAAAAAGATCTTGCTGTGTTTTATTGCAAAGCATGTTCTTCCTATGTTTTCCTCTAAGAGTTTTATAGTATCGCATCTTATATTTAGGTCTTTGACTCATTTTGAGTTTATTTTTGTGTCTGGCATTAGAGAATGTTCTAGTTTCATTCTTTTACATGTAGTTGTCCAGTTTTACCAGCACCACTTATTGAAGAAACTGACTTTTCTTCATTGTACAGTCTTGCCTCCTTTGTCATAGATTAATTGACCATAGACGTATGTGTGGGTTTATTTCTGGGCTTTCCATCCTGTTCCATTGATGTATATATCTGTTTTTGTGCCAGTACCATACTGTTTTGATGACTGGAGCTTTGTAGTATGGTCTAGGGTCAGGGAGCATGGTTCCTCCATCTCTGTTTTTCTTTCTCAGGAATGCTTTGGCTATTCGAGGTCTTTTGTATTTCCTTAAAAATTTTTTGTTCTAGTTCTGTGGAAAATGCCATTGATAATTTAATAGGGATTGCACTAAATCTGTAGATTGCCTTGGGTAGAATAGTCATTTTGACACTATTGATTCTGGTAGCATCTTTAGGATTCTCTATGTATAGTACCATTTCATCTGCAAACAGTGACTACTTCTGCAAACAGTCTTACTTCTTCTTTTCCAATCTGGATTTCTTTTATTTCTTTTTCTTCTCTGATTGCTGTGGCTAGGACTTCCAAGACTATGTTGAATAAAAGTGGCAAGAGTGTGGGAATTCCATGGTGGTCCAGGGGTTAGGACTCGGCGCTTTCACTGCTGTGGCCAAGGTTCAATCCCTGGCCAGGGAACTAAGATCCCACGAGCTGCATGGCATGGCCAACAAAAAAAAGTGGCTGAGAGTAGACATCCTTGTCCTGTTCTTCATCTTAGAGGAAATGCTTTCAGCTTTTCACTGTTGAGTCATTTTCTGTTTTCTTGTATTGCTCTTTTCATTTTACTCTATTATTTTTCTTGGATATTTCATAATTCGCTCTTCATTTCTGACATGATTTTGCCTTTTTGTTCTTTTTTTTCCTTGGATTCAACTGACTTATATTTCTCCTTGTTTTCTTGTCTATTACTGTTCATTGTATTTCTCACCCAAAAGTATCTTTTTTTTAATATCCCCAAATGCTTAGTTAATGATAATCCATTCAGTTTGGAGTGTTATGGTGTACATTTTTTGGCTTTTCGGTTTTTCAGTTCTGTCCTCCACTTAAGTTTCTTTTATGAATTTAAAAACCTTTTATGGTTATTGGGTTTTGCTGTATAATTTTGGGGGTGGGGTAAGCAAAGACTGTTATTTCTTGCTTCTCTTTTTATTCCTGCAGGATTTTTAATTTCCTTGTTTTCCTTCACTACCACACTTCTAAGGGAAGCTAGCCCTTCTCTATATATCTGATTCTCCCTCAGAAGCAATACTTCTCTGAGGCATCTTCAGGTCCCACTGTCTTTCTAATCACTTCCTTATATCTTGTGCTGTGAACTACTATGTCCAGACCTGTGCTCAGTATTTTGGCATTTAGTGTTGGACTTTAATTTTTCTGGCGATGCTTTTGTCTGTGCTTCCTCTAAGTTTTCCATGCCTCTCTTAAGTCTCTACCCACTCTCAGAACCCACAGGTTTGCAATGATGGGAGGGTAGAAAGAACTCTTTTAGACTTCTCTACTTAATAAATACCAGAACCTTCTAAATTCCTTGTCTCCTGGTCATGCTGAAGAGATGAGTGATATGTGGTTTTACTTCCTCTGCTTGTTGACTGGATGTTTTTTGTTTTTTTAAAGATGAGGAAGATCAGGCAGCTGCCATTGTCCTCCAAAAACCTTTGTAGGAAGGCTCTTAATTATGGATTCAATCTCTTTATTAGACACGAAGCTGTTTTAATTTTTTCATTTGTTTTCATTATTATCGTATTTTGTCAGTTGTAATTTGTTGATTTCATATATATTTTCAAGCTCATTCACATAATGTTCTTAATATTCTGTTACTTTATTTTATGTAGAATCAGGAATGATACACAAGACATTATCATTTTTGATCAGTCTTTTTAGGAATGTGGCAGTTTTTAAATACTATAATATCTTTGCCATTTCTGCCATTGAGAGGTGAAGTCTATGCTCCCTCCCCTAGACTCCTTAAGGACAGTGATGGCTTCCACTAATAATGTACTGTAGATGTGATGCTATATGAATTCTAGGTCATAAAATGCCTTGCAGCTTCCTGCTGGTTCTATGGGGATGTTTGCTCTAGGGAAAGTCGGTTGCCATTTAAGGAATCTGACTATCCTGAGAGCACAATACTGTGCAAGTGACAAAGAGAAAGATAAAACTATTAGCATGAAGGCAACTAAAACACAAACATGCAGTACTTCTTACTAGTCTATCCTAAGGACAATGCCTGCCCTTTGCCCTCACAAATCCTACACAATTTCAGTACACTGATAGGCACATGGTTTAGAGAGCAAAGAATTCAAATAAGAAATATTACATAGGAAACCAAAGAAGTACAGATTTAATGGATGAGGCTGTCAGGGAGTATAGTGGGTGCTTCATCCACTCATATGTGAATAACTTGTCTGAATATATTTTTAGTCTGTTCCTCACCCCTACTTCATATTACAGAGTGGAGATCAATTAAGATTTAACATGCAATGTTGACATATCCCTACTTATCCACCACTCAGTGAACATGCTGCTTTCCTAACTATGGAAAATAAACATTTCTAGGAATTTTAATATTATAGTATAAAACAAGGACAGTGAAAAGCCTTTAAAAAAAAAAAAAGTGATGGATTAGGTAAGTTCAGAAAACACCGGCACCTGGTATAACGCTTGGAACCAATGGTTATTCAATTACTATTTATTAAAATGTGAATGAATCAGTTCCTTTCAAGTACCTTATCAGCACAGACCACTTTCTGGTCTAAATTACCACAAGTATGACATGTAATAAAAAGTTACTGAACTATTAATTCATATTCTTCAAATTTTTGGTCCTTCTGGGACCATATCTACTTCCTTGTGAATAGTTTATTCTTTCAACGTAAGATGTTTCCGAAAAAGGATTAAAATAATCTATAATCCCCTAAGGAAAAAAAAAAAACTGGTGATTGTTTTTGGCTAGGGAGGGAAAAAAGTGGAAAAGGCTTTAATACTTAAGTGGAGTTTAGTAAGTTATTCTGTAGTTTTAGAGTGAGTACATCACATATAAAATAAATGAACAACTTATAATAATTTGTGAATAGCCTACCAAATCCTGGAACATGTTTGAGAGTGGCTTTGAGGCAAATTTTCTCTAATCTGAGGTAGCTGTATCTCATCAGACAATTCCACAGGAACATCCAGTCCATTCTTGTCCGATGATTCATGATAATGACACTTCTTTCTCCAGGAACAAATGCATCACCTGTTATAATCACTTTTACACCAAACATGGTCTCCAGCAATGCCTACAGAAAAAGCAATACAGATACTTAACAATTTAAAGTTATAATTTTCCATAGGTAAATTTTATCATGTCCTATAAATAAATCTGATTTCTAATAAGGCAAAAGCATGTTATTCTTGCTTCTATAATAAATTAAGAAAAGTTAATCTGGAAGAACATGAAGGCACTGTTTCTATTTTCAGTTCTACTAATTTAAGTTTCTGGCAGCTCCCTAATTTAAAAATGCTAACTTTCATTGAAATCTTCAAGATGGGTTATTAAGACAAAAAGTACAAAAGGCATACAAAAAGTTTCCACTGTGTAATTTTTTCAGGTTATACACATATAAGATTTTTAAATTTTTTAATAAAAAGAATAGTCAAGAAATTTAATACTGAACATAGGACTGAGGGAACAGAGAGTCAAATTTTTCATTTTATACCTTTCTGTACTAAGATTTGTTTTAAACAAATACACATATCTGTTTATTTTTTAAATATATAAAGAATGTATATTTACTAAAGTGCTGCAGCCCCAGTACCTACAACAGTGCTTGACACATAGAAGATCAAATATTTGCCAAATTTGCTGCAGCCCCAGTACCTACAACAGTGCTTGACACATAGAAGATCAAATATTTGCCAAATTTGCTTAATTAACTTTTCTGATGGCCAGGCATAAAGTATATATGAAATATTTAGAAGAAAATAAATTACAGACTGAAGTTCTTGAAAGAACAATAACATATTAATACTGATTTCAATGCCCATTTAAATTTTTGAATAATTTACATGTAACTAATTTACTAGTTAATAAATATTTGACTAATGGAGAGAAAACTGGTCCACAGCAAACAAAAGACAAGAAAATCTAAAGTTCTCTGGCAATATTATGAAAACTTTGATCAAAGTATAGCAAAGAAACTGTGGTACAGTTATGCAATGGAATATGATACAACAATGAAAACAAATGAACTATGGATATCTACAGCAACATGGACAACATACAAGCATAATGTTGAGAGAAAAAAAACAAACAAGAATATATACATTAAGTGTCCATATATAAATCTTTCTGAAACAGACAGTAACTAAGATATTCTAGGGATAAATATACAGATGGTAAAAATACAAGTGGTAAAATTAAAAAGAAAAGCAAGGAAATAACTAACTTACAAGTCAGGACAGTAGCTACTTCTACTAAATAGGAAGGTGTTGCGACTGGGAAGCTAGGGGGCTTGCTGACCATTTCCTACTTCTTGATTTGGCTGATAGTTACACTTTAAAATTATTAAAGTGCCTTTATGTTTTATTAATTTTCAGTATATTTTAAAAAAGTATAATACAAAAGAACAATAGGACCAAGAAAAAAACAAGTTAAAAGGAATATTAGCTTTAAAAACAAGTTAGATATGTGTTTGTTATTATGTCCACAGTATTACAGAGTCAGAGGGTTAAGATGTACAACATGATCATTTGGGCTAAAGTAGCTACAAAATGCCTGCGGTTTTCGTCAAATTTTCAAAAGCGTCCATAACCACTCAAATAGTTATAATCCACCCCCATCCCACTCCAAAGTCTGGGAACTTAAGTTCCAATGTAGAAGAGAGTTCAGGAGGGAGAGGATCAGGGAGGAGCCCTCTAGACTTGGACCCACAGCAAGAAATAACCATTTTTCCACTTAAAGTGTAAAGGGCTGTCAACTACCAAAGTGAATCACTGAATTTATATGTCTTGGCCCAGATGACAAGTCTGAAGACACCATCCAAGGTTAGTTTAGATCAACCCCACTCTGCATCCCAAATATGATATACTTTTCAGATTTTGCAAGGAACTGAAATGCAAGGAACCCTTCCTTTAACTGGTAGAAAGAGGCAGCTGACTACTAATTGTATGTTGTACTATAGAAAACAGTTAAAAATCTTAAGCCTATAATTCCCAAACAAACACCAACTCTAACCTTACATGTGTAATTTCTAATACATGTTTCCTATGAATCCCAAAACAATCGTTAGCCTTTCGTTATAGTGAATGTCAAAAAAAAAAAAATCCTAGACTGTAGAGGAGCATATCATGAAGTATTCTCCTCCCTGCCATCCAGCACTCTATCAGAATGTGCCTGAAAGTTATATATAATCTTCTGGGCAGCCTAGATCTCTAGTTCACATTAATCATTTTTAATACCAGATAAGACATACCCAGTCAACGTTATTTACAGCTCCTGCAAAAGCAGATTAACAAATACACTACAGAAATAAAGTTGTAATGCCTGTAAAGAACTCCAGAATTCAAATATTCCAGATCAAAAACTGTTTAAAAAAAAAAAAGACACTATTCTCATGTTTCTCATATTTGTTCTGTTTGTTTCTAGTACAGAAAATAACAGTTTTAGCAGTAAGAAACTAATCTTTATAATGTTTTATGTCTTAAACTGAACCAAGAGTGATAATTCTCATGACTTTTACTTAACTGGTCAAAGATCTCGCCTAGAATTAGAAATACAGAAGTAATTTCTGAGGATCTTTTATATACCACTATTTACTACCTCCAAGTGTGTATGAAAACAAAGATGAATGGGTCCCCTCATGATCACAGACAATCAGTTTTGCCATCATGCCCCATGTTCTTACTTATTACTCCAGTGGATCTTTACTTAGTCTGATGTAAGAAAGATCTATGACGTTCCTCATCTCCAAGTCTGCCTTGGCTTTTCAGACTAAGCTTAGGCCCGGCTCCTCAAATCCTTAGCTATTTAAAGACGTGCAATCCCAAGTCATTCATCAATCCCAAATCATTCATCAAAGACTGAGACCCCCTTTCTTAAGGGCAGCAGTCTAGACGGAAATTATATTCAGTAATCTATGTTTGTTGAACACCTGTTGTGTTCTAGGATGGGAATGGAATCAGCAAGCTGTGGAAGAGACATGTGTCCTAGATGGGGAGTTAGAAAATGCCTGCTGGATTCCTACGACATGATTTATGGTGAAAGGACAGTTCTAATAATCTTAGTAATTAGCTAACAAACACTGTTGGAAAGACTCAGAATTTTCAGAAGGAAAAACTGCTCTGGGCACAAGCAAAGTTTGACCTGACACTATTGATTATGCTGAACAGAACCATTCAAAAGTTAAATGAACAAGGATATGTACTCCTCATTACAAAAATGTTCCAAGGGAGACTGAATTGCAGACTAGAAGTCCTTTGCAGACTTCAGGAAAGGATTCTCAGACACACAGGTAAGTTAGACTAGGTGACCTCTAAGTCTCATCTAACTCTAAGATTCTAAATGATTTTTATTGTGGTACCTCATTTAACAGAAAATGTGCGAGTTAAAAATAGTAAGATAAGAAAAATCTTGCCAATGAAATCATTTTAAGGAACAGGTGAAGCTTACAAAAGAAAAGTTCATTTGTGACCATTTTTGTGAAGCAATAATTAGTCTAAATGCATTTACCCTAATTTATTTTTACTGAAAAATGATTTTTAACTGGTTGGGATTGCTTAAAATAAAGTACACCTATGGGGAGAGAAAGCTAAATTCCTTCTGAATAAAAAATGATCTGCTGTACTATTTGCTTCAAAATAAAAACTCCATTAGCACCTTATGAAGGTATGAAATAAAAGATATAAAAGACACCCTGACAGTTTTTCCTCCATTTCTTTTAACAGAGGTGTTCACTTTCTCAAAACTAGAACATCAACTTTCTATAACCTCGCTACAAGGGATTCAACTTCTATAACTTTCTAACTGAATGACTCTCTGCTCGATATGCCACTACTGGTGAGTAAGCCAGTGAGTTAAAAAGTTGAGTAACAGAAGTTTTTGCAAATATACACCAATTTAACACTACAGTGGTGGCTGAATCTTGCCTATATGATAAGCTCTGAAGACAGGTAAGAAGGCAAAAGTCAGGAATAGCTGAAATTACCCTTGAATATCTCATAGGAAAGTACCTACAAGAGACCAGCACACATCAGTAAGACCAGCTCAGCCTGTTTTTTCTAAATGTTGGACCAGATTTCTCCAACTGACCATCAGATGAAATTATTGGTTTGCATATTGTTTTAAACACAAGAATCATATTCAGCACCGGACCACTCACATTTCAAACATTCAGTCTCATCTCTCCACTCTCCCCATATCCACCCTAGTACACGTAAGTGGAGCTGTAGAAGGTAAATAGATATATGACATAATTCTGCTGTAACAGTATTGGTACTAGTAGTAACAGTAGTAGGAGCAGCTATGGCAGAATTTGTCCAGTTAATTTGTCCATTTCTTCCAGAGTAATAGATTTTAATTGTGTACATGGCTGTCAGAAAAAAAGCCTACAGTTCCCAGATTCTGTTACAGCTTTAAGCTGTTCTCACCAATGGGGTGAGCAAGAGAGATTATGTACAACTTGTAGTTCACTGGTCTAAAGGGAAAGCACTTGCTCTGGACTTCCTTCCCTCCCCACTTCCTGCTGAGTGGGGGAAAGAAGGGGTAGTGAACAGTTTTGACCATATAGAAGAGGATATTATGCCAGGCTGGGTGGAAGGAATCAGAGTCCCTGAGTGACATCAGGGAACAAAGCTAACCTGTCAACCTGGACTTGAGGGTGAATAAAGTTCTGCCTTTTTCCAGCCACTATGTGTTGAACTTTCTTTGATAATGTAGTTTAGCCTACCCCCTAAAACTTTCATAGTAGCAAACATTTACTGCTTACTTTGGAAAGGCTATGTTCATTATCTCATCTAGTCATCACAATAACTCTGTGGTAGGCGGTATTAGAACTCCTTTATTTATTTTTAAACAGATGAAGGAAGAGAAGTTTAGAGAAGCTAAGTAGTTTAGCCAAGTTCAAATGACTAGAAAGTGGGAAGGCCAACAGTGAAACCAAAATTCTGTTTCTAATACCTGTACGAATAAGCAGTCTGCTTATATTGGCTTTCCAAAGAAACTAGATTGATTTAGACCCTGGAAAGCATACTACCAAGGTAGTAACTCAAGAAAATACTCAAAACTCTTACGGTTTTGGTGGAGAGATTCAGCCAAAAACATGTAATTTATAATCAAAAAGTCATACACTGTGGAAAATTTATCACATTAAAGAAAACGAAGTGTAGCAGCAACATATGACTGTTATTAAAAAAATAATAATTTACCTCTAAATGTTTGCTTTAGAATCAGATACACATTGCTGACTCTGGAATGGATCTCAAAAGATCATCTACTCCTTATTGTACAGATGATGAAATAAAAACCTTAAAGTTATGTAAATGACTTGAAAATTTATAACTTTCAAAACAAAATGTCTCTGATTTTATAATGACTATAAATAGAATTATATAACAGTTTGTAGATGACTTATTAGAAATAGCTCCTAGTGATGGTTAATTTTATGTAACTGAACAATATGCTTATTTCACTTAATATAAATATTTCATGGAGAAATGCTTTATAAATAAATGAGTAATGGTGATTGAAACAATACCACAAAATGAATATTTTACATTAAATCATACGTTTGATGGCTGCAACAAAACACTGGGCTTCATATCTTTAAAGCTGATTTAAAAATCTAGCTCTAAAAAGTCATGGCCTGGAAAGTCAACTTCTGTCCTCTAACAAAGGAAGTAGTCTTTCAGTCAAATGAAAGCCAGAAAAGAAACTAGTCAAGTTGTGTAAATCTACAACTAGAAAGACAGTTTAGGTAGAGAACTATTATCTATCTCCACAAGGACAGAGGTCATATGCTAGGATGGTCGACACTTAAGAGTTAATAAATAATAAATAAATGAGTGTACAGGGATCCTGCTGCTACTTTTTCAATAAACACAAGTTACAACACAAAACATCCTTCTATTAAGAGAAAGAAATTTTGCCTGAAAGATAAGGAGGATATATACTAATAATGTAGGAATTATGCAAATATTCAATGCAAAGTATTTCCTACAGGTAAAATAAAAAGAGGATGAGGGCTCTAACAGTAAGTGGCACCACGCTTAACTACCCAGCTGACTTACAGGAAAATATAGTCAGTATAATTACAACTTGAGGAATCTCAAGAAAGTAGTGAAACCAATAAAAGAACCCAATGTAAGTTCTAGAACTTTACAGTATTTTAAATCGAAATCCACTGTGTAAACAAAACACAGATTAGAGATGGCAAAACAGAGGGTCACAGTGAACCTGGTGACCTGTGTAACAATCTAAGCAATCTAACATACATATAATTGTGGACACAAAAGGCTAAAAGAGAGTAAACGGGGCAGAAAAAAATATGTAAAGAAATAATGGCCCCAAATTTCCCAATCTGGACAAAAACAAAGCTACAGATCTAAGACGTCCAATGGAACATGGCAAAATAAAGAAAACTATACCTAAGCATATCATAATCAAACTGCTAAAAAACAAAGAGAAATCTTTAAAGCAGCCAGAGGACAATGACACATTACATAAAGGGAAGCAACAACACGTATGATAGCTAAGTTTTTATCAAAAACAATGGAGAACTTCAAGAGGAACATAAGACAGGGAACTTCAAAGTGGGGGGTGGGGAGCCCCGCAGGGGGAGTCATCCCAGAAATGCCAGCAACATTAGCCTTCAAAAATAGAGGCAAATTTAAAATTTTAATTAAATAAAAACAGAATCCATCTACAGGAGCCCTCACTACAAGAAAAGCTTAAGTAAGTTCTTCAGGCTGACGGGAAATGTCACTAGATAGAAACTATACCATACAGGAAGAATAAAGAACACTGTGGGACTTCCCTGGTGGCACAGTGGTTAAGAATCCTCCTGCCAATGCAGGGAACATGGGGTCGATCCCTGCTCCAGGAAAATCCCACATGCTGCAGAGCAGCTAAGCCCGTGTGCCACAACTACTGAGCCTGCACTCCGTAACTACTGGGCCCACACGTCACAACTACTGAAACCTGTGCGCCTAGAGCCTGTGCTCTGCAACAAGAGAAGCCACCAGAGTGAGAAGCCCACGCACCACAACGAAAGGTAGCCCCAGCTTGCCACAACTAGAGAAAGCCCGCGTGTAGCACTGAAGACCGAACGCAGCCAAAAAACAAAAAACACTGTAAATGGATGATATTTAGATAAAACACTGTTCTACAGAGTTTACTGTGTAAGTAGATGCAATATGACAATAACAGCACAAAGAATGTGAGAATAAATGCACCACACTGTTACAAGGCTCTTACATTTTATACGTAGTAAAATTACTCTAGGTGGACTGTGACACACGATACACTATGTAATCCCTAAAGGCATGATTTTATAACATTTATAAAAATATAAACATATATATATAAATTTTTCTTTCAACAAATAGAGGAGAGAATACTGCACAATTCTTGATACTAAAGTTTGAGATAGTTTGACCCTGAAACTTCTTTATGTTTGTCCACTCATCCAATGAGTATTTACTAATAAGCTCCTTGTTCCAGGTATTTCAGCAACCTATGTCTTTGGTTTCTCTAGAAAAAGAAAAGGCTTTCTATTTCTTGCCAACTTTCCTCTTCCACTGCAAGCGAATCATCTCACTAATGAAACTGATTTTATTACAAGTTGTTGGTTTCTCAGATTCCCATCCCCCCCAAAGTCAGGTATTCCCCTGGCTTGAAAAGAACTCCAAACCTTCTTCTTTAGAAACAATCATGAGGTGCCAATGAGTTTCTTACCACCTAAATTGGTTAAGGTGCCAGGTGACTCTGACCAACACTTGAAGGTTTTCTTATCACCTAAAGCTCTAATGGCAGCAGACAAACTGGGTTTAATCTCAACTCTGTTTAAATAATTTGCTTATGCATGTGAACTTGGGCAAATTATTAAATTTCTCAAAACTTCCATTTCCTCTTCTGTAAAATGGTGATAATGGTGGCACCTAAAATGTAGCTGTCTTATTAAAGCACTTAGCATAACATCTGCCACGTAAGTGGTCAATAGCTATGATCATCATTACCCTTCGGTTTTTAGTTTGATTTTTCCTTTTAACAAAACCTCCTAATTCTTCTCCTTATATCTGAATTAAATATGCCATACCTTTCCACAGGTATTTATCTACCAGTAGGTTACAATCCCTTTAGTTTGTGCCTGTACAAAAGTCAGCTTTAAGTACAAATAGAGAAAAGAAAATGAGAAGGAGGAGGAGACTACTTTTAGTTTAACAATATCACATTTCATAAAACAGATATGCCTGAATAAAATATTTTTAATTAACCTTGTAACAAGGGAGGAATATAATCTGTAAAATTATTCATCACAGGATTTCTTTTTAAAATATGAGAAGGAGAGTGCACTGTAAACAATTTATTAAAATTCAATTTACAGGGAACTTTTGAGAAACGTCTACTCTATCAAGGTAGGTACTTCCCCACCAACCACTGTTTCTGGAAATCTTTCCCTATCAACCTCCACCTGAGGGGTCTATAGCATCAGCATTGATACTTTCCTCTCTACAAACACAACAATGGCAGTCTGCCTGAGGGGAAAAAGACAACCCTTTCAAAAGAAACAGGTAGAGAAGACCCTTCGACAAGTGAAGGAAGAGTATTCCCTCCTTCTCCTTTTCAGGTATTATACTCACCACCTCCACCAAGACAGGTCAATAAACCCAGTAAAATTAAGTTCCAGGTGTTGCTCAGGGAAAAGAAGGAACAGAACACTCTCAGGAAATATGACCCATTCAAGGTAAAGGAGGCTGCTTGCACAACGCTTCATTTTTGGAGAAGGCACTGCTCTTAAGCAACAACAAAGGGCTGAAACCAGTTCAGTGCCAGAGAAGGGAGAAGTATAGACTGGAAACCTATAAGGAGTAACCAGCTCTCAGGGTCAGAGGGACATGTGCTCAGAGCAGTATGCACAGACCTCGTAGCAAATATCTAGCTGTTCCAAGAATTTACTATACATTTTGTATGCACTTTTACCTCACACGTTTTCAACCCAGCCCACAGACAGAAAATCACATCATTCCTAAATTCTGTGGTTACTGGGGCGACTTGATCACATCAATGTCACAAGTTTTAAAAAGTCTGTTATCTGAATCTTAATTTTTATCATTTTATAAAATAAATGGAGGAGGTGGAGACAAGACAGCGAAGTACAAGAACATGAGTGCACTTCTTACAAAAACACCAAAACCACAACTAACTGCTGAACAATCATCAACCAAAAAAAAACACTCGAACCTACCAAAAAAGATATCCTACATCTAAAGACAAAGGAGCGACAACGAGACAGTAGAACGGGCGGAAACACGATAAAATCAAATCCCATACCTGCTGGGTGGGCAACCCACAAATTGGAAAATAACTATACCACAGAAGTTCTCTCACAGGAGTGAAAATTCTGAGCCCCACATCAGGCTCCCCAGCCTGTGGGTCTGGCAAAAGGAGAAGGAGGCCCCAGAGAATCCAGCTTTGAAGGCCAGCAGGGTTTGAAAGGAGGGATTCCACAGGGCTGGGGCAAACAGAAATTCCACTCTTGGAGGGCTCACACAAGGTCTCGTGTGCACCAGGACCCAGGGAAAAAAGCAGTGACCCCATAAGAGTCTGGGCCAGACCTACCTGCTGGTATTAGAGGGTCTCCTGCAAAGGAGGGGACACACTGTGGCTCACCTCGGGTACAAAAACACTGGTGGCGATAGTTCTGGGGAGTACTCATTGACGTGAGCCCTCCTGGAGGCCACCATTTTATGACCAAGACCTGGCCCTACCAACAGCCTGTAGGCTCCAGTGATAGGATACCTTAAGCCAAACAAACAAGGGTGGGGGGGGGGGTGGAGATGCAGCCCCACCCATCAGGAGACAGGCTAGTTAAAGTCTTCCTGAGCACACAGCTGCCAGATAAACACACCCCCTGACACAGACCTGCCCACCAGAAGGACAAGACACAGCTCCACCCACCAGTGTGCAGGAACCAGTCAATCCCACCCGGAAACCTGCATAAGCCTCTCAGACAGCATCATCCACCAGGGGCCAGACAGTAGAAGCAAGAATGGAAACTGCAATCACAGAAAGTTAAACAAAATGGGATGAGAGAGGAATATGTCCCAGATGAAGGAACAAGATAAAATCCCAGAAGAAAAACAAAGTGAAGTGGAGATAGGCAATCTACCTGAAAAGAATTCAGAGCAATGATAGTAAAGATGATCCAAGATCTCAGAAAAAGAATGGAGGCACAGATCTAGACGATGCAAGAAATATTTAACAAAGACCTAGGAGAAATAAAGAATAAACACACAGATGAACAATAACTGAAATAAAAAATACACTACAAAGGGGCTTCCCTGGTGGCGCAGTGGTTGAGAGTCTGCCTGCCAATGCAGGGCACACAGGTTCGTGCCCCGGTCCGGGAAGATCCCACATGCCGCGGAGTGGCTGGGCCCGTGAGCCATGGCCCCTGAGCCTGCGTGTCCGGAGCCTGTGCTCCGCAACAGGACAGGCCACAACAGTGAGAGGCCTGCGTACAGCAAAAAAAAAAAAGCTACAAAGAATCAATAGCAGGATAAATGAGGCAGAATAACAGATAAATGAGCTGGAAGACAGAATGGTGGAAATCAATGCCGTGGAACAGAATAAAGAAAAAGGAATAAAAAGAAATGAGGACACACGAGAACAGTCTAAAAGGCCTCTGGGACAATATTAAATGCACCAACATTCGCATTATAGGGATCCCAGAAGGAGAAGAGAGAGAGAAAGGGCCTGAGAAAATATTTGAATAGATAATAGCTGAAAACTTCCCTAACTTGGGAAAAGAAACAGTCACCCGAGTCCAGGAAGCACAAAGATAAGCCCAAGGAGGAACACATAGTAATCACACTGACAAAAATTAAAGACAAAAAATATAAAAAGCAACAAGAGGGGCTTCCCTGGTGGCGCAGTGGTTGAGAGTCCGCCTGCCGATGCAGGGGACACAGGTTCATGCCCCGGTCCAGGAGGATCCCACATGCCACAGAGCGGCTGGGCCCATGAGCCATGGCCGCTGGGCCTGCGCATCCGGAGCCTGTGCTCCCCAACGGAAGAGGCTGCAGCAGTGAGAGGCCCGTGTACCGAAAAAAAAAAAAGCAACAAGAGAAAAGCAACAAGTAACATACAAGGGAACCCTGTAAGGTTATCAGCTGATTTTTCAGCAGAAACTCTGCAGGTCAGATGGGAGTGACATGATATACAATATTTTAAGTGATGAATGGGAAGAACCTACAACCAAGAATACTCTACCCAACAAGGCTCTCAATCAGATGCAACAGAAATCAAAAGCTTTACAGACAAACAAAAGCTAAGAGAATTCAGCAACACCAGACCACCTTTGCAACAAATGCTGAAGGAACCTCTCTAGCTGGAAAAGAAAAAGCCACAACTAAAAACAAGAAGATTACGAGTGGAAAACCTCAACGGTAAAGGCAAACATGAAGTAAAGGTAGGAAACCATCCACACACAAATATGATATCAAACCCAGCAATCATGAGAAGATGACAGTACAAATACAGGCTATTGAAAATGCATTTGAAATGAAAAGACCAGCAAATTAAAACAATGCTTTTTATATACAGAGTGCTATTCAAAACCTCGTGGTAAACACACACCAAAAATCTACAATAGATACGCACACAAAAAAGAAAAAGGAATCCAAACACAACACTAAGATTAGTCATAAAAGCCTAAGAGAAGAGAACAAAAGAGGAAGGGATGAAAAAAAACCTACAAAAACAAAAAACAACATTGCAGTAAGAACATAGATATTGATAATTACCTTAAACTTAAATGGATTAAATACCTCAACCAAAAGACTGTCAAAAATTAAATACAAAGAAAAAATATTAAAAGCAGCAAGGGAAAAGCAACAAATAACATACAAGGGAATCCCCATAAGGTTATCAGGTGATTTTTCAGCAGAAACTATGCAGGCCAGAAGGGAGTGGCAGGATATGTTTAAAGTGACGAAAGGGAAAAAACCTACAAACAAGATTACTCTACCCAGCAAGGATCGCATTCATATTCAACAGAGAAATCAAAAGCTTTACAGACAAGCAAAAGCTAAGAGAATTAATAAGCACCACCAAACCAGCTTTACAACAAATGCTAAAGGAACATCTCTAGGCAAGAAACACAAGAGAAGAAACAGACCTACAAAGACAAACCCAAAACAATAAAGAAAATGGTAACAGGAACATACATATAGATAATTACCTTAAATGTAAATGGGTTAAATGCTCCAACTAAAAGACAAAGGCTGAATGGATACAAAAACAAGACCCGTATATTTGCTGTCTACAGGAGACCCACTTCAGATCTAGGGACACATACAGACTGAAAGAGAGGGGATGGAAGAAGGTATTCCATGCAAATGGAAATCAAAAGAAAGCTGGAGTAGCAATACTCATATCAGACAAAAAGACTTTAAAATAAAGACTGTTACAAGAGACAAAGAAGGACACTACATAATGATGAAGGGATCAATCCGAGAAGAAATAACAATTACAAGTATATATGCACCCAACATAGGAGCACCTCAATATATAAGGCAAATGCTAACAGTCATAAAAGGAGAAATCGACAGTAACACAATAATAGTGGGGGACTCTAACACCCCACTTTTAACAATGAACAGATCATCCAGACAGAAAATCAGTAAGGAAACACAGGCCAAGAGGCACATGAAAAGATGCTCAACATTGCTAATTATTAGAGAAATGCAAATCAAAACTACAATGAGATATCACGTCACACCGATCAGAATGGCCATCATCAAAAAATCTACAAACAATAAATGATGGAGAGGGTGTGGAGAAAATGGAAGCCTCCTACACTGTTAGCGGGAATGTAAATTGGTAGAGCCACTATGGAAAACAGTATGGAGCGTCCTTAGAAAACTAAAAACAGAACTACCATATGATCCAGCAATCCCACTCCTGGGCATATATCTGGATAAGACTATGGTTCAAAAGCATACATGCACCCCAATGTTCATTGCAGCACTGTTTATGATAGGCAAGACATGGAAGCAACCTAATGTCCGTTGACCGATTAATGGATAAAGATGTGGTACATACATACAATGGAATATTACTCTGCCATTAAAAAGAATGAAACAATGCCATTTGCAACAACATGGATAGACCTGGAGATTATCATACTAAGTGAAGTAAGTCAGACAGAGAAAGACAAATATCATATGATATTGCTTGTATGCGGAATCTTAAAAAAAAAAAAAAGATACAAATGCACTTATCCAGAAACACACTCACAAACTTATGGTTACCAAAGGGGAAGGAGTGGGGGGGAGAGGATAAACTGGGAGTTTGGGATTGACATATACATACATTATATTTAAAAGAGATAACCAACAAGGACCTACTGTATAGCACAGGGAACTCTGCTCAATATTCTATAATAACCTAAATGGGAAAAGAATTTGAAAAAGAATAGATACATGTATATTAAATAAATAAATAAGACCAAAAAAAAGAAGCAGCATGAGAAATACAAAATAAAATAGAATAGGGCTTCCCTGGTGGTGCAGTGGTTAAGAATCCTCCTGCCAATGCAGGGGACACGGGTTCAAGCCCTGGTCTGGCAAGATCCCACAGGCTGCAGAGCAACTAAGCCCGTGTGCCACAACTACTGAGCCTGCATTCTAGAGCCTGTGAACCACAACTACTGAGCCTGTGTGCCACAACTACTGAAGCCCATGTGCCTAAGGCTCGTGCTCCGCAACAAGAGAAGCCACCGCAATGAGAAGCCCGCACACCACGATGAAGAGTAGCCCCCGCTTGCCACAACCAGAGAAAACCTGCACGCAGCAACAAAGAACCAATGCAGCCAAAAATAAAATAAATAAATAGAAATAAATAAATAAATACAATAAACGGAAATGCAATATAAAATTAACAATGTAAAAACTCTTCAGTCTGCATCTTTAGATTTTTGCATTTTACTAAAGTATACCCCAATGAAGGAAAATAAAATTCATTAGGAATATGGAAGAAACTCAACTTTGGAATATAGCCCTTAAATACATATTTTATCTCAAGGACACGAATTACTTCATTTCTCTCTTTCATTTAAAGGGGGAAATACAAAAACTAATGTGCTTCTTATGTAACACGAATATGTTTCTTCTAATATTTGACTAAATCTGACTCTAACAAAATACAAATCAATAGGCTAGGCCACTTTGGTATGGTCACTTTGGTACGGTCTCTTTGGTATGGTCTCTTTCTCTGCTGTTTAACTTACCACAGGTAGCGTGAGCCAGGTTGCCACAAGGCGGTTGTTGATCCAGCGATACCAAGATGGGTTTATAAACATCAAAGGTAAAAAGGGACCCAGCATGAAAATGCTTCCAAAAAAGCTTCCCCAAAACAGAGTGAGTATAAAGTATATCCCTCTCCATGACACCATGATTCTGAAAGACACAAAAAAAATCGATATATTTTGTTACTGTAACTGTCCAAATTCAATTTCAGAATGATACATGTAATAATCTTTAATTATAGGGCTACAGAATAGGCCCTGACAAAGAATATGAGCTTGAATGCCCTCTTACGTGATCTACAGGTCTAACAAGTCAGAACATTAGAAATGGATACTCTCCCCCAAAACAGATATATTTATCAATGGAACAGAATACAGAGCCCAGAAATAAACCCACACACCTATGGTCAATTAATCTTCGACAGGAAATCCCTGATGGTCCAGTGGCTAGGACTCTGTGCTTCCACTGCAGGGGGCACAGATTGGATTCCTGGCTGGGGAACTAAGGTTCTGCATGCCAGGTGGTGCAGCCAAAAAAAACAAAAAACAAAAATCTTTGACAATGCAAGCAAAAATATACAATGGAGAAAAAACAATCTCTTCAGCAAGTGGTGCTGGGAAAGCTGGACAGCCACACGTTAATCAATGAAGTTAGAACATACCCTCACATCATACACAAATATAAACTCAAAATGGATTAAATATAGGACATGACACCATAAAACTCCTAGAAGAGAACACAGGCAAAACATTCCCTGACTTAGCAATGTTTCCTTAGGTCAGTCTCCCAAGGCAACAGAAATAAAAGCAAAAATAAACAAATGGGAACTAATCAAACCTATAAGCTTTTATATTGCAAAGGAAACCACAAACAAACGAAAAGACAACCTACAAATGGGAGAAAATATCTGCCAACAATTTGACTGACAAGGCCTTAATTACCAAAATATACAAACAGCTCATACAATTCAATAACAAAAAAACAACCCAATCAAAAAATGGGCAGAAAACCTAAATAAATACTTCTCCAAAGAAGACATACAGATTCTCAATAGGCACATGAAAAGATGCTCAACATCACTAATTATTAGAGAAATACAAATCAAAACTACCATGAGGTACCTCACACTGGTCAGAATGGCCACTGAAACAAATGCTGGAGAGCATGTGGAGAAAAGAGAACCTTCCTACACTGTTGGTGGGAATGTAAATTGGTGCAGCCATCATGGAAAACAGTATGGAGGTTCCTTCAAAAACTAAAAATAGAGCTACCATATGATCAAGCAATCCCACTCCTGGGCATTTATCCAGAGAAAACCAAAATCCGAAAAGATATGTGCACCTCAGTGTTCACAGTAGTACTATTTAAAACAGTCAAGACACAGAAGCAACCTAAATGTCCACTGACAGATGAACAGACAAAGAAGATGAGTTATATATACAAAATGGAGTACTACTCAGCCATAAAAAGTAATGAAATAATGCCATTTACAGCAACATGGATGGACCTAGAGATTATCATACTAAGTGAAGTAAATCAGAAAGACAAAGACAAATACCATATGCTATCACTTATACATGGAATCTAAAATATGACACAAATGAACTTATTTATGAAACAGAAACAGACTCAGTCATAGAAAACAAACTTATGTTTACCAAAGGGGAAAGGGGGTGGGGGAGGGAAGCGGTAGGCGTTTTGGATTAGCAGTACAACAACAAGGTAAACAACGTCTTGCTGTATAGCACAGGGAATTAAATTCAATATTCTGTAATAAACCATAATGGAAAAGAATATGAAAAAGAATACATATATGTATAACTGAATCACTCTGCTGTATAGCAGAAACTAACACATTATAAAATCAACTTTTCTCTTTTTTTAAATTGAAATAAAGAAAAAAAAGAGATACTCTCAACTGACTTCCCCAAAAAAAGAAAAAAGCTGTTTAAAAAGCCTTGCTTTTTGTTCTACTTATTAGTATTAACATAAAACTGTATATTTTCTTTTCCAAGATGTTATCCAACGCAAAATTTTAAAATATTCCAGAGTTCGTTTTTTTTTATCTCTTACATGACCTACAGGTCTAACAAGTAGATTTAATGGACTAAGAACTGCAGAACAGCTTCCTAAGGGTGACTGTGCCTGAAAGTGATGGCAATTTTACAGAGTGCACTAAAAAAGAATTTGTTAAATCTAGAAATATTAATTCTTTACATTAGAACCTAAAAGTAATATCTTTGGGCATTTGGTCTTTATGAGCTGAAAGATTAAGTAGAAGTCAGACTCCTCACTCACTTTCTTAATTATTTGCCAATGGATTACTTTTGAGGGTCCTCATAACCAGATGAACAAAATATTGATGTTTTAAAAATAAACTGTTGGAAGCACAGTCTAAAATGAATAATCAAACATTTGATTTTACAACCTAAACTCTATTAGAGCAAAAACATGGTTTGCTTCAGGATAATAAAACCGTGGGAAACATTAAAACCATGATAACAATAATGGCCTTAAAATTTATATATTAAAAAAAGGTATTTCAGGGCTTCCCTGGTTGTGCAGTGGTTAGGAGTCCACCTGCCAACGCGGGGGACACAGGTTCGAGCCCTGGTCCAGGAAGATCCCACATGCCACGGAGCAACTAAGCCCATGCACCACTACTACTGAGCCTGCGTGCCCCAACTACTGAAGCCAGTGCACCTAGAGCCCATGCTCCGCAACAAGAGAAGCCACCACAATGAGAAGTCCGTGCACTGCAACAAAGAGGAGACCCTGCTTGCCGCAACTAGAGAAAGCCCGCGCGCAGCAATGAAGACCCAGCGCAGCCAAAAATAAAATAAGTAAAATAAATTTTTTTTAAAAAGGTATTTCAGCAATTAAGACCTCTGAATATTTGAAAAGAATCACAACAGGAAAAAGAAATAAAATTTCAAATGTCATGGTGCTTTAAAAAATGTCAGTCAGACAAACAAAACAGGTCAAGTCTCTTACACCGAATCAAGTTTTTCTGCATATTTGGTATATTTTTAAA
Organism: Lagenorhynchus albirostris; assembly: GCF_949774975.1. Lineage (NCBI taxonomy): Eukaryota > Metazoa > Chordata > Mammalia > Artiodactyla > Delphinidae > Lagenorhynchus > Lagenorhynchus albirostris. Next base: position 65,474,485 of record NC_083107.1, read on the forward strand.
TCTCTACCAATACTTGACAGTGTTATACACAAAATCCTTCAAAGTACAAACAGAACAAGTATCTGCTAAGAACTGGCTTTCTGCTAAACTCTAGATCGGAACTTCTAAGAAGCGGGTTGAGGGAGTGAGGGTGCAGAAAAAGCACACTGGAAAACAGTAGCCAAACAATTTGCTCACACAGGGCCCAGGATGGTCTGTAGTGCTACACAGCCTTGGCTTTGCTTTCTCTGAGGCTCAGCTCCTCCTCTTTGCATTAAAAGACACTACAGGCCACTTCTGTCCAGTCTAAAGTAATAATTTAAAAAGAGCTGCTAAATTTAGTATTCTCAACCCCTATTTCCTTTCATAACCCCTGCCCCCAAAATATCCCTGCAATGCTACTACTCGATTTGAAAACCCCCCTGTAACTACCTTTTTTTAAATCTACTGTTCGTTTCTGTCATTAGCTAGCTCTCTGTTTAGATATTCACCCCTCAACTCCCTGAAGGGCTATACTTCACATTACATCCATATACAACTACTTCCCCATCAAAGGCTCTGACATGCTTCTTCCTCACTTACTGAACTACTTCTCATTCGATGTCATTAAGAGGAAAAAAATTATAGTTAAAGGAGCTTAGGTATCATCTAACAGAATCTTTTCAATTTACAGCGATGAAGCTAAGGACCAGAAGAGTTAAGAGATGCGTCACGTGAATATACTGGGATTACTCAAACCAAGTCTCATCTAAAATTACTTTTCCATCCTACTTCTGTTTCTTCCCTAACCTCTCAATCATGTGTACAGTGATTCAATAAACATGCAAAGAGATTCCTCCTGTGTGTCAGGCCCAGTGCCAGTTATTTGGGGATACAACAGTGAACATGACAGACATACCAAGCTCTTACAAACCTAACAGTCTCTCCAGCCCCTCCTTATGAACTCTGCATTTAATCTAGCCCTGTTCTCTCTCTTCTTCCAAGTCTCAAGGATTTGATAGAAAACTTGGTTAAGAACTATGCTACTACATGCTTATTTAGAATAAATAAAATTTTAAAAAACCAAAAACTGGCTAAACCAAGTGCTGGTAAGGATGCAGAGCAACCAGAACTCACACGTGTTGCTGGTGGGAATGCAAAATGGTATGGCCACATTGGAAAACAGCTTTACAGTTTCTTAAAATATTAAATGTACATTTACGATATAACCCAGCAATCCCACTACTGAATATCCAGGACAAATTGAAAACTTACGTTGACACACAAACCTGCACACAATTGTTTTCAGCAGGATTATTCATAATTGCAAAAAACTAGAAACAACCCAAATGTCAGTCACGGGTGAGGGGATAAACACATTCTAATATATCCATAGAAAGGAATACTACTCAGCAGTGAAAAAACATATGACTGATACATGCAACATCTGGGGTTAACGTCAAATGCATTATGCTGAGTGAAGGAAGCCAGGCTCAAAAGGCATGATTTCTTTTTAACTGTATGTTTTCATTTATATGACATTCTGGAAAAGGCAAAACTATACGGAGGGAACAGATCAGTGGTTGTCAAAAGGTTAGGGGTAGGGGGAGTGTTTGACTGTGAAGGGGCAGCACAAGGGAAGTTTTAGGGGTTGAGGAAACTGTTCTATTTCCCAATTGCAGTGATGGTTACAAGACTATGCATTTGTTGAAGCTCACAAAACGTATATTTACTGATTTTTACTGTATGCAGATTAAGAACTAAATTAAAAAGATTATGCTATGTGAGATGAAATCTGATAGAATATTCATTAAGCTCTTATGATCTGGGGAATTCTACACGTCTGGATTATTTCAATTATAATGACATCTAAACTATGTCAAGCTTTTAGAATACGCCAGGCACTGTTTCATATACTTTAAATGTGTGAACCTGTTTAATACAATAATCCCATGGTGTAGATATTTTCATTACCCCACACTTTATATATAAGGATACTGAGGCACAAAGTGGTTAAGTAATATGCTCAAGATTATACAGCTAGTAAATGGCAGAGCTGGGATTTGAATCCAGGTAATTTGGTGTCAGAGTCCATGCTCAGTCTAAAATTCAACATTATGTTCTTTTTCAAGCACATACTTCTTTTGTAATTAAACACACACACTTTAAACACTATACAAAATCAAGATGTCATAAATCTAAACTAAATTTTTAATATCTCATGCAAAAATTATTCTGAATGTTAGTGAAGTTTATAGGAACTTAGTGAGGAAATCTAACGTCTTTTCTTAACACTCCCTAGTACTTAACATATAGCATACAAAAACTTGGGGAGAGCTGAGGATGGGGGTTGCCAGCTTCTGCTGGAAAGAAATCTGGTTAAATAACTGGTAAATGAACTACCTAATCTTTTAAAATCCTTTAAAGTAAGGGCCACATCACTGCAAAGGTAATCACAAACACCGTAATTTAATATTTCTGTGCATTCTTTGTATAATACTGATAGCGTTCTCAAAAAATAAAAGCCATTTGGAAAAGAAATAATCATAGTTTTAAAATGGCATAGCCATTTTATTGCCGAGTACAGATACATAGAACTAAACTGTAGATCTTCTTAAAAAGCTATGCCTACTTCAGTGTAACCCAGGAACTTTTCCCCTTAAGACCACTGTCCCTTCACAATGAGTTAAGATCTCTTACCCACTAACTTCCTAGCTCATAATATGATTCTGATTCTGATGCTTGCCCTTGTCTAACCATCTGTGGTTCCAATGACTACAATGCCAAGCAAAGGCAGGAACCAAAACAGAGCCCACCTGGACTCTTGTTCAGTTGCATATATTATTCCTAGAGTATGACAATGTAGGAGGATACTCCCTGACAAGGATTAAGGGAATGTATTAGGGATACTTACAGTTCCTTGCTCAGGAAGGAAAGACGTTTTACTTCATAAAATTTCCTTAGTTTTTAAATTCACATAACAATTCAAGTATTAACAAGCATTGCTCTCATAGTCTAGGAGGGAAGCTAAGTGTGTTAAGGAACGACTGCAGTTTGGTATGATACATACTGTAATAGAGGTATGTAACAGGTGTTAAGGATAGGTCAAACCAAGGCAAGATGAGCTCTGCTAAAAGGGATTAAAGAAGCTGTTAGACACTTAGAGGATCAGAAATTGCGGGAGAGGAGAGATTACTCCAGACAATAAAAAAAAACATGTAGGGCTTCCCTGGTGGCACAGTGGTTAAGAATCCGCCTGCCAATGCAGGAGACACGGGTTCAAACCCTGGTCCGGAAAGATCCCACATGCCGCAGAGCAACTAAGCCGGTGCTCCACAACTACTAAGCCTGCGCTCTAGAGCCCACATGCCACAACTACTGAAGCCCGCGTGCCTAGAGCCCGTGCTCCGCAATAAGAGAAGCCACGACAATGAGAAGCCCACGCACCACAACGAAGAGTAGCCCCAGCTAGCTGCAACTAGAGAAGGCCGGCGCACAGCAACGAAGACCCAACACAGCCAAAAATAAAAACAAATAAATAAATAAATTTAAAACAAAAAACAAAAAGAACATGTAGAGTCACAGAAATTTGAAACAGCATGGCTTAAACAAGGAACTGTAACTCATTACGTATTAATGAGGTATAGGGTACACATCGGGGAGCTGCAAGAAATCAAGAAGACCCTGGTCCTAAAGACAAAGTGCACACACCCAGGGCAGGATAGACAAGAATACCACCTTGAGCATGTCACCATGGGTGGGAAAAAACCTAAGGCGTATGACTTATGTTTTAGAATAAATGTCAAAAGTGACATGGTGTAGATAAGCCTGGACTCAATAAAACCAACCTGTATACTGATTAAGAGCAAAGAGCTTCTCTGCCCTCTAAAACGGTGCATGAGACTGTCAGCAAAAATCCAGCATTGACAGATGCTGGTATCAAAGAAGTCTGTGAACCAGGAGCACCTGATCCAGTTCCACCTCTCAACAGCCTGATGATCGTGACCACGCCACTTAACCAGGATGCTCACAGGTGAGGAAGTCAGGAACAATTCCCTCAAATTTTGAGCACCTAATATTTGCCAGGCACTTTACAAAAGGCTCTCGGTATTTACATACTTAACACCTACAGATTCATATTCATGAACAACCCAAAGGTTCATGACATGTAAGTAATCTGTAACTTCGATGAAACTCAATGTTGAAATTTGAATATTGCAAAACTAGTGCCAAAAAAACAAATCAGGGGTTCCCTGGTGGCACAGTGGTTGGGAGTCCACCTGCCGATGCAGGGGACACGGGTTCGTGCCCCGGTCCGGGAGGATCCTGCATGCCGTGGAGCGGCTGGGCCCGTGGGCCATGGCCGCTGGGCCTGCGCGTCCCGAGCCTGTGCTCCGCGGCGGGACGGGCCGCAGCAGTGAGGGGCCCGCATGCCGTAAAAAAAAAAAAAACACAAATCATTTAGGTAGTAATAATCTGGCCAACTATCCAGTATCCTAATCTCAATGGGCCTTTACTCTGTTCTACTTACCGCACATGTACCATAGTGGATTTATAAATTGGAGGTTTTATTATCAAAAGACCTTGCTATAGGGCTTCCCTGGTGGCACAGTGGTTGAGAGTCCGCCTGCCGATGCAGGGGACACGGGTTCGTGCCCCGGTCCGGGAAGATCCCACATGCCGCGGAGCGGCTGGGCCCGTGAACCATGGCCGCTGAGCCTGCACGTCCGGAGCCTGTGCTCCGCAATGGGAGAGGCCACAACAGTGGGCGGCCCGCGTACAGCAAAAAAAAAAAAAAAAAAAGACCTATTACCAGGGGCATTCCTGGAAAATGCAATGGAGAATCCAGAACTGGGACCAGTAAGACTTAAAGGCCAAAAAGTAAATACTGAGTTATAAAAGTAATATGAAGAGTTAAGCATATTGTTTCAGCCTTTGTCTTATCTGAGAAAGTAAAACAGAGTTTCTGGGCTGTGGGGACACACAGCTGAGGGAGTAACTGCTCTGTGGGGTTAAGTAACCATATACCTACTGAATCGTGAATGCTGAGACCCCACAAAGTCTTCCCTCACGGACCTTTCAAATGACTGCAACAAGATTTTAGTCCTAGTCCAGTGCACTCCAATAAACCTTTCTGCAATGATGGAAATGTTCAATAGCTGTGCTGTCCAACATGGCTGCCATTAACTACATGTGGCCACTGAGCCCTTGAAATCTGGCTTGTTCAACTGGAGAACTGAATTATTAATTTAATGGTATTTAAATTTAAATGCTGGAGAGGGTGTGGAGAAAAGGGAACACTCTTGGACTGCTGGTGGGAATGTGAACTGGTACAGCCACTATGGAGAACAGTATGGAGGTTCCTTAAAACTAAAAACAGAACTACCATACGACCCAGCAATCCCACTACTGGGCATATACCCTGAGAAAACCAAAATTCAAAAAGAGTCATGTACCAAAATGTTCACTGCAGCTCTATTTACAATAGCCCGGAGATGGAAACAACCTAAGTGTCCATCATCAGATGAATGGATAAAGAAGATGTGGGACATATATACAATGGAATATTACTCAGCCATAAAAAGAAACGAAATTGAGCTATTTGTAATGAGGTGGATAGACCTAGAGTCTGTCATACAGAGTGAAGTAAGTCAGAAAGAGAAAGACAAATACCGTATGCTAACACATATATATGGAATTTAAGAAAAAAATATGTCATGAAGAACCTAGGGGTAAGACAGGAATAAAGACACAGACCTACTAGAGAATGGACTTAAGGATATGGGGAGGGGGAAGGGTAAGCTGTGACAAAGCGGGAGAGAGGCATGGACATATACACTACCAAACGTAAAACAGATAGCTAGTGGGAAGCAGCCGCAGAGCACAGAGAGATCAGCTCTGTGCTTTGTGACCACCTGGAGGGGTGGGATAGGGAGGGTGGGAGGGAGGGAGACACAAGAGGGAAGAGATATGGGAACATATGTATATGTATAACTGATTCACTTTGTTATAAAGCAGAAACTAACACACCATTGTAAAGCAATTATACTCCAATAAAGATGTAAAATAAATAAATAAAACAAGACAAAACAAAAAACAAATAAAAAATTTAAATAGCCACACGTGGCTACTGTATTGAATATGAATAGCACAGCTCTATGCTGACTTACTGGAGCACACTTCTCTGAGGAGTCTGACCAGACCATGAGGAAAGATGAAAATATAGAAACACTGGTGGTTCCCTTTTTATTAGCTGTAATAAAAATTCCAGCTAATCACCCTGCAGTGAAGCCCAAAGTTCATATAACCCTCACCAGTATGCAAGCTTCTTTGTAAGTCCCCTATTTTTTACTGTGCGTAGATTATGAGACATCTGAGGAAAACACTTTAACATGACATTAGATACCAAAACAAACAGAAAAAAGTATACCTGAAAGAAACTATTCAGGGAGAAAAAAACTATCTTTAACATTTTCAGAAAGACAAGAAATACTGCATCTGGTAGGTACTTGTGGGGAAAAAAATTTTAAATAAAATGAAGAATGGAAACATTCAGAGAATGAGAGCTACTGTAAGTTTAAAACACAGCAAATGTTTAGTAAAAACATTAGCAAAAATGAAACACTCAACAGAAGAGTTAGACAATAAAGCTGAAGAAATCCCCCCAAAAGTCAAGCAGAAGATGAAGAGATGGAAAGTAGAAAGAATATTAGAGGACCAAGACAGAGGTCTCATAGGCAAATCGTATAAGCCTCAAAAAGAAAGTAGTGAGAAACTGGAGGGGAGGAAATCAGCAACAAAATAATTCATAGAAACTCCCCAGAACAGGAGGACATGACACTCCACATTAACAGAGCCTACTGAAAGCTAGGATAATGGATGAAAACAAATGCTCACCAGGGCACATCGCTGTAACTTTCCAAACACAGGAAATGATGGACATTCTACAAAACCTCTGGAGGGGATGAAAATGGGTCACATGTAAAGGATCAAAAATTAGACTGGATTTGGACTCGGCAGCAATACCAGAAGCAAGATGAAAACAGAACAATGCCTACAAAATTCTCAAGAAAATTATTCCATCCAGTCACTCTTTCAATCAAGTGTAAGGATAGTAAAAACACTATCGCAAGGTCTCAAAGTTACCTCCCATACAATCTTTTTTCAAGAAGCTATTGGAAAACGGGCTCTGCTAAAACAAAAGAGTAAACAAGACTGAGGGAGACTTGAAATACAGGAAACAAGAGATCCAACACATGTGAGAACCTCCAAAATGATCATGAAGGGAGATCCCAGGGTGACAGTCATACATAAAACAGAGAAGGCATCCAATCTAAACAAACTGGGGGAGGGTGACTCAAGAGAAAGACTCTTTGAAAGCTGTATCATCAAAATCCTTGCTGCTAAACAAACCATCTTTTTCTGAGCCAAGAACAGAATGCCCAGGTAAAGCTGGCACAGATTCTAATCTGTACTTGGCTTCTTGAACATGTGCTAGTAAAATTCCTGTTCTCTCTTCCATACACAGCTGCCAGATCAGCTGATGACACTCATTTTATCTATCCTAAGTACACTGCTCTGACCTACTCCTGAGAGGTGGTGGGAGGGCATGGTGAATTTAGAAGCATTATTCCTACCCGAGAGTCAACACCTGCAGAGTACTGACTGTGGTGAGCCCTCCACGGTAGTTTTCCAGGACTTATTTATGCATGAACCTGCCCACTGCCTTCCCCTAAAAAAGGATCTATCTGGTGAATCCTCTGGGAAGCTGAGGTCTGACTATCACCCAGAGACTCTGTACCTGTAGAAGCCTTCATCTATCTGATGGCAGCAGTGTTTGATGGCAGTGTTCGATAGATTACGCTGACTTCTCGAGTTCTCAATAAATAAATAAATAAATTGTATAGGGATACATAGATAGGTAAAATTTTAAAGTAAAAGAACAATCAACATAAAAGGATACTAGCTGTCGTGGTGGGGCACACAGGAGGCTTCTAAAGGTACTGGTAATATTCTATTTCTTAAGTATGGTGGCTATTTATATGTTCACCAACAATGACTTTTGGACTATTCTATCAGCGGCAATTTTTGCCAATCTGCACACACACTGTATATCATACACTCTTCTAATTATATGCTACATTAGCAACAGCAACAAAAACGGTTTTAGGGATTACCATCCTAGGTAGAAATGGAAAAAACACAGCTTTCACTTGTTAATTCATGTATTTCTATATTACCTAATTTTACAAAGAATAAACATATAATTTACAATTAAAGATATCTTAATTATAAAAATTTTAAGAACACATTAATTCAGGTTAGGATGATCTCTCTTTGTTATAATCCCTGATCAAATACTCTGCCAGAAAAAGCAGTCCTTGGGAATCAGTGGAGACAAATAAATGGGACAAGTTTATAATTTTTCTAAGACTGCTCCAAAATAAATAAGCAACATGCTGATCCTGATTCAAGTGACAAAATCAAATACATAAGATGAGAGCGTGACCACTAATGTCAATCACTGCATATATAAGATATATAATAATAGTTATTGCAAAATATCGCTTCACAATGAAAATGAAAACGTTTTAACAGTCAGCTAAAACAATCATAGCCTGATTACTGAGATTATTCCACAAACTGAAAGAAATTAACTGTTAACTATTTAAATAGTTTAAGCAAATGCTCTTTACGTTCTAATTTTGTAAACTAGGTGAATACTTCACTTATACAATTGCACTGATTTAGTTTTTTCGCAAACATAAGTGAAATGTTTATAAGCTGATTAATTTCTTTTAAATCCACCAATACATTTTTAAATCCCTGGATGCATGTTAATTTGCATGACCTGATTTTAATGAACATGTCTTCATTTCTGGAATCTAATAACATAAACACATCTGTCGACTGATGAAATGGTGTGCTTCTTTGTTCCCCAATGACAACTGTATTTGTTTTCCTTTCAAGTCCCGAAAGACAGAGGCTCAAAGCTAAATTTAACATCCAATTTTAGAAGCAAAGATTATGGTTATTATTATCTGTTTCTCCTCTTACAATCTTATATTTTTATTCTTATTGGCATTATTGCCATATGTCTTTCATTGTAAATCACTTTAAATTCTTTTAGGAAGCAGACTATTAATTAAAAATAAATTTAGGACTTCCCTGTGGCCCAGTGGTTAAGAATCCCCCTGCGAATGCAGGGGACACGGGTTCGATCCCTGATCCATGAAGATCCCACATGCCGCAGAGCAACTAAGCCCGTGAACCACAACTACTGAGCCCGCAAACCGCAACTACTGAAGCCCGTGCGCCTAGAGCCCGTGCTCCACACAACAAGAGAAGCCACCACAGTGAGAAGCCCGGGTACCGCAACGAAGAGTAGTCCCCACTCACCACAACTAGAGAAAGCCTGTGCACAGCAACAAAGACCCAAAGCAGCCAAATATAAACAAATAAATAAATTTAAACATTGTCACCTATAGTGACCTTATTTATGTTTACACATTTTACTAATTAAAAAAAAAAAGAAACTAGGTCTCTACTAAAGCATAGTGTCAGGAAACCACTAGAAATTTGCATTTAACAGTTTATGTTCTAGGTATTCTGAAGACAAAAATGTATACTCCTTTATAGGCAAATCGCCAAAAGAAACAAGTAACAAAAAATAAACCAAAAAGACAGAACTTAAAACACCTCTGCTTATCAATTAAGCACTTATAATGCAACCAGGGGAAGCTAAAAGGAAAATGTTTAAAGGTGCTCTGGCACCTGTTTGGGAAACCAACAGACAATAACAGGAAAGGGACAAACTATATGGTTTCATTCTTCCTGAAGCAGCACGAGAGAATAATACTTTCCCAGATACAAAAAGAAAGTAAAAGGTTAAGCAGCATTCTAGTTACAGAGCACTCAGAAGAAATAAAACCAGTTTACAAATTCTGACAAAACACAACAGGACAGCTGAAGAGCAGAATACGGTCAAACCTTAGCTCTACCCAAAAATGAAGAAAGAACTTTCAACTATCAACTGGAATTCAGTAAACAAGTCTGTTAATTCCCTGGTGGGGGAGTCTACCCTGAGTTCTTAGAACTGTATACAGATATTTGGGGTTATATAAAATGACACTACTTATCTACTGAAGTTTAGTGAGAGAAGAAATTATCTGTATAAATATTCACAGATCTCTACACTGATACAATTCTTTTACTTAAGATGTATTCAAAAGTTAATACTGAGAAAGAAGCAGAGAGTATATACTGTATAATTCTATTTATCTAACATTCAAAAGCATAGAAACTAATTTATAATATTAGAAGGATAATAGTTATCCTGGGAGGTGCAGAGCAGGAAGAGTAACTGCAAGGGGCACCAGGGGGCTTCGAGGGCTTTGACAACACTCTGTTTCTTATTTGGATGCTCGTTACACATGGCGTATTCACTTTATGAAAATTCACTGAGCTGTATATTTGTGGTTTATGCACTTTTCTATATGTATATTTCAACAATATTTACCCCCAAAGTTATCATTTAAACTGGATACTTTATAAGTAATCCAATTCAATATATGCAGTTTATAGGAAGAAAATACAAATGGTCAAGCCAATAAACAAAGTTCAACCTCACTATTTTCTGGAAAATGCAAAAGTGAAACAACAAAACACCATTTCTTCTCAAAGACTGACAAAAACGTCTAAGTCTTGCCTTTGATATTCTAAAAATCATTTGGTAGTATCTTTGTCTTCATAGCTGGAGGGGAGTATAAACTTTAGGGGGCAAACAGATAAGTAGCTATTATAATTTTGAACGCCTAACATCAGGAATGCTTCCTCAGTATCTACCCCTGAGAAATACTCAATTGTAAGTACGAAGATGTTTCATTGTAGCCTTGTCTGTAATGACAACAACAAAAATCGGAAACGTGGACGTCCACTGATGAGGGAAGGGCTAAATAAACCGTGGTACTTTCAGCATTATGAAATACTACCCAGCTGGAAAGAATGAGCTATATTTTTAAAATGAACAGCTCTCCAAGAGGTATTGCTAAGTGAAAAAGAATATGATACCATTTTTGGAAGGGGGGACCACATTCCCCCCCAAAAAACACTATGCTATATGGCTTATATAAATAAATGTAAATACACATAAATCTGTCTAGAATGATACATGCCAATGTTATTATGGTTGCTTAAGTGAAGACAGAAGAGGCTGCAACTAAGGATGGTGGTCAAAAAGGAATAGACCTTTCTATTGATATAATGTTTTAAAAAGAGAACATTTCCACTTACATAGTAAAAGGAAAACAGGAAGGAAAAAAAGGGAGGGAGGGAAAGAGAAAGGAAAAAAGCAGCAGCTTAGGCACAGCCAAAAGAGTCAGCTTACTAATGCCAGTTGTTCCATGATCCCATAATCAGAGTAAAAATGATTAAATGGGGACTTCTCTGGTGGTCCAGCGGTTAAGACTCCGCACTCCCAATACTCGGGGCTGGGTTCAATCCCTGGTCAGGGAACTAAATCCCGTGTGCCGCAATGAAGATCTCACACATGGCAACAAAGATCCTGCGTGCCGCCAACTAAGACCCACCGCAGCTGAATAAATAAATATATATTTTTTAAATGATTAAATGCTGAGGTAGAAATAACCCATACCTCTTAGCCAAATTACTCTTTGCCATACTTTAAACTAAAAGTAAATTTTTACAGACAAATTAAAAACCACTCAAAACATACACCGAGATAGGAATGATAAAGCGCCCTAGATAAACTAAAACTACACTGGCACCCTTAAGAATCCTTGGCCTAACAAAGGCCACTCAAAACCACCATTCCATTTACTTTACAGCACTCACCTCCATTAACCTGAAGTTTAAGCTCATGTTTTGCTTTTTCCTTCAAGAGACACACAGCTAGACAGTAAAATGTCTAAGTAAAGTACTAAGTGATGGAGGTACATAGACTATCAGAAGGCAAGCAAGTTTACTGACACTCTTCTTATATACAAAATATGAGGCCATGAATAATATATACATATGTAAGTCTCATAAGGATAAAGTTCTAGCAGAAAGGTTATTAAAGTTACCAAAAACAGAATTTTCATTTCTGACTATACCCATGTCTACTTTAGTCAAAGCATACTCTTTAAAAGAGAGAAGAAAGTTAAAATATCTACCTGAATTTACCAAGTTTTTTCAATCATCTCATTTAAACAGAGAATATGACCAATTAGAGTCATTCTGCAGTCACTGAAAACTCACAATATTTGCACTAGCAAACAGTAACCATCTTCGGGCAAGGTATTACAAAGGCTATTCTTTGTTACTGTTAACAGAGTCTTTGCCCTCCTAGGACAGATCATCTAGATGGAGAGGGAAGAATGAATTTTAAAAGTAAGAAGAGAGGGAGCAGGACTCAGTGCTTTCACTGCCATGGCCCAGGTTCAATCCCTGGTCAGGGAATTAAGATCCCTCAAGCCGCATGACATGGCCAAAAATTGTAATAAAATAAATAAAATGGTAAATTAAAAAAAATCACCAAGCTTTAAACAACTTTTGGTTTCACAGATGACTGTCTCATTACACAAATGAAGAAAGTGAGAAGCAGAAAAGCTGAGGGACCTGACTCTGCTCACAGTGGCACACCCAGTGATGATGGAACTAGGTGAAGACCTCCCATCTCCAGTTACCAGCTCAGCGTTCTTCCCATTAGAAAGGGATCCTAGAGGTCTAAGGCAATCAATTAAAACATGCAGGAGGAATCAAGATGCAAACAGGCCTGGGCCTGGAGGAAGAATAGTACTCTGTCAAGCTAGGACAAAAAAGACAAAGAGGCCGACTTCTTGACGTTATTCTTTACGATGCACACTGCACAGGGACTGGTTAGGCATAAGGAAGTTTTTCCAAAGTCTCAGGATTTCTGTTGGGTTTTGTTTCTCTGAAATTGTTTCAAACAATATGAATTATTAACAGCAAGCATATTTTTAAAAATGAAAACGTCACCAATATTTTTCTGCATAAATGGCAAGCACACTCACTATATTTCAACTATTTCCTGTTATTACACAAGGCTTCCTTGTAAGATGTAGAAGTTAAAACCACACACACCCACACTGAGTGGAACACAACTATATGAAATCATTTCAGAAAGACGGGTTAGTATAACTCTATTATACCTCTTACCTGTTATTCAAGAGACTACCCTCCCTGTTCAAATTACTTATTATAGTCTTCAAAATGTTAACTATAGGGTACCATATAACCCAGCAATTCCACTCCTAGATATATATACCTAAGTGAAATAAAAATATATGTCCACACAGAAACATACAGGAATGTTCACAGAAGCACAATTCATAAGTCAAAAAGTGGAAACAACCCAAATCTCCTTCATCTGATAAGTGGGTAAACAAAAGTGGTATAAACATCAGTGGATGTCATTCAACAAACAAAGGAATGAAGTACTTGATACATGCTGCAACACAGATGGACTTTGAAAACTCATGCCAGGTGAAAGAAGCCAGTCACAAAAGTCCACACAGTCTGTGATTTCATTTATGTGTCCAGAATAGGCAAATCTATAGAGACAGAAAGTAGATTAGTGGTTCTTTGGGGCTCAAGGCAGGTGGACGGGGTGACTGCTAATGAGTATGAAGTGCGTTTGGGGGTTAAAAAAAAGGTTCTAAAATTGGACAGTGGTGATGGCTACACAACTCTGAACAGTCTAAAAGCCACTGTGCCTTGTACACTTTAAATAGCTGAATTGTATGGTATGTGAATTATATCTCAAAATAAAACAGTTAATTAGCTGGGACATTACCAAGACATGAATAACTCTAACCAACTCTACCCTGGAGCTCATGAATGCTGAAGGAAAAGAGAAATTGTGAGGCTAACTGCCACCTCAAAAATTAGAAACAAGAGTATATACAAGTGAAGCCAGAGAACAAAGGGGACCAAAATGCAGACAGAATGAAATCACAGAACAGAAAAAAGACCAGACAGAAATACATCAAAATGTTACCAATGACTGTCCCTGCATAGTGAGACTATGGTTGATTTTTTTCCAAATTGTGGACAAAGAGTATTACTTCTACATAATTTTTTTAAAATCTCAACAACATTTATTTCAAAGGGAAAAATCAAGAGCCAGAATTTCTTATATTAAGGGACTGGATAGGGTGCCTCACAAACAAAACACTGAAGGTAGAGTTAACCACTAATGAGAAGTATAAAATGTGAATTATACAATATTAAAGATACTGGCCCCATGTTTTCCATATATGAAAAAGCTGATATTCTGAATCAATCGTTTTGGGGTTTTTTTCTAATATAAGTTACTGGTATTCACTGGAAGCCATAAAATACCACTGTTACAGGGCAACATCTATCAAGTGATTTGACTGGACAAGGAATACAATGTTTTTCTCCCTGTTTCATACCACAAAACAAAACAACTTGATCACATTATTTCTAAAATCTATAGTCATGTCATTACCTTTAATAAAAGACTTCTAAGCTACAGATTAATATAAACTGAGTGAAAATGCCACCATTTTGTCAAATAAAATAAAGTCAACTATCATTCATAGTATTTTTTCTTATAATAGATAAAAGCAAATGAAAATATTTACCATCTATTCTTCACACAGCAAAGGGTAGTTTACCCATAGAAGGTTCACAGAATGTATTCAAGGGTTCATAAACCCCCTAAAATTGCAGGCTAAGTTATTTATAAATATATGTATATATATAATATACATATAATATATATACATATTTTCCCCTGTGGAGAGAATCCCTAACTTTTATCAGAGGGGTTTGTAACTCAAAGAAAGTTAGACACTACTGATGTAGAGAAATAGTTGAACCACAGCCTAAAATGGTCTTTGGTTAAAAGGAATCCTAGAGACGTTAACTCTTAAGAAACTACACTACGTAATTTTCTTTCATGAAACACAAGTATCTAGACAAGGAGGCAGAACCAAGGATAAATCATATACAGCCACTATTCTAGAAAAAAACTTCAAGAAGTCAGAAAAACCAACCAAGTGTTGTAGGCAAAGGCAGAAATATTACAGACCATAATTATTTTATTTGTATTTATTTGTAGTAGGCCTTGTCTTAAAATTATCTGAAATGTCATTTTTATTTAATACCTCACAATATGAATGAAATCAAATAATTTTTGATTCAAAGTATTTCAGACTGAAATCCATTAACTGCTTTTATTCATAAACATCATGGATTTCTGGGTGAATGCTACAAACGTACAAAATGTTTTTTTCTGACTTATTCTGAAAGACAATGACTGAGTTTTGGTTCATGTGTAAAAGTGTATTTTATGCAAATAATAACAGCGTTAATATCTGCTTTGCTATTAAAACTTTACTTTTGTGACCTTTATTCCTCCTAAACTTGCAAAAATCAAAATAAATAACGGATGGAAAATAATCCTAGAATCCTTTCCATGTATTTTAAAGTGATTCATGTAGCATTTTCTTACCATTAGTAAATAAAAACATAGGTGGAGAAATTAGTAAGAATGCCAATAAAAAGATTTCATTTGGTCACAAAAGCTCATGAAGACTTAAGAATGGCAACTGATATTTATAGGACTTTAAAAGTTATTTACAGGGCTTCCCTGGTGGCGCAGTGGTTGAGAGTCCGCCTGCCGATGCAGGGGACACGGGTTACAAATGTAACTACTCTATTTGATAGACAAGAGGAGGTAGTTTTCAGAATAGTATTGAAACCAAGCCCCCCTAAAACTAAGTTTCCCTAACAAGTTTATGATTAATCTCTCTATCCAAAATTGTATTCACTTGCTTGTCTCCCCTGACCTCAATCCCTTTCTTGTTCCCCCTGACCTCAATCCTGTGCTAACTGAACACTAATCACCCAGAGTTAGATGACTAAGACTGCTGTCGTCGATAACACCATTAATGTACTAAAATGGCTGTTGTAGGTATCATCATTAACGTACACTCAGGTTGTTTCTACAGATGAGAACACCTGGCCAGAGAATCGTACATCAGAGACATCCTGACCCCCAAAACCACACTTAAGAAATGTCACAAGATGATGATTAATCCCAGTTTCTTTGTTCATCCCCGTTAAAACATCCCTAACTCAAAGACCACAAGGGAGTGGATCTGAGACTTGTCTCCCATTCCCTTTGCTTGGTACCCTGCAATAAACACTTACTTTGCTGCAAACAACCGCTATCAAGAGTTTGGCTTTCTACACTGAGGGCACAGTTACAGTATAATGCATAAAATATTATGAAAGACATATCTGAAAGTTCAATTTAAAAACCACACTGTCTATAAAATCACCTATCATGGAAAGTCACAATTGAAAGGGGCTTTAGAGATAATTTAGTCCACCAGTTTGCAAACTTTTTGAATCCTTCATTCAAAAATCTCACCAAGAAGTCTCATATGTAAAACAGAACCAGAGAAGAGCTCTACTTAAGGACTGGCCCCAGCCCCAGCCCCAGCTCCTCCTTTGCCTAGACCTCTCTGTCCTAAGGGATGTTAAAGACATCATTTGAAACCAGTGGCCCAGGCAAACCCTTCATATTCCAGATGAGGCAATAAAGACCCAGATTCAGTGAGACTGCCTGGTGGTTTGCTTACTCCTCGGGTGATCTCCACATAAAGTCCATCACAAACACATAATTTTTGAGATAGAAGGGCAGAGCTGGCCAGGACTTCTCATTCTCAGTCTGTCTCCCTCTAGTTTACTCTGCCTCTCTTTTCAGAGACTGTTAAGAGACATGGGAGAGAAAGAAAGACTGTATAAAGTACTTTACATACAATATTCCTAATCTCACAACTCTGAAAAATGGGTAAAAGTACACCCATCTTACAGTTGAAGAAAGTGACCTCAGAAGCATTCAAATATTCCCAGACTATACAGCTGACAGGTCACAGAGCTAGGATTTAAACTTGCATCCATTTAACTCCTAAGCCTGTGCTCTTTCCAATTAAACCATGTTATATTTGTATAGCACGAATGCCAGACTACAAAAGAAAGAGGAATCCATGGATGGGTCGGAGAAAAACACCCAGAGTCTCCAAAATAGTATCAAAGTGATAGGTATTTACTAACATGAGCACCCTAAGTTAGCAGCACTGAAATGGGGTTGTGAGAAGTATGGTTGACAACACATTAAGATAAAGAAGAAACAAAGTGACCATGAGACCAACAAAGCAAAGCCAGGTTTAAATTAATGAGGCATGGCTGCTGAATGTAAAGAAAGTTTCACCACACATATTCAGGAAGTCAACAATGAGAAATGGAATTGTTGTACTTAAGCAAAAACACGAAGTCCAAAAATACAAGAGGAAAAAAGTACAAAGTCAGACAGCTACACAAGAGAGTAAATTACACTCTACCTAAAACAAAACTATTTACAAAAGAGTAAAATGTCTTTCACATGTTTAACAAAACACCACAGAAGTATTAGTTCTTCATTAATTGATCTTTGATCTTGATTACCTGGAATCTTTATTAAGAAAAGAATTCAGTGTATAAGGCTAAAGTCAAAACTATCAAAAGTTAAGCTAAGACAGAATTCTTCATAACTGGTAAAATTCAGAAGCAACAGTCTAAAAGTTACAGGGGACAATGTTTCCTCCAAGAAATTAAGGGAGTTAATGGGATGAAAGTAAAAAGGAAGTTGGACTACTGCTGGGGGCGCTTCATATTGGGTTCTATTCCAAGCACCTCTGGAAACACCAGAATATCAGAGAGGGTTGAGACTGGAAGATAAACACAGCATATCTTCACTGAGTGTCAGTATTACTATATTTTGTTAATAATGCTTTCACCTTCAACACAAGCGCATAGGGTAGACTACAAAATTCTCATGGAACCTACAATCAAGCAAGGAAATCAAAAATTCAAATAAGAGTGATACTGTAATAAAAGCTTTGGAAGCATCTAATGAGGGCGCTATGCTCTCCTAGAAGACTTCCTTGATTAGTAATAGTAGTGGGGCTAAACTAGGAAAGTTTTGTTTTGATTTTTCGTTTGTGTGCTTACTGAGGGATAGAAGAGGAGGAGATGGGGACTGGGCAGGTGGAGACAGTAGCTGGGGACAATGTGTGACATCGCACAGGTAGGTGTTCAGAAAAAGCAAGATTTTGTACCTACTGATTACTTAAAGTAGCATCCCTGGACTCATTGCCAGTTGGATTCCTTCAGAATCCAGGGTAGCTTCAGAAGCACTAAATAACAAGAGCAGCAGGGCAGATCACAAAACCTGGAATTCCTGTCCGAGCTCTACTACTAACAACACTTGTGTAATTCTGAGAAAGTAATACCAAGTCTCACCCAACACACCCTCTTCTGCCCTTTTACACCCACCCCTTACTTTCTTTACTTATGAAATGAGAAAACTCATGGCTCTCCATGGGGCAGCCCACCCCCTAGGAGCATTTTAGAAATCTGTTGGGTTGTTCTTTGTTTTGGGCGGTTTTGTCTTCTAGCATAATCATATCTCATATTTTCAATGATTTTCCTTTTATTTTTCCTTCATATTACAGTTAGGTAATTAAAATGGTTTATTTTAATTAAGTAGGTAAAAATGTTCATTAACTATGAATTTCACTTCTGGATGCTAAAGAGAGCGTTGCAAAATATTTATTATGAAAAGGGGCCTTGGGTTAGACAGAATTAAGAACTGACTAGAAGATTTTAAAGGTTCTTTCTAATCTTGTAATTTACTGATTCTATTAATATGTTGAACACTAATAATGAGACAAAACACACTGATAGCGTGTAGGTGATGATTTGTGGACAAGAACAAAAAATTCTAAACCTGCTTCTGTATTTGATTAAATAATTAAATTTGCAGGAAAGCAATTATATCCCGCTGCCTAGGATGTTATATATATCGAATACTGTGTACTTTACTTTTAAGTAAAAGATTAAAGTGGCCAGAAAAAAACACTACTATAGTGGAAGCTTAGGAATACATGTTCAAAAGGAAGCCCTGGGGTTAGCAAAGATTCAGCCCATATGCCCCAATCATCAATTTCTAAACTCACATTTTATGAAATGGCTATAATGTGATATGAACCCTGAAATATTAAGATAAAGTTAAACAGACTTAGTATTCTCCCCTCCAATGCAAAACAGAGAAATTGGTGATAAATTTCTGAAAAAAACTTATAAAAAATTATTAAGACAAAAAGGTGATATTTTGAGGATCAACCTTCCCATTCCAGAAGCTTTTGGGAGGATCGAGGGGTGGGTGAGAATCCTGATAACAAGAGGACATGATATTCCTTTGCCAAGCTATTCCAAAGTTCTGTAAACTATATTATTTATAAAATATATTTTTAATTGGTAGAACGCCTACTGTGGGTCAGGTCACATACATAGATATGTACATACACACACACACACGTGTGCATGTGGTGTAAAACTGTATTTATATTTATAGATGTATGTTTATATATGTCATCACATTTGATCACTGTAACAACCCTTCAAGGTCGATACCATTTCCCACTGTTTCTTATGAGGAACATGAGGTTAAAAGATAACACAGAGACTTCCAGCAATCAAGACCATGTGGAACAAAAAGTCTTTCAAAAAGAAGCCTAAAAGCCTCTGAGTAAGGAGAAAAAAGCTATCAAATAGTATGCAAAGTTAACTCAAAAGAAGAGTCCAGTTAAGCTTTACCTACTGACCTAATATTACATATGACACTGATTTTTATTAAGTCCTGGTGCCTCTATATGCCAAGCACTTTCGTATACATTCTTACATGATATTTCTCATATTTTGTCATATTTGATAAGATATTTATCATTTGACAGTGTTCACTAATACGTCCGTAAGGGAAGAAATGGAAAACAAACCAGTGGTTACCAGGGGTTAGGGAGAGAATGTGACCCTAAAGAAACAGATAGCACAAGGGAGTTTTGAGGGGTGATGGAACTATTCTGCTTCCTGATTGTGGTGGGAGTTACACAAATCTATACATACATTAACACTCATAGATTAACAATGAAAGAAAAAAAAATGTCAAGTTAGAAAAAAGTTTAACTGCATTTCCTTAACAACATGATGCAGAAAACAGTTGATTCAGAATATTTCTCCTGGACTTCATTTCCTTTCAATGCCACAGTCTGAGTATGCTTTCAGCTCATGAAATAACCTGGGAGAAACACTTTAGTCCTTTAATAGTTCTGACTTTTTATGGAGATTCTAATTAAACAACTGCAAATTTATCTTTTTTAAATTGTCAGTAAGTTCTCTTGGCATATCAACATTTTTAAAAATTCAAGTTATTATACAACGAAGTCAGACTTTACTAAAGTAACTGCCTTCCAAACTTCTTTATAAGTTTTGTTACATGAGTCTATATTTAAATTAAGAAACAATAAGCCTCTATTCACTACCATTCCAAAGTCAGAAAGGAGGGAGAGAAAATTTACTCAATATATAGTTCCATAGTGTGCCAAACATTACAGCATTCTCTTTAAACTGTCTTATCTCACTGAACAACCTCCCCACCCCTGGGAGAGAGACAGTTTTCCAATTTTATAAAGAAAGAGCATGGAGTTCAGCAGGTTAAACAATGCAGCAGCCCACAGCTGCTGGGCTA
Source organism: Lagenorhynchus albirostris (assembly GCF_949774975.1). Lineage (NCBI taxonomy): Eukaryota > Metazoa > Chordata > Mammalia > Artiodactyla > Delphinidae > Lagenorhynchus > Lagenorhynchus albirostris. The sequence continues at coordinate 65,495,066 of NC_083107.1, forward strand.
ATGCGATAGTGGGGCCAAGATAAGCCAGAGCTTTAAAACAAGACCGAGTTTTAGTGTGCCTGTAAATAAGGGCATAAATTTACAGTAGGTGGAAATTTATAAACAAAATTAACCATCAGTGCAAAATCCTGATTTGCCATCTCTAAAAACAGACAACTGTCAAGTATTTGCTATGTGATACAAAATTCTTCCAACCAGGAAGTCTGAGATGATGCTAACAAGCTAATTTTAAGCACTGGATTTGACTAACAACCAAGAAAGCAAGCTCTTCGGTATTTCTTGTTCCCAACAACTAAAAATATCTAGCATTTTAAGTCAAGAATATAACTTATTAAGTGATGTCCATCACATAAGCAGTAACTCAAGAATTAAGTATCATATACCCAAAGCATTTTTTCTCCCCTCAACTCCAAACTTCTTAAGAAATCCAAATTCCTACTCCTGGAATTCAAGGTCTTCTACAGTCTGGCCCAAACTAATTTTTGAAAATTTCTCTAAATCTTCATCTTCCTAACACTCTACTCTAGCCATGGCTGAATTCTTCCTGTTCCCTAAGCTCAATGTGTCCCTCCTCATATCTAAGCTTTTGTTCACATACCCTCTTCACTCCACTTAAGGAAATTCAACCTATCCTATAAGACCAGCTCAGTTCTCTCCTCTCCCAACAACCCTTCCCAAACTACTAGTTGAAAAGTTTCCTCCTTTTCTCAGAATTCCTATAAGATTTATTTGTCCATTCATGATGTACACAGTGTTATTGTACTGAACTGGTATTTATCTCATTTTTTCATGTGTGTCTTATTTCTATAGGACAGAGATCTGTGACATCTATTCTTGTATCATCTACAGCAGGGGTCCCCAACCCCCAGGCCTCGGACCAGTACCGTGGCCTGTTAGAAACCAGGCCGCACAGCAGGAGGTGAGCAGTGGGCAAGCAAGTGAAGCTTCATCTGTGTTTACAGCTGCTCCCCATCGCTCGCATTACCACCTGAGCTCCACCTCCTGTCAGATCAGCAGCAGCATTAGATTCTCATAGAAGCGCGAACCCTGCTGTGAAGTGTACATGCAAGGGATCTAGGCTGTGCACTTCTTATGCGAATCTATGCCTGATGATCTGAGGTGGAGCTGAGGCAGTAATGCTAGCACTGGGCAGCGGCTGCAAATACAGAGTATCATTAGCAGAGAGTTTGACTGCACAGAGACCATAATAAATCAATTGCTTGCAGACTCATATCAAAACCCTATCAGCGGGACTTCCCTGGTGGCGCAGTGGTTAAGAATCTGCCTGCCAATGCAGGGGACACAGGTTCGAGCCCTGGTCTGGGAAGATCCCACGTGCCGCAGAGCAACTGAGCCCATGCACCACAACTACTGAGCCTGCACTCTAGAGCCCATGAGCCACAACTACTGAGCCCACGTGCCACAACTACTGAAGCCCGCGTGCCTAGAGCCCATGCTCTGCAACAAGAGAAGCCACCGCAATGAGAGGCCTGCACACTGCAATGAAGACCCAAGGCAGCCAATAAAGAAAGAAAGAAAGACATTAAAAAAAAAAACCAAAAAACAAAAACAATGAGAAGCCTGCACACCGCAACGAAGAGTAGCCCCTGCTCACCGCAACTAAAGAAAGCCCACATGCAGCCAAAAATAAATAAATAAATAGATAAATAACAACAACAACAAAAAAAAACCCTATCAGTGAGTGGCAAGTGAAAACAAGCTCAGGGCTCCCACTGATTCTGCATTATGGTGAGTTGTATAATTTATATATTACAATGTAATAATAATAGAAATAAAGTGCACGATAAATGTAACGCGCTTGAATCAACCCAAAACCATCCTCCCCCACCCCACCCCCATCCATGGAAAGACGGTCTTCCAAGAAAATGGTCCCTGATGCCAAAAAGGTTGGGGACCACTGATCTACAGCATCTCACACCTATTTGGTAGCCAGAAAAAAAAATTTTAATTTCAGAATTGTACTTAAATATATTTATGTGATACATGTGATATAAATATCTAATGTATGCTCAACCTAGACACAGTATTAGTTCCCCATTGAGAATAAAAACATTTAAAACGTGTTATCTTTCCTAAGGCTAAATGCCTAAATGATAGCTTCTAAGCAGAGAAAACCCAATGGCAAATTCCTATATTTCCTCTTGATACCACTCATTTAAATTATAAAGTTTATTGGTTATCATTTGGTCATATACATTTCTCGCTGAAAGTCCAGGCAGAACTTTTATAATATACAAAATTTATGGACTAATACTACAAATGCAGTTAACAGGCTAAAATTAAGGCATTAACAACCAGCCTTTCAAGTGGAAGCTAAACAAAAATTATTCACTCTTAGGAATTTAAAAATAAATCTACAAATAAAATATAAATACAAGCCAACACTAAGGACACCTGGCAAGCTTTAAAAAAAAAACAATCCCATGGGTTATATCCATGCACATACTACCATACTAAATCATAAGATTCAAAAATATAACAAATCGTAAGGCCATGTGCGGTACGCGGGTCTCTCACTGTTGTGGCCTCTCCTGTTGCGGAGCACAGGCTCCGGACGCGCAGGCTCAGTGGCCATGGCTCACAGGCCTAGCCGCTCCGCGGCATGTGGGATCTTCCCAGACCAGGGCACGAACCCGTGTCCCCTGCATCGGCAGGCAGACTCTCAACCACTGCGCCACCACGGAAGCCCAGGCCATGTAGTTTTAAGAGACAATACAAAAGAATAGTTAAGAGTGTAGGCTCTGTAACCAAATTGGTATACACTTGAACTCTATTATTCACTATACTATGTGGCCTTAGCTTAACCTTACTGCACCCCCTTCAGTACCTGCCTAATAGTGTTACTATCAGTATTAAGAGAGTTAACAATATATGTAAAGTGCTTAGATGAGTGCCTGGTATATGATAAGTGCTCTATAAATATACTACTGACTTATACATGGTGCAAATATATCTATTCTTTCAATTAATTTATCAAACATATTCAAGTTATTATAACAAATACATATTATTCATCCAAGGCCAAGTAGGGGACAACATTGATGCACTTAGATTTACCAGATACATATAGTTTTCCTGCCTACTTCACGAAATTAGTTTCCTACCCATAGGAAAAATACCATCTTTTTCTCACTTAGGACTCTCTACAACAGTACTGTCCAATAGAAATATAATATGAGCCACACATGTAATTTGAAATCTTCTAGTAGCCACATTAAAAAATAAAGAAAAATAAATAAAATTAATTTTAATAGATTTAACCTTATATAAAATACTATTTCAATATGTAATCAAATTTAAACAGATTACTAATAAGATACTTTACATGAATTTTTTCATAATAAATTTGTGATATCTGCTGTGTATTTTAACACTACAGCACATCTCAATTCACACTAGACACATGGCAATTGCCCAATGCCATCCATGCGTTTAGTATATACTACATATTGATGACTACAAGGTAAGATTAAATCTATAATAAAATCTTCATGCTGTACTAAATTTACTGAAAAGAAGAATTTAGGTATTATAATTTGTGTTCAAAATCTTAAGACTTCTCCAACAGGAAGCACTTCAAAGGCCTAATTTCTTAAAACTTTATTTTACAGATAAAGAAACTCAGAGAAGTAATTCACTGGTATCTGTAGGGGCTCCTCCTTTTTGAGTCCTAGACCTCTACAATGAAACTTACTCCTTTTAACATCAGGCTTGTCCCTAATTAAACCGAAGCCTGTGCTCAGACAGGCTATGGGCTTGAATCCCAGCTCTGCCACTTAATAATTGTGAACTTCCAACCTGTAACTTCCTCGATTTTAAAAACAGGGGTAATAGCAGTACCAAGTCAGGTCAATAGCAGGTAAAGGAGCTGTTGTGAAAATTTGATGAGTTAATACATGGAAAGTGGTTGGAGCAGCAATTGGTGCATAGTACATACTTAGTAAATATTTATTATTTACTAAGCAGGCTGATGTAGCTAGATTAAGATGCACCTGTTTAAATTAAGATACAAATGCTTCATCTGAAAGGTAAGAGCGTGACCAACTTTTTCGTTCTAGAGTAACGGCGGGTTTCTTGCACACAAGCAGCCCTCAGAGCCCTGACTGGCTCTCTTCAGGCCAGGCCGAGGCCACAGTGCACTCCCTGACCCGTCTTACAAAAGACCGGCAGGCACAATCACCCTTTCTTCCTTGACCACGTGACACAGAACTGGGTTCCTTCCCCACTGCATCTTGCCTGTGTGGTAAGAAGCTGTGAAGCTCCACTTCTTCGTGGAGTGGAAACCCCTTCCTTTCCTTCCCACGAGGTCTAGGAAAGTAAAAAAGGTAACATTACATTCATTGGCTTTTCTTTTACTCACACCTTTTGAGTTGTAATCTCTGCATAAAATCCATTCTCTTGGAGGGGGGAAATCCTGCTTATAAAATCTACCTCTGAAATACAAAATCTGTCTTTAATCAGATTAAGCTACTTGCCAAAGTCACAGAGTGAGTCAGTGGCAGAGCCAGGCCTAGAATCACAGTGGAAGTAAACTGTTCAACTCCAAACTACAATGAAGTCATTTGATAACTTCCAGTACAAGAGAAAACGGGTCCTGTGACAAACAGTAACTACATATTGAGACAAAATGATTTGATGCTTTATTTAATAAAATACAAATTTAGAGTCAATACCTTTAAACACTGTAACAGAGTCTAAAGAATCTCCTTAGAGTCAATGGGAAGCTGCCTGTAGGAGCATTATTTATTCCTTACGGAAATATAGTAATGGTACTGCAAAAAGACACATGATGGAATTCAGGATTATTGAGAGTCTAACACAAGCTTTGCAGAGATTACTTACATAACTCTGAACTCTAGATTCTACCTAGTTCTAAAATTTTAAGTATCTAAGAAGACAGATCTAAATCCATGCTGCCTAGGTAGGTGGGATCTAGGTGGACTTGTGGTACAAAGGAAACACTTATTGAGTGCTAAAAATTACTTCCAGAGAAAAATATGGAAGGTAGTATTCTGAAAAAGCAAGATCCAGGGAGGCAGCCTAAGACAGCCAAGATGTTTTGAATATCAACATTAAAAGGAAACAAGAAGCAAGCATGATCTAAGGGCAACGCTCTCAGGCAACCGCCATGTTGGTGAGGGATGTGGCTGCAAAGCCAGCGCAGTCTCCATCCCAAATCAGTCATTACTGAGCATGAAGCCAGCATCACCTTTTCTCTCCCAAGTTATAAATGCATAATAATCTACTGTTACTTTAGCAGCAAGCTGAGAAGACTGTATACACATGACAGGATTTTAGTGTTGGAATTTTTTTAAATTTACGGCCAAAGTAACCTGATATGAATTCACTAATATTCGTAATGATTACTGTGTTCCCAGTATCTGGTCTAACTGGAACATAATTCACGTGATTCACGGCAATGACAACTACTACAAACCTGAACATTTCTAAAGAGAGAAGTAAGGGGAAAAAAGGGATTTCCCTGGGGTGAAGCTGAAAATCTCTAAAGCTTGATGGTTTTCAACAGCTTTACTGAGATATAATTCACATACCATAAAATTCACGCATTTAAAGTGTACTTTTCAGTGGTTTTTAGTATATTCACAGAGTAGTGTGACAAGCACCACAACTGATTTTAGAACATTTTCATTACTCTCACCTCACGCTGAAGAGCACTTGTGGTCTTCTCTATTTAATAGTTCTTTTTCCAGTCAGCCACATGGTTTCTACTCACCTGGTTCAGGTCATAGCCCAAAGGTCACTTTCGCAGAGAGGCCTTCCCTAACCACCCAATTTACACCTGTTACACCACCCCATGCAGCACACACTTCACGCATCATATCACCTGTCACCCCCACCCCCCCACAAACACACTTTTTTTTCCCCAGTTACTGATCACATTTAGCATTCTAAATGTTTTACATGTTGATTGTCTGTAAACTCCAAGAGGGCACAATTTTTATCTATTTACTGCTGTACCCCCAGAGCCTAGAACAGGACACTGTTGTAAATGTTTCATGTTTATAGAAGGGAAAGGGGGAGGGAGAAGAGAGAAACGGAAGTGACTTCACTACTACAAATTTCACTAGCTTGTGAGATCTTTATTCTAATTTATTAAATTACAGGATTTTTATAATATTTTTCTCCATTAGAATGAAAGTCTAACCAGAGAAAACTAAAATAAAGGAAGTTAACTAAATTTAGCACCATTGCAGATGCAATATCTATGCTTTATTTTAAAGATTAGCAAATACCTAATAAGTACCAAAGAATTGGGGGAGAAAGAAATGGTAATCTAAGCGAACTGGAATAGTCAGAAACTGCCTCCTAGAGGAAGTAGTGTTATTATAGATGAAACTAAGGTAACAAACAGAACCAAACATGTAATGGCTTAACATACAGTTTATTTCTTGCATATGTAATAGTAGCGGGGTAATGGGGGAAAGTTCAGGTTGGTGGATAACTCTCCTCCATAGAGTTACTCAGGGATCCAAGTTGCTTCCATTGCGGCTCGGCATCCCCCTAGTTCCACCTTATGGTATGTGTCTGGCCAGCAGAAGAGAAAAAAAAACACAGACAGCTGTAGCGTATCATTTCTACTCACATTCAGTGGCTAGAATGTAATCACGTGAAAAACAAGAGCTAGCTCCAGGCTCAGGTAGGTGAAGAACAAATTTTGGTACACAGCTAGTAGTCTCTGCCACATGTAGGATCTGAAATGAACCCTGAAGGATAAGTAGAATGTAACCAAGAATGAAGGAACCACATGAACAAAAACAAGCAAGTCATAACTAAGCAGTATGCCAAGAGAGAGGACAAGTCTGGCTGTATTCTGAAAAGCAGTGAGAGAAGATGAGGTTGGCTAGGTCAATGGTTCCCAAATGTAAACTAAAGACCAATCCCAATATATATCAAAATTTCTACCAGTCTACAATGAAGAAAAATAAGTACAAGTTGATAACTTGGTAATAATGCTAAATTAATTTTATTATTATATACTTGTAATTCTATTTCCTATGACTTACATACAATGTGATATCATAAAATTAAAATTTCATTGTTTAATTTTCAACATAGCAATTAAAGCTATCAACAGTTCTTTCTAAGATAACGCCCTTTCCTGACTATAACAGATTCAGTCTATGTCCTGTAGGCAATGGGGATTTACTGTCACTTTCCAATTTATTATATAATTTTAATTATTTAATATTTTCTAACAAACCTGTATTACTTTGGAAATTAAAACAATTTATTAGTTCTAGTCATTAGGATTTAAATATTAAAAACAAGAGTTACCTAAGAGTGAGGAAAATGTATTACATTTATAAACTATACTCAAAATACAGTGCCCTAAAGATTGAAAAAAAATAGTTGACTCTTCTGGACTGAATTTCAAACTCTTATATAAACATGTAACATATAAGACAAATATTAAACTCAAAAAGGGAGTTTAAGAAAGCAGTAAATAAGCAAACTAAAAAACAATCTGCTACAGCATTAACCCAGAACTTTCTCTCCTAAAATAACTACCTTTAATCTAAAAATGGCATAATATACTAATTTTCTAATTATTTACTATGGGTTGAGTTAGAGTGGGAAATGTTAGTTACCATTAAAAATAGCAATAAAAAGTAAAATGCTCTTTTCACTAGAGAAATGCAAATGTCCATCATTCAACTCTGAGATAAAAGTAAGAATTTTATTTGGAATAAAGCAGTGTTAAATTTAAACACTAAAGAAAATGAACACTTAGGAACTCCTTATAACCAATGGAAGTATGTGCTTACCAAAGACAGAAAGCTAATTCCAAGGCTCTAAAAGAACCAAAGCTCTATAAAAATCACTTTTTCTACCTTTTCTCCTATATACCACTAATGGCAAGGCTTGAAATGATGACACAGCACAGCATGCCTTCTTAAAAACAGAGAGGAAAAAGCTGTCAGAGAAGTAAAAATGGTGCAAATTCCGCTTATTGGAAACCTGATGTATGTTTCAATAAGTTCCAGACACCATGTAAATGTTAGCCACGCATCTTTCCAGGCAGTTTAGAATTATTCAGCTCAGGGGTGACCAAGTCAACCATGCAAGGAAAACATCTGCTGATAATTTCTAAAGTTAATAGTTGCCAATAGTAGTACGTATCTCTTATCATAATGCTTTCCATGGAAAATGTTCAAGTATTCATTGGTGAAAGATCTGCCTAAAGTAGAATTATCAAAAACTATTTTTACCATATAGCAGTCTGGTAATGTTTGGATAATTTAATTAGGTTCTAAAACATTTTCTGCTTAACTGAGAGTTACTGCTTTTTAAAAATTTAACACACACACACCATTACCGTGATAAAAGATCTGAAAAGTTATTTATACAAATAAAAAGAGTTTCAGCTCGCTGAAACTCAATTTACCACATATTTGGAAAACTGAAACAGTATTTGATAAACTGTTCAATTTAATTATTTTAAAATGAAATCACTTTTTAAAAAATGTCTGGTAGATATGTTACTACATGTTACACATTTAGACAAACATTCATATACTATACACATTGATCATACCAGTGTGAGTCATATTAAAATTTGATGGCTATGATTTGTTGCATGTATGGACAAGCTGTAGCTTTCCCCTAAGCTATGGACAAAGAAACAGACACTAGATCTGCACTAGGGATTTTATTCTGCACAACACAGCTCTTGCCTACAATACTCCTCTAGCACTACTATCTTAAAATGACAATAATATTGGTTAATGGGAAAGCTAAGAGTTATAGAAATTTAAAATGGGAAGTCCCATAAAGTAACTCAAGTTAAAAAGAAATACTAGAGTCATTATTTCCAAATGAGATGTGTACACTTCAAAAAGACTGGCTTGGGAAGCGACACTACGTACTCCAACATGCTGTCAGTGCTTATATTTTTAGAATTCCTTTTTGGGAAATCTCTGCAGAACCTTTAGCACATTCTATTGATCAGCCTTAATGAATCTGCACACTTGGAAACCGTATTTGAGTTTTTAAACCAATTAAGGAGTCACACGGGCCTGCTATAGAGAATATGATGGATCATCAAGCAGAAGCAGAGTAATATACATTAGGTCAAAAATGAGATGCATGGGACTTCCCTGGCAGTCCAGTGGTTAAGAATCTACCTTCCAATGCAGGGGATGCGGGTTCAATCCCTGGTCGGGGAACTAAGATCCCACATACTGCAGGACAACTAAGCCCACGCACCGCAACTACTAAGCCCGCATGCTCTGGAACCCACATGCCACAATTACTGAGCCCACATGCTGCAACAAAGATCCCGCGTGCCGCAACTAAGACCCAACGCAGCCAAAAATAAATAAATAAATATTTTAAAAGATTACAGTAAAAGTCCCTTCTAAGTCATAAATGTTATTTAAAAAAAACATTAAAAAATTCATTAAGGGTTTTAGTTTTAAATTCAAGTTAAGACAACTGAGAATCCCCAAATTCTCTAAGAATATGCAATTTGATTTTAAAACACACTTTTAGAGATGTCAATTCCAACTGCTATAGGCTGGGACTGCAGAAAACTGTAGAAAAATCAACTTAGGATGGATGATATAGTAGTTCAGGTTCAAAGAGGTTAGGCCCTAAATTAGGTCCAGTTTGGCAAGACCACACTTCTTACAACTCAATCAAAATGTACAAATATGCTTTTTTTCTTATGCAGACATTTAAAAAAATTTTTTTAATGAGTTGTCATCATACTGTTTAATAGCATTTATTGAACACTTACAATGTCAGACAGTATGCTAGGCCCTTGCATTACCTCATTTACTTCTCAGAACAGCTCTATGGAGGGAGGCACTATTATATCCCTATTTTAAAGATAAGGAAACTCAGATCCACAAAGCTTACATAACCAGAGTCATAAAGTGTGGCAGACTGTATTTTCCAATGATGGCTAAAAAAATATCTCCTATCCCACATGTTCTTTTTTTTTCCATAATGAACTTTTATTTCAGAAGTTTTAAATTTACAGAAAAATTGTGTTGACAGTATAGAATTCCCATATACCCCACACCCAGTTTCCCATAGTATTAACATCTTACATTGGTATAGTACATTTGTCACAATTAATAAACCAATATTGACAAATTTTTAGTAACTACAGTCTATAATTAAATTTCCTTAGTGTTTATCTCATGTCCTTCTATTCCAGGATACCATATTACATTTAAGTCATCATGTCTCCTAAGTCCTCTTAGCGGTATCATTTTTCAGACTTGTTTGTGATAACCTAGGAAATTAAAAAACTGAGACCCAGGGCTTCCCTGGTGGCACAGTGGTTGAGAGTCCGCCTGCTGATGTAGGGGACGCGGGTTCGTGCCCCGGTCCGGGAGGATCCCACATGCCGCGGAGCAGCTGGGCCCGTGAGCCATGGCCGCTGAGCCTGCGCGTCCGGAGCCTGTGCTCCGCAACGGGAGAGAGGCCACAACGGTGAGAGGCCCACGCCAAAAAAAAAACAAAAAAAAAAACTGAGACCCAGATGTGCTTCTTAACAACTCTCCAAACAACTTCCTATAAACCAAATTGCTTGTCGTTAGAATTTTTAAGAGGTCCATGTGTTGGTCAGTGCAGTGGGCCTGAACTGGCAGACGAATCACACTGGGCAAGTACATCCTACAATAATACTTTTTTTTGCCAGTAACTGCATTAATACATAGTATACTCAGAAGAATATATGAATGAGCTATCATGGTATATAAGACCATGTGACGCCAAAATATAATTTGACTCCAAAATGTAAGTAACATCATTCCCAGTGATAGACCAAGCAGGTAATGTATCAACTTCTTTTTAAGTAGCCATATTTGCTTTCCACACTGTAACAGAAAAACATAAACCAGAGAATTTTCTAAATATTCAAATAATTCCTGTTTATTTTCATTTAATAGGAGTACTTATAAAATATTATTAAATGTATTATGCACATTTTAGGGTTAAGTTGTAGCCAGTGCTAATTATAACATGTCTGGAAAAAATTTAAGCTACACTGATTAAAATTCTATTTATAAAGGAAAAATCTAAACCACAGAAACAGTGCTTAGTTTAGAACAAGAACATGTACATAACTGCCAAGTGCAATCCCTGTTTAGATGTTGCTTACTGAAACACTGTAATTACAAAAAACCAAAATGAATTTCTAAGTGTTTCAAGATGAAATAGTCCTGGCATAATTTTCAAGGCTTATAATTACTTTCCTGAAAAGGTAAATACTCTAAGTTTTAACTTAATATAATATTAACTCTAGAAGTTAACACAGATTGAACATCCAATTTTACTCTAAAATGGAAGCCACCTATGAAATTCAGAACCTTTTAAATTAACAATCAAATGCTAACCAAAGAAAAATTACTGGGAGGCAAAGGCCAATGCTAACTTCCTACAGCCATTTATGGATAATGCAAACCTCCAAGCTTACTGAATGGGTTTTGAACATTAAGTGAACATCTACCCAATAGAGAAATGCATCATAATGACACACAGTCCCTCACTTCCCACTCCCTCTTCAGTCAACTACAGTCTGGCTTGTTGCCTCTAACACTCCACTGAAACCACATCAGCAAAAAATCTATTTTCACACTGCCAAATCCAATGGCCACTCCTCTGTCCTCACTTTACTCCACCTCTTGGCAGCATTCCACGTGAATGGCCACTTCCTCCTTGAAATGCTTGCCTCTCTTGGCTTTTGTGACACCACTTTTCCGGGTTTTCTTCTGACCTCATTGCTCCCTGTCTCAGGGTCTCCTTGTGGCTCCTCCTCCTCTACTAGACCTCTAAATGCTGGGGCTTCCTATCACTCAAATATTGGTTGTCTTCTCTCTATCCTCTTCCTCCTCCCCACTTCCTCTACATTATCCTCATGCTGACCTTTCCAAAATATATCTCCAACACAATCTTCTCCTCTGAGCTCAACTCACAGATTCAGCTGATTACCTGACACTTGGGTGTCTAACAGTTCTATCAAACTGAACACATTCAGAATAAATGTCATGATTATTCTTCCCCATTCTTCTACTCGCCACTCAGCCCTTGTTTTTCTCCATCTCTGTAAACGGTATCAGCAACCACCAAGATTCTCTACCAAGAAACCTAGGAGTCATCGTTCATTCTTTCCTTTCCCTAACCCCCCAAATCCAAAAAAATTAGCAACAGACCTGTCAACTGTTATTTCCAAAATACATCCTAAACCCACTATTTTCCATCACTTTGCTTTGCCAAATATTATTGTAGTTTCTAATTACCAAAGTTACTTCATTATAAACTTCTAAAATGAATGTAATTTTCCTTAACTTATGGCGTTCAATAAGATTAAGATGTTTGGGGTAAAAGTAATCTATTTTCATACATATCTCTATGCCACAGAGGTTTATCTAATTTACAGTCAAATAAAATTTTGGTTCACAGATTAGAAATGCCCCAAGGTGGGAATTCTATCAAAATATGGACAGAGACAAGAGTCCCAAATTATGAGCAGGTAGCATGCCAAAACCTTGCGGCAAGTCAGCTGTTTGGAATTCACAATGCATTTTCTCACAGAAATTATATGATACATAAGTGATCAGGTTTTCAGGTCAGCCTACAAAAAGCCAGCTTCACTCATACATGCCTGAAAAATAGCACTAATAACAACACAGTCTTTAACCACTATGAATAAACACCTAACTTGGAACAATGATTTGTAAAACTGTATTTTAATACCCCAATCTATTGTATTAACTCTTACAAACTGTAGGAGACCCTCTCCTACCTCCCTGTCTTCCAAATGTGACCAGCTTATACCCAATTTTTAATCTCTCACCAAAACGCTTCACTTTATGTTCCCAGATTCTGGGCCACACAGAATGCAAGACCACAACTTATCCCATAATTCCCATCCCCTGATATAACTCTTTGAGATTTTCACTGCTAGAAAAAAACTCTGGGAGGAGAAAGACAAAGAGAAACAGGAAAAACAAATTGGCGGGGTGGGGGAGGATCACAAAATCTCAAGAAACCCTAAAAAGTAATTATTCTATTTTTACGATGTGCCAAAAGGTACATGGAGTCACATGGGATTTTTCTAAGCTCCTACTTTCACTGAAATAGTCTTCTCTAGAGCCCTGCTCAATCCTTCTAGACTTTTTAAAATCCTAGGCTGGGCACTTTATCTCCCCTTCCATTAAGGAAGCTGCTATTTTGTTCCTTCTCACATTCTCTCTTATTTCTCACTTAGAACCCTAAATGGAAAAATAAAGAAAGAGGCACATTGATAACAAGTCTTTAGGTAAACACAGAACTGAAGTTAAGGGAGAGATGGAGCCTAAGGAGTAGTCAGGCCATTAAGGTCACCATTAATCTGTAACTTATTAAATACAAATGAGGAACAAATGATTTGGAGCAAAGAAAGAGTTTCATAAATGGACACCAGACAAGTTTCCAGAAACATGAAAAATCTACCTTATATATCTCAACATAATATATTCTATGGCTCACCTTCTCTTTCCAACAATCACATCAAAGATGAATCCTATACTGTCTCTGTATGACTAACACGACCTGAGTACACCACAAATAGGTAAAATCCAGGGTGCCAACATTCCCAATCTGATAAAATTAATTTACCAACAAATGGAGAAATCAATTTCTACTTGTCTAGATAATGAAAACCAAATGGACAGAGCTACAGTAGCATTAAGAGCCAATGAAGACAGTAAATGACTCTGAAAGCCAAAAGAAAGCCAAAAGTCATAAATTCGTAAGCATAGGAGTGAGCAGCGGATTCTCTAAACTTCAAAGAACAGATGTTTTACAGAAAGTAAACTAGGAAGGTAAGGCTGCATCATCTGTCTGTCAATTAAGTCTCTGAAATAAGTATCTTACAGGGACTTCCCTGGTGGTCCAGTGGTAAAGAATCCGCCTGCCAATGCAGGGGATAAGGGTTCGATCCCTGGTCAGGGAACTAAGATTTCACATGCCGTGGGGCAACTAAGTCCACATGCCACAGCTGAGCTCGTGCGTCAGCTAGAGCCCACGTGCTGCAAACTACAGAGCCCACGTGCTCTGGAACCCACGCGCCACAACTACAGAGCCCATGCGTCCTGGAGCCTGTGAGCCACAACCTGAGAGGAGAAAACTCGCACACCACAACTAGAAAGAAGCCCGCACACCGCAACAAGATCCCTCGTGCCACAACTAAGACTTGACACAGCCAAAAATAAATTAAATAAATAAATAATAAATCTTTAAGAAACAAAGCAAAAGTATCTTATGGACAAAAAATTGTTAATGGACTAAAACATTTAGGTCCAAATTAGTAAACTACCACTTTCTGAATGAAATGAATATGAAACCACACACTTAAGTGTAGCAATGAAAACATAATGTATCCAAAAGTAATCTGAGCTAGCTTGAAATAGACAACCAATAGACAACCTGTCGACCTATAAACAATTAAAAATTACCGGACTTCCCTGGTGGCGCAATGGTTGAGAGTCCGCCTGCCAATGCAGGGGACACGGGTTCGAGCCCTGGTCCCAGAAGATCCCACATGCTGCGAAGCAACTGGGCCCATGCACCACAACTACTGAGCCTGTGCTCTAGAGCCCGCAAGCCACAACTACTGAGCCCATGTGCTACAACTACTGAAGCCCATGCACCTAGAGCCCGTGCTTCACAATGAGAGGCCTGTGCATCGAAACGAAGAGTGGCCCCCGCTCGCCGCAACTGGAGAAGGCCCGTGCGCAGCAACGAAAACCCAACACTGCCAAAAATAAATAAATAATAAATTAAAAAAAAAAATTACCTTCACCTATTCACTATTATTTTATACAAGCTGGTCCTGGTTCCACCACTTACTGCATGAGTTTGAACAAATTATTTAACCTCTCTGGGTCTCAGTTTCTACACTCGTAAAACAGAACTAAAGATGGCACCTACCTCATGATTGTGAGGATTAAAAGACATAAGGTAAATTGTTCTGAGCAGCTTCAGAAACAGAGTAAGTGTTCAACAAAGGTTAGTTACTATTGTTTTCTCCAAACCGATGCAGACAAAAGTTACTTGAAGTCACATCCATGCCTTAACACTACCTTTGAAACCTTCACAACCCTCAGGACAGTGCTAAACACTGTGGATGCTCAGTATTCAGTAACTGAAAACTAGTTAAGTCATGAAATCTAGAACCTTGAAGCTGAAGATTTTAGAAGTCATCTGGAACAATTTCACTTAATTCAACAATAAGACTCGTGGGAGATTATCAAATCTTTGTTTAAACACTTCCTAGAACAGAAACTTGCCTTCTCAACAAGACATATAAAAACAGGTCTAATTACTAGAATGTTCCCTCTGAAGATTTCATTGTACTGATTACTGCCTCTCATAACTTCTTATCTGAAAGGCTGAATTCACTAGAGGGCATTACAATATTAGGAAAAGTCATCTGTCATGAAAAGCAAAGAATCGCTCAACATTTATTCTGGCTAAGAGAGAAATACTACACCCAATTGTATAAAACATGTATGTTAATTTAAAAATTATTTTGTTTAAACATACTTTAAAATGTTCAGAAGGAATTAAAAGGAAGTTAGATTATAAAATCATAGTTTACACGTCCTTGTATATGTATAAGGGTAAGTAATTCAGATTATTATAAATCTTAGGCTCTTTCCAACACCACAATAAGGGCTCCCAAAATTTTTAAGCAATTTCAATATTTATATGTTTATAAGAGAAAAGCATACAAAACCAGCATGATTTATTATTGCTCCTTGCAGCCATACTCCAAGTTACCTCCAGCTTTCCATAAAAAGACCCAGTGCCTGAGAGAAAATTAGCAACTTCTATAAAAATGTTCAAACCTGGATCTGTATATAACCAATTATTTAAATGATCCAAAACCAAATTATTTTTTTAACATCTTTATTGGAGTATAATTGCTTTACAATGGTGTTAGTTTCTGCTGTATAACAAAGTGAATCAGCTATACATATACATATATCCCCATACCTCCTCCCTCTTGCGTCTCCCCTCCCACCCTCCCTATCCCACCCTCCCTATCCCACCCCTCTAGGTGGTCACAAAGCACCGAGCTGATCTCCCTGTGTTATGCGGCTGCTTCCCACTACAAAACCAAATTATTTTAATATGTCCGCATTAATTAACAGAGTGATGGTACCACTGTAAAGGTTTACCAGGCTCCAAGAGGATCCAGAAGAACAGTCCTGGAATATCCTCTAACTCCCACTCACGTAGAGGAAAAAAACATGGAAAACTAGGCACTGTTTATAGCACACCCTTCAACCTCATCATACTCCACCGCTATGTGAAATTTTACAAATCTATAAACTGTAGGTAACTGAGAGACATGCAGAGTCATCATGTCAGGAAGAGGGTTCATCCGACTTCGCTCACTGCTCATCGGCTCCCCCTCCCCCACAGACCGCTTTTGTCTCCGTCTGCAATCCATTTCAACATTCCTTTACTCCATACAAATTTGTGGGACTTTTTTTCACTTTCCTTTGAACCAGTTATATACCATTTGCCCGGTTCTCTCATTGATTATGAATTAAATAAAATCCTTAACACATTTATTTTTATATTTCTGTAAGTCATTATATTATCGTTTAATGAGTAACTAGTCAACTCTCTTACCACTGATAAGACACCATTCAGTACTTAGATGTTGTTCAGCACTTAGATTATCAACACAAAATGACACTCCAACAGTGAGTATGAATCAGACTGGAAAGGTCCATCTCCCCATGTATATTAATAAACAGAACTTTGGCTTCTGAAAAATCAATCCTGGTGAATTGTGTTGGCATGAATGAAGTCATGAGCACCGGATGAAGCAAGAAAATCAGGTTTCAGAACCGCAAAGCCCATATTCAGACTGTGGATAATGGTGAAGCCAAGGAATAGCAGCCACAACAAGCTGTTGCCACTCATCTCCACTATCCATCCAGTGACCCCCTTTAAGAAGTTCAAACAGCTAAGGATAATGGCCAATTCAATGGCAGAATTCATGGCAGAAGATGAAAAAATAAGTTTGGTAGTCTGTTCTATAAAAGGTCCTCAAATTTTGCCATCCCTTTGCACGTATCCATGTTCACCTCCCATCCATAAAAGGAGGTATATTTTTATCTCATTTTAGAAGAAATCAATACAAAAGTCTGTGTTCAGCTTCATAAATTATCAAGAGTATAATCATGGAGAATTATAAAGAGAAGTAAAGGATGAGAAACATACTGATAACAGAGTCAAAGAAGATGTTCCAGATGCAAGTGACCCACCTCAGGAGAACTAGGTGGCTTCTAAGCTTCTCCCTCTACCCACTCTCTTTATCCCAAAGACACTAACTAAAATAAAAAGGATCATAATAGACCTCAATTCCTTTTACTAGTAAGAGGCACACTGTGATGGCTAATTTTATATGTCAAACTGACTGACCATGGAATACCCAAATTAAACATTATTTCTGGATGTGTCGGTGAGGGTGTTTCAGGATAAGATTAGCATTTGAATGGAATATTATGTAATGTATATTATGTTACATATTAAACATATAGATACATACATACATCTATATGAATGTATTAAAAAGAAATATGTATAAATTTTAAATAAACTTAAATTTTTTTTTACATCTTTATTGGAGTATAATTGCTTTACAATGGTGTGTTAGTTTCTGC
Source organism: Lagenorhynchus albirostris (assembly GCF_949774975.1). NCBI lineage: Eukaryota > Metazoa > Chordata > Mammalia > Artiodactyla > Delphinidae > Lagenorhynchus > Lagenorhynchus albirostris. The sequence continues at coordinate 65,512,786 of NC_083107.1, forward strand.
TTTATAACAAAGTGAATCAGTTATACATATACGTATGTTCCCATATCTCTTCCCTCTTGCGTCTCCCTCCCTCCCACCCTCCCTATCCCACCCCTCCAGGTGGTCACAAAGCACCGAGCTGATCCCTGTGCTATGCGGCTGCTTCTCACTAGCTATCTACCTTACGTTTGGTAGTGTATATATGTCCATGCCTCTCTTTTGCTTACCCTTCCCCCTCCCCATATCCTCAAGTCCATTCTCTAGTAGGTCTGTGTCTTTATTCCTGTCTTACCCCTAGGTTCTTCATGACATTTTTTTTTCTTAAATTCCATATATATGTGTTAGCACACGGTATTTGTCTTTCTCTTTCTGACTTACTTCACTCTGTAGGACAGACTCTAGGTCTATCCACCTCATTACAATTAATAGTTCAATTTTGTTTCTTTTTATGGCTGAGTAATATTCCACTGTATATATGTGCCATATCTTCTTTATCCATTCATCCGATGATGGACACTTAGGTTGTTTCCATCTCCTGGCTACTGTAAATAGAGCTGCAATGAACATTTTGGTACATGACTCTTTTTGAATTATGGTTTTCTCAGGGTATATGCCCAATAGTGGGATTGCTGAGTCATATGGTAGTTCTATTTGTAGTTTTTTAAGGAACCTCCATACTGTTCTCCATAGTGGCTGTACCAATTCACATTCCCACCAGCAGTGCAAGAGTGTTCCCTTTTCTCCACACCCTCTCCAACATTTATTGTTTCTAGATTTTCTGATGATGGCCATTCTGACTGGTGTGAGATGATATCTCATTGTAGTTCTGATTTGCATTTCTCTAATGATTAATGATGTTGAGCATTCTTTCATGTGTTTGTTGGCAATCTGTATATCTTCTTTGGAGAAATGTCTATTTAGGTCTTCTGCCCAAACTTAAATTTTTAATATTTAAGGTAGAGAGATGTATAAATATCTCTATATCCTACTGGTTCTCTTTCTCTGGAGAAAGCTGACTCATACACACACACACACACACACACACACACACACACACACACACATCCTGCCCTTGTTCAGGACTGTCTCAGAAATAAACATATGTATACATATATATAACAAATTAGCAATCAGAAATATCTATTCCAGGAAAACTATTTTCCAAGAGAAAACATCTGCTCTCCATTGACTGGTGAGGCCACAGATATACTGTACACAAATATCAACTATATTCAGAGACAACAAATCATTACACTATTTTTTAAACTCCAGAGAGGATGGAGAGAAAGGCCTAATTATGGTTTGTTTAATGCAAAAAGTTTTAGGCAACACACTGATCCACAGCTAATTTTTCCTTACCTCTGTGACTTAAAAGTCTCAATGCATTAGCTAAACATGGCACAAAAGATTCCGTTACAATATGGGGGGCAAGGTTGGGGGGAGGGAGCAATGCTGGCAAGACTCAAAGAAGCAAAGAAGCAAAATTATTCTAACAGGGCTCTTGGATATTTTTCCCAAAAATGTTTAGGAAAACTGAAAATAACTTAAATGACTAGGAAAGGTAACCACCTCCTGTCTCTCTGCAATATATTTCTAAGACCTGGTCCATCAAAAATATTTTGCATATCTGCCACTAAAATAACTATAAGGAAGACAAGTAATAAGACAGTTTACCAAATGCAAGATTAGTGTGCATTCTGACTCTGGGGGCATTTCCATTTTTCTAAGAAAATGAGTTTCCATTTTTCTGAGCAACTTCTGATGCAGCCATTGGTCCATGGTTCTTTCCTCCTCAGAAAAGGCCTCAGAAAAACCAAGTTACTGATATTTATAAACATTTATTACAAACCAAGAAAGAAATTAAAAAGCATTTTTAATTTTAAAAGGCTCAATCTGGGGTAAGTTTGTTTTCCTGCAAGCCAATATTAAAAAGTGGAGCCTTAGAAGTAGATGCAATTGTCAACTGCAACAGTTCAGGGAGTAAAACCCTGTATTCAATAAGCTCTGAAGGTCCTGTGTCCTTTTCTCCCCTTTTCCATAAATGCTTTCTGTATATTCCTGACCACGTAAGGACCAAATTATTACCGTACAAAAATTTCTTCTGTTCTCAATTTTGAGACAACTTCCCATAAACTGGCAAAAACATTTTAAATAAGCCTATTTAAAGTTGAGCAATTTTAACTCCGTTTAGAAAAATTTTAAAGATTTAAAAGAAAAATAAGGGCACTTAAAAAAAAACCTACAGCTAACATCATACTCAATGGTGAAAGAATGAAAGTTGTCCCCCTAAAATAAACTACAGATTTAATGCAATCTCTTTTGAAATTCCAACAGCCTGTTTTGCAGAAATGGAAAAGCTGATCCTCAAATTCATATGGAATTTCAAGGAGTCCCAAGTAGCCAAACAGTAATAAAAAAGAACAAAGTTGGAAGACTCACACTTCCCAACTTCAAAACTTACCACAAAGCTTATAATAATCAAAACAGTATGGTACTGGCATAAGAAAAGACATGCAGATCAATGGAATAAAAGTGAGAGTCCAGAAATATACCCATACAGAAATATACCCATACATCTATGGCCAACTGATTTTTGACAAGGGTGCCAAGACCATCCAATGGGGAAAGAATAGTCTGAAACAAATGGTACTAGAACAGCTGGATATCCATATGCAAAAGAATGAACTGACCTCTGTATTATACCACAGACAAAAATTAACTCAAAAAGGATCAATGACCTAAATGTAAGAGCTGAAACTATAAAACTCTTCGAAGAAAATATATGGGTAAATCTTCACAACCTTAGATTTGGCAATGGATTCTTAGATATGACACTAAAACCACAACAAAAGACAAAAAACAAAATGAGTTGGACTTGATCAAAATTTAAAACTTCTGTACATCAAATAACACTATCAAGAAAGTGAAAAAACAACCCACATAATGGGAGAAAACTTTTGCAAATCAAGGGTCTAGTATCCAGAATATTAAAGAACTCTTACAACTCAACAACAAGAAGACAAACAGCTTTTTTAAGTGAGCAAAGGACTTAAACAGACATTTCTCCAAAGATACATAAACAGTCAATAAGCACATGAAAAAATGCTCAATGTCATTATCATTAGGGAAACACAAATCAACACCACAATGAGATACCACTACATACCCAACAAGAATGGCTATAATTTAAAAAATGGAAAATAACAAGTATTGGTGAAGATGCAGAAAATCTGGAAGCCTCATACACTGCTGATGAGAATGTAATATGGTGCAGCTGCTCTGGGAAAACAGGTTGGCAATTCCTCAAAAAGTTAAACATAGATTTACTTTATTATCCAGCATTTTCACTCCTAGGTATATACCTAGAAGAACTGGAGCTAGGTACGCAAATACTTGTTCACTAATTTTTATAACAGCACTATTTACCATAGCCAAAAGGTAGAAACTACCTAAATGCCCTTCAATGGATGAATCGGTAAACAAACTGTAGCATTATATATACATACAAGGGAATATTACTCAGCCTTAAAAAGGAATGAAGGAAAAAAAAGGGGGGGTGGCTTCCCTGGTGGCGCAGTGGTTAAGAATCTGCCTGCCAATGCAGGGGACACAGGTTCAAGCTCTGGTCCGGGGAGATCCCACATACTGCAGAGCAACTAAGCCCGTGAGCCACAACTACTGAGCCTGCGCGTCTAGAGCCCATGCTCCACAGCAAGAGAAGCCAGGACAATGAGAAGCCGCACACAGCGATGAAGAGTAGCCCCCGCTTGCCGCAACTAGAGAAAGCCCTCGCACAGAAACGAAGACCCAACACAGCCAAAAATAAATAAATAAATTTTTGAACAAAAGGAATGAAGTACTGATACGTGCTACAACATGGATGAACCTTGATAACAGTATGCTAAGTAAAAGAAGCAAGACACAAAAGGTCACATATTTATATATATATTTATATACATATTTATATAAAATATCCAGAAAAGGTAACTCAGAGAGACAGACAGCTGATTGGTGGTTGCCAGGGACTGGGGAGAAAAAGGTAGTAACAGGGTTTCCTTTTGGGGTGATGAAGTGTTTTGGAACTAGACAGAGGAAGCAGTGGCACAACAATGTGAATGTACTAAATGCCACTGATTTGTTCACTTTAAAATGGTTAATTTTATGATTTGTGAATTTCCATCTCAATTTTTTTTAAAATTAATAGAAACCAAATGTCATAGCCTAACTTTTTTTTCCAAGTGTCCATAGTGGAGATTATTTACAAAAATCAGTTGTCTGTTAAGCCACAATGGCAACCTCAATTAATTTACAGGGCATATTTTCTGATTATAACACAACAAAACCAATAATTAATAATGAATTCAAAACAAAGAATCCTAATACTGTAAATTTCTAAACTCTTAAATAATGCTGCAGTAATTTTTTAAAAATTAAAGGATAAACAAGACTTGTAGTTCTCAAATTTGGTGTGCACTCAGATTACCTGGGGAGCTTGTTTAAAATACAGAAGCTTAAGCCCTACACCCAGAGATTCTCATTTAATAGATCAAGAGTGGAGTTAGAGCATCTATACTTTTAATAAGCCCTCCACCAAAGTTTAAAAACAGTAACAGAATATTAAGGAAAAAATTTAAAGATGTTGCATATCAAAAGCTATGGAATTCATACAAAGCTGTACTCATATACATTGTCTAAAATAATAATACTTAAGAGAACATAAACTAAGCAATTTAACATTTTAAAATAAAAGTGTTATTAAAGAAAACAGGAAAACAGAAATATGAATGAAAATAAAACTACATGATTACGAAACTAAAAAAGCAGAACTTTAAAATGAGTGTGGTTAGAGTCCTGAAAATTCTAACAAAATAAAAAATTCTCAGAGACACAGAACTGGGAAAAGAGATTAATCATCTTCTTAAAAAAAAGACATAAAAACATAAAACAAGGAAAATAAATTTTTCAGAAAACTCTGGAAAAATAAATTTTCTAATAACTCTAAATCTACACATGGTTAGTTCATCAAAAATGTAAGAAATTACTTGTCAATGAAAAAAGTCATAAGTTCAATTATGGCATTAAGTATAATCTGCTACTTGGTTGAAAAAAAATTAGAACTTGTAAAGTAAGGAAAATTTTAACAAAATGCTACTATGAACTTGAAATTCTTCCCATTGCAGAAAAAAAAAAATGTATCGAACATTCAAACTGGTTAATAAGTACCCAGTAACTATCACACAGCTTCACTAGTAAGAAAAACAGACTTTATTCTCTGCAATCCAAAGCAAAACTGAAAAGAACTTCATGATATAAATGATTACAAATTATTCTACTTTTCAGGTCTAAAAAAAAAATAGTCAAAATACATCACCATCAACTTTACAAATACCATTGAGGTTACATTTTCTTTTCTATTTTAAAGTCACTTTGTAGCCTATTTAACTTTAACCTCTGTTACTCAATCATGGGAACAAATAAATGATAGTCATTAACAAAGAGAAGCCAAGAGCCAAGTGTTATTACCAATAATTAATATAAGGGTAAATAAAACGAAAATGTTCTTAGTTTAATCAAGGGGAGAGAGCTAATGCTCTCCTCTCCCGAGGTGACATATTTCCCCCCTATGGCTGCTATAACAAGTTACTTGGTGGCTTAGAACACCGTAATAAATGTACTCTTTCACAGTTCTAGAGGCAAAAAGTCTGAAAACAGTATTAGTAGGCCAATACTGAAATCAAGGTGTCAAGCCACACTCCTTTCAGAGGCTTTAGGGGAGAATCCATTCTTTGCCTCCTCCAGCTTCTGATGGTGCCAGAATTCCTTGACTTGTGGCCACATCACTCTAATCTCTGCCTCCATGGTGGGTCACCTTGCCTCCTCCTCTTCTCTGTGTGTACCATCTCCTTCTGCCTCCCTCTTAAAAGGGTATATTTAATTGCATTTAGAATACAACCAGATAATCCAGGGTTAACTGCCCCAGCTCAAGACCTCCAATTTAATCACATCTGCAAAGACCCTTTTGGCCATATAAGGTTACCAGAGATCAGCACTTGGATCTCTTTTGGAAAGCTATTTTCAGCCTACCACAGTGTGTCTCCTTAAAAACATACACCAAACCCTTTGGTCAGGAATTAGGTAATCTTAGTCTCCAGATTTCACAATGCAAAGTCACAGGCCTTCTGACTCTCATAACGATAAACACATACCTCTGAAATTAACTCAGGAATCTATCACCAGGTGTAAAGGAGACTATCACAGGGGACATCCATTTGTCTCTCAAAAATATAAAAGAAACATTAAATCTCTATTTTACTGTAAAGATGAATGAAATTCTACTCAAAGTTTGTAGTCTCTCCTGAACTATCTACATGCATGTTATCTCACATGCATACCCAATATATCGAGTTTTTTCTCCCTTCTACATTGGTAAAGAGGGGTCTTTTTGTTGGCAGGATTTTCTTATTTCCCCAACAAACATTATAGAATTGGGTAATAATAAACTAAGTTTTTAAATGAATTTGAAATGGACTACTTTCCAAAAGCAGCAAAAATTATTTTTATTGTCTGAATTTTTCCAACACATAATTTTAAGGCCCACCAGCCCTTGAACTCCTTCAGAATCAAGCAGTGTTCATTCCATAAAATCAAAATTCAAGATGAATTAAACAGTTATATGTAAAATATGAAAGCATTAAAAATTAGAATATAGCAACAGAAAAAATGAGCAAAGAAAACAGTCACATACGAAACACTAAAAGACAAAGAAATCAAATTAAAGCAATGTGATGTCATGTTTCCAACTACTACCCTTCCATATTTGACAAGGATAATATTGGGTTGGCCAAAAAGTTCGTTCGGGTTTTTCTGTAACATGGAAAAACCCAAACGAAGTTTTTGGCCACCCCAATACCTAGCAAAAGTGAGGGTATGAGGACACAGGGACTCTTAAACATACTATTACTGAGAATATAAACTGATAGAGACCTTTTAAAAAGCAATTCAGCATAGCCGACAAGATTTAAAAGGCAAATAGATCTGTACCCAATAATTCTTCTTCTAATCATCTATCCTACAAAAATACTCATCAAAGTGAGGGAAAAAACTTATGTATAAAAATGCCCACTGGCCAAAGCAATCTTGAGAAAGAAAAACGGAACTGGAGGAATCAGGCCCCCTGACTTCAGACTATACTACAAAACTACAGTAATCAAAACGGTATGGTACTGGCACAAAAACAGAAATATAGATCAACAGAACAGAATAGAAAGCCCAGAAATAAACCAAAAAAATTTACAGTCAATTAATCTACAACAAAGGAAGCAAGACTATACAATGGGGAAGAGACAGTCTCTTCAATAAGTGATGCTCAGAAAACTGGATAGCTACATGTAAAAGAATGAAATTACAACATTTTCTCACACCACATACAAAAATAAACTCAAAACGGATTAAAAAACTAAACGTTAAGACTGCAAACCATAAAACGCCTAGAAGAAAACAGGCAGAACACTCTCTGACCTAAATCATAGCAACATTTTTTTGGATCTGTCTCCTCAAGCAAAGGAAACAAAAGCAAAAATAAACAAAAGGGACCTAATTAAACTTAAAAGCTTTTGCACACAAAAAAACACCAACAAAAAGACAACCTACTGAATGGGAGAAAATATTTGCAAGTGATATGACTGATAAGGGGTTAATATCCAAATATATAAACAGCTCATAAAACTCAATATCAAAAAACAAACAACTCGATTAAAAAATGGGCAGAAGACCTAAACAGACATTTTTCCAAAGAAGACATACAGATGACCAACAAGCACCTGAAAAGGTACTCAACATGGTTAATCATCAGAGAAATGCAAGTCAAAACCACAATGAGATATCACGTCACACCTGTCAGAATGACTATCATCAAAAAGAACACAAATAACAAATGTTGGCAAGGATGCGGAGAAAAGGGAAACATAGTACACTGCTAGTGGGAATGCAAACTGGTGCAGCCACTACAGAAAACAGTATGGAGGTTCCTCAAAAAACGAAAAGTAGAAATACAATACAATCCAGCAATTTCACTCCTGGGTATTTACCTGAGAAAAAAAAAAAAAAAAACCACTAATTTGAATAGATATATGCACCCCTATGTTTACTGCAGTATTATACACAATAGCTAAGATACAGAAGCAATCTAAGTGTCCATCAACAGATGAATGGATAAGGAAGATGTGGTATGTATTTTTCATAGATATATATAGATATATATAGATATATAAAATGGAGTATTGCTCAGCCCTAAAAAAGAATGAAATTTTGCCATTTACAACAACATGGATGGACCTGGAGGGTATTATGCTTAGTGAAATAAGTCAGAGAAAGATAAATACTGTATGTTATCACTTACATGTGGAATCTAAAAAGTGAAATGAATGAATATAACAAAACAGAAACAAACTTACAGATGTAGAGAACACACTACTGATTACCAGTGGGGAGAAGAAAGGGAGGTGGGGCAAGATGGGGTAGGGGATTAAGAGATATAAACTATTATGTATAAAATAAATAAGCTACAAGGATATATTGTACAGCACAGGGAATAGAGCCAATATTTTATAATAACTTCCTAACTTCCTTCCTGCCTCCCTCCCTCCCTCCCGCCTCCCTCCTTCCCTCCCTCCCTTCCTTTCTTTCTTCATTTATTTTTGGCCACGCTGCATGGCATGTAGGATCTTAGTTCCCTGACCAGGGATTGAACCCATGCCCCCTGCAGTGGAAGCACAGAGCCTTAACCACGGGACCACCAGGGAAGTCCCTATAGCAACTTTAAATGGCATATAATCTATAAAAGTATTGAATCACTATGTTGTATATCTGAAACTAATACTGTAAACCAATGATATTTCAATTAAATAAATAAATAAATAAAAATTCACATGCTCACTGAAATTCTACTTGTATGTGAAAATTAGAAATAGTATAAACGCCCATCAATATAGAAATAGCTAAATGATGGTATATGTCTACAATGGAATTCAATGTAGCCGGTGAAAAATGAAATACAACAATATAAGCTGTCATTTAGAAAGCTAGCCATGATGCATTAAGTGAAAAAAGCACTTAAAATATAGTAAGTAAATTATTCTGTTTTTACTTAAAGGGAAAAAACAAAATAACAAACATATATAATTGTAATATGTTTACATATTAATAGAAGCTATATTTTCCAAAAAATCTTATGACATGGGAAAATCCTTACAAAATTAACTGAAAAGAGTACAACTACAAAATTGTATATGCAACTATATAAACAAAAGCAGTGCAATATTAATAAACAAGGGTGACTAATTACCTGAGTAACGTGATTTTGAACTGTTCTTTATACATTTTTTATTTTCCAAAATGCATGTTATTTACAAAATCACAATAAAAATTAAAGTTTTGCTTTTTTTTTTAATTCATTGATGTAATGTTCCTTTTCTTTTTTTAATATTTATTTATTTATTTGGCTGCGCCAGATCTTAGTTGCGGCACTCAGGATCTTCATTGCGGCATGTGGGCTCTTAGTTGAGGCACGCAGGATCTAGTTCCCTGACCAGGGATTGAACCCAGGTCCCCTGCATTGGGAGCTTGGAGTCTTAACCACTGGACCACCAGGAAAGTCCCTTGTTTTGTTTTTAAATGGGAGCCCAGATGACCAAAAAACTGTTATGCTTTAGTGAGTCAGGAATGATTCAAACCCTACAGAATACAGGAGATTGAGTATAAAATGACATAGTGAGTTCAGGTACAAAAGAAGACCTTTAAAAATACATATTTACCAAAACTTGCCCAATATAAAGAATGCTATCTCCTACAGACTGGTTACTTGAAATACTGTATTTATTCTGATGTTGCATTACTAAAAGTAATGTTAACCAACATGATCACCCAACCTTATCACCTAGGTAGGTCCTAAAATAGTTTTGGGGTCATTTCAAACAACTCTAGTTTCAAAGAACAGAGACCTAGCACAAATTCAGTTAGTTAAAACATGCTGCAGCTTTTGAAGACATGTTTTGAGACAGGGAATAGACCCTGGCCTTCAGAAAAGGTTCCCTCCACATAAACTATTCACTGCCATCAACATCACCCTTCCATACATGTCCAACAACCTCCTCCATTCCTTTCACTCATGAGCTTCCTCACTACAAGCGTCCTCTCCCCAGATGTGACAATTATCAAAATCCTACCATCTTGGTAAGACCAAGCTCCAAATACATCTGCTCCATGAAGCTGCTGCTTTTTTGAACTCCAAAAGCATTTCAATATCTATACTGCTCATTGATCAGCATGTGCTATTTTTATACTGACAGTCTTTTAATATATTCTGACTTCCCAGTCACAGTTTATAAGGAACTGGAAGGTATGTCTTCCATCTCCAGTGCAGTTCACTGGAGATACACATTGAGTGGTGGCCCATCCAAGAAACACAATAGGTGTTTGTTTGCTTTGCTTCTATATAAAGTTTGGGACAGTATTATTGTTAGTTTGGGCTTGACGGACTGTGGTGAGCCTTGAATGGCTGCCTAAGAAGTGTGGGTTTTATCCTGCAATAATCTAGAGCTGAAAGTTCTTAAGCTCAAAAATGATGTGATAGAAGTGTATTCTAGCAAAACTACTCCTTAGTCCACAGTTGCCAGATTTGGGGGAGACAGTAACATTTCAAGCAAGGAAGGAAGTCGGCTGAGCATAAAGGGTTAAAAGTCAGAAAGCACTGGGTTCTCTAACACCTCCAGCTCTTGGCAAGTTATACGACTTCTTAAAAGCTTCCTTTTCTTTATCTATAAAACAAGGATGAGAAAACCAGAACCTACCTAGCTGCAGTAAGTATTACAGAAAATCACAACGACAGTAAGTGCTACAGTGGGATTCAAGCACATCACAGTTCAAGCTGTTAAAAGGATAATTCAAACAAACAAAAAGGTAACATTGTGTCTCCCATACAAATATAAAATGAACGCCTGTCTATGATTTTATGTAACTCATTAATTAATTATGGAATAAATAAGATGTTTCATCTGGTTCAAAAGTGGATCCAAAGAACACAAACATACAGGCATCAGGAATGGTGAAATGGATTTGCTTAATAGATCCAAAACCTGCTTCCCCCACAAAAGAGGAAAAGAAATCAACAGTACCTCCAACCAACAAAATTCATTTGCATGTCTAAGGACAAGAGCAATTTGCACTGCTGTGAGTTATTCACAACTTACAACATTATAAAATAAATCAAAAAATAATAAAAGCTGTAGATCCCATAGATTAGATCTCCAGGAAGTGTGCTTTAGACCACCTAGTTTCCAATGAAAACACCCCGTGATCCCTTTTGTACATTTCAAGACTTTCACAAATTTTCCTTACATAGTTCTTAACCACCATGCACATTGCCTTTTTCTTCTTTTAGAAAAAAATCCACAGCTTCAAGATCTCTGACAACCATTAGAAAAACTGAGTTAGTCCCCTCCATAAAACTAATCTTTCACTACAATAAATTGTTTTCTTCACATACTAAACCAGAAATTTAGAATTATTATGTATTTATATATAAATGCAGAAATAAATTAATTCATTGGATTGTCAAGCTTCTTAAGAGATCTAAAACTAACGAGGGTTTGGTTTTACTGAACAATGACAAGGAGAATTACTCTCTGAAGGAAAAAAGACATAGTTAAATTGTCACTTCCAAGTAACTGACCCAAAATTAACTTAAGTGTCTAACTGGCCAATATATGCATCTTAATTTCCACCCTATGTTTTCTTCCATAAGAAAAATCAATCCCAGTCCAACTACCACTCCAGTAAAATCAAGTAGATGTACTGCTCCTACTGCTCCAGCTAAGTGCAACTAATAATCCTGGACATCATATATGAAACAAATAAAAGACTCTGAAGGTGGGACTTCCCCGGCGGTCCAGGGGCTAAGGCTCCGCACTCCCAATGTATGGGGCCTGGGTTCGATTCCTGGTCAGGGAACTAGATCACACATGCATGCCGCAACAACGAGTTCACATGCCGCAACTAAAGATCCCACATGCCACAAGTGAAAAACCTGCCTGCTGCAACGAAGATCAAAGATCCCGCGTACCACAACTAAGACCCAAGCAGCCAAATAAATAATTAAAAAAAAAAAAAAAAGACTCTGAGCATGGAGAGAAGGCACACTAGCTAGGGAGGCACCTTGGGACCCGTTGAACAACATGGTAGTGAGTTCTCTGGGTTTTCCTTTTGCCTCATATATATCACGTGGACACAAAGCTGAAGCAGCCAGTAATCCAGAAATACCAATGGGGGCTGACAAAAAAGTTCCTGCTCTTTCAGAAAACCAAGAAAAGAGCAGCAGAGCAAAACAGAAGACTTGCAGACAATAACCACTGGCACTCCAGCCAAAAACCACAGGAAAAACTGTGGCTCATCCCCACCCACAACAACGTAAGCCAAGTAGGGAGCCTGAACTTTCCCTCTCACCAGGCTGTACTGTTGTGCCTCAACATTACAGGTTACCCCCCTTACTCCCTCCCCTCACCCCCCACCCTCACTCCTGCAGGGATGATATCAAAGGCAGAACTTTCTTCCCTTGCCAGGTAGGTGTAAGACTCCTCCTTGCCCTGCCTAAGTGTCTATGAAGACCACCTGGAGCGCCTGGACTTCTACTGCCATGACAGTAAGGAGGCTCCCCTTCTCATCTCCACCAGGCTGGTATGAGACAAGGCCTAGTAGAGAGTCAGGACTTTCTCTGCCCTCCAGGGGTAAGAAGGCCATCCCCTCCCAGTGGTGTCAGTACAGGCCATGTGGAGAACAGCAAGAAGGCATAGTAGTATCAGTGAAGGCCTAGAGAGGAGCTGAAACTTCCACCCCTGCCCAGCAGCAGTGAGGAGCCCTGCTTCGTGTGTCAATGGACCAATTCCTCGAAAGCACACAACTCACCCAAGATGAAATAGATAATCTGAACAGCCCTGTGACTATTAAGGAAATTAAACTCGTAATTTAAAACCTCATGAAAAAGAAATCTCCTGGCTAAGATTGTTTGATGAGAGAATTCTACCAAATGCTTAAAGAAAAATTAACACAATCTCTTCTGGTAAACACAAGAATAAGGAGCACTTCCCAATTTACTTTATGAAGCTAGTACTTCCCTGATGCAAAACCCAGGAGGGCTTCCCTGGTGGCGCAGTGGTTGAGAGTCTGCCTGCCGATGCAGGGGACACGGGTTCGTGCCTGGGTCTGGGAAGATCCCACATGCCGCGGAGCAGCTGGGCCCGTGAGCCATGGCCGCTGAGCCTGCGCGTCCGGAGCCTGTGCTCCGCAACGGGAGAGGCCACAACAGTGAGAGGCCCGCATACCACCAAAAAAAAAAAACCAGGAAAAGACAGTACGAAAGAAAAAAACTATAGACCAATACATGAATGTAGGCACAAAAATCCTTAGTTGAATATTCAAGAATCAATGTAACCCACAATATTAACAAACTGATAAAATACATATTCACAGGATCATACCAATCTATACAGAAAAAATTATCTGATAAAAAACAATCCTGTTTATGAGTAAAACTCTCAGGAAAAAAAAAAAAGGGAATACAGGGGAACTTCCTCAATTAGATAACAAGCAACTATAAAAAAACATACAGCAAACATCATTACACCTAATGCTAAAAGAAAAAATGAACAATGCATTGCCCCTATTATTGAGAACAACAACGTCCACTCTCACCACTCTTATACAACACAGTACTGAAAATTCTAGTCAATGCAAGAAGGCAAGAAAAGGAAATAAAAGCCATACAGAAAGAAGAAATAAACCTGTCCCTATTCGCAAATGACATGATGGTTTCCATAGACAATCCCAAGAAATCTATCCAAAAACCTCCTAGACCCTCCTAATATGCGAGTTCAGTAAGGGTGCAGATACAAGATAAATACACCAAAGAAAAAAAGCAACTGCAAACTGCATTTCAATGGAAAAGACAACCTACGGAATAGAAGAAAACTTCTGCAAATCATATATATGATAAGGGGCTTATAACAAGAATATATACAGAACTTCTATAACTCAGTAGTAAAAAGGCAAATAACCCATTAAAAAATGGACAATGGATCTGAATAGACATTTCTCCAAAGAAAATATACTAATGCCTGATAACCACATGAAAAGATGCTTGACATCATCTGCCATCAGGGAAATGCAAATCAAAACCGCAATATCAACTCACACTCAGGAGAATGTTTTATTATAACTTCTCTAGAATGGCTATAATCAAAGAGATAATAACAAGTGTTGGGGGAAGATGGAGGAATATGGGAACCCCCATATGCTGCGATGAGATTGTAAAATGGTACAGCCTGGAAAAGTCTGATGGTTCCTCAAAAAATTATACCGTATTACCCAGAAATTCAACTCCTAGTTATATACCAAAAAAAAAAAAAAATTACAACATACATCTGCACAAAAAACTTGTACATGAATGTCCATCAACTGATGAGTAGATAAATAAAATGTGTAGATAAATAAAATGCATATCCACACAATGGAGTATTATTCGGCCATAAAAAGGAATTAAGTGCTGTTACATGCTACAACAGGGATGAACACTTAAAACATTATGTTAAGTGAAAGAAGCCAGTCACAAAAGACCACATATTATATGATTCTACTTAAAGGAAATGTCCAGAACAGGCAGAAAGTAGATTAGTACTTGCCTAAGTCAAAGGTGGGAGGATGAGGGGACATGAGGTATCACTGTTAATGGATACAGGGTTTCTTTTTGAGGTGATAAAAATGTTCTAAAATTAATTGTGGTAATGGTTGTACAACTCAATGAATATAGTATTAAAAATCACTGACTACCAGATCCACAGCTGACTTCTTTCTTGAAACTTACAAGCTGATTCTAAAATTCATGAAGACTTACAAGGGATCCAGAATAGACAACCCAATTTTGAAAAAGAAGAACAAAGTAGGAGGACTCATACTTCCTGTTTTCAAAACTTTCCACAGGGCTTCCCTGGTGGCGCAGTGGTTAAGAATCCGCCTGCCATGCCAATGCAGGGGACATGGGTTCGATCCCTGGCCTGGGAAGATCCCACATGCCGTGGAGCAACTAAGCCCGTGTGCCACAACTACTGAGCCTGCGCTCTAGAGCCTGTGACTCTCCATTGACTAATAACATTGAACACCTTTCTATACACGAAATGGCCACACAGAGATCCTCTTTTAGAAAGTGCCTATTCAAAACTTTTGTGCATTTTTAAATTAAATTGTCTTTTTCTTATTAATTTTACACAATACACATACACTCTGGATGTGAGTCCTTGGTCAGAGAGATGAATTGAGAATTTCTTCTTCCAGTCTGTATTTTGCCCTTCATTCTCTTCATGGTGTCTTTAGGTGGAGAGAAATTCTCAATTTTAACAAAGTCAAATTTATCAATCATTGTTACAATCATTGCTTTAAGTCTTTTTTAAGAAATCTGTGCCTACTCTACTCAGTAGTTCTTTGATTTGTGCTTATGGTTTGAATGGTTCTGACCTTGCTCTGAATTCATGAATTCCTGCATCTTTGTAAGGTTTACAATTTCACCTTGCAGTCGATTTGAAATGCATTCATGTTATGTTGTTGGTGATAGACAACTTTAGTGTTATGAACGTCTGAGAGGAAATCAGTTTTACAATTAGAGGATTCATCTGTGACTACTTCCATATTATGACTTCTGTACAAATACATTAAAAGCATACTGTTAAAAAAGTGAGGAAAACCCTCTAACACCTGTTATTCTAACATTTTACCCCAAACATACCTTAGATGATTCTTCCCACTCCCTTTGAGGGGCTTTCCTCCAATGGGCCACTTTATACTAGACCCTACTGACTTTGATGATATAATTAAGTGTTCTGCAGTCTCAGAAATCAAAAGCCTAGAGGCTTCTGTTAAGCCAGGTTCTATTACACCTTATGTGACCCAACAACCTCAGAGGGTTTACAATTCTCCAGAAAACCAGCAACAAAGAACTCCTTGCTCCGTCCTCTTTCCTAAATTAATTAACAGAATCTCCTTTCTCCAACCACAGTTACCAAAAAACCAAAACGAACAAATGTAACAGCTTAGTCTTCTCTTTACTAGCTCAGCAGGTGCTCCCCTCCCCCATCCAGTTATTCTTCACACCCAGCCAATCTTCCATTCTGCCTTCCAAATGTGTGGTGGCCTCTGAACTTTGCTGTCACAGTTAATGCCCTGCTTCACTCCCTCACCATCTCTGGTCTGGAGTATGAGAACTGCCCTTGACTGGTCTCTTCCTTACATTTTGTCTTTGACCCTGTCACCACCAAAGTCCCCTCTCCAGAGCATAAAGTTGATCATGTTACTCATCTGATTAAGATCCTTCTATAGGTCCCACTGCCCACAGGATAAAGTCACTCTCTTAGTTAAGAATTCACAATCTGGCCCTAACCTTTCCTGGCTTCTTTCTTAGCAACTCCTGCAAAATTTTGGCCTGACACCTGGGCACCCATGCCCTCTTTCTCACCCTAATTTTGCACTGCTTCCTCCTTTGGCTAGAAGTCCCTTCTCCCTTTATCCTGCAATCAGCTCCTTCCCTTCTTGCACAGGACGACCCCAGCAGAAGCAACTGTGCCCTAGTATGTGTTCCTGCAGCTCTCTGTACCCACCACAACTATACTTGAGTCCTTATCACCTGTATTAGTGAATCACTTATTTGTTTTTCTCACTCAGGATTAGGAATTAATCTTTACATCCCAAGGACTTGGCAGGGCAATTCCATGAAGGTTCAATGAAAGAATGAATGTCCCAGCCACTTTTATTCATGTCACCTTCTTTCTATAAATAGACACTAGAAAAATTAGTACAAATATGTCAAAGCAATAAACCTAACACAAGTTGTCTTTTAAAAGTCACCCAGCAAAGTATTCTTTTAAAGAGTTTAATAAAAAACTAAAACCTTCCTCAATCATAGATTTCTGCTTCCTGTTAGAAATTAGTAACGACTCTTTGCTTTAAAATACTTTTAGGGACTTCCCTGGTGGCACAGTGGTTAAGAATCCACCTGCCAATGCAGGGGACACAGGTTCAATCCCTGGTCCGGGAAGATCCCACATGCCGCGGAGCAACTAAGCCCGTGAGCCACAACTACTGAGCCTGCACTCTAGAGCCCACATGCCACAACTACTGAAGCCCGTGCGCCTAGAGCCCGTGCCCCACAACAAGAGAAGCCACCACAATGAGAAGCCCGCACACCGCAACGAAGAGTAGCCCCAGCTCACCGCAACTAGAGAAAGCCCGCGTGCAGCAACAGACCCAACGCAGCCAAAAATAAATTAAATAAATTAATTTTAAAAAATACTTTTAAAAATAACGGGCATCGGGCTTCCCTGGCGGCGCAGTGGTTGAGAGTCCGCCTGCCGATGCAGGGGACACGGGTTCGTTCCCCGGTCCGGGAAGATCCCACATGCCGCGGAGCAGCTGGGCCCGTGAGCCATGGCCGCTGAGCCTGCGCGTCCGGAGCCTGTGCTCTGCAGCGGGAGAGGCCACAACAGTGAGAGGCCGCAAAAAAACAAACAAAAATAACAAAAAAAATAATAATAATGGGCACCAAAGGTGGGATGAATATACCACTTAACCAAAGTAACTGGAGTCATCACCATATAAATCACTACTGGATGCCAAGGGAATGAATCACAGTTATTATTTATACAACTAAAAGACCACAAACAAAATTACTCCATTGGAAGTCTGTTCATATATATCACCTTGACACATAACACATCTGCATGATACAGGAAGATGGTATGCACGGTGGTTAAGAACACAGTCTGGCATCATAATGCTAGTCTTGCAATTTGGGGAAAATTACTTAAAAGTTCAATGTGCCTCAGCTTCCTCGTGTAAAACAAAGATGATACACAATGTTGCTGGGTGAGTGAGCCCTTAAAGGCTCTTGGAACAGTGCCTGAGGAGCAAATGCATAGTAATAAATGTCAACTGTCAACACAGTGCTTTTAACTTTTTTAAGCCCTTTTACATACACTTTTTTTTTTTTCTTCAAAACAGCACAGTGAGATTGCTTGGAGAATCACTTTGTCCATTTCCGAGACAAAGTACTGATAGAGAGGTCATGATTTCCCTAAGATATTTTAAGTGGCAGAGTAAGAACCAGAAACTACACCTAACCCCAGCCCCAGACTAAACTGACTCTCCACAGATGCAGTGTGGAAGAAAGATTCTTTTGGGTTTTCCCCACTGTTTACCCTTGGTTATCAGCAACAGCCAGACTAAGCACCTGGTGGGAAGAAACGGACCACCATTTGCTCAAATTAATAGGTAAGAGAAGCCTCATTTTCACAGTGCCTGATGCATAACAGGCAGTCCAAAGACAACTACTGATAACAAACAAGCAGTGCCACTGTGCTTTCTCAGTAACAGAACAAGGCACTCCACAAAATTAACCCAACTAGTTATACTTCATGACAGGTCTTTGCTCAAATAAGGGACCTACATGAATGGACAAAATTGCATTACTGTTAACGCCTTCACCTATACTTATCTTCATTACATTCCTGGGCTTCAGCTGAAAGTCAATCCGCAGTCTTAACATGCAGCCAAGTGCACATGGAATAGAGTTAATGAACTTCGAAGGCAGAGGCAATGATGCCGGGGAACCCACCGGAACCAAGGAAATACCAAGAAGCAAAACGTCTCTCCCAACAGCTAAGCTCCCGAACTTTTTATTTCTCTCTTCAAATGGACAACTAGGAGCTCAGATTCACCTTGACGATCAGACTTGACATCAGCCCCTGGCAAGGGCCTACCTTTCCTTTTGTGGCACTGCCACTCTGGCACCTACAGGCAGGCGCCCGGAGCATACACAAATAAGCCAGATCCAGCCCTTTCCCTCCACAGCTCATGTCCAAGCCTCGCACGTGGCGGCCACTTGGGACATTTGGCACATCTGATTTAACAGCGGCAGAGCCTAGGCTGTGTTCGCAGCGGTGCAGCTCCCGAACCCTCCCCAATCTGGAGCAGGAAGGTCTTGGTGCTCTTCTGTAAACACCTATCAGATACCTGGCCCTCCTCCTCCCGCGGCCACGTCGACCCGGCCCGAGCCGCCCCGCGGCCCCCGACGCCTCCGCTAGCCTCCGGGAGTCGCTTCCTCGCGCCTCCTCTCACCTGAGCCGACGGCGCCGCCACCCGCGTGGTGACCCCAATTCCCCGTCAAGTAACCGTTACAGGGGGCCGCAGCCCAGGGAGGCCCGCGGCTCGGGTGGAAAAGCCCATGGGGCTGCTCCCCCTCCGCCGACCCAGGATTCCCCGGCCGCCGCCGCCATTTTCCCCGTGCCGTAAACCCCACCTGACGGTTCCAGCTTCTCACCTGTGACTAGCAGACGACCACGCGCGACACCGTGGGGAGCGCGTGGGCGAACTGGAGAATCCCTGGGGGTCACAACCTCCGTGCAGAACCCGCCGCTAATTCATCCCGAAGCGGGAGGCTTCGGCCAGTCGCCCTTGTAATGCGTCCCGGCAGGCTCCATCCTGATTGGCTGCGAGCGCCTTGAGGCAGCGGCGTCCCCGGCTGCGTGAGAAGCCCAGGTCCCCGGAGCCCCGCCCCTGCTTCCCCCGCCTGGGGCTCCCCGGGCGCGCGACACTGAGGGCTCCCTTAAAGTGACCACGCTCATTTCCGGCCCGCCTCCAGGAGAGGAGGGACCCACAGAGCGAGGGGGCGTAGGGGCGAGTAGCAATAAGAAATAGGGAATGCCGGAGGGCATTGTCCCAGGGAACCTAATGGTCCCTCTAACCCCTGGAGTTTCAAAGTGACAATAGAAATCTGGGGAGTTTAATTTACAAACTGTGGACTGACAAGAAAGGCACAACCTAAAAATTAAGAATTATGTTTTACTGGACGAACATACTGAGGACTTAAACCTAAAAGGCAGCCTCTCAGATCGCTCTGAGGGACTGTGCTGAAGAGGTAAGGAAGGAGCCAGGATATTTAGGAGCTTTTGCAACAAAAACCAGGTAGTCGGAACTTTAAAAGGTTACTGTTCATTAAAAACCAGACATCTCAAGTTAATGAAGTTAGCACTTTTCTACCTATGGAAAGACGCCAGAGTCTGGGCTCATCAAAATCATTCCTTTGAAATGCACCTTAACTGTCTAGGGCCAGTATCCTGTTTTTTTTCCATCCTGAACTCCCTCAGGGTGCACAGTGCGGGGGAGGGGCGGCAACTGTGTTGGCTGATGGCTTGATGGCCACAACATCCTTTGTTTATTGAAATGGCTGGTGATATTCTTTGTCCACAAAGCCTAACCTACAGGGGCAAATCAGTAGTAGAACCCGTTCTAGAGCTTAGGTTCCTGACGCGCAGCACCAAGCTCTCCCTAGCATGCAGCTTCCCCAGTCCTAGGGAAACTTTCCCTCCTCTGAGCATCCGCAGTACTTTCATGATAACCCTCATAAAAGGCGTTCAGCACTTTCTGCTGTGGGACATCTGTCCCCTAACCTACTAAACTCTAAAGCTCCATAATGGTGGGTACTGTGATTAAAGCTTTTTTCATTTCCTACACCATGCCTTCCTCCTGCGAGTCTTCAACAAAGATTCACTGAATTAAAATCCTAAAAAGAATAAACATAGCCACCCATCGCACACTTAGCCACTATACGTATGTTTATGTGTTTTGTTCATTTATTCAACAAGGTACAGAAGGGGATGAATTTTTTTTCAGAGTACAAGATTCCTGTCCTCATATATTTGTAGTGTAACGATAATGAACATCTAGGTTTGGGATGCATAGCTTCAGTATAGCTAAATTATATTCCATAGGCATTTCCTGGCGGTCCAGAGTTTAGGACTTGGCACTCTCACTGCCTGGGTCTGGGTTCAATCCCCGGTCAGGGAACGAAGGTCCCGAAAGACATGCGTCGCGGACAAAAAAAAAAAAAAAAAATATATATATATATATATATATATATATATACTCCAGAGCTCTCTGTGAATCAAAAGTTCCCTTGTTCTTTTTCTAAATCAGCTTCACAGACTCTCCAATTTTATTCAAAAATATTGAAATATTTTAAGATATGCTGAAATTGTGTTAGAAAATAAACAACAGAGGGAAACACCAATACAAAAGCCAACTCTGTCAATTACCCCTGTGACCTTAGGCCTCCTTTTTTATCTGTAAAATAAGATCACTAATATAAAAGTTCTCTAAATTCTTTTCTTCCCCCCACCCCTACAAGTTTTTAACTTTCTTGATGTCAGAGGCCAGCGGGAAAACCCTGAAGGCATTGGAGATGGGTTTTGAAAGAAGAGATTATAATCTCTTCTTTATAAGAAATTATAATAGTTTATCTTTGCATCTCCGCAACTCCTAAAACGAACAGTGCCAACTGAGAAAGAGAACACCACGCATTTGAATACAGCAGACGCAGAATAAAGTTTAACTGACTTGATGAATCATCCTGGTTTCTTCTCTATTTCACTTTCCTAGCCTTAGGCTTTTTTGGAGGGTGGAGTGGTAGAACCTGAAGGATAGGGTCAAAACTATGGAGTCTGAAGGTATTAGCTCTTTTTTACCCAAACTGCTTCTGACACCCACCACGTGTGGCTTCTCCACACCAAGCAGTTCTCCAGTTCTCTGTGGACACCAACTAGGTGTCCTGCAATGCAATTCAGTTTTGACACTAACTGCTTGGAATTAATGCAGACCTCACAGGTTAAGGGCTTAGTTCCACAAAACTGCTCTGCACTTCAGACACCAATAGAAAGTCTGGGTCTCAGGACGTCCCTGGTGGTCCAGTGGTTAAGACTCCACACTTCCACTGCAGGGTGTGCAGGTTCGATTCCTGGTCAGGGAAGCAAGATCCCACATGCTGCGCGGTGTGGCCAAAAAAGAAAAAAAAGGAAGTCTGGGCCTTGGATACTTCTGACAAACTGGCTGTAAATCGGGGCATCCCACAATGCCCTGCTCAGGGTCCAATTTGCTAGAACAGATCACAGAACTCAGGAGAACGCTTTACTTACATTTACAGGTTTATTATAAAGGATACAACTTAGGAACAGTCAAATGGAAGAGATACGTAGGGCAAGGTATGGGTTGTGGAGAGGGTACTCAGAGCTTTCATTCTCCCTCTGGGTGTGTCACCCTCCCAGCACCTTGCTGATTACACCAACCAGGAAACTCTCAGAACCCAGTTGTCAGTGTTTTTTATGGAGACTTCGTTACCTAGGCATGATTGATTAAATCACTGACCACTAATGATTAACTCAACCCCTTCCCTGGAGGTTGAAGGGTGGAGTTGAAAGTTCCAACCCTCTAATCTCAGGGTTGGTTTCTCTGACATCCAGCCTCCATGCTCCCAGAATCAACTCACTAGCATAAACACAGGTTCAGAGAGGATTGTTATAAATACCCAAAGACCCTCCTATCCCCCTCTGAAACAGAGCAGGACCCTATGGTCCTTCCCCGCCCATGTACTCCACCTGCCTCTTTTCTGTAGAAAAATTTTAGCCAAAGAATAAGTTTAATCAGAAAAGTGGGAAAATGCAGAAACAAAGGAAAACAGTCAAAGGAAACCAAATAATAAAAATTTAGTCATTAAGCAAAGTCAAGGACCCTTAGTTCCTTCTCAAGGGCTAGAGATAATATTCTGAGCCATAACCTGTGAGCTGTCGGATACTGAAAGCCCCACCAGATGGAAGAAGTTAAGTGCATGATGACCAGACTGTAGTCATGACATAAGCTGCCACAATTCTGAGAATTGGCCTCAAGGAAGTGGGAGCAAACCGACCCTGGAACTAAAGATTAATTGTACTTAAAACAATCAAGATGACTCTGGTCAGACCACCGATGACCAATTTCAAGATGACTGTCAGAGCTGACTGTGCTGTTTCTGCATGTGGCCCCCTGCCTCTGTCTATAAAAGCTCTTACCCCCTGATTGTTGGGAGGGGGAGGCGGGGGGAGTTGGCCTTCGGACAGGTGTCTGCCCCACCCCCTGCTGGTGCTGGTGTCCAAAATAAAGCAAACTTTCCTTTCCACCAACTTGCCTCTTTATTGGCTTTTGAGCGGTGAGCAGCTGGACCCCACTTTCGGTTACACCTCCACTCAACAAAATACTACAAGGGGTGGCGCAGTGGTTGAGAATCCGCCTGCCAATGCAGGGGACACGGGTTCGAGCCCTGGTCTGGGAAGATCCCACATGCCGCGGAACAACTGGGCCCGTGAGCCACAATTACTGAGCCTGCGCGTCTGGAGCCTGTGCTCCCCAACAAGAGAGGCCGCGACAGTGAGAGGCCCGCGCACCACGATGAAGAGTGGCCCCCACTTGCCACAACTAGAGAAAGCCCTTGCACAGAAACGAAGACCCACACAGCCATAAATAAATAAATAAAAATTTTAAAAAAATACTACAAGGATTTTAGTATTTTGTTGCCCTTAATCCTAACTCTTCTGCCAAGCTGTGTTGAATGTTCTTTAGGGATCATTAGCATATGATACAAAGATTCTCACAATTTATGTTCACTGCCTTAGGTCTCTACCCCAGGTTTTCCTGTCTCCAGTCTTCCAAGCTTGCTCCTTCCAGACCCACTGACGAGCCATCTAAGCCATTTGCCGCTGCCAGGTGTCCATGTATATCCTTCTCTTGAGCCAATTCTCTCCCACACAAAATAGATGACCAGTAACACAGGCCTAAACCCTGCCCATTGGGATAATTATGCTCACCTTCAGGAGGTCTGCAGTGAAGCAGTAATCCATTTTCCTCTTGTATCCACAGACCAAACCTATCAATCTTCAATGAAGCTCAGGCTTTTCCGCCTCCATCCTCTGGTTAAGAGAACTCCCCATGGATTAAGGAAGAGGTGTGGGTACAACAGTGGTAGGAGAAACGGGATCTGGGCCATCCGTTCATTCAGCTTATGTGTGTCCTCTGAACCTGCTCAAACTCATTCCCAATGCACCACTTCCATTTGAAAAGATTGTTGCTAGGCCTGCCCACACTTATGAGGTGGTTGGGCCTGCTATTATCCGATTCATGATGGGCAGTTTGGGTTGCATGGTCACTTGATGCCCCATGAGATGTTCAGCTTCTATTAGGGCTCAGTAGCATGCCAGGAGTTGCTTTTTTTTTTTTTTTTTTTTGGCCACACTGCATGGCTTGCAGGATCTTAGTGCACAGATCATGGATTGAACCTGGACCATGGCAGTGAAAGCACTGAGTCCTAACCACTGGACTGCCAAGGAATTCCCCAGAGATGCTTTTCAAATGTGTATGTTTCTCTCCCACAGTTGGCATGGCCATTCTCCAGAACCATATTGGGCCGCACTGTGACTCTTCTTTTGGGTCTTGCCAGAGACTCCACTTGGCCTTTTCTCTACCACAGATACTTCTAGTATCATGAGATGTATCAGGTGATAGAGCCCAAATGGCAGGACTGCTTGCTCTGAGGCTGGACCCGCTACTGAGTCCTTTATGGATCTGAGCCCTACTTAAAACTAGCCACCTTCCACCTCAACCTGAAGAGATCTACCAAGCATTCTTTCTTAGTGGCAGAAGGTACAAGGTACTGTAAGTTGTCCTTTACTTGGGAGGAAATGTCCTTGCAGGCCTTAGACCATTGGTCTACTTCACTATCCACATAAGTTCTGTGCTTTATATAATAGTATTGTACCAAGGTTATTTTCTTAGTTTTGATGTATGTTCTGTGCTTATATAAGATGTTAACGTAAGGGCAAGCTGGGTAAAGTACCTGCAGAAAATCTCAGTTTTCTTCTTGCGTCTCTCCTATCAATCTAAAATTATCTCAAAATGTTAAAAGTAATAACTGGCATTTAAAATTTTCGTCAACGTAGCAGGCTTCTGAATTTTTATGGGATTTATTCATCCTCTGGAAAGCATGTGTCTCATCAAGACATCCAGATTACTTGCATTTATTGCTCATTGGGGCCAAGTAACATGATATTTCACCGTGATAGACTAATGTGATGTTCTGTGGAATGGCCAGATGGTCCGGGTCCCTTTGGAATATATTATGACAGAAAACAGGAAAGTAAACATAGCCTTGGAGCAAGACTGTAAAAGTAGAATGTTTTCTGTCCTATGTGAATGTTATCTTCCTCTGGATGTGATACTGTTTTGGTTTACTATCTTCATTGGGGCAGAGGAGATGCAGTTCCAGGGGCTTTACTTGGCTTTTCCTACTACAATAGCTCTTCCTCTACAGACCAAGGAGCAAGGTGAGGATTCTGTCAACTGCTAAGTACATCCATTCCGATCATACATTTGGGAATCAAGGAAACAACCACCAGGTTGGTAAGAAGAGCCAGTGGACCCACTCAGAGACAGACCAGAAGACTCCATTTATTATCTGACTCCAATATGCCCCTCCTCTAACAGGAGTGCCTGATGGTGCTTTGGACCCCTGGGTATCCCCATCAACTTAGACCCTGTATCCAACATCCCTCAAATATCGGATTATCCCTCTTTTCCCAGTCTGTTGTTATCCAAGGAAACAACCATAAATCAGTTTGGAGAAGGACTGAAAAAAATCTGTATACACTTGCCCTGACGTTCCAGGTTCTTCCTTATAGACACCCAGTCTCTCCTTTGGTCCATGCATTCTAGGTTTGAGAACAGGCTCTGGTCTTTAAATCAGGCAAGTTATTATGACTTTCTACTGGAGTGATGTTGACCCCAGTCTTCTACTATTAATCTCTTCTTATTATGTATTAAGCAGTACCCTTTCTGGCTGCCCATCTATCTTGTCCCTAGAAATACATGTTCTACTAGACATTGCCATAGGTCAGGTCAGTCCCCCTGGCTGCCACTTCAACCTTACTATCCATTATGGTAATAAGTTCACCATTGCTTCTCATATTTGTCTCTGCTATTCTAGAATCCTGTCATCCCCACTGCTGCTAGAAGAACCTGTTCTGTGACAGCATGAGCCCTGGTCTGCAGAGGACAAACTCCACTGAGCTGCTCAATGATGCTGGTGCCCCTTCCAGACATTTGCTATCATTCTTGATAGTCATCCCGGCCCTCCTGAAAAACAGTCAGCTGAAAGGTTTCTAGTCTTGTTTGGTTGATGCATTTTAGCATGCTTGCTTCTTGGAGCTTTTTGATTCCTACATCCACAATCTGCCATGACGGTTCTGACATCTCTGCTTTTTTTTTTTTTTTTTTTTTTAGCTGCACTGTGCAGTATGCAGGATCTTACTTCCCCTACCAGGGATCAAACCTGAGCTCCCTGCAGTGGAAGCACGGAGTCTTAACCATTTGACCGCCAGGGAAGTCCCAAGGCATCTCTGCTTTATTTAATGTGATCATTGTTTTTTCCCAACTTCCAAGAACCATGCCAGCAGTATATTAGAACTGGGTCCCAGAGCTCTTGCCATGTTATTGAACACTATGTGATGGGAATGTGCCTCTTATTGGCAAATTCCCCTAAACAAGCTTTATATTCTCTGTCTCCTTAATCCAGTACCTCAGGTTCCACACGTAGGCAGAATCTCCCTGCTGTGAGCCAGCACCTGCAGCCCCTGTGGCATATAATCCTTTCTCTCTTTTATAGCCCCCGACCTTCCCCGGTCAGGTCAAGGTGAGACTTGACCCATTTTAAGTAAGGGTTGCCTCTTTCTTCCAACAAGGCAGAGAGACCCACTTCTGCAGGCCCAGATGGTTCTGGGAATTGAGGGTTCAAGATTCTCAAGTGCATCTACTCAGATATCCCAACCCCAAGTCTCAAGGGTTTTTTTTTTTCCAGCTTTATTGAGATATAATTGACATATAACATTGTGTAAGTTTAAGGTGTGCAATGTGATGATTTGATATACATATATATTGCAAAATGATGACCACAAAGTTAGTTGGCCCATCTATCACCACACATAGTTATCTTTGTGTGTGTGTGGTAAGAATTTTTAAAAATCTACCCTCTTAGCAACTTTCAAGTATACAGTACAGTACTGTTAACTATAGTCACCAGGCTGTATATTAGATCCCCAGAGCTTATTTATCTTATAACTGGAAGTTTGTACCCTCTCAACCACCTTCACCTGTTTTCCCCACTCCACCCCTCCCCCAACCTCTGGCAACCACCAATCTACTCTCCGTTTTTATGAGTTGGATTATTTTAGATTTCACTATAAGTGAGATCATACAATATTTGTCTTTCTCTGTCTTGCTTATTTTACATAGCATTATGCCGTCATCTGTGTTGTTGCAAGTGGTAGGATTCCTTCTTTTTATGGCTGGATAATATTCCAGCCATTTTTTATATATATATATATATATATATATATATATATATATGACAGTTTCTTTATCCATTCAACTGTTAGTGGACACTTAGGTTGTTTCCATATCTTGGCTATTGTAAATAATGCTGCAATGAACATGGGGATACAGATATATCTTTGAGATAACGGTTTCATTTCCTTTGGATATATAACCAGAAGTGGGATTGCTGGATCATATGGTAGTTTTATTTTTAATCTTTTGAGGAATATCCATACTGTTTTCCATAGTGGCTGCACCAGTTTACATTCCCACCAACAGTGCACCAGGGCTCCCTTCCCTTCACAACCTGGCCAGCACTTGTTATCTCTTGTCTTCTCAGGGTTCTGCTTCTTTCCTATCAAGGCCCTGACCTTGACACTGGAGATTTACCTAGGCAGAGAAAGCAGCCTTCTCTGAAGGTCTGCCACTCTTACAGCTAAGCCCTAAGTCTGATCTTCAGCTCTGTGTCCTCTGGCTGCAGATGATGAGAATCTTTTTAGATGCTTCTATAAGAACCCTTCAGACTCTCACACATTGCTTGCTTAGCAATAGTCACCCAATTCCACAATCCTTATAGATACTAATTTGCTCCATACCTCTCAAACCCCAGAGACGCTGCATCAGCTAGAGCATCTTCTTTCACCTGCATCCTCTCCTGGTTCACCGGAAGTAATCTGCCACACCACAGCATATCAGGAACAATCCATATTCCACCTGTAACTAGTGACAGGTGGATCCTCATGACATCCTCCCATCAAATGATTTATTTTCAGAATCCCATGTTTGGAGTCTTTTTCCTAGAACCAACTCCCTTAAGGAGGCTTCCTAGAAGCAGCACCTAAAACAAGGACCCTTGTATAGATCATTTTTTGAAGAAGTGCTCTCAAGAGAAGAGGAGTAATAAAAGCAGGGTACAGGGCACAAGAGAAAAATTAAGTAAGAATCTGGTCTCAGCGGGAGAATAGCTTCAGCCTGATCTCACAGAAGCTCTGGAGCATGCATTATACCACAGCGTTATTCAACCTCGAGACGGGGGTCCGGGCTCTTATTTTCCTATATCAGTCAGTTATTGGCTGCAGGCTGCCTAAGGGTGGAGGTGCATAACCAGCTGAGCAAGGCAGCTCCTATTTGGCTGAGGGGAATCCCTGGAGCCAGAGGGAAGCTGTGAGCCGTTAGCTGCCAGTGCTCACAGCAGCAGGGAGACGAGTGCCCCATCTGAGTGGGGCACCGGTGGCATCCACTGTAGACACAACATAAATACTAAGTAAATGTTAGTTTCTTCGGGACTTCCCTGACGGTCCAGTGGTTAAGATTCAGCACTTCCACGGCAGGTGGCATGGGTTCGATCCCTGGGTGGGGAACTAAGAGCTCACATACCATGCGGTGCGGCAAAAAAAAAAAAAAAAAAAAAAAAAGAATACATATATGATTGTACATGTCTCGAATATCTGGGAAGGCTCTGTAAGAAACCACTGCTGTAGTTGCCTCTGGGAAGAGAAACTGGACACCACTAAACTGACACATCAATGTATTCCCTTTAGTACTGACTGATTTTAGCCAGATGTATGTGTTACCATTTTAATTTGGGGGAAAAAAAATGAAAAACCCCTTTGATGTGCCTATGAGCCTAAGAGATAGGATTAACCTACTCTGCTGCCCAGAAAGGTAATTTCCCCACAAGTTTCTGAATCCTCCCTGACCTCTGCAACGGAGTATCACAGCTGATGGATTTCTTAACCTCATGAGCCATCAATTTAACAATCACATTTAATAGGGCACTCTCTGCAGTGCTCAGGAA
This sequence comes from Lagenorhynchus albirostris, assembly GCF_949774975.1. Lineage (NCBI taxonomy): Eukaryota > Metazoa > Chordata > Mammalia > Artiodactyla > Delphinidae > Lagenorhynchus > Lagenorhynchus albirostris. Next base: position 65,541,881 of record NC_083107.1, read on the forward strand.
GGCACTGTGACAATCAGGGAGCCCCAAGTCCTTATTCTTATTGCACTTTTATTATCACTGGGGTACTCTCTATGCCTGTGTAATGGCTTCCTCCTCTTCAAAATGTGACAGTAATAAGGTGAAACATGGACTCAATAACAGACCCCAGAAAAGAGCCAAGTGAGCTGCTTCCAGTAACACTGGGATGATGTTCTTCTGTGGTAATGAGGGGAAGGAACAGGCAGCCCAGAGCTGGCAGAGGCCACAGATGCTTAACTGGACGCCTAGAGCTGCTTGTTTCTTCTAGCCCACAGTTTCCCTACGGGTGAGACTTAGCATACTGTTTGTTACCCAGTGATATTCCGGACTTCAAAGGTATTTGAAATCAAAGGTTTTGATTTCCTGAGAAGGCAGCCGGGTCCTTGGTAGTTTAGGAGTCTTGCTAGAATGAGTAGCTTAGAAGTGACAGTTTTACATTAACACAAACCAGTGGTGGAACTGAATTCTGATTATTCTCTTTTTGCTCTTCTAACTGTCCCCCCCACTCCCACATACACACACACACATTTTATGCTGATTTGTCCAACTTGCATCTCCTGGCTCCCTGACCCTTTGTCTCCGGCAGCGTTCGGCCAAGGGGACGGCACTGGAAGGAGTCTGCAGGGTGGACTGAGAAAGAGACCAAGGTGTTGTTCCCTTGACTGCCTCCCTGTGGGATTAGAGGGTGGCAGTGGCTTCATACTCCACCTAAGGCCATAGCTCCTCTCATACAGCTCAGCTCTCACTAAGTCCTGGGACACTCCTTTTCCCCTGGGCAGGGCCTAATTTATTATCTCTAGCCCCAGGGTGCTCCATCATCCACTGATTCCACCCCTTTAACTCTCTCTAATCATTCCTTCTGCTTCTTGCCAAAACCCTAACTGATAAATTGATGGACCAAAATTTCACTTAGTGAAATTGCCAGGAAGCCAAATGCCACTCATCAGTAAAATGCCAGGAAGCAAATCTAGCCACTCATCCAACATAGACATAAATCTTTCTCCTACTACTATTTAAAACAAACCCTCTATATCAGTAAAGAATGTTTTCAGCTATAAGTATCGTCAAACTCAGTTTATTGATACAATGGCTTAAGCCACAAGGACATTTATTATTACTTAACTTGAAGTATAGAGGGAGGCAATCTCAAAATTGGTTCTGTAAATCAAGGATGACAACAAGGACCCAAGTTCTTTCCATCTTTCTGCTCTGCCTTCCTTAGTATGTTGACTTTACGTTTTCATGCTTGCTGCCTCATAGCCACAAGATGGTTGCCATAACTTCAGGCATCACAGTCATATCCAAAGGCAAGAAACAGTAAACAGAGGAAAAGGTGTTCTCCTTGTGAAGCTTTATTTTTTTAATCAAGGAAGAAAAATCCTTCCCCAAAACTCCATAACAAATGTCCTCAATTGTCCCATTGGCCAGGACTTAGTCACATGGCCACCTGTATAAAGCATGTGGGAAAGCAAGCATCTGACTTTCTAGGTTTTGTAGGGGGAGGTTGGAATAGAAATTGAGTATCCAAACAAGGGTCTGTCACATCCTGTGCTGCAGGTGAACCTTCAGCCCAGTGTCACTCTCTGAGAAATTACTTATGCTATCTTCCAAAAAGAAATGTCTGTTACCTCTTCTCTGTTGTTTTTCTAAATAGTAATAAACTTTAAGGCCCAATTCAAATTCTTTCAACATCTAGTTATGACCTCCTTTGAATCGCCCCTGATGTCCACATAATCTGTTTGGGATGGCCACCCGGAAAACTGTACTAACTATATTTTCTTATTTTCTGTATTGTTGATGTTATGGCATCTGGGGTCTCATTCCTAGAGAGAGCAAACTCCATGCCTGGGAGCATGCTTTTTATATGCAAAGTAACCATCTAGAGTTCACCTCCACCCACCTTCAACACACTCACAACTCTTCCATCCAGCTCCTACACTCTAGGCAATTTTCCCTGCCTTAATTCCCCAAGGCCAGGTACCAGACTAGTTGAGACAGCCCCTATAGCCCAGAGCCTGCTGAAAGTGTTCAAACTAACCAACCCTAAACCACTTATTCCACCTTTCCTGTTCCTTCCCATGGAAACCACAGTAAAGGCTTTTTGCCCACATTTTCTTCCCACCACTTCCGCCTCCTGACTGAATCTGGTGCTTCCCCATGTAGCCACCCTGTGGTGTGCAGTGCCCCCTCCTCTTGGGAACTGTAACAAACGATCTTTTCAACGGCAGTCCCCTGATCTGTTGGCCTCACCTTACCTGAATAATAATAAAACCTACCTTTTAAAACAAAACCCTTCCCCATAATCTACTTCCCTTTGTGGTTTTCTGCCTATTTGCCTTCTCTACCCAGGGACAAGCTCTGTGAACTTATTGGCCGTGGACTACGGTTGGTCAGGTCTTACTGTCCTTCTCCACAGTAGGCTCATATGTCCCATAGCCTTCCCACCAGGGCTCCTACAACACAAACAAACCTTTCCATGCTGAGAGTGGCCACCTCCGTTACTGTAACTTACATCAAAGACCACATGCTTTCAGGGTTGAGGGAAAAGGAATAAGGGGCATAATAGGAAAAGAACTCTATCTTTATGGAGTTAAATTGGTTAAATCATTTAATTTTACTATAGCTCCAGAAATGATATATTGTCCTCATTTTACAGATGTAAAAACTAAGGCTCAGGGGCTTCCCTGGTGGCGCAGTGGTTGAGAGTCCGCCTGCCGATGCAGGGGACACGGGTTCGTGCCCCGGTCCAGGAAGATCCCACATGCCGCGGAGCGGCTGGGCCCGTGAGCCATGGCCGCTGAGTCTGCACGTCCGGAGCCTGTGCTCCGCAACGGGAGAGGCCACAGCAGTGAGAGGCCCGCGTACCGCAAAAAAAACAAAAACAAAAAACAAAACCAAAAAAGAACACTAAGGCTCAGTGTATTCATTTCCTATTGCTGCTGTAACAAATTTCCACAAACTTAGTGGCTTGAAACAATACAAACTGATCCTCTTACTAGAGGTCAGAAGTCCAAAATCAATTTTACTGGAGGTGCTGGTCCCTTCTGGAGGCTCTGAGGGGAGAATTCATTTCCTTACCCTTTTCAGCTTCTAGTGACTGTCTTGGTCTGTGACCCCTTCCTCTACCTTCATGCACATCAGGCCAATCTCTGCTTCCAGTATCACCTTCTTTTCCATAGTAAAATCCCTGCCTTTCTCCTTTATGGATACTTGTGATTACATTTAAGGCCCACGCAGAGAATCCAGGATGATCTTCTCATCTCAGCATTCTTAATTTAGTTATAATTTCTGAGTCCCTTTTGCCATGTAAGGTAACATTCATAGGTTGCAAGAATTAGCACTGGGTATTTTTGAGGCTCATCATTCAGCCTGTCACAGTGGGTTTCACCGAGCTGAAATCATGGTGCATGCTGCATTCTTCTGGAAGGTCTAAGCGAGGATCCATCTCCTTGCTTCTTCCAGCTTTTAAAGGCCACCTGAATTCCTTGGCTTGTGGCTCCTTCTTCCACTTTTTTTTTTTTTTTTTTTTGCGGTACGCGGGTCTCTCACTGTTGTGGCCTCTCCCGTTGCGGAGCACAGGCTCCGGACGCGCAGGCTCAGCGGCCACGGCTCACGGGCCCAGCCGCTCCGCGGCATGTGGGATCCTCCCGGACCGGGGCACGAACCCGTGTCCCCTGCATCGGCAGGTGGACTCTCAACCACTGCGCCACCAGGGAAGCCCTGTAGCAAGGTCTTTTGATAATAAAACCTCCAATTTATAAATCCACTATGGTACATGTGCGGTAAGTAGAACAGAGTAAAGGCCCATTGAGATTAGGATACTGGATAGTTGGCCAGATTATTACTACCTAAATGATTTATGGTTTTCTGGTTGGTTTTCTTTTTTTGCGGCACGCGGGCCCCTCACTGCTGCAGCCCCTCCCGCCGCAGTGCACAGGTTCCAGACGCGCAGGCTCAGTGGCCATGGCTCACGGGCCCAGCCCCTCCACGGCATGTGGGATCTTCCTGGACCAGGGCACGAACACACATCCCCTGCATCAGCAGGCGGACTCTCAACCACTGCGCCACCAGGGAAGCCCCTTCTTTCACTTTTTAATGATGATACTTTTAAAATTCTTTTTGGCCATGCTGCACAGCCTGTGGGATCTTAGTTCCCTGACCAGGGATCAAGCCCGTGTCCCCTGCAGTGGAAGCGCTGAGTCTTAACCACTGGACCGCCAGGGAAGTCCCTCCTTCTTCCACTTTCACAGACAGCAATGTATCGTCTTCAAATCTCTCACTGACTCCAATCCCTGCTTCCATCGTCACATCTCCTTCTTTGACTCTGACCCTCCTTCCTCCCTCCCTCTTTCCCTTGTGGTTACATTGGGCCCAGGAGAATGTCATCTGCAAAGTCCCTTTGCCTTTAATGTAATATATTCGCACATTGGGGGATTGGGACATGGACATCTTTGGGGGGGGCTGTTATTTTTGTCTACCCCACTCTGGCAGAAAGCAGCTCAGTGGTTGCTGGGGACCAGGGTGGAGAAGAATAGAAAGGGGGGCCTACAGAGGAGCAGGAGAAAACTTTTGGGGGTGATGGTTGTGATTATCTTGATTGGGTGATGTTTCCGTGGGTATACCATACCTCTATCAAAACTTAACAAATTGTACACTTTAAATAAATACACACAGTAAGCTGTATGTCCGTTATACCTCAATAAAGCTGTAAAAAAAAAAAAAGTAAATGAGAAAAAACCCCTGAGGCTCAGGGACTTTGGCCAAGTTTACCGAACTAGGCCGTGGTGTAACCAAGATGCACACCCAGGTCAGTTCATCTGATGCCGAAAATGTGTGCCTGTGATAGAGTGTCCTTTCCTTTATCCTCTTTTCTCTATATTTGGGATGATAATACTTGCCCCTTAAGGCTGTGAATCCATGGTTAGATGCTTAATAAATGTCCAGTTCCTTCCCTTTCTCCTTTTAGCCAAAGTTTTTGAGTATCCTGGAGCAGATTCTATTGATAGTTTACAGAACTTGAAAATTACCATGTGCTCCACGAGAGAGAGAGAAAGGTATCTAAGAAAAATGACAGATGGAGCCAACAGGTAGTAAATAGGTCTTGCCTTCAGGTATTCTCAGCCAGAAACGTCTCAGACTCTAGCATGCAAATCAACACACAGGATCAGACATAAGTGTGTTATTCAGGTCTCTCAGAAATCTAGGCTGGTGTGTTTGCCTGGTGATGGGAGCCAATGATCATGAACAAGCAAGAGGAGGCAAGCATGTGGAAGCCGCCCCATCGTTATAAACAGTGGTACAAATGATGATTGTTGTGCCCAAGGTCACAAAGCCCTTTTGACTGATGTACCACACTTGGTCCAAAGTGGTGAAATAAAACAGAACGGTACTTCCAGCTGGCCAAGAAACCCAAACCTCTTTCCAGGGTTTCCCCAAAAGAAGAAAATGTACCCATGTTTCCCTCATTTATTTAATTTTGTGTGTGTGTGCATTTAGAAGCCGGCATCTTTTATTCCTAGATAAATTGAAAATGTCTTAAAAAAAAAGGATCCACATTTCCAATTTCCACTAGAATTCTTCATTGGTTGCCGTATCCTTGGTGGGGCTGTCCTAGGCTCCTGATTCAGATTGTAAGGTTCACCTTGGATTCATTTCCTATTTCTTTACCTTTCTATCTACTTCTCCAACCCAAGGCCATGTGTGTTAGATGATCATATTCAGCTTATGTTGGTCACATCAATCAAATTAGGGAAAAAGAAACAAATAAATCAAAAGTACGATGAGAAAGAAAAGAAGGGAGAGAATAGCAGATGCTGCAACCCTCAGTTTGTCACCATAAAGTACTGTCCAGTTCATAGACCTGCAGGCAAGCTACCAATATAAAGTGAATTTAAGGTTTATAGTCATGGTTTCATAAGTGGTAAATATAGTAGAGAGAGCCTGGCACAGTTAAGTTCCACTGCCCCTGATCAACTCCATGATTTGCGGCAAATTAGCTTAACTCCTCTGTGCCACTCTTTCCTCATTTGTAAACGAGAGTAATAGTTTCTGCCTTGCGGAGCTGTTATGAGGTGCGGGCACATGCAATAGATCCTTAGCAGATGCACACTGCTTTTCTCTTCTTCCTCTCCTGTCCAACTTTACCTCATTTGGCTTGTGAATTTGCTCCAGCTAAATGCTTCAGGCGAGATGAAAATGTGAACGTCAATCAACCTAGAAAGAAAGTGCTAGTACACCACGACCCATGACGGACCATTAGTCCTCAAAAGCCCTGGGAGTAGGCAATTTTGGCCTGCAGCCAGATTTTGGCACTGAATCATGTCCTGTTTTGCATCGTTCCCTAATTGTTTCAAGTCCTTTCCCCTCTCTAGGATTCAATATCCTAGCTAGTTAAAGCATGAGATTGGATAAGATCCTCTGTGCCCCATCTAGTTCTTCTCAGTTCCTTCTTCTACCATATACCTCTACTTGCATAACAAAAACACAGAAAATAGTCATGGTGATGGAGGGCTAAGTCAACCCCTTATATTTATTTATTTTTCTTTGGCAACGCCACACGGCTTGTGGGATCTTAGTTCCCCAACCAGGGACTGAACCCATGGCCCCTGCAGTGGAAGCGAGGCATCTTAACCACTGGACCGCCAGGGAAGTCCCCAAGCCCTTATATTTAGAGCAAGTTCTCTCCAGCATGAGGTTGAGGCACGGATCGGGGCCTCTGACTGCTGCCCAGAACACTAGCTCTCCTGGACCAATCTATTACAGAGTCATCACCCACCACACCCAACTCGATTCCCACCCCTCAGAGAGCATATGATGACAAAAGCGGAATGTCTGAGCTCAGGCAGTGCAAGACCAGAGTTCAGAAGAGCCCTGTTAGAATCAGTCGGTTCACAGGTGTTTGCAGCTGCTGCTTCCCATAAAGTAGCTGAAACGGTCACGCTTTGTGCTTACTCCCAAGAACTGTAGTTCTACACGTTGGTCACATGTCAGAATCACCTGGGGAGCCAGCAGAAATGATAGTTGTATTGGTGCGGGAGGGGGCCTAGGCACTGATATTTTTTTAAAGCTCCCCAGGCAATTCTAAGTGCATTCAAGATTGAGAATCATCGACCTAGGTCAGAGGCTGGAGTGTAATTCTTGGGGCCCGTACCTGAGTTTCTGAACACACCTGCAATAGCACAGTGACAGGCCTGAAGTAGCACAGCTGAGTCAATGACTGTATCTGAATCCCCGGTACTTAGCATGGTGCCTCCCATGTAGTAGGTACGCAATAAATGTTGGTTGGACAGATAAATACATAAATGAACAAATAAGTATGAAATAGTATGTGGAAAGAGTATTGGACTGAAGGCCAAAAGACCATGTCCTCAGTTGTAGTATGATGATTTATAATAAGAAGCATGTACTTGGTCTTCTTCCCCATTTCTGGCACCACTCCTAAACATTTTGAACTTCCTAAGTGCTGAGAGCTATAAAGGTGTCTTCTGTTATGTTAATGCGGTGATTTTGGAAAGCCCCTAGGTAACATAAGGATGGGGGCCGCCTGCCAGGAGAACCAGCCCTGTGACTAGAGGGTTGGAACTTTCAGTGCCGGACACCCCTCGACCTCCGGGGAAAGGAGAGGAGCTGGAGATTGATTCCAACCACCAATGGCCATTGATTTAATCAATCGTACCTATGTAATGAAGCCTCCATAGAATCCAGAAGGATGGGGTTTGGAGAACTTCTGGGTTTATGGGTACGTGGAGATGTGGGGAGAGTGACACTCAAGGAGCATGGAAGCGCCACACCCGCTCCCACATACCTTGCCTTATGCATCTCCTCCATCTGGCTGTTCTCGAGTTACACCCTTTTCTTGACCTACTAAACTGGGAATCTAGTAAGTAAAAATTTTCTCTGGGTTCTGTGAACCACTCCAGTAAATTAACTGAACCCATGGAGGGGAGGGGGTCATGGGAATCTCCAATATATAGCCAGTTGCACAAGTTACTTTAGCACAGGTAACAACATGGACATGTGATTAGCGATTGGCCTCTGAAATGGGGGGTACTTTAGTAAGACTGAGCCCTTAAGCTGTGGGATCTGATGCTATCTCCAAGTATATAGTGTCAGAATTGAGTTAATTGCTTGCAAGCTTTGGAAAAAACATATCAGAGCCACCCTCACCCTACTACTATGTAAATGTGGGCAGTTATGTTTTTCTAAGCCTCAGTTGACTCTCTTGTGATAATAGTACCTGCTTTATCCTATTCACAACATCATTGTGAAGCTAATGTATGTGACAGTGCGTATTTGTATTGCATAGCTTTAAGAAATTTTTAGAAGTCAAACATAACAGTCATCCTAGCCAGCTGGTTTTTCTATCAAACCTGGAAACATGTGGATTAATGCAGAAACTGCTTGGGTTAGAGCCCTGATGGAGGGGTCCGAGTGGGAAGGAGATCTCCCACTGCAGTGGAGTTGTTTCCATTCCCCTTAGTTTGAGCCCAACATGGCTATTCTTCTTGGGGATCTAGAAGCCATGCTGGCTGACCCACATCCCAGCAAGCCTTGAGCAGTAAGGCCTGCCTCCCCAGGGAGTCCTTGCTTGCCTTTGCTCCCAGTTCCCTGGTTCTCAGCACAGTGCTGGCCCAAAGTGGGTGCTCAGTGGATGAACAAATGAATGTGCCTGGATTTCTGCCTTTGAGTACAGTTTTAATATTGCCTCTGTCTCTTTTGTTCTGTCAACTCCCTGGCCACCCATCTGATGGCTGTGGACTTGGTTTCCTGAAAGGGCCGTGAACCTGCTGGCTCCTCCGTTTGGATGTCCCCTGATGCCACACGGGAGAAGTGTTTGCCCTGCCACCCACTGCTGTTTAGGCACCCCGCCAGCCAAGCCAGGCCTTGGCCCTTCATGCCAGGGTACTGCCAATTCAGACAAAACATATGGTGTTTGCCCAGGATCTTGCTGTTTTTATTTATGTTTTTAAATAACTTGTTTTTCTTATTATTACAAAATAACGCATGTTCATTTGAAAAAAATTGGAAAAAAACAGGCAAGCAAAAATTAAGGAAATCTTTCATAAATCCCTCAGTCTTAGAGGATCACTGTTTAATGTTCCTAGTTTTGTGTATGCATGCACACACACGTGCACACACGAGTACATATTTAGAGAAACGGGATCATCTTGTACTTAGTGATTTGCAACCTGCTGTGTTCACTTAACAATGCCTCGCTGCCTTAAATGGTCATCTTGAGTTATTATTAATCCCCACCCCCAAGGATCCACTTCTGTGGTCATTAGTTGCTTACAGTTATTTACAAAGTGAGCAACCTCAGTCAAAACAACCCAAATCGGTCGGCAAGGGGGAGGGCTTTTCTGGCTAACCGATGCAGTGGTGATCTGTGCTTTGACCAGCGGTGTCTGCTCAGACAGAAACCCTACATCTCATAAAATGTTTGTTTCCTCAAGGGCTCCAGGGCTCAGGCTATAATGAAAACAAAGAGTTTACTGAGTAGCCATAACCTTAAAGTTGCTACAGTTTCTATGAAACTGGAAAATTCCATTGCTACGGCCAATGTCAACAGTACAGACAAGAAAGGAATGTAGGAATTCAAAGGAAGGGAAGAATTTGATTAAGAGAGACTATGGGTAACTGGCAGAAACGCTGTGAAAATGTCCTGGCTTCCAGCATCAGCATCCAGAAATTAGATTACAGGCACTGGCCCTCCCTGGACTGGGTGAGGTAGCAGGCCTGTAGCACGTATTTGTGTAAAGAATGAATCTGGGCTAGGTTTCAGGTTGTGGCGGCGATGTAGCTGGCTGACAGCATCCTGAGAAGCCCCTTCCCCCTGCCTTGGGACCTGGTCCCCTGATCGCATGGTGCTCCTCTGTCAAGGGCCCACATGTGCACACACCTCGGGCACCTCCTCTGAAAGCTGTGCCTCAGGATGAGAAGCACGATGACCGGAGTGGGGGTGGGCATGGAGGCTTGCAGGGGGACTGATAGGAGTCAGTCTGAGGAAGAAGACAGGAGGTATCGCTCCCATCACACATCAGACAAGGAGCGGTTAAGTTCAGATAGCTTCTAGTTCATCCTTCTCACCAGGATTACCGCAGGAGCCTCTGAACTGGGCTCCCTTGCTTCCTGACCCCATTCTTCACGGTCCGCTCACCAAAATGCCACCCAGAGTGGCAAAAAGCCGTCATACTCTAATTATAGACTTTCTTGTTTAAAATGTTCTCTTCTGATATTTGGCAAAAGCAAGTACTACCTGCACATTGTTTAAAAATCAAACAGAACCAAAAGGCTCATAATGGAAAGCATCAGTCACTTGCTTCTACTCCCCACTGATTCCCTACCGCCTCTGCCCCAGCTCTGGCTACCAAAGGCAGCTACATCTAACTTTTTTTTTTTTTTTTTTTTTTTTTTTGGAGAGGAGCGGTTCTTCTGGCATTTAACTCCATATTTCTAAGTATTATGCTTATATTATTATTTCCTGGCCCCTCAATTTTAAACTTTATAGCTGTCTCCTTTTTGTGTAGATGAGGATTTATTTGTAATTTGTAAACATTTTATTGAGGTATAATAGACATATAATAAATTGCATATTCAAAGTGTACAATTTGATAAATTTTGACACAGGTCCATCGATGAAACTGATGGAAGAAATTTTCACATACTGAGGGATGGGGAAGTCATTCTGACTTATACATGATTTGGCTTGAATTTTATGCTAACCAGAACAGGCTGTCTTATGGCCTGTCAAATACACATTGTACATCTGTTTTAACCATTAACGAAAAGAATGCGTTTAAAAATCAAAATGGAGTAATTGTGGTTCAGGCATTCAAAATGGAGCCTGGTGGCCATTGTGGACGTGGTTTCAGACACACTCCTGTGTCACTGGGAACTTGAATTTTCCGAACTGTATCAAACTCAAGGACACCACTAGTTCTTTCCAAGACAATACCTGCTAGTAGCTACCAGTTGCAACCTTATGATGTCAAAGTCTCCCTTTGTAACTATGCAGCCATTTAGGATCCCAACCAATCCTTGCTTAACAAGCACCCTTACTTCTTACCAGCTCCAATCCTAATTCTTGACAAACTACTCATGTAACTTTGTGGATTTTACCTGTACTATAAACCTCCCCCACTTTTTAGTCTGGCAGAACACAATTCAAGTGCTTCTTTTTCTTTTTTATTTATTTTTGGCTGTGTTGGGTCTTCATTGCTGCACGTGGGCTTTCTCTAGTTGCGGCGAGCGGGGGCTACTCTTCCTTGCGGGGTGCGGGCTTCTCATTGCAGTGGCTTCTCTTGTGGCGGAGCACGGGCTCCAGGCGCACAGGCTTCAGTAATCGTGGTGCACGGGCTTAGTTGCTCCGTGGCATGTGGGATCTTCCCGGACCAGGGCTCGAACCCATGTCCCCTGCATTGGCAGGCGGATTCTTAACCACTGCACCACCAGGGAAGTCCTCAAGTGCTTCTTGACTCTGTGTCTCCTGGACTGTAGTCCTCAGTTTGGCTCACATAAAACTCTTCTCTTTCTATTATAGATTGTTTATTGATTATTTGTGTTGACAAAACCATCACCACAATCGAAATTAGTCATCTAACTCTGTTCTTTCTTCAAAGTTGTTTGGGTTTTTCCAGGACCTTTGCGTTTCCATTAAAATCAGCTTGTCAGGACTTCCCTGGTGGCACAGTGGTTAAGAATCCGCCTGCCAATGCAGGGGACACGGGTTCAAGCCCTGGTCCGGGAAGATCCCACATGCCGCGGAGCAACTAAGCCTGTGTGCCATAACTACTGAGCCTGCGCTCTAGAGCCCACGAGCCACAACTACTGAGCCCACGTGCCACAACTACTGAAGCCTGCCTGCCTAGAGCCCATGCTCTGCAACAAGAGAAGCCACCACAGTAAGAAGCCCACGCACCACAATGAAGAGTAGCCCCCGCTCGCCGCAACTAGAGAAAGCCTGCGTGCCGCAATGAAGACCCAATGCAGTCAAAAATAAATAAATAAAATAAATTTAAAAAAAATTCAGCTTGTCAATTTCTACAGGCAATTCTGTTGTGATTCTGATTGGAATTACGTTGAATCTGTACAATTTGGGAAGAATCAACACCTTAAAATATTAAGTCTTCTGACCCTTGAGGATTTTACATTTTTATCTCTCTACTCCCTTCATCTGAACCTCCTACTTTTATTTTCAGTATTATCAACAATCAATCAGTATTTACATAATCACACAGAAACAAGTAGTATACTGAAAAAAATATGTTTTTGAACAGCTCTGTGGTTTTTCTTGAGTTTATAATTGCCTCATTTTTCCTTTTTATAATTTTCCACAGACAAATCTCTAATTCTCTTTTTATACTCCATCACATTATCTAACTTATTAGCCACTCTACCAGGTCTACTTTTGTACTGATGATCTCCTCTAAGAGTCCTCCATTTCCTGGATTCAGAATAAACCTACCACGTAGCCCTCCCCCTGTGTTTTCTCCTGGCTAATGTTCTGAGGTGGACAGACTGTTTCCTGTGTCCTGTTTTAATTTTTCTTGGTTTACTTTTGAATTTGGTGGAGTACACCTTTTAGTAACTTCCTAAAAGAGCGTATATGGGAGGTAAGCTTTCTGAATTTTTGAATTTCTTAACATATCTTTATTCTGCCCTCACACTTGCCTAATTATAGAATTCTAGGATGAAAATAATTTTCTCACCAAATTTTGAAAATTTTATCAATTATATTTTAGTTTCCCCATTTGGTGCTGAGAAATAAAACGCCATCCTGCGGGTCTTTTAAAATTCATTTTTCCCAACTAAATGGCATCTTTTAATCTGGACATTTATATTATTCAGTCATAAAGAATTTTATCAAATTATTTGGTTAATAATTTCCTTCCTTTTAATTTATTTGTTCCCTCTTTACTGGTAGTGTTGCCAGATAAGATACAGAATTAAATTTGAATTCCAGATAATCCACAAATAATTTTTTAGTATAAATATGTTCTGTGGGACTTCCCTGGTGGTGCAGTGGTTAAGAATCTGCCTGCCAATGCAGGGGACACGGGTTCAACCCCTGGGCCGGGAAGATCCCACATGCTGTGGAGCAACTAAGCCCGTGCTCCACAACTACTGAGGCCACGCACTGCAACTACTGAAGCCCGCATGTTCTAGGGCCTGCATGCCACAACTACTGAGCCCATGTGCTGCAGCTACTGATGCCTGCGCACCTAGAGTCCACAATCTGCAGCAAGAGAAGCCACCAAAATGAGAAGCCCGTGCGCTGCAATGAAGAGTAGCCCCCACTCACCCCAACTAGAGAAAGCCCACACGCAGCAACGAAGACCCAACGCAGCCAAAAAAAAAAGAAAGTTCTGTATAATATTTTTAGTGTAAATATGTTCCATGTGACATTTGGGACATATTTACTGTAAATAATTATTTGTTGTTCATCTGAAATTCTGATATTCAAAATTAACTGGGCAACCTGTGTTTTTATTTGCTAAATCTGGCCAACGTATTTACTGAAATTCTTATTATCAGATTTAATATCAGAATTCTTTTATCAGACCTCCTGGCTGAAGTTCACATTTAAAAAAAAAATCTATCTATTTATTTATTTATGGCTGTGCGGGGTCTTAGTTACGGCATGTGGGATCTTTTAGTAGCAACATGCAGACTTCTTAGTTGTGGCATGTGGCCCTCTTAGTTGTGGCATGCACGTGGGATCTAGTGCCCCAACCACGAATTGAACCCGGGCCCCCTGCATTGGGAGTGTGGAGTCTTACCCACTGGACCACCAGGGAAGTCCCAGAAATTCATTTTTTTTCCTTACATTTCATTATCTCCTTAACTATTTGTTCAATTTTCTGAAAGATTTTTTTAACTTTATTTTCCAATTTCTATTAAATTTTCTTATACCTGTTTCAAAGAACTATCTTTTGTTCTGCTATGGTCCTCATTTAATTCTATTCTTGTTTTATAGATAAAATATCTTTTCATATCTCTTTTTATATTTTTCCCCCATTCCCTGAATTATCTCTTTTTCTTCTGAGTTCTTTTTTCTGTTTGTTGAGTTGGTCATTTTTACGTTGGGACTTTCCCCAACTGTCAGGTGATTCTTGGTTGTCTGTAGATGTTTAAGAGTGTGGTAAAAAGCTGTTGGAAACTTTGAGGGATGGTAGGAGTTGAATAGTGGAGGAATTCCCTTTTATTGATGGGGCAAGTCAGACATTTCACTAGCACAGTGGGATCTCAATGATCAATTTCTGGAGGTTTCTGGGGCTGTTCTTTGTGTCTAAAGAAGGATTCTTTGAGCTATAGCCTAGAAGGTGAACATCTGGTGGCTGACAGGTGCCTCATCTCCTGTGACTACCAGATGTGTTTTATATTCCAGCAGTACTAATGAACACTTCTCTGCACAATACCATTTACTTCTAGGTCTTTATTTCTGGAATGTCTTCCCTCTGTATTCTCCACTTTATAAAATCCTACACATTCTCCAAAACTCAGATATATAACAGTCTTCTATCTCCCTCTTAGGTAAGCTTCATTAACCTCCACCTATCCCACCCCCAACCAGGTTTATCCATGAGTTTCTGTATCGTGTTCCCATTACCTCTTGTTTATATCTTCACCAAAGCAAGGTCACAGTCTGGCTGGCTGTTACAGTTTTCAACTCCTTCTATGCTACTTTCTACCATTCTACCCCCTTGAACCAAATGATCCTCCCAATCAGGGAACCATTTCATTTCCTGAACTCTATATCCCTCCATGCCCAAAGAGCCCCTTGCACAGAGCCTTGTGTCTAGAAGAAATCTGAAAACATTAGTTGAGTGAACTGAACTGGATGCTCCCTTGTCCAGGTGACTTCCTGCCAAGTCTGTACTTGATGGAGCCTGGCCAAACACGAGGAGGGGATGATGGAGAGACACTAAGGGGAGCTGGAGCTGGGGAAAGCAATGTGGACAGCAGAGGGCCAGAAGGCCAAAGGGACAGAAGGGAGTGAAGGGAAGTGAAAAAATGGTCAGAAGACGGCAAGGAGGGGATTATGATATCAGCCAAAGAGATGAACAGTAAGAAGTCAAAAGTGCAGCTCCTCCAGGAAGCTTGCCCCAGCCTCCCCGGTCGGAGCTAGGTGAGCCTTTACCTGCACTCGCAGCCTCCTGTGACAATTCTGGTAGAGTGGCAAACCTCCTGTATTTCACCCTTTATTTTCTTGTCAAGGAGACTATGTGCTCCCGAGGGCAGGGGTGGAGTCGATTTAGTTTTTTTTTATTCTGAGATGCTAACGCAGTGCCTACTCTATGAAGATTGGAGTGGATAGACAAATGGGGAGGGTCTGGCTGCTCTTCTGGGAGGGCGTGGGGCTGAGCCACAGAGCTGCCCGGGCTGCTATTACTTATCTGCCCGCTGTGGAGTCTGACAGGTGCCCTCACATCCTGGTGGATGGGGTTTTCTCATCTGATGCTGAAGCACTGAGAGGTTAAAATGGTTTGTGTTTAATCAGTTTGTGTCCCTAAACTCCAACCATATGTTATGAAGTCTATGTAGTGACAATGAAAAAGTCTTATTGTAATGTTAAATGGAATGATGTAGGGTACCAAATTATATGATTATGTTAAAAAAATAAAAGAGAGAGAGAGTGGAGCATTGGAAAGATGCATAGCAGGAAATATTACAAAACCAATATTATAAAATCTGACCAACTGCATTTGGTTGGAATTGTTTTTCTCTTTATTCTCTGATGGTTTTGAAATATAGTTAGATCAATAGATAGCATTTTCTAAGAACTTACCATGGGCCAAGAACTGTGGATTATTTAATTTAAATCTTAGAAAATCTTACCAAGTTGCTACTATTATTATTCCCATTTCACAGATGATGAAATTGAGAATCAGAGAGGTTAAGTGACTTGTTCCAAATTGCACAGCCAGTAAATGGTGGCTCTAGACTCACTTTATGTTACTTTTATAATTTTAAGGCCAGATTCTATGTGTATAACCATCATCTAAACACTCAAAATTAAGCTTTATTAGGGCAGAATATCACCAAATATACCCATCCCTTCATCTAGCTCCAGCTTTCTTAGATGAGATAACAAGTGGAAGAGAGGTTCAAGGAATTGAAGCAAAAAACAGCTTCAAAAGAACCTATGGATCAGTCCATCTAGGCTTGTATTGCCTGCATGGGGGATGGGTGGCTTGACTTGGGGTTCGGGGCCGGGGGCTGCAATGTAGAGAGGTAGTTTCTTTCTTTGACAATTTTTTTCTTTCTTTTTCTCTTTCTCTCCTTCCTTTATCATTCTTCTTTCTTCCTTCCTTTTCTCCCTTCCTTTCTTCCTTCCTTTCCTTCCTTCCTTCCTCTTTCTCTCTCTCTCTCTTTCTTTCTTTCTCCCTTTCCTTCTTTCTTCCTTCCTTCCTTTCTTTCTTCCTTTCTCTTTCCCAACTCCTCTCCTTTTTCTCCTTCTTTTTGGTTCCTTGAAGATGGCAGACTTAATAATGTTATTTTTTTATTCTGGGGGACAAAAAGAGAACCTCCATCCTTGCTAATGAAGTCTATGTGGGACCTCAGAACACCTAACCCTGGGGATCACTTCCTAGTCTCATTTTATATTATTTTTTATTTTATTTATTTATTTTTTTGGCTGTACCACACAGCATGTGGGATCCTAGTTTCCTGACCAGGGATCGAACTCGCGCCTCCTGCATTGGAAGTGCAGAGTCTTAACCACTGGACCACCAGGGAAGTCCACCTAGTCTCATTTTAACTCCACGGATCACCTCCTGTACTCCAGGGTCACTCCTCCAAATAAGACGAGGAGACAAACTGAGTAAAATGAGCTTCAGGGAGTCCTGGACACAGACACTTTTCATACTGAAGACGAGCTCTCTATGGAGTGCGTGTGAACAGGCCAGCACACTGTTGCCCCTCAAAGTTGCCGCTACACAGGAAGTGCACCTCGCACCCCGGCACCCAGACACTCCAAAGGAGAGAGGCATGTTTGGGGGCTACCAAAATTTACCATCACTTCGATTTGATTTAGAGAAATGGAGAGTTCCAATCTGTGTTCATGGGGACAAGAAGATAGAATTGGAATATTGAGTTTTGATGTGATACAATTACTTCACAGATACTATCTGGTATTTAGCTCTCAGGACCCAAGAGATGGTGTTAGATTGGAAGGAGTACATAGAAGAAGGCAGGGTGGGATGCTGGCAGATTTCAAGTGTGAAAAACAAAAGCATTCAAGCATGGTTTCTGAAAATCACATCAGAGAAGAGAGTGAATGAAAACAAGCTATGGAATTTCTCTATTATATGCACTGATATGTAAATAACCAAACAGTTTCCTCCTGATTCATCGGACTTCGAAGCATACAAAAACCAAAGGAAAAAAAAATCCTATAAGAGAGAATCTGAACACAGGGAGCTGCACATAGACAAGGGCAATTCTAAAGTGATGAAGAGATGGAGGAATCAGATGACATGTGCAGGAGTGTTCTCTGCATGAGACAGACAGCTCTGGATCTAGATAAAGGAGGCAGATCAGTTATTGCCTGGGCTGGGCCATGGAGATAAAGGCTGGTGGGGACATGGGGAAATTGCAAGCAAAATATTGCAGCTCATTGAGGGTCTCTGCCAGAAAGATAGGAGCTCAGAAAAGCAATAACCTTGTGACTCACATATCAGAGTCTGAGATGACAATGGCTTTGAAGATTGGGTCTGAGGGGCAAGAGAAAAACTGGCACCAGCAGAACATGGATTAGCCTAAGCAGGAAATAAAGGGGAGCAATAAAACCAAATGTTTCAAGGTAGGAAGAGACTGCTGGTGATGAACGGCCGGAAAGAGATTTGAGAGAGCAACATTTTATTACTTTTGGATGCTGACAACCAAGGTATCATATCCAAGTTTCCTAGTCGTAGAGTAACAACAAAGGCAATAATACAGGACAAAACGATCAAATAAAACAAGATTCATTTTATTTAGTTACTATGGTTGGCAAAGGCAGATGTGGTGCAAGGCAAAGAAATATAAACCAATTCGATGGAATAAAGGGGAAAATGTGTGAACCAAATAGGAAATCCAGTTACACAAAGCAGGATGAAGAAAGACAAAGGGTCAGAACGGGTAGTTTGAACAAGGGATAAGACATTGGAAAATTGGAAGCATTCAGGGGTCTTGGTACTTTTCCAGAAAAGAACTCTGTTGTCCTTTATCACTAGGTCTGTGAACCCATGTGGGGACCCAGAAGCCGGGGTGACTCAGAGGAATCAATGACAGCCCTCCCAAATGCCACAGAGGACCTCAGCTTCTGAGATCCCAGAGCTTTGCAGTTCCCAAGGGCACTGAGCAATTGCTTGATCAACCTCAGTAGTGTAGAATTTTAAAACTGTCCTTTTTAATCTCTGGAAATTGAACCCGTGAGATTGCACACAGACTTGAACTCCATACACATCTCCCTTGGTATTTTCCAGGTTCTGACCCTCACACCCTCTTCAGCTAGGTCTTTGTTGGACTCCTGGCTAGATGCTGGACATGGCTTTCCTACGCAAGGCCGGGACCCCATGCTTCTAATCCTGTCTTCCATATTCTGCTCTCAGTCAACACACTGCTGTCCCATTCCAGGATCATCAATTCAGCATCCCCATAACCAGTGAATGACTTAAGGTTAGGAAAGATACATTTGCAAACAGACACTTCCCCCACGTTTCACAGAAAATCAAGGACCTCCTCCTCCTTTCGTCATCGTCGTCGGCATTGGCGTCTCATCATCATCACCACAATCATCACCATCATCACCATCCAAACAGATATTGAGCACTATGGTTCCACTGGGCTAAGAGCTTTAAATCTAACACCTTATGTAATCTTTATCTCAATACTATAAAGAAAACACCATCATCATCCCCATTGTATAGATGAGGAAATTGAGGTTTAGTTTGCCCAACACTAAGAATATGGGGAATGGCAGATCTGACAATGATATCAAGAGCCTGTACCTTATCCGTTAAGCTCACTACTGCTTATAATCTTCTACTTCTCCATATCAACTTATTTTTCCTAGAAAAAAAAATGTTATAAATTTCCCTATTGGTTTGGGCTAGGTATACAGTAGATGCTCAATAAATGTTCAGTTGAATTGAAACAAAGGAGCCCTGAGCTCTCTGGAGCTCACAGTTGCATTAAGAGTCCACTGGCCCCACAGATCCTGCTTTTGAGGTTTAACTTGGTCACTTCTTCATCAGCTCCTTTCCTTCAATCAGCCCTCCAACCTTGTGTTATGTAAAGTAACACTGTTCAAGCCTCAAGCCCTGGCCTACTGTGACCCAGTGAGGGGAGAAGCACAGGGTAAATTCTCATTATTGGCAACTCTTATTTCACCCGCAGCTGGAGGGGGAACGCTGAGGCTCGGATGCTAGGAGGCTATCAGCTTGACTCGGTGTCTTGGCACCCTTAGCAATTGCCGTGGAAGAGCTGAATCCAGAATGAACATCTGCCCAGGCTAGTCAGAGAGGAAACAGCTTTTGGTTAGCTAATTAACAGCTTTTGCATCTGCATCAGATGATTCCATTTTAGCACAGTGTCTTGAACACAGAGGTCTTGGATTCACTAGATTCACTCTTTTCACATTTCTTAGGTAGTGCTCTTAGGTCATTGTATCTCCCGGCGCAGGTCCCATCCTATCTAGCTGAGGCTTTATTTTATTTTTCTTTTAAATGAGGTCTTTTTAAAAAATTAATTAATTTATTTATTTGGCTGCGTTGGGTCTTCGTTGCTGTGCATGCGCTTTCTCTAGTTGTGGTGAGCGGGGGCTATTCTTCGTTGTAGTGCGTGGGCTTCTCATTGCAGTGGTTTCTCTTGTTGTGGAGCACGGGCTCTAGGCACACAGGCTTCAGTAGTTGTGGCACGCAGGCTCAGCAGTTGTGGCTCGTGGGCTCTAGAGCACAGGCTCAGTAGTTGTGGTGCACGGGCCTAGTTGCTCCGCAGCATGTGGAATCTTCCCAGACCAGGGCTTGACCCCATGTCCCCTCCATTGGCAGGTGGATTCTTAGCCACTGTGCCACCAGGGAAGCCCTGGCTGAGGATTTTAGAAGAAGAGGACTTCACATCTGTTGGGGCTAACTCAAGGATTGGCTTATTCTTCCCTAAAGGCATGGCCATCACACCTGGAGGGCTTTCTAGCCCATTTGTTTTGGGACTGGGACCCACATGTGCCTCTCACTGTACTCAGATGGTTTCACTTGTGATTTACCAGAGTTCTACATTTAGTGAGGGAGACTTACAATCAGGGCTATGTTATTTGTGGGGCCTCTTGTTCAAATGGCAGGAAAAAAGTGCCGTGAGAGGTACAAAATTACAAAGTTTTTGCTTTTTTTTCCTGCAGTCTCTGCCTTGACTTGTCATGGCACTTTTTATGTCCTATTTAATGTCATTCCAAGGAAATTATCATTTCAAAAGTATCTGCATGAATTTTACCATTCATCTTTATGTTGTGCGATGCCAGTTTTAAGTACAAGAGCATTTAACTCTCATGTGTATTCATGAAATTACATTATGTGTATTTCATAGCTCATACGTGCATATCCACTTAGTTTTTCCCAGAACAGTGGAAATGCATACAACTCATTCGATTGTTTTAACTTCACTTCTTGATACATGACATTTTACAAACACTGTCTTCAGCTTACTGATGGGTAAGGAAGGACCAAAGGGAAAAAGGACCACTGGTTGCCCTATGAGTCCCTTGCCTTCTATGTCGGGGTGTGTGTGTGTGTGTGTGTGTGTGTGTGTGTGTGTGTGTGTGTGTGTGTGTGTGTGTAGACAGTCCCCAGAGGCCACCCCAGAACTTTCTGCTTTGAATGCAGAAATAAGGCACTGGTGTTCTCAGAAACACAAATGACCGAGGAACACTATCATATCCTTTCCTATTCATGTTACTTCCCTGCACTGTATTAACTTTGGGTTGGAATGTGCCTTTCTAGAAGCATTGTATATTTAAGAAGAACCACAAAACCTTTGACCCTTTTCCACTTTGTCTTTTCCATTATGCTTCCTCATAAAAAAGACCTCTGTAATACTTGCAGATGTTCATTAGGAAAGCTTAGACCCAGAATCTATGCTCACACTCATGGCCCAGTGGTACAGGAATTATAGAATTCTTAATTAAAAATAATGGGGGGCTTCCCTGGTGGCGCAGTGGTTGAGAGTCTGCCTGCCGATGCAGGGGACGTGGGTTCGTGCCCCGGTCCGGGAAGATCCCACATGCCGCGGAGCAGCTGGGCCCGTGAGCCATGGCCACTGAGCCTGCGCGTCCGGAGCCTGTGCTCCGCAACGGGAGAGGCCACAACAGTGAGAGGCCCGCGTACCGCAAAAAAAACAAAAAAAACAAAAAAAACAAAAAAAAACAAACAAACAAAAATAATGGGTGTTTGCTTTTGAGGTGAAATCATTGGGGTGATTTTGGAGGATGTGTGCTGATGTGTATGGATGGTGACTGTGTTGTGTCTGGGTGAGGTTTAGACAGCGAGGGCCATATTTGTGTGTGTGTGTGTGTGTGTGTGTGTGTGTGTGGTATTTGTGGCACGTTTTGTGTGTCTGTGTGATTTGTATGTAGGGTTTGTGGTATGTTTGTCTATGTGTGCCATGTGAAATGAATATGAGTTTAAGTTTTCTCAGCAAACTTTTCCCCTGGGCTGGAGAGCACATATCTTCTGCTTTCCCCTGAAACGCCAGTCTGTTCTCATGTTCTTCTAAGTAAAATAACATGCAGCTTTTTGACATTCACAAACAAAACCCAGTGGTTTTTATCTGAGTCAAGAGCTCCCTGGGGCTTTGTTTTTTTCTCTCCTCCTTCCTGTAAATCCATTTTATGCGTTGGAGTTAGAAGATGACATCTTGTTACATCATGTTAGACAGCACCATAATTTTTTCCAGCAAACCATTTTCAATCTGGTGAAGCAGACAGAACTGAACAAAGACAGACAACCCAGCATAAATAAAGGATCAGCTCACAGCCTCCTGAGGGACGAACTCAGAAGAGCCCTGTCCCCAAATCTCAGGCTGATTTGCCATTTTAAGTTTTAACTCTTTAAGACTGGACTGGAGAACTCGATCCAGGCGCACAGTGATGCTGCACAGCCTCCCTCTGTAGACGATGAGGATGTCTGTTGGGGAAGGGGCGCTCACGCAGGGGGAGGGAGCACGCGGTGAGACTGCTGCGTTGCCCAGGGTCCTTTCTATACTACGCACAGGTCAGGCCTGTCTTTTGCTTTCCAGCCGCAGCTGCTGTTTATAGTCCTGGCTCTGTTTGCCATTCTGCCTGTGACCCCTGTGGTCAGCTCAAGGCCTATGTTTAAAAAGAGTTCTTCTGTGCTCAAGTTCAAGCCCACCGCTGCAGCTTCCCTTCAGTCTACAATCTCCATGATGAGGGCTCTGGCTCTGGGTGCCCTCCCCACGCCCCGTATGCCGTGTATCAGACTGGGTGTCTGGTTTCCCTCAACCCTGTCATGTGTCTGTACCCACAGCCTGTGCTGTGGTCAGAATTAGCTCTGGGTGGGGCCTTGTGCCGCGTCTTTCTGATCTTATTGCGGGTGATCTGCCAGAATGTTCCTTCGAAACATCTCACCCTGTCAGCCTTCGGCCTGCAAATATTGACTGGCTCACAAGCTGTACGGCCTAGATAACCAAGGCACGAAACCTTAGATCTGTAAAATCTATGTTTTTAAAAAAGAAAGAAAGAACAAGAATGCTGAACTTAGAACCAGATGAGCCAGGTCTGAACCACAATTCCAAGCTGTGTGACGCTGGTCAGGTAGTGAAACTCTCTGAGCTTTTCCTTCCTCCACTCAAAGAGAGCGCCTGCCTCCTGGGGATGCTGTGAGGACTAAAATGAGACCATGCCTGTGTGCAAGGAGTCTGGAAACTTCCCAACTCTCATAGTCTATTGTTTCAACTTCTCACACTTCTCAAAAGTACATGACAAGAAAGGAAGGTAGGAACGAATTGAGATACTCTGGAGGTGATAGTGTAAAAGACTCCTATGTGTGACTCCATCACCCAGCAAAGAGAGGTAAAAATTGATTTTTTTAATAAAAAAAAAATCCAAGGGCTTTCCTGGTGGCACAGTGGTTGAGAGTCCGCCTGCCGATGCAGCGGACGCGGGTTCGTGCCCCGATCCGGGAGGATCCCACATGCCGCGGAGCGGCTGGGCCCGTGAGCCATGGCCGCTGAGCCTGCGCGTCCGGAGCCTGTGCTCCGCAACGGGAGAGGCCACAACACTGAGAGGCCCGCGTACGGCAAAAAAAAAAAAAAAAAGTTGATGTATAGAAAATGTTTATGATAAAATGACAAAAGTGGGAATATAAAATTTAATATGATATCAATATAATAATTACAATTTATGTAGGATTGATCTTTTTTAACAAAACAAGAAGAAAATATGCAAAAGCATGAAAATATTTGTATTAGGGTATTAAGATTGTGACTTTTTATTTTATTTTATTTCCTATTTTTTAATTTTTTAATAACTATTTTTTTAATTTATTTCTGGCTGTGTTGGGTCTTCGTTGCTGTGCGTGGGCTTTTCTTTTTTTCTCTAGTTGCCGCAAGTGGGGGCCACTCCTCGCTGCGGTGCGCGGGCTTCTCATTGCGGTGGCTTCTCTTGTTGCGGAGCACAGACTTTAGGCATGCAGGCTTCAGTAGTTGTGGCACGTGGGCTCAGTAGTTGTGGCACGTGGGCTCAGTAGTTGTGAGTCGTGGGCTCTAGAGCGCAAGCTCAGTAGTTGTGGCGCACGGGCTTAGTTGCTCCGCGGCATGTGGAATCTTCCCGGAGCAGGGCTTGAACCTGTGTCCCCTGCATTGGCAGGCAGATTCTTAACCAATGTGCCACCAGGGAAGCCCAAGATTGTGACTTTTTAAAATAAAAAATGTTTCCTTAATTTTGCTGTATTGGTTTTTAATTTGGAAAAAATATTAAAAAGAAGAAAAAACCTCCCCATGTTGGTTTGAACTTAAATTCCTCTCCCAGCTCTTGCTACTTCTACTTTGACTGCTCCTTATAGACACATCCCCCATTGCCCAGCCCTAACTCTACTACAGGGAAAACTCCAAATTCCTGGCTGCCTAGTGGCTTCTGATGCAGCTGTTTGTGTCAACACTATCCTGGCAGAAAGCAAGGAAGGAAATGTTTTCTTCCAATCACAACCGCTCCCAGATTTCCCCTTTCTATTCTAGAGTAGCATCCCTATTGGCCCCTCAGTGCCCACTGAGAACAACACACGCATCTACCCCCTTGTAACGTGCTCAGCTGTTTCACTAGAGTTAGAAGAAGGTACAGACTAGCTGATAAGTACATAGTTTCAGCATCTGCAATTAGCTTGGAACGGCTGAAAGAGAATACCAGTGGGAATTAAGTGCTTTCCTTCATTCCTCTCCCCTTCCACTTTCTAGTCCCCTTCTTAGGACTGTGGCTTACAAAGATAAGACATGGCCCCTGGTCTCAAAGAGCTTGATATCCAGTGGGAAGACAGATATTAAGCCAAAATTTTCCCCATATAAATATGCTAAGTCCCAAGTCTGACATCTGAGAAATATAAAGAGTGTGCTGGCCCAATCTGGAAATTCAGAGATGGCGTGATTCAGGGTTAGCTAGACAAAGAAGGGCGAGGTGGGATCGGGTAGGGTGGGGTGGGGGGAAGTGAGGGATACTTAAGACAGAGGCAACAGCATGAGGTAAGCTCAGTCTGAATGACAGCAGGCATGGTAAGCATGATGAGAACTACTTTTCAGCTCCATGCTCCTTTTTAAAAAAGCAAGCTCTTTTAGTGTCAGAGACAGGATCCACTCCTTTTTAATCATCCAGATATGCTAGAGAAGCCCTTCTCTCGAACATCACACTTGGGAACCCCAGTCTTTGCCCCACCCTTTCACTCTCTGTTCTCCTCTCCTTTACTTCTCTATTCTCCCCGAGAGTCCTTGCCTTTACTACGTCTTCATCTCTAACCCTATGTTTACATTTTCCACAGCTACTCCACCAGCCTTTAGCCCCCTGTCTATCCCTGGACTGAGGCAGGGGTAGGGAGGGGAAAGAATTCTCTGTGACGCTGCTTCCACTGTTAGTGTTAAGTAACCATTTCCAGGCAAGGGATGACTCTCCTTTTTGCTTAATTTATGACAGATTCTAACAAGACGCACCCATTTATGGAGGGCTGTAAAGTCAGCTCACCTCCTCTTATCGGTCATGTGCTCTGCTTACCAAAAATCAACCCATGAGATTTACTTTCCAACTACCTTTGTTTTACATTATTAGTTTAAAACTCCATGTGGTTTCCACTTGTGAAAATGAGCAAACTTGGATGCTGTTAACTTGGATGGATTCTGAGGTGTGAAGGGGGAAGTCAGGTTGATGCAATTGTTATATATTTTTTTAAAACAAATCTTGGTATTGTCGAGTTTTTTATATCTCAGGAATGAACAAATGACCTTATTTCAAGAGATGAGTTCAAGAAAGTAGCAGTGTAAAATATGAATGAGGAATTGACTTCCAACAAGAGTGTGAAGGCTATTCAGTAGGGAAAGAATAGTCTTTTGAACAACTGGTTTGGGGACAGATCGCTAACCACATGCAACAGAATGAATTTGGATATCCTATCAGATATAAAACCTAACTAAAAATAAATCAAAGACAAATATAAGAGCTAAAACTAGGAAACTCTTAGAAGGAAATATGGGTATAAATCTTCAGGACCTTGGATTAGGCAATGGTCTCTTAGATATGACACCAAAAGCACAAACAACAAAAGGAAAAAATTTGGACTTAAGCAAAATAAAAAGCTTTTGTGCATCAAAGGCCACCATCAAGACACTGAAAAGACAACCCACAGAATGAGAGAAAATAGTTTTAAGTCACATATCTGATAAGCGTCTAGTATCCAGAATGTACAAAGAACTCTTACGACTCAATAAAAAAAAAAGATAAACAACCCACTTTTAAAATGAGTAAAGGACTTGAATAGACATTCCGTCAAAGGAGGTCTACAAACGGCCAGTAAGCACCTGACAAAGTGCTCAACCTCACCAGTCATTAGAGAGAATGCAGTTCAAAACCACAACAAGAAGCATTTCACACCCACTAGGACAGCTATAATAAAAAACAAAAGCAAAACAAAACAACAGCAAAGAGAGAGAAAATAATAAGTACTGACAAGGATGTGAAGAAATTAGAGCCCTCATCTGTTGCTGGTGGGACTGCAAAATGGTGCAGTTGCTTTGGAAAAGCTTGGCAATTCCTCAAAATGTTAAATGTAGAGTTACCATATGACCCACCAATTCCTCTCATAGAAAACATATGTCTACACAGAAACATGTAAACTAATATTCATGCAGCATTATTCATAAGAGCTAAAAAGTAGAAACGATCCAAATGTTCATCAACTGACGACTGGATAAACAAAATGAACTGACACATGCTACGACATGGATGAACCTTGAAAATATCATCATGAAAGAAGCCAGATACACAAGGCCACAAACTGTATGATTTCATTTGTATAAAATGTCCAGAACAGGCAAGTCCATAGAGATGAAAGTAGATTAGTGTGGTTCCCTGGGGCTGGGGGAGGAGACGATAGGAAGTGATTATTTAATTGTCATGGGGTCTCTTTTGGGGATGATAAGATGTTTGGAGTTAGTGGTGATAGTTTCACAACATTGCGAATATACTAAAAACCACTGAACTATACACTTTAAAGTGATTATTAAAATAGTGACTTTTATGTTATGTAAATTTTATCTCAAAAGAAAAAAAAAGAATGGAAAGAATGAGGAGGGTCTCTTACACATCACTGCTGTGGATTTAAGCTGGCTTTTGGGACTTCACGGTGACCATAAGTGATATGATTCAATTTGACAAGCACTTTTTATGCTAGGTTGTGGGAGTGGGTGGAAAAAAATATGAATAAAACACAGGCTCTGTCCTCAAGGTGCTCACACCCTGTTAGAGGACGCAGATGCATACTTCGCTAACTAGCACACAAATCAGAAGACAATAAGCATCACAGTGGAGAGAGATGGTTCTGCTGGAATACAAGGAAAGAAGTGATTTATATTGCCTGAAGGAATATTGGAAAGCTTTGCAGAAGGGAAGATATTTGAACTGGGTTTTTAAGGATGAGTAGGAGTTTGACAAGCAGAGAAGGTGGTACATTCTAGGCAGAGGGACCCTGTTGAGTAAAGGCCTGGGGCTGTATAAAACATTCAAAGACATACTAGACGGTATGATTTGAGCTATGGTTTTTCTCTCCTAGTATTCTGCCACTGATTTTTTTTCAATTAAAAAACATTTTTTAAAACTTTTTATTTTATATTGGAGTACAGGTGATTAACAATGTGGTGTTAGTTTCAGATGTACAGCAGTGATTCAGTTGTACATATATATGTACCTATTCTTTTTCAAATTCTCTTCCCATTTATGTTGTTACATAATATGGAGCAGAGTTCCCTGTGCTGTGCAATAAGTCCTGGTTGGTTATCCATTTAAAATATAGCAGTGTGTACATGTCCATCCCAAACTCCCTATCTACCAGTGCTTTTTATTAAACATCACAACCATGTCCACTTTGATCCTTCGTTCTTGCCTTGCAGAATACGAGCCTCCGATGGAAAAATAGAGAAACAGAAATGTGGAGCTTGAGCCTTGGTGGGGTTTAGCAGGGTCCCCCAGGTTCCCTTGCTCTCTCCACATCCCCCCTGTGGTTGTCCAAGCACCTGGAACCTATCTGGCAGCTGCCCTGCTTCTGCCCTGTTTGTCCAATCCGAGAGCCCCTCTTGGCTCTAACAACCGGCTCCATCCAACTGCTGGATGGATGACCCTCCTTCCCTCTTGAAAAGGCTCTTGCTTGAATGGTGGCTCCTTCATTCCAGCCCTGCCTGCCCTCCGGTGCATCCAGAGGGGGAAATCAGGGAGGAGGAAACAACGAGAGGCCCATGCCGTTCCCTTGGGAAGAGTCATCCCATCTGGCTCGTCTGGCAGCTGCTCTCTTTGGCTGTTGTTTGGATTGTGAACCCATTGCTCCGAGTGGAAGTGGGAAAAGAAGCTCTCAAGACAAGCACTCTTGTAGGAGGAGTTTGGTGCCTAATGAATTATTCAGCGCAGACAGCTAAGCACAAAGCGTTCCAGAAGGAAAGAAGATTTCAGTATGGATCCCTGAGACCCCCCACGCTTCCCAGGCGAAAGGCTAGCAGAATGGTCCTCCCAAATGTGGAAAACTGATACTTGCTCCCCGACGCACTAAGCATAAGCCCGGTTTATTGTGTTTACAATTGCATATCTTCAGAGCATAACTGATTCACTGAAAACAAGAGTGCGCTGGACAGTGGAGGCATCTCTGCACAGGCTTTTCCCTAAAGCCAGGAATAATCCCCTGCAAGAGATCCAGTTTGATGAACTATTCAGTGTTCCCAAGCCTCATATACTTGCGGGAGATCAGGACACAGAGACATCTGGTCTCAGGCATTTTCGCTCAGGATAGAATATTGTTCTCCCCTGGGGGGAACTTGTTAGCAAATGAGGCCAGTGTGCCTGCCTGAGACTGGGGCTCCTGCACTTTGACACCTGGGGAAGGAGTCGGGGACCAGGCAGTGCTGTAAATATGCTCCCCAAAAATCCCGATAAAAAGAAACATGGATTTAACACTGACTTCTCCTTGAACCAGCTGTTAACTTTTTAAAAATAAATTTATTTATTTATTTGTTTGTTTTTATTTTGGGCTGCGTTGGGCCTTCATTGCTGTGCATGGGCTTTCTCTGGTTGAGGCAAGCAGGGGCTACTCTTCATTGCAGTGAGCGGGCTACTCTTCATTGCAGTGAGCGGGCTACTCTTCATTGCAGTGAGCGGGCTACTCTTCATTGCAGTGTGCAGGCTTCTCGTTATCGTTGCTTCTCTTGTTGCAGAGCACAGGGCTCTAGAGCGCAGGCTCAGCAGTTGTGGTGCATGGGCTCAGTTGCTCCGTGGCATGTGGCATCTCGGACCAGGGCTCGAACCCGTGTCCCTGCATTGGCAGGTGGATTCTTAACCACTGAGCAACCAGGGAAGCCCTAATTTTTTTTTTATCAACTTCAATTCCATTGTCTCCAGTTCTCCGAGGCCTGAATGCTCTGACAGTGCAGACAAGGAGCAGATGTGCAGTGGAAGGGTCAGTCTGTACTGGTAGGGGCGAGGAGAGAGGAGGGGAAGCAGGCCTGAATGTCATTACTTGAAGGGGTCGGGGGGTCAGTGACAGTGGCAAGGAACAGATTTTTCCAGCTGCTTTCAGGCTGAGATTTGCACTGCATAATCTGAATGCTTTTATCTGTTTCTGAAAATAGACAGGAATTTTTTCCACAGGCTGCTCCAATCTGGCCGTGGAGACGTGAGGGAGGACGGCCGGGAGACAGTTGTATGTGGTCCAGTAGGTACGTTTTGTGACCCTCTGCCCCCCAGCCAGCCCTTCTGCACATTGGTTCCCTGAGCCATGTTATCTTAACATCCCTTGAAGTAGGGAGTCACACATGCTGGAAATACTTTCCGTTCTGAATTTCGTATAGCTTCTGGTATATTGAGCTATCATTTCTTACTATTACTAAAATATATAGACTGAATGGCCTTTGTGAGGTCAGAAGTACCTGTTCAGAGGGAATGATTGCTTGAGTCTTTACAGAATGACCTACGTGGGAAATGTAAACGAGACAGAAAGAAGAAAATGGTTTGATCAGAAATGATAGTTTGCGGTTGTTAGCGACGCCACAGATCATATTCTCCACCTTTGTCCTACATTTAGACTACAAAGAAGCATCACAAATTATCTACAAAGATCTTCTGGAAAGTTAACTCTGGATTAAATCAGACTCCATCTCTCCGCAGCTGGTCCCTCTCATCTCAGATCAAAAGGATCTTGAACCTTCTAAGTGAACTGCTGTCAAGCTAACAGCAGGGGAATCTCTAATATTATTTACACAGCATTTTCCTTTTTTTCCAATTATGTATTGGTTTCTCCTTGTTACAAGCCTATCTTGTAAATATGGAAACCAAGACACAGAAAAAGGAAACAATGTTTAGGGCCATGTGGGCTGTCAGAGGTGGAACTGGGAATAACGCAAGAGCCTTTTAATCTGCAGATCAGTGTATCTAGATGCAGCCTCTAGTTATTCCAACAATCCTTTACAATTGCATTCACCCACCCACTAAGAAGTTATCAGTGCTGAGCTTGCAGTGAAGCATGCCAATTTCGTGGATTTTTCAACCTGGAGAGTTTCTTGGGCTCAGAGAAAGTGATACCAGTCTTTGAGGCTGGAAATTATTTGCAAATTTCCTCTAAAATAAATCTTATTGTGAATGGCAGCAAGAGGAGAGTGACAGATTATTCTGGAATGCTGCCAATGTCCTGTGTCTCTGGAACTCCTTTGCTGTCCTTATGACCAAAGAACCCCACGGCTAACTCAGGTATATGAGGAGGAAAGAAGGTGAGCAGAAATAGGAACTCTCACAGTCAGCACTGCAGGCTGAGGTCTCTTCTCCGGTTGGAGGCTCTGCCTAGCAACTGCAATTTGTTAAGTCAATGTCTTAATGATGCAGTTCTTTCAGCTCCAGACCCTGCCGAGCATCAAGTGCAATGTCTCCTCTGTCGGCCCCCCAGGAACCCCACACATGGCACTGCAGCATCATGAAGATTGCTGCAGTCAGGGAAACGTGATCCCAGCTCGCTGTGTGTGTAACGCTGTGTATCTCCCCAGGTTTGTTAGCCACCAGATCATCAAGGAGAAGGAAGAATGGGAAGACGGAGAGATCAGAGGGAAAAGGTCAAACAGTTACCAGGGAGAAGGACTGGAAAGATGAAAACAAGAAAGACGGAGAAGAACATTATGGGGAAGTAGGTAGTGGGTTTTGAAAGTACCAGAGCAAAGCCAAAGACAAAAGGGGAAAAGGTTTAGCGGAGAGAATGGAGCACACAGTGGCACCTCTGCCTCCCATATCACAAAGCTCACGATGGAGCTGGACTAACAGCCTACCCCTCCCTGGACTTTCAAGCACGACCATACACAGGGTTCAAAGGAAAGAAAAGCAGAAGTTGGTTGGTTTCAGGTCCTTGGAAAAGAAGTGGGCTGGCATCTGACTCATCCCGCTCTGGTCCAAGCCCCCAGCACACACAGAAGCTCTCATATGAGGTCATCTGAGCATCACTTATAAAACGACTGATTTGGTGGCGTGTGGGGATGGGTGCTTTATCAACATTATTCCTTGCTTTTCCCAGCACAGCTTGAGGTGGGTAGCACTGCAGTTCTCACGTAATAATAAATAATTTTATGGACAGGAAAAATGAAGTCCAGGTCATAGTGGATGTAAATTGGTGGCAGGGCTGGGATTGGGGCACCTGGCTTCCAAGGTAGTCCTGCTACCCCTTCACCTGCCTGCCTATCTGTACAGGGGATCCTGATGGTTCTTGAACAGTCAAGTGCATTTTTCCTGCTAAATTACCAACTGGACGGTACTTCTTGGTGATAACTCCTCGGAGGAAAAGATACAGGTAAAAATAACTGAACTAGCTGTTTTCCCCCTTATTCCTCCCCACCCTCTTACCACCCCAGGTCATGGCACAAAGCAGAAAACGCCTCCATCTCCTGGGTGCTCTCAGGGGGCAGCAGAGAGATTCCTGCATACAACGTGCTGGTGGCTCCCTCAAGCCTTGCCATGAGCTTTCCCTGATTTCCCGGGAGGACACAGCAACAGGGACTTTGCCGTGGTGGGATGTTTTCTCCAGCAGCCTTGGCTATGGGAAGCCATCCAATGGCTGTTCAGGAAGTCAGCTGAACCCTCTCTGCCAGTAAGAAGGCTCAAAACTGGCCAGAACCTCAGGGACATCTGAGCTATTACTGGAAAGTGAATCAACTCTGAGTCCCTGCAAGGCCCACGAAGTGTAAACGACATTTACGTGGACGGCACAGTGCATCTGGAGAGGCCTGTGGAAAGAAGGAAGGGAGAGGTAGCCTCATCCCAGGCTGTTCACGTTAGTCAGGATCAGGACAGCCAGCTGACGTGTCTCTCTCAGGGCCGAGAGCTCTGCAGAGGTGGAGGTCAGGAGGGCAGGATATTTAAGATGAAAGGAGAGACGAAGAGGAACTGGGAACAGAGATTGTCTGGGGCCGCATCTGGGCCCAACCTTGCCTCAGGGCTGAGGTTGAGACAGGCCTCCACTTCTCTTCAGCTGGAGGGAAGGTGCCAGAAACGAGTGAAAATGAAGGGAAGCCTCTTCTCTGTCCCTTGCAAAAAGGGGTCTCTCTCTATGCCCAGGTGAGGCTTTGCATATTAGAAAAATGGGCACTTAGGTGCTGACTGGGGCAGAATCTACTTCCTAGATGCCAGTGCAGACGCTCCAGATGCCCTGTCCTTCATCTGGGTTTGGAAGCCTTCACATTGGCCAGATGTTTTCAAGGCTGTGATAGCAAAGCCAAGGGCACCTACAGGCTGCCAACATCCTGCCGAGTCTAGGACACATGCTGCTTTGCCCTCCACCTGGGCGGGGGTGGGGGGGAGGGCAGTTCCTGTATATGTACGAAAGGGCAGGTCAGACCCTGACCAGGCTGGGCAGGGGGGCTTTCTGAGCTGAGGGCCTTTCTTCTCCCTAACAACACCCCCGCATCCACTGCCCCCAGATTACCTCCACGCTCAGTTTCCCTCTTCGTGTTCACATAAGGGGCCAGGCTCAGGGGTGCACTTTGGGAAGAAGGCTGCCTGCCCACCTGTCCACTTTTTCCAACACACACACACACACGCATGCACGCACGCACGCCTGCAAGATCTCCACTCTTGACTGACTCTATCAGCCCAGTCTCATTTCCTTCCACGGCAGGGCCCTCGGAGCCCAGTGCCGAGACGGTGTGTGCTCTAAAAATAACTGTGTCCGACATGATGGATGGGAAGGCTTTGCTCTCCTTTTCCTGCCTCGGCGTCGGGGTCTGAATCATGCTGGGAAATGACATTCTGTTAACACAAGCACTTTTGCTTCCTCCCATGCTCTCTCCCCATCCGGTGGGGGCCCTGGCTGGGACTGGCTTTCAATGTTTAAAGCCTCCCTGGGGGTCCATTCAATACCCCATCCACTGACATTAAGGAAAGCTGTGGATAGAAATGGAGGGAAGCATCCTGCACCTCCCTATGGGATGCTAAGGATGTGCTGAGGCACAGACACGTCCCCACCTGACTCCTCCAAAAGAGGCCCAGAGCATCAGATGCCCAGAGGCCCCCGGGGTCAGGAGCAACCTCAGCCCAGCCCCTGGCTCAGGGAGCCGCTCAGTAGGGACTGTACAAAGGAAAGCCACCTGCACCCAGACTTGCTGGGGAGCAGACTTCTCAGCAATGCAGGGGAAGAGTTTTTGGAAATACACTTTAAAACTTCCCAGATTAAAGGAAGTCCGGCTTCTCCTGACCTTGTTCTGAGTTCTGTGAAGCCACGGGTCCTGCTCGGCTTATCTTTGCATCCCCAGAAACTCAACCACCGTGCCTGGCTCAGAACAGGTGTTTGATAAGTTCGTTTTGGTTTCAAAGGAATAAATAGCACCTAGAGGGTCTCAGTGAGAGAATGTGAGTCGTTCACCTTTGAAAGAACAAAGCTGGGGCCTCTGGTATGGAGAGATTCTGCAAAGCCCGCACGAGAGTCCCGGAGAAAGATCATTTCCTGCAGTCTAACTTCCAGCCTTGACTCCATCCTAGCTCAGTGCCACCTGGGAGCCTGTGGTGCTCCAGAGCAGAGGATCTGACAGCTCACATCCCCTCAGACAGAAGCCAGCTCCTCTGCGGAGCCGCTCTTCTGGTCCCTAAGTCTCACTTCTACTTTTCTGCATGGATGCGTATGGGATCTTGGTTAATGGAACCCGTTTTAAACGACCTTTTTGACCCCTTATTGAATGGATTCTCTTAACCTTTAACTGGTTCTCAAACACAATGACAGAAGCTTTGGGCTTAAGCAGTAAACCCACAATCAGAAGCCGAGGAAATTCACATTCTCAGTAATGGGAGAGTTTCATTGTTCATTGTTTTTTAAAAAAATGTGCTTGCTGGGCTTCCCTGGTGGCGCAGTGGTTGAGAGTCCGCCTTCCGATACAGGGGACGTGGGTTCGTGCCCCGGTCCGGGAAGATCCCACATGCCGCGGAGAGGCTGGGCCCGTGAGCCATGGCCACTGAGCCTGCGCGTCCGGAGCCTGTGATCTGCAACAGGAGAGGCCACAACAGTGAGAGGCCCACATACCGCAGGAAAAAAAAAAAAAAAAAAAAAAGTGCTTGCTTACTCATTTATTTATTTATTTATTGGATGCCTTGGGTCTTCTTTGCGGTGAGCGGGCTTCTCACTGTGGTGGCTTCTTTGTTGTGGAGCACGGGCTCTAGGCATGCGGGCTCGGTAGTTGTGGCTCGCGGGCTCTAGAGCGCAGGCTCAGTAGTTGTGGCACACACTTAGTTGCTCCGCAGCATGTGGGATCTTCCCAGACCAGAGCTCAAACCCGTGTCCCCTGCATTGGCAGGCAGATTCTTAACCGCTGTGCCACCAGGGAAGTCCTTGTTCATTGTTGGACTAGGGCAGAAAGTAACCAGCGCTCAAATATATGTTACCCACAGACCTGCACATGATCATCTCTCCCATCTGTGTGTCTGTACATGTGCAGGACACTGGGGACAGTCCTTAGTGGCCACCTGCCTGCTCCCCTCCTCCATGCACGTCCACACACTGACCCCTCCTGAGGAATCACACACGTGCCTGCCCTGAAATGAGGTGGGAAACATGTGGGCCTGAGAGCAAAAGTCCACAACCCTGAGGAGTCCAGGAGGGGCCCCTGAGCTGGCCATGAAAGGCAGCAGCAGACAGGCCCATGGCCGCCGGCAGAGGCTGCCGCCTACGTGTGAGCCCAGGGGCACAGGTGTGCTACCTACAGCAGGGGGCACAGTTTCACATGCAAGAGGCCAAGATGGGAGGATCTCTGGGGCGGGGAGACAGACGCTACGGGAGACTTTGATTCCAAAAATCAGGCATAGAGATGCACACCTTCTGGGGGCCAGAAAATGATGGAGGAGGGGAGGGCATTGGGGCTTGGGAAGGAGGAGACCTTGGCTCCAACCGGGGCTCTACCACCAGCTCTTGACATGACCTTAGGCATCTTCATTGGTAAAATGAGAAGGCAGGATTGATCTCCAGTTCTCTGATGCTGATGCACTTTTGTATTCACAGATATGGGAGGAACTGGTCAACAGAAGGAAGAGAACAGCCTCTGTGGCTCACCTGGTTGGTGGTGGGATGGCCCAGGAGGTCCCCGAATAGAAGGCTCTCCTCTGCCTTTTCAATTTCTTGACTCTTTCTCTGTAACTTTTGTAATGGGTCAAAAGCACTCACTCTTAGACGGCCTGGACTCATCTTGCTGGTTAGAGCCCCATTAAATTCCACCCAACACCTTATCAGATCCCCTCCCTCCCTCTTGTCCACCCACCTGCCTTTCGACTGGCTTTTCCCCCCGACTTCCTTGGCTGCTGAGCGAGTGGGGAGCCTTTTCTCTGGGTTTTTGGGGCCTCAGTAGAGGTCAGGCTGGCCCTGACTTCAGAAGGTCCCCGGGCTCCTCGAGCAGTGCTCTTCCCTGCCCTCCCTATCACAGACACTTCTTAGAGGTGTGTTCCTAGTTCGAGGTGTCTCTTCCCCAAGTCAACTTCTCTGAGGCTCTCCATGCTCTAGCTCTCTCTCCAAACTTCTTTCGTGATCACTCCCGGAAGACCTTTCCTGAGTCAACTCTTTCTCATACTGACCTTCCCAATATTTCTTGTTTGGACATATGACTCATTGTATCTCTTTTCAGTCTTGCCTCTTCTCCAAGACTTTCATTTTCTATTTTTATTCTAGGTCTTGTACCAATCATCAGAGATTAAAATACAGAGCATCATCGAGGTAACACCAAGGAGAAAGAGATCATGCAGACCTGATCCCCTCCCCTCACCGTTATCTCGATTGAGAAGAGGTTACTGCACGATCCCAAGAGTCTCGGGTACTTTACCCCTGCAGGTTAAGATGGCTAATAGTTCCCAGGTATGTTTTCAGAGTGGAGCCAAAGCTCACCTTCAGGGTATTTACAGAGGCGACCAGAAATCTCCAGCTGATAAATTAAAGTATTTGCGTGCAGTGCTTGCTCGCTTTTGCTAAATCCTCTCCATTTGTAGGTGTCACTCCCTTGCTGAGGGTTAACTGCTCCCGAGGCTTTTGATCTGCGTGTGAGAAAGCAACCAAAGTCGATCCAGCAGGCAGCCCAGTTTGCTAGCCCTCTCCTTTTCTTCTCTGCTTCTAGATGACATCCAGATAGCCCTGTTCTGAGGGGTGCCAGAGAGTAACTGTTCTAAAATTAAAGGGCAAGGAAGTCTTTTCAAAAAAAAAATTTTTTTTTAAACTTGGGCCCTGTAACTTAACATTTCCCTCCCTGAGCTCGGCTTCTAGGAGAGCTGGTTTTACTGCTGTAAAGATAAATGAAAGGCCGAGTGGGTGTGAGAGTACCTCCCGGGGCTATGGCTGGTGACTTGACAAGTCATTTATTCCAGGGCACAGTCTGGCTTCCTGCCAGGCCCTCCAGTGGAAACGCAGAGAAGGAGAAACCCGAGTGAGGTGGCTGACCCCCGGCATGCGTCCTGTGCTTCCCAGCAAGGGCCTCCCAGCATCTGGTGGATGTGCACAATTAGTAATGCTTTTGAGGATAACGCTTTGGTCTCATGGAAAAAGGAGAATTCGTCCAAGATAATGTCTGGTAAACTTTGACATTCCACCCCGAAGTGATTGTATACTCATGTAGAATCACTAAACAGCTGCACGATCATATTACAGAACCTTCTTCAAGAGCCAGCTTGTCATTGAATCCATCCCCAAATTCCAGATTTTCTCAAACAAAAGGAGCCCTGATGTGGAAGGAGCTGTAATCAGCCAGATGGAAAAGAGGTGCAGATTGCCAAGATTGGAAGCACCCTTTAAGATGCTTTGGCCCAGTCCCCCTCATTTTGTACATGAAAAAACCGAGGTCCAAAGAAGAGAAGAGAATTTCCTAAGGTCACTCAGTAGAAGAACTCGGACAAGAGAATAGCACTCGTGAACCGCAGAACCACCAGGCCAAGGTGCCCATTCACCTCTTAGAGATGGACAGACCTCCTTGACCCTATTCCTTAAAGAAGCTCTGAGGATGAGAGTCTAGGCCAGAGGGGTAGTGATGGAATCTCTTTAGTGAAAAGAAATGAAGTTGTATTGAGAGAGTCTGCCAGAAGGAGAAACCTTGCATCTATAGAGGGGAGAAGAAGGGAAGGTGGTGGCAAAGTCCAGGTTTTACTAAGCCATAACTACAAAGTGAAGCAAGATGAAACAAGTTATCTAGGTCTGGGACCCTGCTAAGAACCTGCATCACGGAGGGTTTTCCAGAGGATCAAACAGAAAAGAGCAAATAATGTTAGTCATTCAACAGCAAGTCTTAAGCACCTACTTTGTGCAGGACGTCGTGCCAGGTGCTGCAGAGATAAAGAAGGTAAAATGCGGCAGAGAGTAGTGGTTCCAAGAGCCGTTTTGTGCTCATTAATGACAATGTTTTTACAGGTGCACACACACACAAAGGCGCGCACATTAAGGCATGGAGTATTTCGTAATGCTCAATTTTTTCTTTTTATTCTGAGATCACATCCTGTCTTTCTGCCCATTGTTAATATAACTTTCTCATTTCTTAACAATATCCTCTGAATAAAATGTTGGCAACCCAATCAGTGTTCTCTTGAGTGTTTTTCAAACTGCATTGGTTGATGAAATCCAAAAGCCTGGCAACCATGGCTGTGGTTCAAAGGACATGGGGTCTAGGGACAGACAGACATGGATTGCAATCGGGGTTCAGCTATTTATTCACTGTGTGACGTTGGGCAAGCTTCTTAACACTCAGAGTTCAAGTTTCCTGCCTGTGACACACACAAGTCCCCAGAACAGCAGGGACTTCCTACGGAAGAACTCACCAACGTTATTACCCATCTTTTAGAAATATTTCCCGTGTGTGTATATGCACATATGTGCACCTATGTTGTATGAGGTGCTATATGGGAAATGGGAGATCTTTAATAGCCTTTGCTCTCAAAGAGTTAAAAATGTTGCTGGTAAGACAGTCTACCTCAACAGTCATGGGAGAGACGTGATGTCTAGCATATCTTTCTCCTCCTTGTCAACAGTTTCTTCGGTTTGGTAACAGTGACAGAATTTTCAGATATTGCTTTCCATTATATTATTTTTCCGTGGCTGGTTCCGGTTTATACTAAGGCTCCCTCAAAACTCATAAAGTTCCCTTTAAAACCTCAC
Organism: Lagenorhynchus albirostris; assembly: GCF_949774975.1. Taxonomy (NCBI): domain Eukaryota; kingdom Metazoa; phylum Chordata; class Mammalia; order Artiodactyla; family Delphinidae; genus Lagenorhynchus; species Lagenorhynchus albirostris. The sequence goes on from NC_083107.1 coordinate 65,580,259, forward strand.
AAAGTTTCACCTGTGCATGTTTATTGCCCACAGGATATGAGCTGTGTCCGTTTGGTTTTGATAGATTTACCATTATTCAACTTGGGCTGCCGTTGCCCACCAGCCTTATGAACATAGCTGCCTCCTGATTTAGCACAGGGAGCTCTTCCCTTTGTCCCTCAGTGAGGAAATACTTCACCTCCCTGGAATTGAGCTGGGTTCATGGGCAATGATTCTTACTCCTAGATTCCTGAGGTCCAGGAGTTTGCTCCAGCTCTGGGCAGTGGATGTTCTCCATGAAGGTCACCAAGCTCTCCCCACCCTGTCCAGGCAATTCCCAGATGCCATTCCCAGGAATTCATCCACAAGTGAGTGAGGAATTCACTCACCTACACGGGGATTGGCATTTGAGAGATGACTAGGATGTTAAAGATGTTCCTGCTAAAGTCAAGGGCAATTCTCAAGTGCATAAAAATAATCCAAAGTAATTCTTTATAATGACCTCAGATTCACCTCCCTGGGACATTCATCCATTGGCTCTAGTCCTATGTGACAGTCCTATAAACATTTGCAGAAAGACAGCCTGTCTCCCCTTTAAGCCAAATGCCACGGACCTGGTTTCCAGATTCCTTGCCATCCTGGTGGGTCTCCTTTGAGGTTCCCATTTGTGTGTGTGTCTGATTCACACTGGAGTTAAGTGTCTTAGGGGTATATATTAGGGGTATATCTAAGTCTTCATGGCTCAAGATCCTTCTTCTTGGGATAAAGAATGGACCTGGATGTAGGGAGGCACCTCAGGGGCAGATGAAGAATGTTCAAGGTTCACAGTATATTCAGACCCTAGTCAAGGAAAGGCCAACTCTGGGAAGTCCAAACAGGCAGACAGAGCCCCAGACCAGAGAATCCAGAACAATCTGGGAGTCTAGGCCACAGAGTCAGAATCAAAGAACAAGTCCAGTGATACTGACTGGGATAACATGGAAGGAGGAAGGGGTCACCTGCAACTGGAGGTTCCTAAGCCACAGGCCTAGGGGATACTGGGTCCTGGATGTGATTGACATACAGGAGGTGCAGGGAGGAAGCTAGAGCAGCAGTCCGAGTCAAGAACTGTTATTTAATTCTGAGCTTCAACAGAAGGTAGGGCCAAAGCTGTTGACCTGTCCCTTGTCTCTATTATGAGGATTCCTTTGCTTGGAAGGGCAGGCACCAAACTCATCTTTGCCTTAAGCACAAAGGTTCATATAACAGCAAAGTACTGATACTGAGGGCAGCTCCTGCTTCAGGAACTGTTGTATCTAGGTGACTTTACCTCTCATCTCTAAGTTGATGTTCCTCTCAGGCTGATGTTTCCAAGTGGTAGCTTCTAGAAGCTTTCATTCACTTCCTCCCAGCTTCAAATTCAGCTGAAAATGAATTTATGTTTCCTAAGAATTCTATATAAAAAAAAAAAAACCCAGAATTGAGTCATGTGCACATTTCTGGAAAGAGGTGGATGTCTAACCATGTGAGGCAGAGGATGATGGAGGGTGGTTTCCCAGAAGAATATGAGGGTGGATCTGGGGAAGCATAGCTGGTAGATGTCCACCACTCTACCTCACTTCAGATTAGCTCTGGATCTGGGGATACCGCCCAGGATGGGGCAATGGGAAGAGCTGGCAGTGACAATGAGTTAAAGGTGTCTGCAACTGGAAGGCCTCCTTTATCAAAACTCAACCCAGCACTTCAGACATGGTCCAACTAGTGAGGAGCACAGAAGAGCCATCTCCATACTCCAGGTCCTATCCTTTAACAAAAATCCAGGCCTGAATTGCACACGCCCTTCTGAAGCTTCAACACTCCTTCTGGACACTCAGGTAATGCCCCCAAATCCTCTGCACATGAACTGTCATTAAGGTATTCCATCTCTACCCTTTCTCATCCGGGGTGTTGTATATTCAGGATTTTGCTTTTAGCTCAGTCCCATTCCAACATCAGGGGACATTTTCTGGGGTGAAGAAAGAACATTTTAAGCAATCCTGCCTCCCTTCATCTTTTTCTTTCTCTGGAAATAATCACAACAAAACCTCACCAGAATTTTAAAATTCAAGGCTTGTCTCAGCTGGGTAAGCCAGGGTCTGACTTGGACAATAATGCCAGCACCAAACTCAGCTCAGCCTGGATCCCTGCTGAGTTGTTGATCTTCCCTGATCTTAATCTCAACACTCTCCTGCGAAGGTTTTTTGGGAGAGGGGCACTGCTCAGAGTGGGGCTTAGGGGAGAGGCTGAGTGATTTCATCTCCCCTGCCCCCGGGCACGTTGTCTTCTTCCTTTTGGAAAACAAGAATCTTATCCTTGCCTGTCCTCCCTTTAGACTCTTTCACTCTTCAAGCTGGAAACATTCCCGACAAAGTAAATTCAGAGGTGACAGATCATATATGGGTCGCATTCTTGTGCCTTCTCCTCCTCTTGGCTACCCTTAGGCTAGAGAGTCTGGAAAGTGTCAAATGATTCAGAAAGTGAGCTGAATGGGTTCTTCATGCTTCACATTTGGTGCCAGGGAGCAGAGCAGTAGCTGATGCAAGAATTGGATAGAGTAGGAGTTGAGCTTAAAAAAAAAAAAAAAGATAAAAAGAACCCAACCATAACTAAGGACTCCCACACAGAATACTTAGGAAAAGCACTCAATGGGGGACAATGCATGGCTGCGGAGCTTTAGGTGCTGCCGGAAGACAGGCAGGGCAGGGCTCTGCCTGCAGGATATGCTCGGTCAATGCTTACAGGATCCCCTCTCTGCGCCCGGGGCCATTGAAAAGGGAGTGACACCCTCAGGCAGTTGGGGCAGTGGGGATGGGGCTCAGCAAAATCCTGGGGTGTGGACAAGTGTCACTTATCACATCCACAGGTGACAAGCAGGCAGCTATGGAGAAAAGACCCTGATGGGCAGTGACTTGCACCCATGCCGTCCTTCAGCACATTCAACAGGCTGTGCGCCCCGCAGTGGTGATGGCGGCCTGCAGGCGTGGTCTTTGGGAGCGTGCAGCCCCTGTCAATGGAGAAGACCACTGGGTCACTGCTGATTCCACCCTTCTCCGTGAATCCAGCAGGACCACTCCTCCAGCCCAGCCACTGGTCTTCTCCTGCTCATCTCCCTCCCAGCCAGCTCCCAGCCCAGGGGAACTTGTCTGGTCTTCCGGGGGCCAGGGGCCCCAGCGGGGCGGTCTGGTCTCCCCCCATGCCCCTCCCAGTCAGTGCTGAGCATAAACTCTCCATCTTGTTTCCTTCAGGGCTGCCCTCTTCGATGTCACGCACCTTTCCTTCTTTCAACAAAACTCTTGTTGTATGGATAGAATTACTTGGTTTTCAAAAATATTAAATTTGGAAGTAAAAAAAAAAATAAACAAACATTGGCTGTTTTCCCTTTACATTCTTGTTTGAGCAATCCTAATTATCCCCCAAATTACAATCCTCCTCCTTGAGGAGGATTAAGACTGAGAAAGTATAGACAAGAAAAGCACAAAGATTGATATTTTGATGTGTAATTACATTACATTCTCATCGGTCCTTTGCAGCCAAATAATTTGCTAACAGAAAACTAACCTCGGGCTTCCCTGGTGGCGCAGTGGTTGAGAATCTGCCTGCCGATGCAGGGGACATGGGTTCAAGCCCTGGTCTGGGAAGATCCCACATGCCGCGGGGCGGCTGGGCCCGTGAGCCACAACCGCTGAGCCTGCGCGTCTGGAGCCTGTGCTCCGCAACAAGATAGGCCGCGATAGTGAGAAGCCTGCGCACCGTGATGAAGAGTGGCACCCGCTTGCCGCAACTAGAGAAAGCCCTCACACAGAAACAAAGACCCAACACAGCCTAAAATAAAATACTGAATACACAATTACTTTAAAAAAAAAAAAAAACTAACCTCCACAAATAATCTTTTTTTAACAATTTTTTTGTGATGTTTTTCATATACAATACAATTCACTCACCTAAAGTATATGATTCAATAGTTTTTTGCTTTATCATATTCACAGATTTGTCACAAGTGATCTTTCAATACAAGCAGTGCTTTAGGAGAGTAGATACTGGGGCAACGATACTTTTTTTTTTTTTTTAACTCTACAAAAAGTCCAACTCAAACACACTAAGCTGCCTCACATAAAATCCAGTCCAGGTGTGTTTGCGGCACAGTCACAAACTCAGGATTAGGGGAAAAGGGAATGCACATTAGTTAATGAGCCCAGCCCCTGACATAGATTTTATTATGTAATCTTCACAAGAAGATTCTCCCTCTAGGGGAAGATATTATCCCCATTTTTCAAATGAAGTAACTAAATTTAAAGTCACACAGCTAAAAAATAAGACAAAATAAAATGAAGTCAGCTAGCTAGTAAGTGGCGGAGCTAGAGATTTTAATGCAAGTCTATATGAATTACAGGCATTCTGTCCACAGCAACTTCTCCTGCCTTAGACAGCCTCTGAGACCAAACGATGGCATGAGACCTATTCTAGAAAAGTTTCTGAACTTAGATTCTGAACTTCTCTACTATTTATGGAACCCCTCAGAGGAAAGCTATGCCACAGACTGGTGTTCTCAAAATGTGGTTTTGAAATTGCTGGTTTGTCTGCTGTGGCCCTAGGTTGAAACTTCAGAGGTTTGGGGGAGACTTTTGCCATGGGCCTCCCTCAAAAAGAACAGGCAATGTGGCCTAGTGTCATGGGCTCCGATCCTGAGACCCTGGGCAATGAATGCTTCTGGAATTATCCCAGTACTGCCCTTAGTCCTGGGGACCCACTACCCAGGGCAGAGGGTCACTCCTGGGGTTTGACCCTGGAGCATCCTCATCCTTCTGGGACCAGAGCAGAGTAGGCAAGAGTCTGTCTGCACACGGGCCAGTTAGCCCTCTGCCCTTGACTTCCCTCTCCTTCCTAGGACTTCTTGAACACTCTGATGTATTTTCTTATGCCTCCCTACCTTCTTCTTTGGATTTCCTTATTTCTTTCTGTTCCAATAAAGCCTTCATGGAAAACATTTGCAAGATTGATAGTACCTACTATTGACACGTAGATGGGAAAACCTCATTAATCCCTGGTGGGAATTTTAAGTGGTGCGTCCCACCTGGAAGGCAATTGGCAATATCTGTGACAAACTTAAACAGGTGACTCCAGTCTCAACAGTTTCAGTTCATGAAACTAATACCACAGAAATACTCTCTCAGTTGTGCAAAGATGTAGGTGCAAGGCTGTTTGTGCTCATTATGTGACCGCTCTCGTCCTTCTATTCCTTGTCTTATTTCAGAACAACCTTCTGAATATTATTATTGTTCCTATTTTCAGGTAAGGCTTTGCAAAATATTTACAAACCTTGCCCCAGTACCATACAGCTAATGAGTAGCCAAGCTGAGATGGAAACCCAGATCTGTTTCACTCCTAGGCTCCCCAGTATAATTCCATTTTTGTAGGAAATATGAAGAAAGTATATGTACGTGTTGATATTAGCGCAGTAGGGAGTAAATAAAGGTTTGCTTGGTGCACTTCATCTTTCTAGACTGTCCAGGTGTTTAACTTCTCTCCTTGCATCCCAGGCAGAGTTAACCACCCCTTCTGGGGTGCTTCCAGAGACACTTGTGCACACACCAAACACGCCTCACCAACCTCCATCTTAAACATTAGTTTTGATGTTTGCACCACTATTACCATGTTTTGTCCTTGGGGGCTGAGTCTGGCTTCTTTGGTTTTATACCCCAATTCTTGGCATAATGTAGATAGATGCTCTCAGAACATTTGTTGAAAACCTATGAGGGTGTCATACACACTGAGCCAAGGGTCAGGGGGTCGGTTCAGGGTCAAGGTGTCAAACCAGATGACCACTGCTGCTATTCCTGGGAAAGGGCCAATTGGGCGGACCAGGGAACTCCGTAGCATTAGCTCCCATGGTTGCCTGAGCAGAGTTTGAGCCCCAGAAGGAAGCCTTCCACTGGCCAGAGCAGATTTTCTGGGAAGCTTGTAAACCTAAACCTGCAGGACCCCTCAAGGTCCAGTACATACTTTTGTATTTGTGACTTTATAGCCTTTACTTTTGAGAGGATCCCCCAAATGACATGAGCTTCAAACTCCATCAAACCTGGATCCACCCCGTCCAGAGCTCCTCCTTCTCTCGCAGGCGGGACTCCTCCCTCCCTATTCCTGGGGCATCTATTCTTTCCTACGTGCTCCTTCAAAGGCCAGGTTTCTTGGTCCTGAGTGTCCTCCTCATCTGTCACCTTAATCGTCACCTTCTGAACTTCAAAGCAGTGTTCCGCAGGAAGGTAGACTGGGTGTCTTGGGTCTCCAAGGGTGTTCAAACGTTTCGGGAAGCCAAGGGGGAGAAACACATTTATCAGTCATCAGACCTCAAAGGTCTGAAATGTCAACTGGAGCTGCACACGGCTGCATTGTACCTACCCGCTCGGGGACACCGAGTGCTGTGCTCCTCAGAAGCCTGACTGGCAAACACATTCATCTATGATTAATTAGGACATGGAGAAACACAGTCATCTTAATGGGTCATTAAAAATAAAGTCATTTAATTGCTTGGAGACCAAATCTTTCAAAAGCAAATGTTTAGGGAGAGGCTCTTGGAAACAAAAATACTGAGAATCACTCCTTTAAACCTTCAGTCTCCAGAACAATTAGCCTCTTCAAAAGCCGAACAGATCCGAAAGCCAGGAGCAAGCAGCTCTGAGCACATTAGGTGAGATGGAGCAGAAAACACACACCCTCGCTGCAGGACTGTCTCTCCCAGCGTGGGGCTCCCGAAGGCTCGTATGGAGGGAGGGAAACTGATGGGTTTTATTGTAATGAAGGGATCATTGAATGGCTCCTGCAAAAATCCCCCTGCTACCCTGGACTCTGCTCACACAGCCCGATTCCCCAGGCGGTAGGAGAGGCTGTCTGCCTGTGGCATCTGGTTTAAGAATAGTTCATCTTTCAAAAAAACTCCCATCTTAGCCCATCTCTCAGCCTCACGTTATCTAGTCTGGAAATGTTCATTGGCCAGCAGAAAAGAGCAAGAGAAGAAAAGTGAGGGAGGAAAGTAAAAGAGAGGAGCGGAGTTAGATGAGAAAAGGGAAAAGGGGGTATGACCAGTGCCACCTGAAGAACAGCAAGGTCTGTGAGAGAGCTATGGCCACGAAGCCAAGGGTATCCTTTAGAAACCCTCAGGAAAGGAAAGAGTGCCTTCCCTACAAACGTAAGATGCCTCCTCCTTTCCAGGTCTTCTCTCCCCCTCCCCCTGCATTTCCAGAACCCACTTCTCCAACACACGATGCTAGTCTTCCAGCCAATCTGGGGGAGTCCTATGAGATGACTTTGGTCTTTCAGGCTCGTGATGGGATTTTGCAAAACCCAAACGATACATAGACATGGATCAACTGATTCCTCAGATACTACCACCTGGGGCAAATGTGGGCCAGCTGTTGAACACCTGGACCACATCAACACTCAGCGCCAGAGGTGGAGCAGAGGCTGCAATTCACTGAGATAAAGAGGAGCCTCCTGGACCAGACAAGCACAATGAGAGCCTGGCAGAGCCCAGTGAAGCATCAGCACTGGTCCTTGGCCTGGCTTTTCTTCGCCTTTCCAGTTTTATTATAAATACACTCATACAATAATAAGTACCACTCTACTTTTGTATAACACTTTATAATTTAAGCATTTCCCATGCATTATCTCACTGGATCCCTCAGCATTTAAAATTGTTTAAAAACTAGCTAATGTCAAATGTATTTATAATTTTCCCCGCCCAACCCACATAATTTCCACAAACACTGTCTATCGCTTTCTAATAAATGCAGCACATGCAAAAAAAAAAAAAATCCTTTCACCTTTTTCTCTGTTTTTTCTAAAGTAGTCTTTCCTCTTCTGGCCAGTTCTCTTGACACCATTTTTTTGGGTTTTTGCAATTTTGCTTTCCTGTCTACATCCCCAAGATTGTAATCCTTTGTTCCCTTTTCCACTTACCTTCGGAAAAAGGTTTGTTCTTTGCACCTGTGGCTTGCCCCTTACCTCCTCCTCCCACACTTATTTAGCCAACTGTCTTCAAATTCTTTCCTGACCAGAGGACAATTAGAGGCACAAAAATAGGTGCTGTTGAATCACCTCCTACGTACATCCTCTCCCTGCAGCTGCCTTCTGCTCCTAAATCTTATACTGTCTTGAATCCAACGCTTCCATTACTAGCCAGGTGACCTTGAGAAAGTTATTTAACCTCTCTGAACCTCAGTTCTCTAACTGTAAATCAGGATACTAGGAGAACTACCTCATATGACTGAGGCTTAAAGAGGTAATGATGCCTGGGTACCACAGAGCCTCGTGCCTGGCATGGAATGGATGCCTATAAATATCAGTTCCTAAGCCCTCCATCGCACTTTCCCCTCTTTTCTCACTAAGAGTGCAGTATTGTGAGAACACTTAACTGTGGAATCACAAGACCTATGTTTAATCACAGCTTCTGCCTCCTTGGGCAGACATTTATTATGATCTCATTTTGCATGTGCATAAAATGAGGATAATGAAAATCTTCTCTACCCATCAATCAACATGGTTGTAAGGATAAAATGGAAAGAGTATAAAAGTGCCTTCCTAACTAAAACATGACAAACTGACACAATTATTACTGATAAGGCATTCATAGCATACTATGTTTTGTCCTACTTTAAAAAATGTCCTGTAGCTTCCTAAGGAGCTTTTTAAAAAAACTGTAATAAAACACAACTATAAAATTTATCACTTAACCATTTTTAAGTGTGCTAAGTATATTTCAAATTGTTGTGCAACCAATCTCCAGAACTTTTTCATCTTAAAAAACTGAGGGAGCATTTTAAATGTCCTTATCCTTAGAACACCAGCATCTACTGTATAAAGATCTATTTCCTTGTTGAGATTTCTTTCTTAAGCCCTCAAGGCTAAGGTGGGTCATTGAATTTGTTCTGGGGCAGCCAGCAGAAGACGTTTTAAAGTTAAGAGCTGTCTGGGACTTCCAGTGGGGAAGTGGGGAGCTCTGCACAGTGACCAGAGATCGTGGACTTTGAACTGGATGAGACTTTGGGCTTTCTTCCTTGGCAATGGAGGGTGAGAATATGTAAAAGAATAGGGACCTTGGGTGCTGAAGAGCCAAAGGAGTAATTATGACAGATATCATTCAATAGCTCATCAGTATTCGTTTTAAATTACCTTATCTTGTTCCTTTCCCAGTGCAGAGGTAAAGGCACAGTTCTCCATTTCCCAGCTTCCTTACAGCGGCAGTGACATGTAATGCAGTCTGGTCCATGAAATGTAGGTGAAAGTCCACTGGAGAAGTCTTAGCTTCCTGAGTGAAAAGAAAGACTTGTAAGGAGAAAGCCCTTCATTGCTTCTTTTCTTTTTAAAAAATTTTTATTGGGATACATTTGATTTACAATGTTGTGTTAGTTTCAGGTGTACAGCAAAGTGAATCATTTATACACATATCTACTATTTTTTAGACTCTTTTCCCACATAGGCCATTACAGAGTATTGAGTAGAGTTCCCTGTGTTATGCAGAAGGTCCTTATTAGTTATCTATTTTATATATAGTAGTGTGTATATGTCAATTCTAATCTCCCAATTGATCCCTCCCCGACTTCATCATTTCTTCTTCTTACTGCCTTAAACATGGATGCAAGGCTACAACGTCATGGTTGCAACCATGAGGCAACAAGCCAGAACATGTAAGCCGGGAGGCCAAAGATGGAGGAAAGGAAAGAAAGTGCCCAAGTCCCCAGTGGAATGATTGAGCAACTGCTTCCCCGACCCACCTACATCTCCACTACTTGAAATGTGAATCTCCTATTTGTTTATGCCATAGTTGGCTCTCTTTTTTTTTTTTTTTTTTGCTGTTGATTGTAATCCTAGCTTATATAAGAGCAGGGGTATTAAACTTTTTTTGTTTTAATAACTATCCCCTGAGAATGGGGTTCCTCGAAACGTCAGGGGATGTGGGAAGAGTTGTCTATTTGCACAGTGAAGAACTTAGGTGATTCTGGGCCTGAAACAGACAGCATTCTCTTCACTCAGGGGCTGTGAGCTTTAGTAGAGGATGAGAAATTTGTCTCTCATGCAAGAGCTAATTTACAGACAAGAGGCTCCTTGGAAGATGGCCAATGTGACCCTTTTGAGACTAGGCCCAAGACATAGTGTAGAACAATGGATTCGCAAAATAACACTCGGACTGACCAACTCCTGATTGTATTTCAGGAAGATGTGACAAGATGGAGTTAAGTTGAGCTGTAGATACTAGGATATCGCATGCTCATTAAACTAAACTTTAGTTACCTATGTTGATAAATTACTGCATTTGTGAGCATCGGGGGAAAGAGGATTGGGTTTCCTTTTCTCAAATATTCTTGGTCTTCTTTATACGTTTCACTTGAAAGGTGTCAATTGTTTCTCTTTGCACAAAGAGAAAATTCATGCTCTGAAGATAGGCAAGGTGCTGCTAATGGCCCTCCTAGGCAAAGAAGTGGGGAGAAGCCAGCCGAGCTGGAGCAGAGATGTGGAAACTCTAAGGATAGGAAGGCCGCAGAGATTCTGTGTTCATCCCAAGTTTTCACCAGCGTTCTTTCCTTGAACAATTGAGTTCCTTCCCAATAGCTGTACATTAAATTAAATTGACACCATCTGGCCGCACCCTTTTGTCATTTTACCATTTTTCCATACTTCTCTACATTTGTGGGAAATTGTGTGGTCCTCAGCAGTAAGGTTACAGGACTCTGGAGCATGGCCCCTCTCCTCAGCCTGACGGCTGCTGCTACCTTGAACAGTGATGTCTCTTGTGACGACTTGCAGCTCTTGGAAGGCAGATACATTCTGGACCTTTCCCTCCTATGTGCCACTTGCCATCTTTCTCTTTGTCCTTTTTCTTGATTAACCTTCTCTATATTCACTCATCTCCATGACCCTGTTTATGGAAACTTCCCTCGTTTGTTCTTTGATGTTTGCTATTTCCGTTCCTCTTTCTTCACCTTTACAGGGGAAGCATACTCTACACTGACCACTCCTGAGCGAGAGGAGAGTTATTCTCTTATTTAAAGTCCCTGGCTTGGTGCCTCCCTTTGAACATTTTTTAAATATATTTTTAACATGTCCTATTTCTTCATGGCCTCTTGAAGAGGGAGCAAGTCTCCTCTCCCCTTAATGATCCCTTTCATAGATCCCTTCCCTACTTTCTTCCTGTTCCAATAGGAATTTGCATATGCTCTATTTGATCTTGCCAAGTTTCCAAGATTTTGAGAATTCCATTTTGATCAGGAGAGAGAATCTTGGTCATCACCCCACTTCCTTAAGCCATGTGACTTTGGGTCATTCACTTGGCTCTGTGCACCTCTGCTTTTCCATTTTCATAAAAGGATAAAAATACTTTACCGTAAGGCAAAGTGATGGATAAGATAACTTCTCAAGCACCTTTACTGCTTTAAGACCTGGACTTCTATGATCGGAAAAGAGATGTCTTTTGTTTTGTAATAACCTTTATTTCATGATTATCCTGTCCTTTTTATTAGCCATTTCTCTCTCATTTTTCTTTCAGTAAGTTTATGTCAGATTATTGGGATAATGAAGCTACCGTAGCACTTATAGTGTTCAAATCCTTTTAATATGCATTAGCTAGCTTTGTTCCGTTGCTAGTACACAACTAACGAGCCTTAAATTCTGCATCCTTAAAAATTATCACATAAATTACGATCATGCTATGCTTCCTCTCTGTTACTCCACTTTCCCCCATAAGATTATATCAGGAACTGATTGCAAAGTTCATATATGAACTTTTACCTTATTCCTTTTTTTAAAATAAATTTATTTATTTTATTTATTTATTTTTGGCTGCACTGGGTCTTCACTGCTGCTCCCGGACTTTCTCTAGTTGCAGCAAGCGGGCGCTACTCTTCGTTGTGGTGCACAGGCTTCTCATTGCGGTGGCTTCTCTTATTGTGGAGCACGGGCTCTAGGCACGCGGGCTTCCATAGTTGTGGCATGTGGGCTCAGTAGTTGTGGCTCATGGGCTCAGTAGTTGTGGTTCGCAGGCTCCAGAGCGCAGGCTCAGCAGCTGTGGCGCACGGGCCCAGCTGCTCTGTGGCATGTGGGATCTTCCTGGACCAGGGCTTGAAACCACGTCCCGTGCATTGGCAGGTGGGCTCTCAATCACTGCACCACCAGGGAAGCCCTACCTTATTCTTTTTAATGGCTACATAATATTCAATTGTATGGATGTACCATAATATATCTAATCAATCTCCTAAAAATGAGATAATTAGATTTTCAGTTTTTTGCTATCATAAATAATACTGCAATGAATATAATTGTACATATATATTCATGCAATTATTTCTGTAAGATATTTTCCAAGATGTAGGATCACTGCTTCTAGGATAGGCTTACTCTTAGTTTAATAGCACAGAGTCCAAAATCTTTCCATCCATATATTACTTTTTAACATCTGGCTGTCCCTCTTCCTCATGACAACTGAATTCTTCTCTATTTAAAATATGGCATTGTCCTGAAATAGATATGTTCTTCCTTCAATAAAAAAAATTCTAATTCTGAAAGTTTATAGAAATAATTAAGGATGAATACAGAGATCAGCTATAAGGACTTTAACAAAATTGTCATCATTATTAGTATGTACCTATTATGTGCCAGGTATTGTATAAAATGTTTAAAATATATCATTTCACTTAATTCTAACAACAAGTTTTAGTGTATGTATATTATTAAACTCATTCCACAGATGAAGAAACTGAGCCTTAAAGAGATTAACTTTCCCAAAGGTATACAGTCAACATGCAAGGAATCTGGGAGCTGAACTTAGAAGTCTTGTCACTGGAATCCACAGGTTTAACCTTGACATCAACTCCTTATGTCACAGTATGCAGTAAAGAAATGTTGGAAATAGTCTAACTATCCAAAAATAAAGGAATAGTTAAATAAATATGATATACTTTTACAATAAATATTATATGTAGCCATTAAAATTGCTGCTCAAATTTATTTATTGTTCCTATACAACAATATATTCCTGACATGATTATTTAATGGTTATTTAATAAGACATTGCAAAATGGCATGAAGATGAGCCCATATTTGTTTTTTAAAAAAGGTGAGTGAACTTAGTTCCTTCAATCTGCACAGAAGAATTAGAAGAATGTTTGCAAGATTACCTTTGGGTTGGTAGGATTGAGAATATTTTTAATATTATTGGGTTGGCCAAAAAGTTCATTCAGGTTTTTCCATAGGATGTTACAGAAAAGTCCGAATTGGGCTTACCTGATGGCTCAGTGGTTAAGAATCCGCCTGCCAATGCAGGGGACACGGGGTTCGAGTCCTAGTCCAGGAAGATCCTACATGCCACTGAGCAACTGAGCCTGTGCGCCACAACTACTGAGCCTGCGCTCTAGAGCCCACAAGCCACAACTACTGAGCCCATGTGCCACAACTACTGAGCCTGCGCTCTAGAGCCCACAAGCCACAACTACTGAGCCCATGTGCCACAACTACTGAAGCCCACACGCCTAGAGTCCACGCTGCGCAACAAGAGAAACCACCGCAATAAGAAGCCTGAGTACCGCAACCAAGAGTAGCCCCTGCTCGCCGCAACTTGAGAAAGCCCGCATGCAGAAACGAAGACCGAATGCAGCCATAAATAAATAAAAAATTTATATTAAAAAAAAAGTCTGAATGAACTTTTTGGCCAACCCAATATCTTTTGGGTTTATTTCTTCTGATTACTTTTCTATAATGATCATATATTACTTTTGTAATAAGATTAAAATGAAGGCTTTAAAAAATAATAAAAAAGAGATTCAGTTTTGCTACAGAGGTGTTTTTGTTTTTACATATTGCAGAGGAGATTTGATATTACTGAAATGGGTTTGAATTTTTAATAAATTTATTTCACCTATTTGATATTTCAGCTTGTTTCAGGTATTACCTGTAAACTGATATAAAATAACCAACCTTTTCCTTTTGCTCTTTTTGGGAAAGTCATGAATATTTGCAAGTCTGTCCTTTTACTTTCCCTTTCACTCTTTTACTTTCTCTTTCACATTTGTTCATCTTTCCAACCAGCTCCCATAGCTTTTGAAAATCCACATTCCTCTCACAGTCTTACCTCTACTTCTGGAGATGTTGGGCTCTAATACACCTTTAGCTTAACACCCCTGTCTCCTGACACTATAGAGTTCCTGTGGAACCTCTGTATTCATTTTGTAGGAAGCTAATTACAGCAACTATACATATTTAACTAGGGTTTTACAGTTTAAATGTGCTTTTGCATGCATAATCTCATTTGATTTTCCCTGTAGGTCTTTATAGGAAGTAGGGAAAACCTCATGAACCCCATTTTGCCTAAGAGAAAACTGAGCTTCATCAAGCTTGACTTCACTAAAGCCACACACCTAGCAAGTTGGCAATGCTGGAAGCAAAACCTAGGTCTCCCGATTCCAGGCTCTTGATTCCAAGTTCCTCTTTCTCTCTACATTCTATAATATCTCTGAATAGCTATCAAAGGCCACCAGCTAGATGGCAAATATTCCTTAGATCTAAAGTCTTATACCTTAATTGGGTGAACAGATCTTTTTAACACATCCAAAATGGAACCCAGGCAGTGAGGCTAATCACTGTAGCAATGGGTTAAAAGGCCACTCTTGTCCCAGACACAGGGCCAGCACAGAGCTATCCATGGTCCTGAGATTACTGCCCTGAGCCCATGCTGACCCCTTGGGCTCTCGCCCATCTGACTTGTTCATTACTTGTCCATTATTGCACCATTTATTCATTTCAATCTCATTGACTATTCTGTCTCACATTGCCTCTATTTCTCTCCTTGGTTATCATTTCTGCGGGTCTCAGGGTCAGTAGTGTCTACTGGTCCAGAGCTCCAAGAAAACATTTCCCTGCATGACTGTCATCCTTGAATCCAGGAGTAAAGCCAGGTCCTTGATAAATAATGAATTTCTCTCTTCATCTTCATCCTCGAAAAATTAAAATCAACCAGCATGAAAATTGTCTCTTTAGCCTCCCTCATATTCATGCCATTTACTCTGTATCTGCTTTCAGTCCTGCTTTACCAAAACTTGTGCTGATGCCTTTCTGCTTCAAGTCTTTTTGATTTTTCTCTTAAATTTGCCTTGTTTGTCTCTTCCTTGCTTCTCAGGCTTTATGCAATGCTTTACTTCTATTGCCACTTCCTACTTCTGGGTTCTTGGTTCCATCAATAGTGAACCAATATGCTTCTAAGTTTTAATTTGTCTTATCTGGCTCAGTGTTTCTCAAAGAATGACCAGAGTATATCTGAATTAAAGTTCTCTGTGGTTATCACTAACGTTTAGATTTCTGGGCTCCATCTCTGGCTGATTCTTCTGCTTTGGCCTGGGGCCGTTTTCCTTCTGGTTTACCTTCCTATCGGCTGGGAAATCCCCATCTCCAACAAAGTCCTGGCCAGCACACAAGAAAGTGGATCTGAGCTCTGCCTCTCAAGACCCCACACAGTCATTCCTATCAGTAGCTATTTCTGCTCTGCCACTCTTTGGCCCCAGCGGACCGTGTATGGCTGGTGAGCTCACTATGTTCTCACATGTATCCCCTCCTGCCCTTCCTTCCTTCTCACCCTCCTCTTTGTCCCCCACCTCACCCCCACTTTTCCTTATTCCTCTTCTTGGGTAGCCTGCTTGGAATTGCTCTGGTGTTTTCTATAGCTCTAGTGTATAAATAGTTCCAGTATTACTATAGTATTTCCTCACTCTTCTCTTTTTTATTATTTCTGGGGGATACACGTTTTCATCTGAGAAGGTACCATTTATAAGACAAAGCTAGTTTGGTTCTAATGATAAAGTTGTGCGAGAAATGAAATATGTATTATCATTCCTTTCTTACATGGAATCTGAGATCTGGAAAACTTTATGTTCAAGGTCAGTGGCAGAAGTAATACTAGAAACATGGTCTCAAGACTTTTGTATAACAATTCCATTCCACAAATACTTCCTGAGTCTCTACTATGGGCAAAGCATTGAATTAGCCACTAGAGATTCAAACATGGAGAAAAACTGCCCTCTCTGGCTTCATGAACCTTCCAGTGGTAACGAAGAAGTTAAGAAATGCCCAAATAACATAACACCAGGAGGTGTGTGCAATGCTTCAAGCTCTTATACATTTACTATGAAATATGAGAACCTTTAGGAGGGAAGAAATGCTTTTATGCTTTTAACTAGAAGGTAAGGAGAGATGGCACAGGGAGGAATTCTCGGGCATGTCGAGTTTGATGCGGGCATTGAAAACCATGTGAGAATTTCCGGTGGCAGTACATTGCATGTTTGAAGAATGTTCTGGGGATTTCAAGCACGGAGTTGAGAGATTTGAGAAGTAAGTTTAGGGAGATAACTGAGGCCACATCATGTAAGGGCTTCAATGTCAAACTAACTTGGAGGTGGGTGGGGAAGTCTATGACTCATCATTAGACCAGGCTGCCTTCACACATGCATGGGATAAACACGGTACCTGAAGTATCATTTTACAAATAATAGCACAGATTCAGGCACATGAAATGAAGAATTTACCCAAATGGAGGATGAGACAAGTACAAATGTCCCTGAGCAAGGTGCTGGCAGCCATCCTGAGCATCAAGTGATGACTCAACACTCCAAGAGTGGCCCTGGAGAGGGCAGGCCCTCCGTCTCGAAGAGAGAGCTGACACATGCTGCCTAGGGCTGGTGTTGGCTTTCTGATGGGTGTTCTGAGCCTGAACTATAGCATTTATGGCCTGAATCTTGGGATCTTTTTGTGTCTTTCACATTGTAGTAGTGGTAAATAAAAATTCCTATAAATGCTTCAAGCCACTTAGGCAGTGAAATGGGGGAGTGTGGAGAAAGGTGATGTTTAAGTACAAGGCAAAGAGCTGACTTTCCTAAAGCATGTATTAGCAGCATGTGGCTAAAAATAGCCACCTGTTCCATGTCGGATTCCAAATTGGAAGAGCTCTTTACATACCAGATTCAAAAGAGCATCTGTCTCCCGGTAGCCATGGAAACAGGCATCCCTGAATAAATGTGGAGAGATGTTTTCAGAATGGGGCTGGGAAAGGAAGTGGACAAGACAGCCTCTGGATAAGGGGTGAGGCTTTCTGTTCCTCCCCTGAGTTGAAGCCTTATCTTTCTTTCCTACTTCCCAGCCCTTCTAATTTTGCACAGTCATTGGTTCTTATCTTCTCTGAAGAAATAGCTTCTATAGTTAGTGCCTGTCCAATGGGCTAGACAGGGAGAGGAGATGGGGAGAAGGGTCAGACATTCCCACTGGCATGAAGAGATGGGATGGGAGGCCAAGCTGCTTGGGCTCAGAATCTCATGTATGCTATATTGTTTTGCTGTTTGCATATTTCCTTTGTCGATGGTCCCCTTAAAATGTATTTGTCCCTTCATGTTAACTATATTAAGTGCTGTGGGTCTGTCTTCTTGTTTCTATTGCTTTGTATCCTTTGTCAACTCCTTGAGGGCAGGAAGTCCTCTTTCTAATTCCACTTATAGCATGAAAACACTCCTCCAATCTGTCAGTGTTGCTTGCACAATACAGCAGCATAAAATTCTCTTAGGACTCGGAGTCCTACCCCAAAGCCGTATTTAGCTTTCCACCTGCCAATTCTTAGAATCCCCAATTCTGACAAATGGTTGAATTGTATTAAGCAGGACTCTGTTGTTACAGGTCCTCCTTGAAGACAATTGTAAGTTATAAATAAGACCACTCCAAACCGCTGCTCACAGTAAATGCTCTTAAGTGTATGAATGAATGTAAATGACTAAAGATGCTTGGGATGACCTTGGTGATGAGGGCAGAAATGTAAGGAAGAAAAAGAAGCCAGCATTCCCTGAGTGTGTTCTCTCAGGGAGAGAACACTCTCTGCCTGAATAAGACAGACATTTGGCCCCTGGAGAGAGAGGATTAAAATCAGATTACTAGTCAGGTGAGGAGTCACCAGATGCTTCCTGAAGACGTAGTCAGGAGTCCCTGCAGCATTCCTCAGATCTTCACTGTACAGAATCTGCAAACTATCTAGATTCCTCTGGGAAGAACTCTCCACGAGCACATAGTTCTAGATCCTGGCTAATAAGGCTGTTGAGCATCTCTTTTCCCTGGTATTCTCCCCATCGCCCTCTTTCTTACCTGATGAAGAAAATAAGATATTTATTGAGTATCTACACCTATGTGTCCGCCTCAGTGCATGAAGCTCCAGGCTTGGCAGGCGTGGGACCATTCATTCACTCACTCACTCATTTAACAAATCCCTCCTGAGAGCTACCATGTGCTGGGTGCTACATGGTCCCTGTCCTCATGGGCCTTACCTTAGGAAAAGGATGGGACATCATTGTTATTGTGGTGACGGTTCCTGATGATGATGATAATCGCCCCGGCTATGCAAGAGCAGTGCACAAGGCAGCCCAGTTTAATGCATAAGTATATTAACTATATTTTCTTATCTTCTCTATTCTTGATGCTCTGGCGTATGGGGCCCAGCTGATCCTGCAGAAAGTGACTCTCCCAGGACTAGCTGATTCCTAGAGACAGCAAATAACTCCCCTGTGAGTGTGCCTATCATATGCAAACCTACCAATCCAGAGCCCAGAGCTGCCTACTACCTCCTTCATGGAGCTCTCACAGGTTGAGCCACTATCTCCTGCCATAATCCCCCAGGGCCAGGTACCAGGCAACTAGGGGCAGTCCCTACACCTGTGAGGTCCCTGAAATTACTCAAACTAGTCAACCCGTGTGGCCTGCTTACCCTGTTTCACCCATTCCTTCCCAGGAAAATTGCAATAAAGGCTCTTTCCCATGCTTTCCCCTCACTCCTTTGCCTCCTGACCAGTCCTGGGGCTACCTGTGTGGCCCTGCATGGTGTGGAGTGCCCCCTTGAAAACTGTAACAAACTATCTTTTCAACAGCCATCGTCTCCCGGTCTGTTGGCCTCATCATACCTGAATAATAATAAAAACTACATTTTGAAACAATAAGAGCTCAAACTCTGGAGTCAGGTCTCCTGGATTCAAAGTCATCTCCATCATTTCCTGGCTATGAGATACAGTCTCAATTTTTCATTTCTACAACAGAAACAATAATATCTAACCTGTTGGGCTGTTAGGAGGATTAAATGAAATAACCCATATAAAGCACTTAACCTACAGTAACTGCCATATGTGAATGTTAAATAAACAGGAGATCTAGATTTATATTTGGGAGCAAAAAGAAGGCAGAGCTCATGCCTTTTTGAAGTCTGTAATCAATGGAACATTCTAGAATCTCCAGAGCCTTCCTATTCGTTATCTTTTCTGGTCCTTATAGCTCTGAGAAGATGGATGGGTAGGTGGGGCACCCATGTTTTACAGACAAGGAAATTGAGACTAAAAGAGCACTAGCTAGTCAATGGAAAAGGTTGGACTAGAATCCAGCTCTCCTGACAACTAGTTCTTTCTCCCAGGCCAGATGTGGTGTGTATGAGGACTTGGCAGTCAGACAGACCAGGCTTAAAAGCCAGCTCCACCACTTCTAAACCTTGCACATGCTGAGGCAAGTTGGAGATCTCTTAAGTTTCCATTTCATCAACTGTTGAAAAGGGAAAAATGATTTTTTTCACTTATTATTTAACTGAGATTTTTTAGAGGAAATTTAATCAAAGCTGGTTAGGGCATGGGGAAGTGAGCACTCGCCTATACTAAGAGCTCTCTTATTTTCCCACAAAGAAAATCTCAAATACAGAAAAAGCTTTCTGCACAGGGTTGTTCATCCCAACATTACTATCTAAATATAATTTGAAAGCAAATGACATATTCAATAACAGGGAAATAGATAAATAAATTGTAGTATATCCACAGAATGGGATAATATACTGCCATTAAAAATGCTGTTTAGGGCTTCCCTGGTGGCGCAGTGGTTGAGAATCTGCCTGCCAGTGCAGGGGACACGGGTTCAAGTCCTGGTCTGGGAAGATCCCACATGCCACAGAGCAACTAGGCCCGTGAGCCACAACTACTGAGCCTGCGCATCTGGAGCCTGTGCTCCGCAACAAGACAGGCCGCGCACCGCGATGAAGAGTGCCCCCGCTTGCCTCAACTAGAGAAAGCCCTCGCACAGAAACAAGACCCAACACAGCCATAAATAAATAAATAAATAAAAACGATGTTTACTAATAAGAGCCTGCTGTATAGCACAGAACTCCACTTCGCTGTACAGTAGAAACTAACACAACATTGTAAAACAACTGTACCCCAATTGAAACAAAGAAACCCCAATGTTTACAAAGTTCATGACAAAAACTGTATTCACAATTAGGTCAATAAATCATGCCTCATGTTGTTTCATTTTCATCAAAGTCACACAAAGATTAAAGAGGCAGATAGTGCAACAAGCCTTGCTGGAGAAAACAAGTTACCCCCCTCATTCCCATTTCCCAGATGCAACTATTTTCAACTCCTTTAGCTGATTATTTGGTATTTTCTTTTTTACGTCTAAGTAATAATATTTTATTGTTCCTTCTTGATTTTTTTAAACTCAGAGAAAGAGGCCAGAAAGAGACGAGGTCTCCCTCTGCCTCTTTTATCGATTTCACTTTGCTGGAATAATTTCTTACCAAAGTGCCCATCCTTCAGGAATGTCGTAGATGTTCTCACTCCACCATATAAAATGTACAAGTAAGAAGCAAGCATTTCTGTCCTAATGTTTGCAAAGTATGAAGTAACATGGGAGATACGTTTCTATTTTAATATTGAGTGAAAAGGGATTTCACTTAGTGTGGTTCCAATTATACACCCATGAATAAAGGGTCAGGAGGAAAACAACCACTACTATATTGAAGGTAGTTTCTGGATGGAATAATTATGGGTGATGTTTTTCTTTCTTTTTTTCATATTTTCCAAAATTTCTACGATGATCATTTCTTTTATTGTGGATAAAAATCTTTGGTTCTAAAAAGATGAAAATCCTATTTACTTCTGTTTTTTTTTTTTTTTTTTTTTTTGCGGTACGCGGGCCTCGCACTGTTGTGGCCTCTCCCGTTGCAGAGCACAGGCTCCGGACGCGCAGGCTCAGCAGCCATGGCTCACGGGCCCAGCCGCTCCGCGGCATGTGGGATCTTCCCGGACCGGGTCACGAACCCGTGCCCCCTGCATTGGCAGGCGGACTCTCAACCACTGCGCCACCAGGGAAGCCCCTATTTCTTACAATTGTTGTAAGGCCATACTCACATGGAGCCTGGTACATATTAACTGGGGACCCCAGGAATGGCAGTTTCCTTTCCTCTGACCATTCCTGTGGCCTCTGCTCCTTGTGGAATGGATGAAGAGGTGGACACTTGTAGTCAGATCCAGGAATGGATCATCAGAAGGCTATTGAACTGCTATTGGAATTTGACACAGCAGCATCTGATTAGAAAACCAAAAAGAAAGAAAAGGGAACCCGCCTACCCTGTTGGTGGGAATGTAAATTGGTGCAGCCACTATGGAGAACAGTATGGAGGTTTCTTAAAAAAACCAAAATAGAACTACCATATGAACCAGCAATCCCACTCCTGGACATATATCCAGAAAAGACAAAAATGCTAATTTGAAAAGATACATGCACCCCATGTTCACGGCAGCACTATTTACAATAGCCAAGACATGGAAGCAACCTAAAAGTTCATCCACAGATGAATGGATAAAGATGTGGTGCACATATATACAATGGAATATTACTCAGCCATAAAAAAGAAAGAAAGAATGTCATTTGCTGCAATACGGATGGACCTAAGAGATTATCATACTAAGTAAAGTCAGACAAAGACAAATATCATATGATATCACTTATATGCGGAATCTAAAAAAAAATGATACAAATAAACTTATTTACAAAACAGAAATAGACTCTCAGACATAGAAAACAAAGTTATGGTTACCAAAGGGGAAAGTGGGGGAGGGATAAATGGGCAATTTGGGATTAACAGATATACACTACTATATATAAAATAGATAAACAACAAGGACATACTGTATAGCACAGGAAACTATATTCAATATCTTCTAATAACCTATAATGGAAAAGAATCTGAAAAAGAATATGTATATGTATTATATATATGTGTGTGTGTGTATATATATATATATATATACACACACACACAACTGAATCACTTTGCTGTACACCTGAAACATTACAAACCAACTATACTTCAATAAAAAAGGAATCAATCCAAAACAGAAAATTTAATAATATTTTCTCTTTTAAAAAAGTAAGAAAGAAAAAAAGAAAACCCAGAAAGACATTAGGGTCCAGAGTGTGGGCATGGCCAACAGCAGACCTCAGCCACCCAGACCCAGGTCCACCCCAACGTACTGGTGACTCAGCCCAGCACTGGCAGCTGCGGAGGGAGGAACAGGCCTGGGCAGGGGAAGGGCTGAGGTTTGTGGGGGAGAGGATTGGCTGAGAACGGGGTGCATGGAAAGGGGTGCAAAGGAAGTTGATACTAACAAGGCTCCTCAGGCCCGGAAGAGGAAATAGGCAGCTCAGTGGCTCGTTCCCCCAGAAGCAAACCCTGAGGCAAGAATTCAAGGGCAAGGAGCTCATTTAGCAAGAGCAGGAAACACTGAAGAAGTGCAGCAGGGACGGGGCAGCTGACAAAGGTGTCATATTAAGCAGCTACTACTGTGGGTGACCGGAGCATAATCTTATGGGGAAATTCCGGGAAATGGTGCGGAGCACACACCTGGCTCTCTCCCGTCCGAGGGGTGAGGATGACAGGCCATGATACACAGTCCCCTTCTGTCGCTGGTTGAGGGCTGCTCCTGGGGGACATTGATTCCCTGGCATTATTGGCCTGGTGTGCATGCCCAGAGCACCTTTCTGTGGCTTCTGAAAAACTCAAGCGAATCGCAGCCTGAGGGAGAGGAGCACGCTGACGTGGTAAGGCCGAGGGGGCAGGCCCTACTGCCCTTGGGTGGAAGGTACCACTTCCCATCTAACAGGTTAGTAAAAGTTGTTTTTCCTCCCTGTAGGATGGTCATATAATTTATTATCCAAACTAGGACACTTACAAAGTGAAAGGGGACACTATTAAACTTGATGCTGGGACAACAGGTATAGATGGGGACGGTCCAAGCACACCAGGTATAGTCACACCATCTCTCTGGATGTCCTCCTGACCTGGGACAGTAAACTCTCTCCCTTTTGCTTTTATGTAAACAAGCCCCAAAGTGACAAAAACAACTCAGGGAAAGGGTAGCTAAAGTATTAACTAATGTTGCTGGATATATAACAAAGACTAGGGAAGATGTAAGAGAGTCATTCATTTACTCATTCGCTCACTCATTCATCAAACACTAAGAATCTACTCTGTCCCAGGCACTGCTCTAGACTTGGGGGCCACAGAGATGATGAAGACAGCATTCCTCCCCACAAGAGATTTATCATCTAGCTGTGGAGACAGATATACAATCAAATAAATTACAACATAGTGCATGGCTGCAATTGAAACCTTTTCCTAAATCATACATGGATCACAATAATAGCACTGGGAAGAGAGTGACGTGTGTGTTTGTGTGTGTGTGTGTGTGTGTGTGTCTGTCTGTCTGGAAAGGCTTCCTGGGGAAGATGAAATGTGTGCCTAGAAGAATAAAAAGTTTCTCCAAGAATAAGGAGAAGGGCTTCTATGCAGAGGATATAGCATATATATAGGCAAGGATGCACAAAACAAATATTTAGTTGAACACCTATTATGCACCAGCGTTGTTCCAGACCATGGGGAATGCTTGATAACAAGATTCCTCTGTTCAGGTATTTGTACACCAGTGGTTACAGCAGCATTATTCACAATGGCCAAAAGGTAGAAATAATCAAAATATACTTCAACAAATGAATGGATAAACAAAATGTGGTATATCCATACAATGGAATATTATTCAGCCATAAAAAGGAATGAAGTTCTGATACATGCTACAACACAAATGAACTTCGAAAACATTATGTTGTGAGATAAGCCAGACACAAAAGGACAAACATTATACAATTCCACTTATGTGAGGTACTTAGAATAGTCAAATTCCTAGAGACAGAAAGACTAATAGGGATTACCTGGGGCTGAGGGGAGGAGATAATGGGGAGTTACAGTTTAATGGGTACAGAGTTTGTTTGGGATGATGAAAAAGTTCTAGAAATGTGTAGTGGTGACGGTTGCACAACAACATGCATGCACCGAATTGTACCCTTAAAAATGGTTAAAATGGTAAATTTTATGTTATGTATATTTTATCAAAAAATTTTTTGCAAGATTTCTGTTTTCATAAACCTTATATTAGAGGAGACAGACAAAAAACAAATGGA
This sequence comes from Lagenorhynchus albirostris, assembly GCF_949774975.1. Lineage (NCBI taxonomy): Eukaryota > Metazoa > Chordata > Mammalia > Artiodactyla > Delphinidae > Lagenorhynchus > Lagenorhynchus albirostris. Next base: position 65,604,589 of record NC_083107.1, read on the forward strand.
GAGATAATAGACCCAATCATTACAGATTATGATAAGTACAATAAAGAAAAAAGCAGAGGGATAAGATAAAGTGACCAGGGGAGTTTATTTTAGTGTAGTGAACATATCGTGTAAAGGTACACTTAGAAAATAAAATCAAGAGAAGGACGGTGGGAGATGGGGCTAGAAATTAGGTGGGAGCCAGTGTTCCCATTATGGAGAACCCTGTTTATCATACCAAGGTGTTTGGCTTTATCCTGAGAACCAATGAAGGCTTTTAAGAAAGGCAGTCGTGTGGTTGGCTTTGGCCCCCACAGTCGGGAAGTGCTGGTGGGTGAAGCCAGATGTAGGAACACCGCTGTAGGAGGCTGTTTCCCCTGTTCTCCATCAGAGATGAGGAAGGCCTCAGCTTGGGTGGTGGCAGAGGACGAGAGTGGAGAAGCCTTCCAGAGTTAGAATCGGCAAGCCCAGGGAACTGGTCAGGTATGGGAAGAGAGGGACAGGAAAGAATGCAGGTTTCTGGTTTTGAGACTGGGCGGATGGTGGTACATCAGCTAAGCGAGGGATCAGATCCAGAGGAAAAGACGATGAGTTTAAAATTGAACGTGTTGTCTGCAGGGCCTGGGAGAGCCATTGATAGCCATTGGCCCTGAAATGTGAGAGTGGTTTGAATCAGAAATATAGATCACGGAGTCATAAGCCTTGAAAATTTCCCAGAAGAGAGTGCAGAGTGGGAAGAGGAGAGAGCCAGAATCAGGATCCTGGGGAACGCCTAATACCAAAAAACTGAGAGATGAAGGGGAAACAGAAAATGACGATGAGAGACACAGGTCATCAGGAGTGGGAAATAGTCACTGAGGAGTCCACTTTGTAGTGGCAGTTCGGAGGTCCTTGGAGATCTTTGTGGATTGCGCAAGGGATCAGGGTGAAGCCCAGTTGTGACCAGAAGAGCAGTGAATGGGGTGAAGAAAGTAGATGCAATGCATGTGGACCAGTCTTTCCAGAAACTTGACCGAGAAGGGAAGGAAAGAGATGGAGGAATAGGTAGAGGTGTGGGGTGAAGGGAGGTTTTTGTTTTTTAAAGAATGGTAACGTCTTTTTAAAAAAATGTATTTTGAAATAGTTGTGAATTTCTATGTCTACCCATCTATATATTCAAAACCATAAGTTCACGTTAATACCTTCAGTTCCAATCTAATACCACAAGTTTCGTTCCGGCCTTTCCCCTTCGCTTATTTGTAACTCTTTTCTCCAACGGTGAGGAACCTAGCTCTCATTATCTGCAATATATTTACATTTGCTCACTTCCAGTATACATGTAAAGGGGTTTCAGAATTGCTACTCATACTCTTGTGAGAAGTAAATATACTAGTTAGAGGATGATATCTGTATATAGTTCATTTTGTCTTTCGCCTTAGAGTATAGAGTCAAATGTTGGTTTTCAAATTACTTAGGTTGGCTATGTTCTTCCCCACCCCCTTCAGTATGGTTATATATTCATTTCTAATAGAGTTAGGTTCAGTCATTACTGTCTGTATTCCATCTGAAGTTCTGTCGACATCCTGGTTGATAGTCTTTCTGTATTACTGGAGGGCATGTGAAACGTTACCATGGTTTAAGAGTCAGAACTATACGAAAAGGACCTCTCAGAGAACTGTCACTCCCCTATCAACCCAAATACCCCTCTCCCACTCCATGAAGGGCGTGGGGAGTTTTAAACTTGTTCGTATACTGAGGAACAGGACTCCAAGGAGATGGGAGAGTACAAGCTACAATTGAGAGAAAAGGGTTCATGATGGAGAAAGTCCCCTATAAAAGAGGAGGAGAGATTATCTCCTGAGAACAAAGGTGGCGGAGGAGAAGGCAGAGTGGAGAGAGGGTGGCTGTGAGTGGCAGGACAGAGCAGGGAACGAGGAAGGCTACTAACAGGGTCAGTCCAAGTTGGGGCTCTGTAGCGGGTGTGGAGAAGGAGGCTTGTGAGGATGGCTGGTGAGAGGCTAGTTCCTGGAGTCCAGGCTGGATCAAGACAGAGCAAGGTGGAGGGCGGCTGGGAGATTAAAAGATGGTCTGTGGAGAAGAATAAAAGGTGGGGTTGAAGAGGTGGATGTTTTCATTTTAATTCCAGATGCGGAGCCACCCAGAATGATGACACCATTCATTCATTCAACAAAGATTAAGTATACATTCTCTGCCAGACATTGCATTTAGCTGGGGACAATGCTTCCTTGGAGCTAATATTCTTTCCTATTAATGACACTATTTATGAAGTCCCACCTATGTGCCATATATTGTATTAACTCTTCAATCCCACAGCACCCATTGATACAGGTTCTAATATCATCCCACACGGAGTGCCCAAGGTTACACAACTTGAAAATGGCGGAACCGTTGAGGCAGACTGGCTCCTGAGGGCATACCATGAACCACAACGCTGAAGTGTAGAGGTGAACTTGGATGCCTGAAGTAGAGATGTAGGTGTCAATCAACGGGGAGACCTGGGAATCAGGAAAGTCTACTACATGGATGCAGAAATCAGCCAGGGTGGGGCAGGAATTGAGGCAAAGAGGAAGACTGTGAGTCAGGTGTCAGCTGAGGGGATCATGGCCTTCCTTATTCCTTCCTCCACAGGCCTCTCAGCCCCGAGGATATGTCTAGTCTATCCTTAGCTGAAGGTGAAGCTCTATCCACACTTGTCAATAGAGATAAGGCTTGAATCCAGTAGTTCTCAGACTCAGCTTTGGGGCCTCTCAGTCCTGGTGTCCCTCTGACCTGGCCCCACTACCTGTTGGATTCAGGTTGACCCCAGCCCTCTCTAGGCATGGGATCCTGGGAGCAGTTTCAGGGTCGACAGATGGTAACAGTGACTGAAATCATTCTCTTGAGTTGATCTCCTAGTTCAGACCTGGTTTCTGGACTCATCCCCACCTGCCGGCCACCATCTAGATCTACTTCGACTCCTGGCTACAAGTCTTCCTGCCCATTCTGGTATTACCTGAGTGCTGAATGGGGACTCCCTGTGGCCTGCATGAGTGTCTCAGTGTAAGGTTTCGAAAAAACAGACCTGGAAGGTGGTATATGAGCCCATAGATTGGACACTCACACCCCAGTTCTTTGGAGAGTACCATAATGGCCCTGGGAAGGAAGGTTACCACTGATGCCTTGCTTTCCTCACACTGGGGCCACCCTCCCTCCCTTTCTGAGCATCTCTGGGCTGATTCATACCCTCGTGCTTCAGCACTGTTGAAGCAACATTTTCTGCATCCTCCCTCTGCGCTCTGCAGCCTGCCTTCCTCTGCGCCGCTAGGTGCCCTGCCTGCATCTTAGCTTTCTCACGTGGGTCAGCTTAAACAGTCCTTGCTCTGTAAAACAACTCCTGGCCTGTAACAGGATGGGATGCACCTACTGTATGTTTCCTGGTGGGTGGAACTTCTCCGTCCTCACACTCATCAGTCTCCACTGTAATCCCTGGGCAGATGTCCTTCTTCTCCACTAGGCTGGACGTTGCTCTAGGGCAGGGCCTGGGGTGTCTTTCTTGCCATCATTTCCCCAGCACTCCACACGCAGGGGCTCAGTACACTTTGATAGATGAATGAATTGCATGTGTGCGTGTATGTGTGTATGTATATATGTATGTATGTATACATATATGTATGCATGTGTGAGTGTGTGTGTGTGTGTGTGTGTGTGTAAGGAGGACTTAGAGTATGAGTTTCTGGAATTCTGAGTAGAACTCTGCCAGCCAACGAACAGTTCACCTCATTCCTGCTTTTATCGCTCTTCCCGGTGTAAGCAGCTTTTGCCAGGAAAAGGCTCTTTGCAGGAAAGTGCTCTTTGCAGGAGGCACTCCTATATCTTGTCACTAACCTTAAGCCAGACACCGCCATGCTCTACTCATCTCCAGCCCTAGCACAACTTCCAAATCTTTTGATCACACAATATTTTGCCTAACTTGTTGGTTCTTTCCGATGATCAAAGAAGTAGAAATGAAGAATAAGTAATTAAGAGATGGGGACTTCCCTGGTGGCACAGTGGTTAAGAATCTGCCTGCCAATGCAGGGGACATGGGTTTCATCCCTGGTCTGGGAAGATCCCACATGCTGCGGAGCAACTAAGCCCACACACCACAACTACTGAGCCTGCACTCTGCAGCCTGCTAGCCACAACTACTGAGCCTGCATGCTGCAACTACTGAAGCCCGTGCGCCTAGAGCCCGTGCTCTGCAGCAAGAGAAGCCACGGCAATGAGAAGCCCACACACTGCAACGAAGAGTAGTCTCTGCTCTTCATAACTAGAGAAAGCCCATGCCAAGCAACGAAGACCCAACGCAGCCAAAAATAAATAAATTAATTAATTTAAAAAAACCTGTAATTAACAGATGACCAGATCTCTTCCCTAGCTTCCCCTTCAGTAATCTCGTGAACAAACTACATGAACAAGATAGCATCTAAAGAAAGATCACAAGGTGTCCACAAGCCGGTAAACAAGCCTGCACATAGTGGGGGATGGTGATGACCTTGATCCCCTGACTCAATGATTAAGATTACTTCCCTGTTCCCCTTTAAAAGCTTTCATGGCCAAGCAGAATCTTCAGAGGTGGCTTTTGAGGGATGCTGCATCCTCCATCTCCCCAGATTGCCAGCATTCTGATTAAAGGCAACTTTCCTTTCTAACAAGATTTGTGCGTATTGATCTTGTAAGCAGTGAGCAGAGGGGCTCGATTTGATAACACCAACTTGGGAAAAGCAAAGCCAGTAATCGCCCCCAGGACACGAGCATTACCCTTGTGCTGCCCTGTGACAGCTCAGAGCCTCAGGAAGGACGCGAGGGTGTTGCTAGCCTGCTCTTGCCCTGGCCCCACAGAAGCTCTAGGACAGCCCTCCAGGGACTGGCACTACTCAGCAAGTACTGAGACCAAGGAGGCTCTGCCGGGGAGGATCGGGACGTGCTCACCCCACGAAGCCTGGAGCGGAGCGTCCGCTCCCCTTTGGCACTGTTTGTGTGTCTGCCTGCTTCCTCCCAAACAGCTCATCCCAGCTGGATCATAAATAAGAGAACAATATAGCTACATATTTATAACCTCCATGAATCACTGGTGACTAATGTTTCCCATGTTGTAACCCCAAATAGTTTTTCTCTTTAGGCTCCCGTGAGGGCACAAACCAGCCAATCGTTCAGACGACAACACATATTTGTATTAAAAATAAAAATTTCCTTTCTTAACCTGGGACAGAAGGTTCACAAATACAAACTTTTAACCAGTGACTGGCTTGCTTTCTTTAACGGTAACGTTTTTATCTGCACCCAGCTCAGGAGAGTCAAAGAACTTTTACCCACGGAACCTTTAGACTAGTGTTTGATTAGCCCTTGGAAAGGCCTTTCCAAGGGTCTACAATCTGTTCTAACACCCAGGGAAGATTTAAAAATAAAAATCCTACCCCAGCACAAACAAAAAACCCAAAAAAACCCCAAAACAAAAAACTCCCAGAGTGAAAAGCACACCTCCTGTTTTTCTACTTGGTTCGCTGGCTGGGTCTCTGTAGCAAAGAAATGGTCTTCCAGCATTTTGGTTACATATTATTATGTTCCACGGAGTAAACCCAACTTACAAAAAGAGGCAGATGCAACCAGTTTCCAATGGCCCCAGTGCCCCTGACATGTTCTCATTTACTGCGAATTGCTCCTTGTAAAATTTGGCCTCCTGAATTTTGTTTTTCCACCATCAGCATTCCTCGCCTCTCTTACCAAAAGGCTCCATCACTCATGCCTATCTCAGATCATTTATTGCATTGCCTCTGAGGAATTTATTTCTACAGTGTGTTTCTAGAAAACTCATTCAGTGTCTAAATCACACAGTGGAGGGATCCGGGCATGAGGACTGAGGAGAAGGGTCTGGAGAGTAGATCTGGGGTGAGAGGAGAAAATATCTGAGAATGTTGTTTAACCAGAAAACCAGACTTTCTGCATTCAGCATGCCTAAACTGCTGAGAAATCAACGGACAAAGGCGTTTGGTACAGGAATGAGTGTCTGGCTTGGAGATGGCCCGTGTGCGTGTAGAGGTGACAGCACGTGGGGACGGAGGAGGCACGGCCAGCAAAGCGTGGGCGCAGCCCGGGCAGCAGAGGGAGAATGAGGGGAGGAGGAGTGGCAGGCCAGTGGGTTTCGGAAGGACAGACCGTCTCCGGCAAGCCTTGGTCTCCTCTGACCTGGCTGAGGTCCCATCACAGCACAAGGCTAATGGCCTACACCTTTCCCTTAAAGACTCTGTCCGGCAAGGACTGGCAGCCTCTTCTGAACCCCCACTGCGATGAACGTGTCTGCGAAATAATTTAAACTGGTGATCTGTAACGAGCTGAGGCATGCAACGCCCTTTTGCCCTAAAGAGCTGAAACCTGTGACTTAGGGTTTGAGTCAGTTTCTCGCTCCCAGAAGTGAATGACTTTTCACCTCTGGATCTCTACCCAAGGCATGTATCGACCATGGAGCCAGGCAGCCTTCAAGGAGCCAGGTTTTCCTGCCTGCCAGTTGAGATCTGCCAATGCTGGTTTTACACATTCCTATTAGTTTTTAACAAGTATTTTGTCTTAGCTATAAAATCTCAACTGCAGGGCCATAAATTTACAGATCACGTGAGTGGAAGGGCCTGCTTTAATTTTCTAAGGGTCTCCATGTAGAACTGAGTTCCTAACCCTACATTTGCCCCGCTCCTTCGTCAACTACTTCACAAGTGTTCATTGAGCACTTACTGTATGCAAAGCCCCATGCTAGATACTATAGAAGGTGCGAAAGAGGCCAGAGCCTCCTCTCAGGATTTGAGATGGGAAGGGAGGAAATGGGTACTAAGCAGTGACTCCCTCAAACCAAACTGATGGCCGGCACCCTCTCACCTCTCAAGCCCCATCTTCCTCCACCCCACTGCCCTCTGTGCTCCAACCAGCCACTGCTGTCTGTTCCAGCAGGGGATGTCCTCTCTCTGGTCACTGGTCATTCATACCTGCTGTTTAGTGGCTTAAAACTCTAGTCTCCCCTAAACTGTCACCTTTCCCAGGAAGTCCTCCCTGACTAACCCTAGCCGCCTCTCTCCCCACCCACCCAGCCTGCCAAGTGCTCCTAGATGCCCATACACTCCCCGGGTCACATACTCCATTGCTGTTCCTTGTTTGATTGTCTGTAACTCTTGCAGGCTCTGTGAGGGTGGGGCCTGCATCTGTCTCCCTCATCACTGTAGCTCCAGGGCCCAGCACAGTGCCCGACTGGCATAGAAGGGACCCAATAAAAGAGTACTGAAGGAGGGAGAAACACCTTCCCCGCAAGGCGCGTGGAGAGAGGCTCTGTAGCTGCTCACATCATGACCTGTCCTACTTTATCTCACCCGCTCTGAATTCAGGGTGGCGACAACACACTTCTCCCTTCACACCCCATGGCTTCGGGAGTCCCAGACGGGTCTTCCCCGAGCCTGGTTAGGTCGAAGCTTTGGGGTCTCACACCCCAGCCATTGGCTCAAACACTGAGTGTTTTTAGAGTCATTCATGAATCTTTAGATGTGGGGCTGGCCAAGGGCTGTTGCATCCGGGGACTCCTGCTGGCATCTGTCTCCCCAGAACACAAGCAAGGCCCTTACCATGCCTCACCCGGTATTTCGTTTTAGGCCCGTTAGGACCAGATGTACAACTCTTGTCTTCTTTCCTCCCAGCAAGTGAGCAAACACAGGAAATGGCAGGAAATGGTGACTCTAAGCCAGGAGAAGTTGGCTTTGATTGACTTTCATTTCTCTGCCATATAGTCACTTGGGGACATCTCAGCCATCTTTGGAATCTATATTCATACGCACATGTATACACATACACACACATAAACACACACACACTTATGAATGTTCACTACAGTTCTGGTTACAAAGGCCTGGACGGCATGGCCGTGTAACACCAGGGCAGGGATTGGGGTCTTTGGGATAAAAGCCAGCAGTGGGGACAGCTAGGAGCCAAAGGTTTGGGCCAAGCTGGAGAGAACAAATAACCCCCATCTGGAAGGCCAGAGGTAAGGCCTGAGGTCAGAATCATAGATCCAAGAGTGGGTGTCGGGTGGAAATGGGATGAATGCAAGAGCAGGTCGGGAGTGACGGAATGCTTGGGTGGCTGCCTGGAACACTGAGTAGCACTTGGTGAGCCAGCAGGGGTGTGGTCCTGGGTGGAGCAGGCTGGTCTCAGTGGCTCCCGGCAAGACGTATAAAACAGGACAAAGTTTGTGCCCTCAATGAGCTTAAACATTGTAGGTGGAAGAGGAGGTGTGGGCATAAACAGTTATATGAGAAGAGCCGGTTCGGGGGAGGATTTTGGAGGTGGTAGCATTTTAGAGGTGCCTCAGTGCTGGAAGTGATATAAAATGTGTCTGGGTGAGCGGGGAGCCGGGGGCAAGTTAGCAGAGCTGAGCCATGAATACAAGGCTGTGCTCCAGTTGGCTGCAGACTGGGCTGGGAGGGGACTGAGACCTGTTAAACCTGCTCCATGCCAGATCCTGTGCGAGAATTCACTTCTAGTTGAGTTTTTATCAAAATTGATTTGCTAATAGTACTTAGAATTTGGACCATAACACAGTACGAAATGAACGATTAACCCTAGTTTAGAGATGAAGAAACTGAGGCTCAGAAACATGAAGGAAATTTGCCTAAAGGCCTGTGAAGTTAGTTAGGAGAGTGGTGGGAGAGGGAAGCTGCGGTGGGCCATGCGGAGGAAGACCTGAAAGTCCAGGTGAAGGGTTTGTACTTTGTATGTAGAGACTTTTGATGATTGGATTTTTGTTTTCTGGGACACTGACAATTCCATATGATTGTCAAAGACATATGGGAGCCTAGGACGAGCTCTAACCCTTTGCCCTGCCCTTCCAGGGGCTTTGATATGTGGAATGTTCGTGCTATGTGTTTCTTTCCCACTCAGGAAGTAAAGGGAAGCACTAGTGGTCTTAAAGGAGCCAGACAGCCAACACAACCAGCGCTTGGCTTTGGAGGCCCAAGGCTTTGATCCAGGAATGAAAGAGGAAACACGAAAAGGAGATGTGATATGAGATGTGTAAAATCTTTCCTTTTTTAAACATTCCCCCTTAACCCTCACTGCACCCCAGACCAACACCCCTAACCTGGAAAAGAGGAAGAGAGTTTGGAGAGCTAGATGAACCTCCAAGGTCCAGTCCTCTCCTGGATCCTGGGGTGGGGAAAATGAAAGATCAGTCCTGTAAGGATGGAGTCCAGGCATGGTGAGCCCCTGTGCCTCACTTCTCTGGGAGCCCAGGGAGGGTGGTGAGCCTCAGGGAGTCCTCTCGGCCACCATGGTGAGCTACAGAGCTACGGAGGAGTGGCAGTGTGGCAGGTCTGGGCAGAGAACGCCCCCCGCCTCACTCCCCATCACCTACCCCCCCGGCCCCGCCCCACGCACACAGGTTTCTCAGGCTCTTGCAGTGGGAATGGAATCAAGACTGGAGAGAGTGATCACAAGGAAGCTGCAGGCCTGCAAGTGGGCCTTTAGCAGAAACAGGGCACAATATAGAGAGTGGGCAGCAACATGGAACACTCGGCCGGGGGGCGGGCGGGGTGTGTGTACCAGTTTATGGGGCCAGAGGTGGGGAGGGCATGTCTGACGACCAGACAGGAGCACCTTCCATCTCAAAGGAGGACTTGGGGCAGATGTAGCAGAGGTGTAGCCTTCCTCTCTCCACAGATGTGGTCGATAGCATCAACTCCAGGGAGGGAACGAGGACAGATATCTTGAATTGAATAGAGCTGAGTACTGAAATGTTGGAGAAAATGACTCATGTGACCGGGTTACCTGGAAGTAACTATACTAGTTTTTCTGCATCAGCCAGAACAGGGGCTTGAGACAGAAAATAAATCCACTTACAGAAAAATAAAGAAAATTACATTGTACAGACCAGTCTTCTGACTGGGAGAACCAAACCATCTGCATTTACCTCTTGCCTACACCTCTTCCCATCCTGTTCCTATCCCATCCGCTTCAACATGCTGACCTGTTGATGGGAGAACTGTGGACCTTGTAAGAAGGCACCCAATAGTAAAGTTAGATGGGACCTTAGAGGTTGTTTTGTCCAACCCCTTCATTCCGCCAATAAGGAAACCGGGGCCCCATGACTTGCATGGGACCCTAATGTGACCAAGTGACAAGCTGAGAAAACTTGGTTCTTGAGATTTTCCCACCACCCTTTCCATACCAGCTCCTGTCCCTACAGGTCTCCCAGGTGAGCAGAGCCTCCTCCCCATGCCTCGGCCTTGCCCCACAGTCACAGCTCACGCACAGCCCTCTCTGGGCCCAGGCACAAGCTGCAGTCTCCCTGGCTGGACGGGTGATCCGGAGCAGCTGGTGTGAGGACGGGGGGTGGGGATCGAGGGGCGAGGGGAGCTGTCCAGCATGGAGACCCACGGATGACCCTCCTACAAGCTGAGCCCTTGGCCCCAGAACAAAGCGCTTCTCCAGCGCACCATGGATCATGGCTGCGGGGGCCGATGTGACACATGCCAGGGATTCTCTCCAAGCCACAGTTGCTCTGGAGCTGTGGCAGCCAGTCTCTGCCTGCTGGGGCCTGTGAGCTCCCCCGAGGCCGTGCTGGAAGGAGGGGAAGGCTCAGACCTCACTGAGTTGGGAACCCCAGCTGCCAGGAGACCACCCTGAACCTTGAGAACTTGAGGCAGCAAGAAGTTGGGCCTCCCTGCCCTGAGGGTCAGCTCTAAATCAATGCCAACCTTACCAAGAGGGAAAAGGCCAGTGCTGGGTTCACTCTGCCAGCACTGGGCTTGGAGCTTTGATCACTGTTCTCATTTCACCCTCACAGTCTCCTTTTTAGAGATGAGGAAAATGAAGTTTGGAAAGATTAGGTGACTTTGTCAAGTTTTTAAGGAGAGGATCTGGGATTAGAAATCTGGTGTGTATCACTCATTGGATGCTGCGGTCTTTAAGACAGATCCTTGCATGCCTTTAGCTGCAAGGCAGCCTTGGCCATGCTTCAGGGGCTCCCTGAGTCTCTCTCCCAGGAATCTCTTTCCTAGGAGTCCTTCCCACAGGAACTGGGGTGTAAAGAGGGGGATTATGAACAGCCGGCTCAGACTTGTGGATTCGGGGTTGGGAGTCAGGACATTGGACATTGGGCTTCACCTCTCGCGGGCCACATTCCCTTCCCTTCTCTCCCAGGGAGGCTGTCCTCGGGGGCTGGGCAGTGACTGGAACTGGTTCTCTGGGTCTCTCACATTAGGGATGTTGTAAGCTCTGAGCACAGCAGCTCTGTCTCAGGAGCAACAGTCACTGAAGCCTGATCACCAATGAGTAGAGCTTGATGTGATCAAATACACCTACACCAAAGTCAGTCTTACTGGTGTAGATAGGATTGAGTGACAACCATCATCATTATCAAGCTATATGGAAATGGTGAGCAGTTTCTGAAACTGATTCTATGTTCCTTTTACACAACTCAGACAAATGTTTACTTTTTCTATTCTCACTTGGTTGGCTCATAGGTTATAATCTATGCTCAGGGTTGACAGTTTTCCTTGGTATTATGAATGGTTTCATCTTCCCTCTACTCCCACTGCTCATACCCCCTTCACACACACATTCAAAGGTAGAGGTTGGCACTGCCGCTATCTAATAGCAGGGCCCTTGCCAGCCCCTCCCACGGTCCAGGGATGAGGTTCCTGGTGCTTCCTCTTAAGTTTATTGATGATTCTAGCTTCTTCTGCCCACACCATCCCCCTGCCACACAGACTCACACACACATACACATGCCTGAGCGTGCCTTCTGACATGGGAGGAATCCTTAAAATACCATTTATGCCCACCCCAAGCCTTGCCTGCTAGATGGGCTCCAGGTGCAGAAACTTGGGCCCTGATGCTGTGGAAGGTCCATCCATAAGGTCACAGGCTGGAAAGATCCCCTGCATCCTCCCTTCAGGCCCTCAGCTGTGTCTTCTCTTGTTCCCTGAAGGGTTAAGGTGTCCTGCAGTGACTAAGCAGGTCCAGAGCCTGGTTCACTGGTGGCCTGACTCAGAGAGCAGCAGTTTGTGGTTCCTCCGCAACATCCTGTTGTGAAGGATGCTGTTCCCTGTTTCCGAGGACCTGCTCTAATCCCCAGGCAGGCAGAGGAAGTAAGGAACGGGAAACAGCCTCGGGGTTTAGATAAGAGCCTGGCCTTGGCCTCCTGCCTGTGGGACAGCTTTCTTGGGCCCCTTCGGCTCCCCAGGAGCAGAGCGTGCTGTGGACGGGCTCTTGTGGTCTAGGCCAGAGAGCAAAGGAAAGGTAGTATTGGCACATGCTAAAAATAGGCCCTGTGGTTATTTTAGAGTTGTTTTGCTTGAATTGGAGGAGCAACTCGGATTTTGCTCAAACTTCCTGTCAGTCCCACGGGTCTCTTCCTCTGCAAGCTCACCCTCCTGTCTGGAGGTGTTCAGAGGGTTCTATCTAGGACCCGCGGGCATTTTACATTCAGGCTTTTCATATACACAAGCAAACACACAGAACTGAAAAGTTTCACAAATGGTACTTCCCTCTACCAAGTACAACGAGCTTTATTTTCTATCCTATGCTAGTTCATTTTTTTTAAACTCCCGCTTATGACCCACTCATGAATTTCATGACCCACTAGTGAGTAGCACCTACAGTTTGAAAAACATTCATCAGTCTATCCTTCCTTTTTTCTTTTCTCTGATGCCATCACTAATCAGTCACATGGCTTTGGCCAAGTCACCTTAAACTTTCCAGAGCCTTTGACTTCTTTCATCCGTAAAAAAAGAAGCTCCAATATCTCCTCAATTCCCTAAAGTTGTGTAGTTTGGTCTCAGTCTTCCTTTAAAAAGAGTCATCTGTGGCATTTCCTGGGAAGGCCCCATTTGACACTCAAAGCGTCAAGTTCAAATCAAAAAGGGGTTGGTGTCTTCCTCCCCTGCTCTGGCTACGGCTTTGTGGTAAAGAGTCGAGCTCTGCTCCCAATGTTCACAGCAGCATTATTCACAATAGCCAAGACATGGAAGCAACTTAAATGTCCACTGACAGATAAATGGATAAAGAAAATGTGGTGTGTATACACATACACACAAACACACACACACACACACACACACAATGGAATACTACTCAGCCATGAAAAGAACGAAATAATGCCATTTACAGCCACATGGATGCAACTAGAGATTATCATGCTAAGTGAAGCCAGAAAGAGAAAGACAAATACCATATGACATCACTTATATATGGAATCTAAAAAAAGTGTTACAAATGAACTTATTTACAAAACAGAAATAGACTCACAGACAGAAAACAAACTTACAGTTACTAAAGGGGATAGCGGGGAGGGGAGATGGATAAATTAGGAGTTTGGGATTAACAGATACATGCTACTGTATATAAAATAAACAACAAGGACCTACTGTATAGCACAGGGAACTCTACTCAATATCTTGTAGTAAGCTATAAAGAATCTGAAAAAGAATATATATATGTATAACTGAGTCACTTTGCTGTACACTTGAAACTAACACAACATTGTAAATTAACTATACTTCAATTAAAAAAAAAAGAAAGATCTGAGTTTGGAGATGGGCAGATCAAACCCCAGGTTCCCACAGGTGAGTGGTGTGGCTTCCTTGACCTGTCTGTGCCTCAGTTTCCCCAAATACAGATGAGGATGATTGTGTCCCATAGGTTGTTTCGGGGGAAGGGTTAAATAGTTCACTGGCCATGCAGTCCTGAGCTCTACTTCCCTCCCCTCCCCACATCTTCTTTCCTCTCTCTTTCCCTCTTAGGTTTACTCAACTTCTTTGTGGAGAAACCTTCTCAACACCATGTCCTCTGTCTAGAGTTTTACAGTTTGCAGAGCGCGTAGCGTACACCGTGGTCCTCATAAGGACTCTGCGGTTTGGCGGGGGAACCGTGATGCCCATTTTGTGGATGAGGAAAAGGAGACCAAAGCAACTCGTTCACGGTCTTTCAGCTATTAGAGACCGTAGGCTCAGAGCTTCTCATGCCAGAGTCGCTGGTTTCCCCTGCAAACCCATTAACTTAGTACAGCCTTGAGTGGAGCCCTTGACCTGGGGAGGGGCTGCTGGTGGTGATGGGATGAGTAACCAGGTCTGATCACAGGCAGATCTGACTTCACACAAGAGTGTTAATTATTTTTGTGGACAGTTGCCAAACATTGCTTACAACAAGCGTAGAAAAGGTTTTGACTCATTCTGACCTTTGCTATAGTTTCCAATGATCATATTTGTTCATTTACTTATTTTTATCTTTTTCCCTCTCCAAGATATACACTCTCTCTGCGCAAAGACCGGGTTTGCTTAGTCATGACTGTATCTGCAATACCTAGCATGGGGTCTGGCCCAAGAAATATTTCTTGCAAGACAAATGTTTGTTTTGACGAAATGACTAAACGTGCCACCTGTTAAGAGACTGGGGTGGGAAACTTTATCTTTATTTATGTGCCTTATTTAATATCTGTGTTCCCTGACCTTGATGATGCTATGTCTTATCCACACAAAGTGAACGGGAAAATGGTGGCAATTTTATGGGTAATTCGAGCAGAAGATACACCACCCACTCCAACTTCAATTACCTGGTTATTTTAGGTGGAAGTAGCTTAAAACCTGAAGAACTGGAATGATTGCTTTCTTTCTCAATTTCACTTGATTCGTGCAGTCCTAGCTGCAGACAGATGTGGAAATGCTTCCCTGTTTGGAACATGTCCTCACCCACCCCCATGAGACACAGCACACAGGCATGGTACACACACAGGGACGAAGGAAAACAGGAGTGGGAGAGTGATAGGAGAGAGGGTGTCCAGGAGGCTCGCTTTCCGCCAGAAGAACCTGCATGCCTGGCCTTCCCCAGCATTCAACTTCCTCCCCCAAGTGTGCATTGCCGGAGCGAAGGTAATCACTCCTTGACCTTGGCAAACTGGACTAGCTCCGAGCTGGACCCTTGCGGGCAGAAAGGACTGGGTTGGCAGACACAGTTCTAAAGCAGACACATTCTTCAATTTGGGATTTAAAAAAAGAACAGAAAAAATTCAAGCCCAAGCCAAGAAGTTTAGCTTTGTCATGTCAATAGTATTTAAAGATGTTATTTGGCCGGAACTGGAAGTTCTGCAAATGAAAAACAACTTGGCTCTCTTCTATCCCTTCCTTCCCTCTGCCTGCTGGTTCCCAGCTCCATCCTTAGCTCTCCGCTGATGCCTCACCTCCTGATGTGGTCTAAAGGCACCTCTCATTGGGGAAATTGTGTATTTTTTTTTTTTTTTGCGGTATGCGAGCCTCTCACTGTTGTGGCCTCTCCTGTTGCGGAGCACAGGCTCCGGACGCACAGGCTCAGCGGCCATGGCTCACGGGCCTAGCTGCTCCGCGGCATGTGGGATCTTCCCGGACCGGGGCACAAACCCGTGTCCCCTGCATCGGCAGGCAGGCTTTCAACCACTGCGCCACCAGGGAAGCCCGAAATCGTGTATATTTGAGGCCCGCCTAGCTCATGCCCTGTTCTCCCCAGACCCACCCCGTGCCACTTGCTCCTGAGCAATGGGGCTCTCTCAGGGGACCCACCAGTCCCCTGAGAAGAATGTCAGTGGGATGGGGGCAGAGCAGCTTCTTGTCATTTTAGGGAAGGAAAAATGGAGGCCAAAAGAAGGAAGGAACAGGAGGAGACACGGCAGGTACTGCCCACCTTGTACTGAGCAGGCAGTGAGTTGCTTTACGTGATAACGTATTCAAAGCTCAGACACCCTGTGAAATCGTTACTGTAGGCGGTTATATCTCTATTTTACAGATGAGAAAACTGAAGCTCAGAGGGGTTAAGCAAGTTATCTAAAGTCACATGCTTAGTACATGGCCAGATCTTTTGGATTCCAAAACCACGTGCTTTCAACCACGTACAGGGAAGTGATTTGTCCTAAGTCACGGAGCCATCTGAGGCCTGTATCCAAATGCATTCAGCCCTCATTTGTTCTTGCCTCCGAGCCTTTGCTGACAAAGTTCCCTCAGCCCCTGTCAATATCCTAGCCATCTCTCAGGCCTGGTCCACCTTTTCCCTCCTTCACAAAGTTTCTCTCGATTCCCCAGGCCAGAATTATAACCACTTCCTTCTGTGTCCCTACAGTGTGTCTATTAATTAACAGCTGTGTGGAAGCATCTGTGTAGGTCTGACTTGTGGTACGGTTGCTGGGGCGACAGTTAAAGAGGCCAGAACATTCTGTTCCAGCCTGGCCTCAGCTGAGAAGGCACAGGGTGGGGACAAGGTGTGGGGGGTACAGGGCAAAGGAGAGTCTTCTCTACTCTAAGGCTTGGGGGGACACTCAAAACCCAGAGGCCGCAAACATTGCCCTCCACTGGACTCCGCCGCACGGAGGCCTCCCCACATCAGGCTCAGATTCCAGGAGAAGGCCTCCTTCATCCTGTTGGGAAGTCAGCAGCACAGGAAACATTGGGGGATAGAAGTTCTGAGCTTCCTCAAAGCAGGATATGGGTCTGCTTCAGAAATGGTTGAGAGGTGAACAGGTGGATCACTATGACTCAATGCTGTTACTATGAGGAGCCACCCTGCTTGGTCCCAGGGCAGGGGAGCTACAGGAAGATGACCAAGTATCACCCCCTGAATCCCCCTGGTTTTACCCTGAGCATGAAGGTGCAACCCGGGCACTGGCTGGTTTTCTAGGGCCTTCCTGGGCTGAGCCCAGCATTTTGTCCTCTCTAGGGTACATACGGGATGCAGTAAAGCTAAGGCCCTATATATACCCCTGCTGCTGGCTGGAGGGTAGATCTCCAGCCTCCTCTTTGTTGCACTCTTCTTGGTCTGACTGTCCACCTTGCTGCTGGGGTAACGCAGAGCAACCAGAGCAGAGAGGGATCCCTGTCTTAGTCCTTTTCTCACCCTAACAGCAGCCGCAAAGATGTGCCTGAGGCTGGGGCACAAGCCCATAGCTTTCCACAAATACCAGCTTCCGACCTGAACCTGGGGACGCAACGTGTGCGTCAGTGTGAGGGACTGCGCATCCCTGTGTGTGTGTATGTCTGTACACGTGTGCTTGTATAGGTAGGGTGGTTCTCAGGCTCAGGGTATCCAGAGACACCAGATTGTACTTGGACAGAGTTTGAAGTTCAGCCCATCCAATCCCTTCATTTCATAAATAAACGGTTTTACTCAATGGGAGTCTTTCCTTGATACGTGGGATGTCAAAAGTATGTAGGCAGACCCCGTGGCACCCAGGAGGACGGGTGCCTGCGCCTGGTGGCCTCCACACCTCCTCCACCACCGCCGTGTGGTCTAGAGCCCGTCCTCTCCTCACAGGGAGTCTCTCCTTTCCTCAAAGCCTTTATTAGATACAAGCAAACAGAAGACATCATTGAGGATGCAAAGATCCTTTTCGTCGCCTGGGGCCCCCATCTATCCTGCCCCCGTCCAGTGTGTGGCCCAGCCTATCCCAGCAGGCTCACACTCTACCACACACCTTGCACCTTTTGTCCCTTCTCTCTTGTAGCCTTACAACGACCTTGCGAGTATGGTCTCATTATCCCCACTTTACAGGTGAGAAGACCGAGGCTCAGAGAAGTCAAGTGACTTGTCCACAGCACCCAGATGGTACCCAGCAGGAGGAGGATTGGAACCTCATCCGTCCAGACCTCAAGTGTGTGCTCTGAGCCAGCAGGGTGGGGACAACTCTGGGGTGAATGCACAGTGTCCTGTGACTCTCAGGCTCCTCTAGGCCACAGAGCTTCCTGGAAGAAAGCCCACCGCTGCTTCCCCCCACCCCCCGCCCCCTGCCCTCTCTCCACACTCCAGAAGCACTGGGCTTGAACTGATAACGATGGCAGGTGCTTGTGAAATGGCTCTGACAGCACAGGAGCCCTTGGAGGGGCCAGCCTGGGGGTGTCTGCAGAATCCAGAGCTCCCCTCCACCCACACCTATGGAAGGGCTCCTCCGGCCCCAGCCCCACTGGCTCCTGCACAATGGGTGCCCCCCAGAGCCCTGACTCCCAGCTGTCAGCGCCAGCTCTCCTCACTCAGGAGCTAAGCCCTAGCACTTCCCAGGTCTGCAAGAGGCCAAGATTCCTTCCAGAGAAACACTTCATCTGTCTCGGAGCCCAGGGCCTTGTCCCCCATCCAGTGTCTTCATAGTTCAGATTCCTGTCGCCATGAAGAGGTTGGCACCTGCAAGCAGGAGCCCTTCCAGCTGAGTTCCATGAGAAAGGTGATGCGTTTTCCATGAAATACCAGGCCCTTGAGTCCTAAAGCCATTACAGGATTAGAGGACACTTCCTCCCAAATTCTGGTGACCTCTGATCCAACCCAGATACCCTGGGTATCCCCTGCGATGGAGATCTTGGATTTCCATCCCCGGCAAAGGCCTGGGGTGGAGTCAAAACCTGGGGACAAGGCTCTGGAGCTGGATGGGAACAAAGGAATGTTGGCAGCAAGTGAAGCAGCGGCTGGGGGTCCTACATTTGAAGGAGTCACATCCTATAGGGGGTTACTCTCCGAAATCAGTGAATAAGGAGGGATCGTGAATGGTCAAAATCCCTTTGACTCCTCCTTCAGAAGGTACCATGTTGGGGTCTCTGACAAACTGCCTCCCATGTAGTCCTACCAGCTGCAGAGGATCGGTTCCCAGCAGCAGAGGATCAGATGCTCACTGTGGGCGAGCGTGCATCAAGGTGGCTGACGCGCAGTCGGGGACCACGTTGTGCGAAAAGTGTGTACATTCAGCACTAGACTCACACTCACCCACGACGCAGACAGACGCGTGTCTCCCGCACCCAGGGCACGTGCGCACTAACCGACAGCTGACCTGTGCTCCCACGACTGCCCCTAAGCTAAGGGTCACACAATGTGATTTGGCCGAGCGTTCCCAGGCCCGGGTGTGTCCGGCTGGGCAAAGCAACAGGACCGGGGTGAACAACACCGAGGAGTTGAGGGGCTGCCCCAGAGGCTGGAACCCTGTGCACCTAGGTCACCTTTGCTCTCCTTTTCGGAAAGTTTCTCATTTTGAGGTGCTCCCAATGGCTGTCTCCTCGCTATGTCATATCTAGGGGCAGCCAGGCTTTGGGTCACTTTCTGGGACAAAACTGTGACGTTTCGTTGGCACGATGATTCTGTTACAGCCTCTTCCCTCTGCCTGTTCCTGCACTGAGAGTTACCGTGTGTTAAGGGGTAACTGATCCTGCAGATTGGATGTCTTCCTGCAGCTGTGTGGAGAGGGAAAGGCAGAGGGTGCTTGTGATGACAAAGCAGTGGCGGGGAGAGAAGAGCTGACTGGGCCTGAAATGCTCCCAGTGGCAGAGCGAAGGGCAGCCCCAGGACTAAGGCACCTGTCGTTTCAAACAGCCAAGATAAGGGAGAGGACACGGAATTGTGCCTAGGTTGCCATCATTTGAAAATCTTTCTCCAAATGACTGATTTTCCCTGAAAGTCCATTTGGAAGCATAGGTAACTGGTGTTCTGCAAATATTTATACCAGCATTTTAAAATTCATTTTTTAATGACAAAAGTAGCACAGTGGTTATTATGCAAAAGCTAAATATCAAAGATACAGAGGGCCAAAAAAGTGAAAGTCCCCCTGTAATTCCATGGGGCTGGGGAAAAAACACTGTTAAACAGCTTAGGATGTTTATACTAGGGTTTTAATCAATCGTTTATTTACATAGGAAAGGCACGTGCAGGAGGGGAAGCACGTGTTTAACTTGCCTTTCCGCTGTCCCTATCTGGAGAGCACCTTGCTGGGGCCCTTGCAGACCAAGCCTCACTGCCCACCTGGTGGCACTACCTGCATTTCCTGGCGGGATGGAGTTGCCCAGCTCTGGCTGCCTTTCCAGTTCAGTAGTGGAGATCTCAGCCCCGTATCCTCCCTCCTCTTCCTCACGCCCCAGTCACATCTCACTGGTGATTGGTATGACATCTGGGTCCTTCCCCAGGACTCCTTTGGGCAGGTAACACTCCCAGGGCACCCCGAGTCCTGCCCTGTCCTTAAGGCGCAAGTATGGTCAGATTCTCAATCCCACTCTAGTTCAGAATCTTCTCTGTTCATTGTTATACAGTAGAAAATGGGCTGAATTTGTGATGGGGGTTGGGTAGGGAAAACATCGTTGTTTCTGGAACACTTTTGCCATTGAAAGAGTTTAAATACATTTACAACTTTCATCGTGAGGTTAAATGACTCAAGGTTACACAGTTAGTCATTGGGAGAGGTGATCCTAAAAGCCAGTCCGGCTGATGACAAATTAGAAGATCCTGGCTGGGGTCCTTACTGGGGCTGTGGGCTGCGTGTCCTTGGGAGGGCTGCTTCCCCTCCCTGGGCTCACCGTCCTCATCTATAAAGCCAGGAGGTTGGTTCTCAAGCCTGACTCTGTGTTGGAATCACCTGTGAGGCTTTAATGAGTAGCTGCCTTGGCTCCACCTGGGGATTCAGATTTAATCAGTGAGGGATGTGGTCTGAGCGTCTCACCTTATGTGGTTCTGCTGCTGAGCTGGTGGTCCAAGGGGTCCAGGTGTGGAGGGCCAGACCTGGACTGCCCCTCATGGGGGGATGGATGTTGCTGTCCCCGACTTTGTTTCGTCTCTCTAGGTCTGGTTCCCCAGACTAAAAATTCTCCCGCCTAAGAGGGCGTTAGAGCCCCAAAGCTGTGAGTTCATATCTCGGTCCTCTCGGTGACCTCAGGCTGACTGCTTAACCTCTCTGCGCTTCCGTTTCCTGACCTATAAGATGAGGAGGGGGGCTTCCCTGGTGGCGCAGTGGTTGAGAATCCGCCTGCCAATGCAGGGGACACGGGTTCGTGCCCTGGTCCGGGAAGATCCCACATGCCGCAGAGCGGCTGGGCCCGTGAGCCATGGCCGCTGAGCCTGCGCACCCGGAGCCTGTGCTCCACAACAGGAGAAGCCACAGCAGTGAGAGGCCCGCGTACCGCAAAAAAAAAAAAAAACCAAAAAACAAAAGATGAGGAGGAAAATAGTGCTTCCTTGCAGGCCTCTTGGGAGAATGAGACACTAGGTGCAGAGCACCGCACACAGAGCCTGCCAGTGGGTCGGGCTTTCTGTCTCCTTTCCTACTTCCTCCATGGAAGCTTCCTCAGTGACTGTAGCCAAGCAGAATGACTTCCACTAAACTCTGTAACGATTAGCTCCGAGTTCAAAGGATCACACGAAAGTGTCTTGGGGGTCACAATAAAGGGAAACTAGAAGAAGGTCCAGGCAGAAGCACCCAGGGGAGATAAACCCTTTTTTTTTTTTTTTAGGCAGATTAGCGAGTTGTCTCTGTGACCTGATCATTCTCACTGGACCTCTCCCTGAGATGCCCAGATGCAGGGCTTGCAAACTCTTGCCAGCTACTCAACCTTTCGTTGAAGCTGGAGGAATTGCCTCTCGGAGATCCAGAGCACTCAGCCCGGTGGTGGGCGCCTCCTCCACCCCTGCCCCCTTCTACATGCCCAGAACAGCCCTCCTGCCCTGTCCCACACACATACACACTGTCCCTTTTTTCTCCCAAGTGCTGCGTTGTGACTCACATTTTTGGGCGCCCTGTGGTTGAGCTTTCCAAGGTTTGTCCGAGGGAGACCCAGCTCCTTCTTCAGGATTCACTCTTCGCAGAGTCTCCAGGCCCAGTTTTGCCCGGTGCGGATGCAGTTTAGAAGGATCTCCGCCTCCAGGGAGGGCGGGAGCCCCGAGCAGGGGAACCAGACACACCTGCGTTCCCTCCTTTGCTTTCCACTTGTGAGCTCTGGGACCTTGGGCCTGGGGTTTTGCCTCTTGAGAGGAGCTCAGACACACGTTAACCTATTTGACTCCATCCTCCTATCCGGCTTGATCATAGGGCATGATTACTCCCTCATAACTGAGAGAAAGTTGAAGAGGTAGATGGGTCAGGAGCAGAGTGAAATTTCTGAGCCTCCCAGCCCAGAAACCTGGAAAGAGCATGGTCCACCAAGCCTGTAAGCCTGACTCACAGCCCTGGCCCAGCTGCCAGCTGACTGCCACCTTGGGCAAACCCACAGCTTCTCTGGACCTCATTTCCACAGCTGTGTCTAAGGCAGTTGGTCTCACTCAGTCATTCCCCAAAGTGAATTATTTAGTACACTGGTCTGGCAAGCTGCTTCTCAAAAAAAAAAAAAATGTCTCAAGGGTCAAATAAGTTTGCGGACTACTGTAAATCCCACCCCAATTAGCACATCGCAATATATACATCAGCCTGTTAACGGCGCTGAGAGATTCAGGAACACAGAGGCCAGTTTGGCTTTGTTTAACTCACCTTTCCCTAAACTCATTTGACCATGAAGCTTTTCATTCCTATTAACGTCCTGGAGTACTAGTGATTGGAGAAAACCACGTGAGAAATCTGGAGCTGGGGTTCTCAAACTTGAAGGTGTGCGCAAAACGCCAGGCGCTCTTGTTAAAACACAGATCCTAATTTAGAAGCTCTGGGCTGGGGTCTGAGATTCTATTAGTCTACAAGCTGCCAGGTGATGCTGACACTACTGGCCCAGAGACCACATAGTGAGTCCCAGAGGGCTGCTTCCTAAGGCTCTTTTCAGCTTCAATAGTAGAAGCCGTGCAGAAACGGCGAGTCAGGGTCTGGACTTCCAGAGACCTGGGTTAGGGTCCTGGCCCCCCCACTTAGCAGCAGTATGACCTTGAACAAGACTCTACTTCCCTGAACATTCGAAGTTTAGATATAAATAGTACCTGCTCCATAGGATGGCCCGAGGATGCAATAATCTATGGAAAGAAAACATGTAGCGCTAGACCTAGCCCATGATAGGAGCAAAATATATATTGGGCATCATGAATAATAAGAGGATACGATGCTGGCCTGGCCCCATCTGTAAGCTGACACCACCTCTTCGCCTGCTCCACCTTCACTTGCCCTGCTGACTGCTGCCCACAGACCTCTGTCCTCCCAGCATGACAGCGCTGCTATCTCCGTTTAGGAGACTACATGACCTCTCTTCTCTAGCAGATTCTGGTAACCTCTCTTGCTTTCAGGGCATCCGAGGAGCTGAGAGACAACAGAAAATCCTGCTAGTGGCTGCTACTAGCACAACCCACTCCAGCAGAAGTGGGTGACATGAGTCCTTCCTGACTTAAATGGTCCTCATAGACCGGGGGAGCACCAGCCTCATCCCATCACATTATCTGGGTCACAGGCCCCGCCAACTGTTGTAGAATTTGTGGGTGTCACATGGAGCTTCTGTGAGAGTATAGTTCTCATTTAATTCGCCTTTGTGTTCCTTTATAAGTGTTTCTGCAACCGAATTACACGAAAATCTTCATATAAATATATTCACATGGTAGAAAAAAGTCCCGAGTCAGCAAAGCCTGTCTGTATTTGGGCTCTATTAAGCTCCCTGTTTGTATGTAGACAGTGGATTAGAACCACAGCACCCTGGCTGTCCTGATCTCACCTCATCTTGGAAGCTCAGGCAGGAAACGGGAAGGAGAATCACTATTTATTGATTACGTCTCAGTGTTTGGCTCATTATTATTTAAGCCTCTTGGCAGCCCTCTGTGATAGCTATCAGTATTCTTATTTATCAGGCTCAGAGAGGCTAATTAATTTGCCTAAAGATACACAGCTAGTGGGCTTCCCTGGTGGCGCAGTTGTTGAAAGTCCGCCTGCCGAAGCAGGGGACACGGTTTCGTGCCCCGGTCCGGGAAGATCCCACATGCCGTGGAGCGGCTGGGCCCGTGAGCCATGGCCGCTGAGCCTGTGCGTCCGGAGCCTATGCTCCGCAACGGGAGAGGCCACGACAGTGAGCGGCCCGCGTACCGCAAAAAAAAAAAAAAAAAAAAAGATACACAGCTAGTAAGTAGTGGAACCTGGATTAGAGCTTAGGGTGATTTGACTTTATTCTCACTATATTTTTCTCTGTTCCCAAAATACATAGTAGAAGATGACTGCCTACAGCTTCCAAGTTTTACCTGTGATTGGAACACCTGGAGAGAAAATAAGTCCTCTCTCAACTTGATCCCTGTCTTAGGTCAAGTCCTGCATCGGGGCCAATCACATCTGACCATTGCCCCATTGTACAAAGATGGCGGCTTCTGCTCTGACCACGTGTGATGTGAGTGGTGGTGGAGGAGAAAGTGTTAGTCAATGCCAGGAACAGGGTGCTGGGCAGGGTCCATTCTGCCTGCCAGTCTACGGAATACCCCTCATTAGGGGCACTAACTGGAAACAATGACATTGAAAGGGCAGGTGAGAAGGAAAACTTCACGTTGACCAGATCCAGGCACCACGCTGGCCACCTTCTGACCCTCGTGCAGGTTAGCACAGCCAGCGCCCCGCCCGCAGCAGCCTTGGTCATCTCTGGCAGCCTCATCCCTGGAGGGTCCCAGGGATGGAAGCAAATAATAACCTCCTTCCTTGCCTCTGGCCTAGACTAAGTCATCCCTCCGTCTGGTCACAGAGACTGATGCGTGGTGAGGTTCGTCCGGCTGAGCACACACAGCTGCACACACCTGGGAGGTTCTGGACCCCTGGATCCCCGCCACTGTGTCACCTGCTTAGTCTCTCTGCCCATCAATTTTTCCAGTGATGGAAGGGAGAGTGAGCATAGGACCCATGTCGTGGGCCCTTGTGAGACACCACTGAAACCAAGACTTTCTGGAATCTTCATGGAAATGCAGGGTAAAATGAGGTGAAGTGCTAGGTGTTTGTCAAGCATTCCACCCGACTTCTAAAAATTGACCTTGGAGAGCCTCTCTGATCCCCATCGCCAACAAGTCATCGAGAGGCACAAACTCTGTTCAAAGCTGACAGCTACCCAGCCGATGACTGTACCCTGCACCGCGCAGAGGGGACTGTCTGCTCCACACTCAGCACCTTTCTCTCAGTGCCCCTGTGAGCTGATTTTTAATTATATTTCGGGACTGTCGCCTCTTGGAATGCAGGAAAGGGAATGCTCGTCCCATCTGGGCTGGGGCCAGGCCTGTCGGAGAACAATGTCCACCTCCAAGCCCACTGTGTTATCTCCCGACTGGGCCGCTGGCCCTCAGACCAGGAGGAGCTTCTCCAGCAAACCAGGAGGCAGCAGGAGCTCGCCGCCTTGTCAGCACTTCTGTGGCTGCAGAGCTGGCATGCTTCACAGTAGCAACCTCTTCGTAAACTGTGTTTCCAGGAGTGCCTCACTGAACAAGGCAACGGGGCTCTTTCATTAATTTTCGGATCAACACCATTAGGATTATTTTTCCTTTAATTTGGCAGTTGGCGTTCATTGAGCGCCTACTGTGTGCCAGGTCCTCTGTGTTACACGCGTCACCTCATACAAGCCTTGCAGCTGTGTGCGGCAGGTACATTTCTACCCCATTTCACTGATGACAGGCTCAGAGAAGGGAAGCCCCCTCCCCCGCCCGAGGTTGCACAGTGGCAAGAAGATGGTGCTGGGATTCGAGCCCAGGCAGTCGGACCCCAGAGTCTACCCTTCAGCCATCACCCCTTCCTCTCCCCCTTAGAATTAGGTATCTGTTCAGTTCTATGGACCTGGGAGCGGGTATTGGGAAAACACCCTAAAATATCTCAAGCTTCTGCTTATAACTTTCACCCACTCCATCCCAGGAACATGTGCTCACCTGCTTCTGAACAACAGAAGGGCTGGGTAGGGTCAAGGCGCCGTATTCTTCCCACCACAGTGAGGTGCAAGGGCCAGGGGCTCACAGACAAAGGCACAGGCAGATGTCTGTTTCTAGGATGGGAAGGCTAAGCTCCTGGGCTTACATGTTCTGACATGTTCTCTAGCCAGCTCCACTGGATGTCTTACGAAGGAGATGGCTTATTCTTTCTTTATGCAGAAGAGAAGAATCTGGAAAGAAGCAAAGAGGGAAGGGGTTGAGAAATGGGTAAGAGGGGAGCAAGATACTCCCAACAGCAGACTTTCCGGCCTTCGCTGTTTATTGTTTTCCGCGGCACCTGCTGACTTCTCCTTCTCTGCTCTACCTCATCCCCCCTATTACTACCAAATGGTAGAAGTTGATAGACCAATAGTCTTGCCAGTACTTCTTCCAGGAACTCAGGGAGAGGGACATGCCATGTGTGAGGTGAAGCCACATGGAGAGCAGGTGGCGGCTCCAGGGGACGGACCTGCGAGGGTGTTGATCAAGAATTCACTGGAGAGGGCTTCCCTTGTGGCACAGTGGTTGGGAATCTGCCTGCCAATGCAGGGGACACGGGTTCGAGCCCTGGTCTGGGAAGATCCCACATGCCGCGGAGCGGCTGGGCCCGTGAGCCATGGCTGCTGAGCCTGTGCGTCCGGAGCCTGTGCTCCGCAACGGGAGAGGCCACAACAGTGAGAGGCCCAAGTACCGCAAAAAAAAAAAAAAAAAAAAAGAATTCACTGGAAACAAGACATTGGATTGAGAGCAGTGTACCTGCAGAAGTCCCAGGGATTGGGCAGGAAGGATAACTGCTAGTGGGGTGGGAGGGCTAGGCAGGTGCCCTGGACGTTAAAAGAAAAGAAAAGGTGAGCTCAGAGGCTGGAGGGCTTGGGGACAGCCAGCAGGCAGTTCTTGAGTTTGACTCGGCCCCTCTTTCCCCGCCGTGCTCGCACAGTGTGTAGCGTACAACGAATTCCCAATAAATCCCTAATAAATAACTTATGTCTTGCAGGGTCCATTTGGAACCAAAATACTATGTATTGATAAGATGCATGGGAAGATCCCAGGCTACAAACCAAAATCAAACTACACACAGGGAACTTGCAAGGTTTGTGGTCTCCCTTTTCATTCCCTCCTGGCCCAATAGGCTCTTTTTCTTTTTCTCTTTCCCAGGTTTTCTTCTAAACAAATTCTCCCCAGTGACTGTTCCCAACTGGTAAACATTTTTTATCAGATAATTGTTCCCTACAACCTAGAATTCTCATCAGTGCAAGCTTTTATTTCTCCTGTTCCTTTAAAGCAAATTCTATTACTTTTTATGTCCCGGACTTGACATCTCCCAATCTCTTGCTCTCTCTCTCCTGCTTTATTGAGATATAATTTACCTACCATAATATTCAGCCTTTTAAAATACAGCTCAGTGGTTTTTAGACTCTTCAGAGTTGTGTAACCATCACCACTTTACAAATCCCTGACATTTTCATCGCCCCAAAAAGAAGTCACCCCCGATTTCCTCTTCCTTCAAGCCCTTGGAAACCACTAGTCTACTTTCTGTCGCTATGGTTTTGCTTATTCTGGACACGATATAAACGGAATCACACAATATGTGGCTGGCCTTTTGTGTCTGGCTTTTGTTTTTTTCACTTAGCACAATGCCTTCACAGTTGAGCCATGCTGTAGCCTGCATCCATACTTCATTCCTTTTGTTGTAGTTGAATAATATTCCATTGTATGGACATACCACTTTGGTTTATTTATTTATTAGTTGATGGTTATTTGAGTTGGTTCATTTTTTAACTACTAGGAATCATGTTGCTATGAACATTCATGGAAAAGTTGGTGTGTGATCACACATAATCATTTCTCTCGGGTAGATGCGTAGGAGTGGAAATGCTGAGTCACGTGATAACTCCATGTTTAACATTTTGAGAACCTGTCAAATTGTTTTCCAAAGTGGCTGCAGCATTTTACATCCCCACCAGCCGTGTATGACTGTTCTGACTTCTCCACATCCTCACCAACACTTGTTCTGCCTGTTTTTTCCATTTTTACTCCCAATCTCATTTAAAAATGTGATTTTCTCCTTTTACTCCTTCTCTTTGACTCTTTGATGAAAAGACTGTCACATAAGACAGGAGTTGAAATTTTGTCACCTGAAATAAATATCAACATGTCTAAACCCTTCATTTCTATTACAGCTATTTCTGTTTGCTCTAGCGCACAAACTCAGACCCACTTCAGAAAGGAGTTTCCCCCAACCCTGGTGGGAAATAGACGAATATGGAAGAATGCTTCTTCTCTTAGTTCCTGGAGAAACTGCATGCAGAGATTGTCTCTGTTCCTTGTTCCTTGGAGACATGAGATTGAAGAAGGACAATCACAGTTTACATAGTACTAACTAGTCCCCGCGGAGCTCAGGCAGGAATAACCAGTATTTGTCAGCATTCTACTAGCAACAAAACATGCTATGGTCCTGGCATTTAATTTGCTTTCTCCCAGAAACCCCAGGGCAACTGCTAGGAATCTCTCCATCTTGTATGTGAGTCTACTTGCCTGAGGTCGCCCAGCTGATAAATGATGGAACAGAAATTCCAACGCAGGCCAGGCTGTGCTCCCCTCTCCCATCCTGTCACTGACCTGGGGGCTGCAGCAGGACCCTTTTCCTACATCTCCCGCTCTCTGCCGGTAAAGCGGACACCTGCAGCCCTAGCTGCTCGCAGGCCTGACTTGGGCTTCCAGGGCCTGCCTAGGCTGTGTGGGGCTTGTTTGGCCAAAACTGAGCTCTAGATTTTGCTTTAGCTGTTTTCTTTTCCACTTCTTTGTTTCCCTAGGATGTCTGCCTTCCCAAAATAGCATGAGGGCATTCCAGGTAAATTCAACATCCAACCAAAATACCCATTCAGCCCGAGGGATACTGGCTTGCCACTGTTTTCCTCCCTTCCTTTGATTACTGTGGCTTGGGAGGGGTGAGAGTCTGGGACAGCCTCATGGTGGAGCCTGGACAGAGAGGAAAGTGAGAGGGGGCGAGGAAGGGGCTTGGCCTTGCTCTTGTGGAACCTGGCCAACTGACCTCCAACCGGCTGCCCCAGCGCTAGAGGGTGGGTATGCCCCTGGCCTTGGGGAATGTTACAGAGACTGAGGGCTAGAACTGGGCAGGGTCCTGTGAACTATGTTGTACTAATCAGAGATAGAAATACAATAGTGTGGACTTAAATTTTTCTCTGACGATTCGAGGCAGCATCGTACTATGGAGAAACACTGGCTTTGGATGAAAACAGAGCGGGCTGAACACTGGCTCTAGTGCTTACTAGAGCTATAAGCCATAAGGCAGCTGTAGTCATATTGGCAACTCATTTATCACTCTTAGCCTCTGATTCCTCATCAGTAAAACGGGGATAATAGTGCCCACCGTGAGCAATAAAGACCGATGGAGAGATGGGAAGTGAGCACACGCCGCACAGCAGCTCGGGATCCTCCACCCTCCCCGCCTGCTGCTTCCTGTGCCCCTGCTGCTGCTATCGCCACCTCAGCGTGCCCCTGCTCCAGTCCCTTTCCTAGGACAGCACCGCCACCACCGCTCAGCCCTGCCCCACGCCTGTGCCGCACAGTCCGTATGTGCTCCCGGATGCCGCCTTCCTCCCCAGACTGGTTTATAATGCAATAATTCAAGAATTTGATCATACAGGGGAGTAGCTTAACAATGACCTGTGTGCTTCCCATGGTATGTTCTCTACATTCCAAATTAAGACTAATTGGGACCAGAGGGCAGACAGCAGAAGCAAGAAGAACTAAAGTTCTGCAGCCTGTGGAAGGAAAACCATATTCACAGAAAGAGAGACAAAATCAAAAGGCAGAGGACTTTGTACCAGATGAAGGAACAAGATAGAACCTCAGAAAAACAACTAAATGAAGTGCAGATAGGCAACCTTCCAGAAAAAGAATTCAGAATAATGATAGTGAAGATGATCCAGGACCTCAGAAAAAGAATGGAGGCAAAGATCGAGAAGATGCAAGAAATGTTTAACAAAGACCTAGAAGGATTAAAGAACAAACAAACAGAGATGAACAATACAATAACTGAAATGAAACCTACACTAGAAGGAATCAATAGCAGGATAACTGAGGCAGAAGAATGGATAAGCGACCTGGAAGACAGAATGGTGGGATTTACTGCCATGGAACAGAATAAAGAAAAAAGAATGAAAAGAAATGAAGACAGCCTAAGAGACCTCTGGGACAGCATTAAATGCAACAACATTTGCAGTATAGGGGGCCCAGAAGGAGAAGAGAGAGAGAAAGGGCCTGCGAAAATATTTGAAGAGATTATAGTCGAAAACTTCCCTAACATGGGAAAGGAAATAGCCACCCAAGTCCAGGAAGTGCAGAGAGTCCCAGGCAGGATTAAACCCAAGGAGAAACATGCTGATACACATAGTAATCAAACTGACAAAAATTAAAGACAAAGAAAAATTATTGAAAGCAACAGGGGAAAAACGACAAATAACATACAAGGGAACTCCCATAAGGCTAACAGCTGATTTCTCAACAGAAATTCTGTAAGCCAGAAGGGAGTAGCACGATATATTTAAAATGATGAAAGGGAAGAACCCACAACCAAGATTACTCTACCCGGCAAGGATCTCATTCAGATTCAAGCAAGAAATCAAAAGTTTTACAGACAAGCAAAAGCTAAGAGAATTCAGCACCACCAAACCAGCTTTACAACAAATGCTAAAGGAACTTTTCTAAGTGGGAAACACAAGAGAAGAAAAGGATCTACAAAAACAAACCCATAAAAATTAAGAAAATGGTAATAGGGACATGCATATCGATAATTACCTTAAACATGAATGGATTAAATGCTCCAACCAAAAGACACAGGCCCCCTGAATGGATACAAAAACAAGACCCATATATATGCTATCTACAATAGACCCACTTCAGACCTAGGGACACATACAGACTGAAAGTGAGGGGATGGAAAAAGATATTCCATGCAAAAAGAATCAAAAGAAAGCTGGAGTAGCAATACTCATATCAGATAAAATAGATTTTAAAATAAAGAATGTTACATGAGACAAGAAAGGACACTACATAATGATCAAGGGATCAATCCAAGAAGAAGATATAACAATTTAAAATATATATGCACCCAACATAGGAGCACCTCAATACATAAGGCAACTGTTAACAGCTATAAAAGAGGAAATCGACAGTAACACAATAATAGTGGGGGACTTTAACACCTCACTTACACCAATGGACAGATCATCCAGAGAGAAAATTAATAAGGAAACACAAGCTTTAAATAACACAATAGACCAGATAGATTTAATTGATACTTATAGGACATTCCATCTAAAAACAGCAGATTACACTTTCTTCTCAAGTGCACAAAGAACATTCTCCAGGATAGATCACACCTTGGACCACAAATCAAGCCTCAGTAAATTTAAGAAAATTGAAATCATATCAAGCATCTTTTCTGACCACAATGCTATGAGATTAGAAATCAATTACAGGGGAAAAAAACGTAAAAAACACAAACACCTGGAGGCTAAACAATACATTACTAAATAACCAAGAGATCACTGAAGAAATCAAAGAGGAAATCAAAAAATACCTAGAGACAAATTACAACAAAAACATGCTGATCCAAAACCTATGAGATGCAGCAAAAGCAGTTCTAAGAGGGAAGTTTATAGCAATACAAGCCGACCTCAAGAAACAAGAAAAATCTCAAATAAACAATCTAACCTTACACCTAAAGGAACTAGAGACCCAAAGTTAGTAGAAGGAAAGAAATAATAAAGATCAGAGTGAAATAAAAGCAATAGAAACAAAGAAAACAATAGCAAAGATCAATAAAACTAAAAGCTGGTTCTTTGGGAAGATAAACAAAATTGATAAACCTTTAGCCAGACTCATCAAGAAAAAGAGGGAGAGGACTCAAATCAATAGAATTAGAAATGAAAAAGGAGAAGTTACAACAGACATGGCAGAAATACAAAGCATCCTAAGAGACTACTACAAGCAACTCTATGCCAATAAAATGGGCAACCTAGAAAAAAAGGACAACTTCTTAGAAAGGTATAACCTTCCAAGACAGAACCAGGAAGAAATAGAAAATATGAATAGACCAATCACAGGTACTGAAATTGAAACTGTGATTAAAAATCTTCCAAAAAACAAAAGTCCAGGACCAGATGGCTTCACGGGTGAATTCTCTCAAACATTTAGAGAAGACATAACACCCATCCTTCTCAAACTCTTCCAAAAAATTGCAGAGGAAGGAACCCACACTCCCAAACTCATGCTATGAGGCCACCATCACCCTGATACCAAAACCAGAAAAAGATACTACAAGAAAAGAGAATTACAGACCAATATCACTGATGAATATAGATGCAAAAATCCTCAACAAAATACTAGCAAACAGAATTCAACAACACATTAAAAGGATCATACACCATGATCAAGTGGGATTTATCCCAGGGATGCAAGTATTCTTCAATATATGCAAATCAATCAAGGTGGTACACCATATTAACAAATTGAAGAATAAAGACCATATGATCATCTCAATAGATGCAGAAAAAGATTTTGACAAAATTCAATACCCATTTATGATAAAAACTCTCCAGAAAGTGGGCAGAGAGGGAACCTACCTCGACATAATAAAAGCCATAGATGACAAACCCACAGCTAACATCATTCTCAATGGTGAAAAACTGAAAGCGTTTCCTCTAAGATCAGGAACAAGACAAGGATTCCCACTCTCGCCACTATTATTCAATATAGTTTTGGAAGTCCTAGCCACAGCAATCAGTGAAGAAAAAGAAATAAAAGGAATACAAATTGGAAAAGAAGAAACAAAACTATCACTGTTTGCAGATGACATGATATTATACATAGAGAATCCTAAAGATGCCACCAGAAAGCTACTAGAGGTGATCAATGAATTTGGTAATGTTGCAGGATACAAAATTAATGCACATAAATCTCTTGCATTCCTATACACTAAGAATGAAAGATCATAAAGAGAAATTAAAGAAACCATCCCATTCACCATTGCAACAAAAAGAATAAAATACCTAGGAATAAACCTACCTAAGGAGGTAAAAGAACTGTACTCAGAAAACTATAAGACATTGATGAAAGAAATCAAAGATGACACAAGCAGATGGAGAGATATACCATGTTCTTGGATTGGAAGAATCAATATTGCGAAAATGTCTATGCTACCCAAAGCAATCTACAGATTCAGTGCAATCCCTATCAAATTACCAGTGACATTTTTTTTACAGAACTAGAATAAAAAATTTCACAATTTTTATAGAGACAAAAAAGACCCCGAATAGCCAAAGCAGTCTTGAGGGAAAAAAATGGATCTGGAGGAATCAGACTCCCTGACTTCAGACTATACTACAAAGCTACAGTAATCAAGACAATATGGTACTGGCACGAAAACAGAAATATAGATCAATGGAACAGGATAGAAAGCCCAGAGATAAACCCATGCACCTATGGTCAACTAATCTATGACAAAGGAGGCAAGGATATACAATGGAGAAAAGAAAGTCTCTTCAATAAGTGGTGCTGGGAAAACTGGACAGCTACATGTAAAAGAATGAAATTAGAACACTCCCTAACATCATACACAAAAATAAACTCAAAATGGATTAGAGATCTAAATGTAAGACTGGACACTATAAAACTCTTAGAAGAAAACATAGGAAGAACACTCTTTGACATAAATCACAGTAAGATCTTTTTTGATCCACCTCCTAGAGTAATGGAAATAAAAACAAAAATAAACAAATGGGACCTAATGAAACTTCAGAGCTTTTGCACTGCAAAGGAAACCATAAACAAGACTAAAAGACAGTGCTCAAAATGGGAAAAAATATTTGCAAATGAATCAACAAAGGATTAATCTCCAAAATATATAAACAGCTCATGCAGCTCAATATTAAAAAAACAAACAACCCAATCCAAAAAAGGGCAGAAGACCTAAATAGACATTTCTCTGAAGAAGACATACAGATGGCCAAGAAGCATGTGAAAAGCTGCTCAATATCACTAATTATTAGAGAAATGCAAATCAAAACTACAATGAGGTATCACCTCACACCAGTTAGAATGGGAAGCATCAGAAAGTCTACAAACAACAAACGCTGGAGAGGGTGTGGAGAAAAGGGAATCCTCTTGCACTGTTGGTGGGAATGTAAATTGAAACAGCCACTATGGAGAACAATATGGAGGTTCCTTAAAAAAATAAAAATAGAATTACCATATGACCCAGCAATCCCACTTCTGGACATATACCCAGAGAAAACCATAATTTAAAAAGACACATGCACCCCAGTGTTCATTGCAGCACTATTTACAATAGCCAGGTCATGGAGGCAACCTAAATGCCTATTGACAGATGAATGGATAAAGAAGATATGGTACATATATATACAGTGGAATATTACTCAGCCATAAAAAGGAACGAAATTGGGTCATTTGTAGAGATGTGGATGGATCTAGAGACTCTCATACAGAGTGAAGTAAGTCAGAAAGAGAAAAACAAATATTGTATATTAACGCATGTATATGGAACCTAGAAAAATGGTACAGATGAACTGGTTTGCAGGGCAAGACACAGATGCAGAGAACAAATGTATGGACACCAAGGGAGGAAAGTGGTGGGGAGGGTGGTGGTGGGATGAATTGGGAGATTGGGATTGACATATATACACACCAATATGTATAAAATAGATAACTAATAAGAACCTGCTGTATAGAAAAATAAATAAAATAAAATTCAAAACAACAAACAAACAAAAAGATTGATGGATGCAAGGCCCCTGATAGGGTCAGACCCATGGTAGACAATCAATATAGGTTAGTTTCCTACCTACTTCCTAGAGTTCAAAAGAAAAAGTTGCTTGTTTTTTCATTGTCTGTTTTAAGCATTTTTTTTTGTAGTGAGAACATATAACATGTTCTCACTACTCTCTTAGCAAATTTCAAGCATGAAATACAGTGTTATTAATTATAGTCACCATGCTGTACATTAGCTCCCCAGAACTTACTCATAACTAAAAATTTACTAACATTTCCCCATTTTCCCATCCCCAAGCTTCATTGACTTTGGTGTTATTATTACTCAAGTATTGAGGCCAACTAAGAGAAGTGAAAAAAAAGCATAGAATTCCATCAGACGGGCAGGGGCAGCAATCCTAACTTTGCTTGCTTATGTACGTACCCCAAACATAATTTTCTAAAACTATCCACTCCCACCTCCGGCACATTTAAAAAATGAAGGCTAGAAATTGTTTGTCCAAGCTTAAATAGCTGTAGAGTGTGTGATTTCTGGCATATTGTAAATATTGACATTTAAAACTAGCTGTTACATCACACTTTGAAATTTATCCCATGAAATATACCATCTATGATTTGATACCCACTGTGATCCACTTAAAAATGTATGAAAAATTTCATTTAACATTCAGAAACTTTACATCCTTTTATCTCCCTGAACGTGTATTACTATTCCCACATCCTCTACAGATTTCTGTCCCGACATATTATTTTTGATGCTTCAAAGTATTTTATTGATCATATTTAAGTAAATGGAGAAAGCTATTTTTAGCATTCAATACGTTTTCTTTTTGCTCTCATAGGACTCTCCCTCGAGTATGCATTCTTTGATGAAGCAGGAAGGAAGAAAAACAAAGTTATTAAATGAAAATTGTTATTTCTCCCCACTGCCAGTGCAGGAGTACCACAGGCTCTGTGGGTATGAAATCCTCCAGAGAATTGTTCTCTATGTTGGGTTTTGCAAAGTGGGGAGAGCCCAAGCGTGTGACTTCAGTCTTATTCCCAGGTAATTCCATTTTAGGAAAGACGGCCCATAGAAGTTGAAGATCTGGAAAGTGGTTTCCTGATTACTATTTTTGCCTGATTACCCTCTGGAATGTCCTGTGTTATCCCAAAGGACAGCTGTGCTCGAATTTGAAATCTAGCTTCACCACTTACTAGGGTGTTTGATAACCCCAAGCAAATGATCAAACCTGTAGGTTTCCACAGAGGACTGCTATTAGAATAAAATGAGGCTATAAGATATTCTGCTGCAATGTAGGCTCTCAATAAATAACACGGATTCTCAGGGACACACTTTTCACTATGCAGTGTAGATGAAATTAGGATGTGTATTATTATTATCAGGGTGCACTTTTTATGGCGTAGGGTTTTCCCCCCAGACCTGTTATTAAATTTATGGTATGTCTTGCAATTGATGACCACAAGGAATTAAGGATATGGGGCAGCCTCCATCCTTCTGGTTTGTCCTCAGCCTGGCTTCTTTTGGTTGCCAGGGTTGAATATTATTTGGGTTTAGCTAATAACATTCTGAACAGGTCTCACTGGCTTTGGGGGCCAATTCTACAGCGACAGAGTATGATGTCTCCTGGATGCTTTTCCTGGGTTGTGGCTATGGCTCAGAGCTCAACATTCTGTATGTTTCGTTGGATTCTTTACTCCAGGTCCATCTACCTGACCTGTGAGCACCTCTAAACTTCATCTGATGCTTGTTTTCCCCTCCACAGCTTTGTGAAAATTTCCTGCAATTTTCTTTGAGTGATTTGACCGTTCATTGTCCAGAGGAGCTAATGACTTCCTCAGATTGGGAGATATCACTGAGTACTCCCTATCATTTAAAAGAAACCAAGTCAACTAAAGAGAGTGCCTTAACATTGACCCCTGTGAGACATGACTTGAAGTTACCTCCAAAGAAGCCTTTGTTCCTCCACTCTAAGGAGATCCCTATTCAGCATGAAACATTTTCTCTGATCACATATTAGGTACTCAGCAAACGTTGTCAAATGAATGAATGCCATGGAAATTCATTTTTTAAAAATTTTAGTATTGAAGATTTCAAACAAATACAGAATTAAATAGCATCGTAATTCCAAAACATAATTGCTGCTTTAAAACATTACTGTGGCTTTCCAGTGCCTTTAGAAACAAAGTCAAGCTCCTTATCTTTATGGACAACGTTCTCCACAACCTTCCCTCCTATCTCCTCCTCACCTTGAGACCCTCCCCTCCTTGCTCCCTGTTAGCCAGCCTCATTCTTTCCTGACTCACACCCAGTTCTTTCATGTTTTAGGGCACCCGCTGACAGCATAATGTCTGCTCCAATTTTTGTCAATAAAGTTTTATTGGAACACCAGCAATACAGACATTTATGGACTATGAAGCCTCACGTGTTTACTATCTGACCTTTACAGAAAACGTCTGCTGACCCCTGTGTTAGGGCTTTGACTTTGCCTCAGGCTGTTCCCCAACATTTGGCCCAGCTGGTTCCTTGACTTTGAACTCAAAGAGAGCTTCCTTGACAACCTTGCTGTAATAGCAGCTTTTCCCTCAGCTCCTGCTGTCACTCCCATCCCTTTATTCTCCATCCACTCTGCTTCTTATTGTTCTAGCACTTTCTCAATTTGATATCACATATATATATTTATTTATCTGCCTATTTATTGTCCGTTTCTTCCCTTATCACACAAAGCTCCATGAGGGCAGGGACTATGGTAAATTGTTTTTGCATTGTGCCCCTGACACCTCCAAGGGCCTTCTTCTACTAATAAACTC
Organism: Lagenorhynchus albirostris; assembly: GCF_949774975.1. Lineage (NCBI taxonomy): Eukaryota > Metazoa > Chordata > Mammalia > Artiodactyla > Delphinidae > Lagenorhynchus > Lagenorhynchus albirostris. The sequence continues at coordinate 65,641,822 of NC_083107.1, forward strand.
CTGGAATAGACTTTCCCTTTCAAAGTGCTTCCCATTCGTCTCACCACTGCCCTTGCCTGTGTACCAGTCCAGCAATTCTGCTACTGCTGAGAACAGCATGGGGGCGATGATACTCCCAGAGACAGTGAGCGTTGAGTTCGTGAAAACAGCCCAGGAGTCACCTGGCTTGGGAGCACCCACCCCAGACATCTGTGGAGCAAAGTCTACAACCTCCACAGCCGCCAGGGGGCCGTGCCAACTTCCCGGCTCCTGCCTCCTTCCTTACTTCCCCAGAGTGCAGGTCGCCGGGCTCTGCTGAGCTGGGAAACCAGGGGAGCAGCCACAGCTCAAGGGGAGGCAGGAAGCAGGCCTGGCGTTCCTCCTTGGGGACAGGCCGGGCACGGGGGGTGGGAGCCCGCCGACACACTGACACATCAGACTGCGATGCAGAAGCAAGCACACTGGCTTCAGATACGCACAGGCAGCCATGGGGTGGAGAGGGTAGAGCAGGAAGTGGCTTAGAGAACCACTCCCTCTTCTTCACAGATGAGAACACGGAGATCTAGAGAAAGGAGGTAGCTGGTTAAAATTAGAACCAACTAGAACTCAAGTCTCCCCATTCTCCGGTTCTGTCCCTCTAAGCTGAATCTTCTAGGCTGTTTTTCTGGGCAGCATCTAGACTAGCAGAACACGGGTAGGATTTTTCTGGAAAACTTTCATAGAGAAGGCTTGAAAAAGTACTGGATTTAACCTCAGACAGACCTGGGCTTGAATCTTGGGCACCCAAGAGCTGTGAGGCCAAGGCTACACACCTGTGAGGCTCACACCTCCCTGAGCCTCAGTTTCATGTCCATAAATTGGAACAAGAGTCCCTGAATTGCTGGGAAGTTCCAAGGATTGAATGAAATAACACCTAAGATGTGCCCAGCAAGTACCAGACACCTAGTAGACATGTGGGCGTTCCATCAACATTAGTTGAATTTTGAGCAGTCAAGTTGGCAGAGGAGAGGGCAGAGGCAGGAGTTCAAATATCCATGGGTTATAACGGCCTCTATAATAATTACAACTAAATTCACAGAAGGAAGAATCCACGACAAGTATCCCTTTCCCATCCCATTCCTTCTATCCCGACCTCCAAGAAGGCCAATACAGCCACAGATTCTGGGCCACCTTTCGTAAATAACAGAAATGAAGAAACATTTAACTCTGCTCCAGGAAAGTTCCGTGATCAGGTGTTCCAAGGATGATGGCCTCTCCTTCACGTGTCTCCTGAGTAATCAGGGTGTGTTCTGCTAACATTTTGCCTCCTGGGATCCAGGCCTCAGTATTTCCCAACCCTGCTCTTGTCTTCGGATATGTCCTTAGGAAACGCATTCCACCCTTTCTAGGCCATTTTATAATTATCCAGTACAACATGCGATTATTATTGTGACGTTTTGCTTTCTTGGAAGGTCAGAAATAAATGTGTCTACGCAAAATGTACATAAAGTGTAGACATTTATCACCGTAATGGACGACCGGCTACCTAGCCCGGGGGTTAAAGCGATGGATGCCAAGGTCATGGGTTTGGTCCCATTTATGCAGATAATATTCCCTCCCTCTTCCCTAGCCAGGTAACCTTCTGGGAACAAGGTGGGAGGGACTTGTGTATATCCATTAGCTCTTTCTGGAAGAAAAGCTCCAATGTATGGGCCACTGATGGCTGTGAGCTAAAAGGACACAATTTGTTTTAACGTGAACATTTATGCAGAGGCCCTTGAGACTTCAGTGTCCTGCTTCTCTCAGATCCAGGTTGTCCAACTGTGCTCTGAGGAATGCTGGGTGTTAGCAGAGTCTGCAGTAGGGAGCAGGGCTGAGCCTCTCACCAGCCTCCCTCCTGAGAAGTACCTTAACTATTTGCACATTGGGCATCTCTATAAGATTACATTTGAACTGAAAGTTCTGCAGCTAAAAACCATTTTGAAAACTGGTGCATTAGAGACTTAAAATAATGAAGACCAGCCTTTGTTCTAGGTGGTCTAGGTGTCATCTTGTGACATATGTTCCTCCTTATAACCAGTTCAGTCGGCATTGTTAGACCCATTTCACTGATGAGGAAACCAAGACTCGAAGAAATGAAGCAATTGGCCCTAAGCACTAAAGAAGGAAGGAGCCTGGGACTGGAACCCAGGGTTGCCTGGCTGGAAGCATTTCCTCCAGACCCTGCAGAGTCATATCAGAGAAAGGTGGAAATAACATGGGACTTTGGGCAGGAGATCTGCATTCGAGTTGGACTTTGGCGTCTCCCTACCTGAGAGTCCCTGACTAGACGTTTTATGTGCTCTGAGCCTCACTCCCCCGCAAAATGGGCATGATAATAATCCCAGTGAGAAGAGGCACACGCCACATCAGATCCTCATGGTGCTATTGTGTGGAGTCTTGGGAAATAGCCCAGACCGCCTCCCTCAGGACCCCTCACTCCCTAATGAGGCTGGGCGGGCATGGCAGCCAGCAGACTCCCTGACTCCCAATGACCCAGGCTTGGGGTTGCTGAACTGCAAGGGCAGAGTCTCCCTGGGGGACCAGAGACCCTAGCTGCTGGCAGTCTGGGGCCGCGGGCCAGGCTCAGGCTCAAAGTAAGTGCTCTGCTCTCTGGGGTGAGACACACATCCTTCACCACACAGACCTCTTGAATTAGCTGGGAGCCTTAGAGCAATACCTTCTACGGGGGCTTATCAGCGCTTCCTGATAAAGTAATTAATGGGTTTCTCTTCACTGAGCATCCCCCTTCCCTGAGAGGGCTGCACCAGGAAGGAAGGTGCTAATTAGTTCCTGTGTGATTATCTGGTTGAAGCAAGAGCTTCAAGTCTCTGCAAATCATCCTCAGCCCTCGCCCTCCCCTGAGTGAGATTCCAGCTCTCTGTTTATCCCTTTTGCTGGTGCCAGCTCTGCCCACAAAGTTTAGCCCCTTTCGCAGACAACTTCTCTCTCTCTCTTACTGTCGGCATCTGCAAGTGGCACACTGGTGCCCAGGGCCCTGCCTCGAGCCTGTGAGCCATCACCGGGAAGCTCTCAGGGAGGTTCCTGGAAACACTACAAAGCCAGTCCAGATCACCTAAGTCTGCCTCAATGAAAAGAGCAAGGGCGGCAGAGTGGTGTGGAAAGAGCCCTCAGCTGGGGCCAAGGAACCGATTCTACACTGAGCTGTGTGACCTCGGGTAAACTCTGCTTTCTCTCCTTGTCTCAGTTTCCTTAGCTATCCAAAAAGGAATGGGTCTGTAATCAGGGATGGCAAATCCCCAATGCCAGCTGTGATGAACTGGCCACAGCTCTGCTCTGACTTGAGAATAATGAAGCCACAGCCAGCCTCAGTGGGCAGGCTGAGTTGAAGAGGCAGACCAGTGATGCCCGTCATGGTTGATGCAGGTGCCGTGTTTCCCGACAGCAGCACTGTTGGCATTTGAGTAAGGACAATTCTTACAGTGTCTTACTGTGCCATGACATTCAGGATGCTCAGTGCCTTAGTCAACATTTGCTAAATGGCAAACAAACACCACACATTTCTAAAGGTCCCCTGTGGTGACCAAGCTGTCCTTGGTTGAGAACCACAGGTAGGGAGATGGAAGTAAGAGTCAGGATTGTTTTGGCTAAAGATGACAAAGACCATACTAAATTAGCTTAGCTAAAATGTAAAGTATTTGTTTTATGTGATAGAGAAAGCATGGGAGAGGCCAGGGCTACTTTTCTCCATCCAACAAAGACAATGTCTACTCCTCAGGGGAATTTGCAGTAAGGCAGGTTTTACATATGTTTGCCTCCCCTCACCTCTTTCTATTTGGGGAGAAATAACAAAACCAATGAGCAGCAAGGCTTTTCCAACTGTGGAAGCTGAGTGGGGGAGAGATAGCCCCTTTTTTAACCCCTGACATCTAGAGTATTAGCAGGGACTTAAGTGCAGCCAATCGTGGACACTTGCCTGGGACTTGGAATCTAGAGAGGCTCAAGGGTCCATCAGGGATTATTCCTGGCAGCAGCGTTGAAATTGAGAGTTGGGGGCTGCTGAGTGTCCGGGGTGATGAGCTCCAGCAGGTCAGCAGGGTGTCCAGTGGTGATGGTGGACGCAGCAGCAGCCCGGGCTGACTGTTCCTCCAGTGGACCTGGCTGAGCCCTTGCCATCCTTTGTTCCTGACTCCACCCTGTTCTTCAGCCTTCCTGTTGATTCAGTGAGTGACCCAGTACCCTTCCAAGGAATGATTTTCGCTATTCAGTTAACCACAGTTGGTTTCTGTTGCTTGCAACCCAAACTTTCACTAATACATTTGGAGTGGGGTATCTGGGCAGGATGGAAAACCAGAAAGCAAGTGGGGTGATCTGAAGTCTCAGGGAGCTCGGGAGAGGCAGTTTGGAGTCAAAAGCCAACAGAACCCAAAGCCAGCAAGGCGATTTTCCTTGACGGTCACTGTGCCAGTGATCTTGCTGAAGACTGGGAATTTACTTGCACAGGGCGGACTCACTTGTGTTTAAGACTTGGCTGTTTGAGACTAGCTCCTAACGCCCCATCTCATGATCTACCTCTTTGCTAAGCTCAGGTCCCAAGAGCAAATACAGTGGCAGATGGGACGAATCTATATTGTACTCATCACACATGATGCCATCTTCTCTGCCACATAGGGCTAATTGGACAGGTGACTCCACACTTGTCATTGCCAATTCTAGAAAACAAGTGCCTGGACTTAACAAAGCAACCACACCAGTGCCTGGGTCTTTCCCTCCTCCCTGATCAACCAAGACACAGCAAAAGAAGGTCTAAGATTGTTGCCGTGGAATCTGTGGGTGGGGAGAGTCCTCTTTGCAGTGGAGGTGATTATCATACCCTCCCCTTTTTCCTCCAGCAGGAAATGGCAAAAGGTAAAACCCTAGATGGGGCAGGAGTCAGAAGAAGCTATAGTAAGAACAATGAGAGCATCCTCCCTTGGAGCTGCGAAGAGAAGAACCCTGGATGTGAAACTGGTTGTTTTCCTTGGAGGTCCTCTGCCTCACTGTTGGACCTCAGCTGTGGCTCTTGTCCGAGTTACCTACTTAATTGTTCACCCCTCCGCACCACTACCTCACACATGCCTGGAGGGTGAAGCCATGGGAAGAGATTGGGGGTTAAGACCATGAACTGTGGACTCTGGAGCCAGATTTCCTGCATCCAAGTTCCAGCTCTGTCACAAACTGTGTATATTTGGGCAAGTTATTACGTGACCATGCCTCAGTTTCCTCCTCTAGAACGATAAAAACAGTGATGGCTGGCTCATAAGACTAAATGAGTTATAAATATAACGTGCTCTGGATGGGGCCTGGCACAGAGTAGTATCTTAATATATGTCAACAACATCTTAGTTCCTCTGTGCAGGACCTGGCGCAGGGTTGGGTCTCCTGACCCGTTGAAGAAATGATCCAATTCTCCAGGGAATTCCTGAATGCGACCAGAAAGTTAGGAAGAGCAAAGTCATCACAGTATGGGTAGGCCCAATGTTAATGTTCATTCCTTAACCAAAGGGATAGATTGCTCAATGGCCCCTGAAGTCTGCCACCTCAGGAACCTGTGACAGGCCCATGGGTGCATGTGCGTGTGTGCACACACACGTGTGCACACGCACACACGTGCCCATGCGCACACAGACGCATAGGAGGCCAGCCTCAGGCAGGCCAGCCACTGGCCCCAAGCACCTTCCTGACATCTCCAACAATTCCTAGCTTCAGCTACCCAGCTCCAACCTTCCCCCTACCCTCCCAGGAATGGGATTCCCCCAGTCACTTCTCCTAGCCTACAAACCATTTCTATACGCTCAGTGTCCAAGATCAAGGCCCTGCCTGGAAGAGGGAGAGCAGGCACTTGGTATAAATCCGTGTTCTTAAACTCCTCCCACCCATAAACCCTCTTGCTTTTTCTTCTCAATCACAGAATTCAGAAACCCAAGTGCTATTGACTCCTTTGAGGTCTGGGAACATACAGCCATGACCTTGCTCCCATCGTCTCTCCTAGGGCCAGAATAAGACCTTAGTGACAATGATAATAAGAGGAATATGACTACTAATAGCTGTACTCATATTACTTACAACATGCTTAGAGTGTTTCTATATGCATTTTGTATATTAACTCTCTTTAATCCTCTCAAAATCTTATGAGGTAAGTACTAAATTATTATCCCATTTTATGGAGGGAGAAAATGAATCACAAAGAAGGGGTAACTTGCCTAAGGTCACGTAGTTAGTAAGAGGCAGCCAGTCTGACTCCAAAGGCTGAACCAGTAACCACTGGCAGATGCTTTATTCTAAGCATGGAAAGGTTTACAGCATCCTCCCACCCCCACCCCACATATGTAGTTCAAAAATAAAACTAGGGCTAAATCATGAAAGAATGTGAGAAGGTGCAGGAGAGTTCTGATTGTTTCCTCTGAGGACTACTGTAATGCTTTAAAAAAAAAATTTTTTCCAAACATAGCTTTTCTCTCCTGCTTGGCTGGTGCCCTAAACATGGGCTGCTCAGCTTCACAGATAATCCAAGCCCTGCTTTTCCTCCCTCTGGCTGGGACAGCCTCTACCTGAAAAGTTCAAGGTTGGTCAAGTCTGGGATTGGCTGCTGCCCCTTGGGAGGCATGGAAGGTGCTTCTTGGCTAGAACGGAAGTGGCTCTGACCACGTAGCTCTCGCTATGTCTCTGAGTGTAATAGTGAATTTTGACTATGTAAATGAATATATATTATATATATAACATATATGTGTGTATATATATACACATATATATCTTTTTATTTTTCCTTTATTATTAAGGCATGGAATTGAATTTTTGAAATTATGTGTGTAGTAGTTTATATTTTTATGAGTTTCATTTCAGGATAATATAGAGGGTGTTATAAAATATTTGTTGCAAAAGGAGGGCATAGAGTCTGATTAGTTAGTTTATCCTTTCAGCTCTGGTCTCAGCTGTCGTCCCTGATAGGTGCAGTCTATTGGAATTTTATGGCTTTTAAGATTAGGACTTGTTACCATCCCCTATGGCAACCCAGTTATTAATGTTGCAAGTCCCCACGATGTGAATCATCTGTTCGGTCTCCAGCAGAAATGATTTGTGTGCTCGGGCCCACGTTGAATCTCAGTTCCTCCTAAATGACTTCTCTTGCTTTGGGAAGGACCTTGGGGCAGTGGGAAGAGTGAGCCGGTGGGAATCTAGCTCCGGACAGCAGGAATGGAGAAGGAATGGGGCGTGGGTCTGCCGAAAGAGCTGACTTAGAAGATAGAAGCCTGGGTTGTAGACCCTGTGTGGCCACTAATCTGTGAATGGCTTTGGGCCTAGTGCACAGAACGAGGTGTATGGGCTGGGTCCATCCAGGGCTGTCAATCTGTGACTCTGCGACTGGTTCTTTGGTTCTGCAATGTGGCTCACGGCAGGCAGAGCAGCTAAAGAGCAAGCGTTTTAAAGTCAGGGTCTAGACTCCCAATCCTGGCTCCTCCATTTAAGAGCTGGGTGACCTTCAGGAAGTGACTTAACCTCTCTGAAGCTCAGTGTTCTTGCCTGTAATATGAGGATCAAAAAAGCACCCACCCCACATGGGACTTGTGTGCATTGAACAAGAAAAGGCATGCTGGGCTTCCCTGGTGGCGCAGTGGTTGAGAGTCCACCTGCAGATGCAGGGGACACGGGTTCGTGCCCCGGTCCGGGAAGATCCCACATGCCGCGGAGCGGCTGGGCCCGTGAGCCATGGCCGCTGAGCCTGCGCGTCCAGAACCTGTGCTCCGCAACGGGAGAGGCTACGACAGTGAGAGGCCCGCGTACCGCAAAAAAAAAAAAAGAAAAAAAAGAAAAGGCATGCAGCACTCCTGGTACCTACTAAATGGGCCTTGTTACTGGGGCCTTGCCCACCACCAGGGGCTCCTGGCTTTCTTGGCAAGGTGCTTCTCTTACAATGTCTGTTGTTATGGGGCGTGAGAGGTGCACACACTGACTCACAGCAGTGTTCACAGCACAGGTAGCCTGCACTCACTCTATACCAAGCAGCCTAGTCTGATATTTCTGGTCTAAATAGCCCTGAACCAAACCTAAGACCGTCTTACACTCCAGATCACAGAGTCCAACCAACACCAAGACAAATCATCAGCTTTAAAATGAAAGGGGACCATGTTGAAGGCGTCTGGCTATTGAAATCATAGGTTGATATGAGCTCATCATTCATTCATTTAACAAATAATTTTCTATGCCTACTGTGCGCTTAGAGCTCTGCCAGGGGACCCGGTGGTGGAAGAACAGACATCTCCCATGTGCAAAGCAGAACAGTTGCCACCATTTTCTACTAGGCTGCCAGAGGCATACTAAAGAGTTTAACAGTAATCACTGAAGAGTTTTCAAGGAACTTGCACACCAAACACGAGAGGAGTCACTATCACTCCCATTATGTAGATCAGGAAATGGAGGCTCTAAGAAGTTATATGCGTAGCTCAAGGTCAACCATCCCACTTGCAAGGGGCAGAGCAGAAACTCATACCCAGGTCAATCTAGCACTGTTTCTACTATGCCACACTTCCTCTCTGTACCGCATGGGGTGGATTGGGTGAAACTTAATCTCTTGACTATGCTAATAAAAAAATGCTCTTCCTGAATCAAATTGAGAGTGGCTTACTCTGGGGTCCCCGACCAAGCTAAATGTCAGTGGGATGATGGGATGGTTGGGATGTTGGGCCTCTATCCCCCACCCTAAGTTGGTTCAGAGGGTATCAGGAAATGAGGACCCTGGACAAAACCCGAGGCTATGACACTCTCAGGAAGCAAGTGGATCCAGCAGACGTGCAGACCAATATAGCATTTGCCCCAGCTGGAGGCTTTTGCTGTAGCCGTGGCCTCATCTATGCAACAGGCTTGACAGCCTCTCTTCCTGAAGGTAGGGGGCTGGGCAGGATGACCCTGTGTGGTCCCGTCTTGCTCTCAAAACCTTGATTATGAGTTGGTGACTCAGAGCTTCTTCACTGCTGAGAGGTGTTAATTGGTTCACATGTCGTTTTCCAAGATGTGAGCTGGGAAGGGCTCTTCTGGCGCAGCCCATTCTAGAATGTTCCCTAGGGTTGTCCATGATCCTGGGGCAGGACATGGGGGAGGGGCAGTGAAGAGGAGAGAAGTAGTAGAAAATGTGAACAAGGAGTGGAAGTGATAAATCCACTAACTACACAAATTACTCAAGCTGAAAACAGCAGACAACTCTGTAGAAGGAAGTTCTAGGGATTCTTTTCCCAACAGTCTGTGAGCAAGTGTATGTGCCCGTCTGTCCCTGATGGGATTGTAGTTCAAGTCCCTGTGGTTCAAGCTTCCCAGGGTCATAGAGGGTAAAGGCAAAGACATAGTTACCTCTGACCAAGTCCTCAGGAGTCTCCCAGCCTTTCTACATTTCCATTCGCTCTGTTCCTTCTTCCCTCACTGGGCTGACCAACAAGAGGGTAAAGGTAAGGCAGGGCCTAGAAGACATGATAGACAAGAAGTCAAGAAGGGGTGTGTGTGTGTGTGTGTGTGTGTGTGTGTGTGTGTGTGTGTGTGAGAGAGAGAGAGAGAGAGAGAGAGAGAGAGAGAGGGAGAGAATGTGCACACACTGGGAGGGGCTTGCAGAATGAATAGGGTCTGGGGCACATTTTATCTGGTGAATTGGGGCCTTCCCAAGAATGAACGTGCCTGGCCATGAGCTGGCCAGGCCTGCTCCCTGGGAGAGAGGGTGAGAGGGCTGAGGCCCATGTGACTTTATTAATAGCCCAAGCATCTCAGGACCCTTTTTCCCTAAGCCATTTTCATTTGTGGTTCCAATGGGGTTTTGTTTTTGGTTCTCATGAGTTATTTTCTGCCCTCTGCCCTCTGCCCTCTGCCCTTCTGTGGTGGGTCCACTGGGGGAGCTGAGCACGGGCCCTGACTGGTGGCACGTGGTCCCTTTCTCCAAGAAAGAGAGAAGGGCCACGGGGGTGGAGTGGGGCCTTCCATAGAAAGCCTCCCACAAGTGCACTGTCGGGACTGCAGGGTTATTGCCGCAGAGAACTGGGACCCATTGGCAACAGACTAGGCATTTAGAAAAGAATGTAAGGGACCTGTGGGGAGGTGCTTCTGAGGACTGCCAGGGCCTAAGGCTCAACCTAAGGAGAGGGATAAATGTGTTCCCTTGCTGCAGAAGCAGGGAGCGCTCCCAAGGTCGCAGCCCAGAATTCCTCGAATAGATACCGAGGCTGAAAATGCACGTCCACTCGCCTAGTTTCTGTCTTCCTTATCTCTGGGGCCAAGGTTTGTAATATTGACTAGAGACTCCATTGTGCTGGTTTATACACAGCATCATAACACCTTACCAACTTAAGTCAACTTCATTAAGAAAGAGGGAGCATCTTGTGGCTTAATAGCTGCCATTATTGGGTGAGGGCGGGGCTTTCATCTTGCCTATTCCTTACTCTACCCCTCAGGGATTTTGGATGGAGCGCTATGTTTACAGAGTACTTCCTGCTTTGGGAGGAAGAGGAGGGCAGCTGACTGTAGGACCTCTGGGGGGAGACCCCCCAGGAGGTGGGGATGGCTGGGGCAGGACATTTAGGAGGAGAGTCAGCCCTAGATTTGATTTGTCAATTTGGGAGTGATTGATTCACTGTGAGTTGAAGCTTGAAGTTGTGAAAGTGGATGAGATCTTTGAGAAATACTGTACTGGAACTGCAAATTCCTCTAAGGATTAAAGCTTGGAGTAGATCACATAGAGGAGTGAAGGGAGGAGGGAAATCATGCATAATGCAGCTTTGTCTCTTAAACCAGCCCAGTGCCTAGAATGTGAAGGAAGAAGGAAGGGAGGGAGAGAGGGAGGGAGGGAGGAAAAAATAAAGGAAGGAAGGGAGGGAGGGAGGGTGGGCAGGGGGGAATCAGAATGGCAAGGGAACTTGTATTTATCCAACACCTACTCTGCGCCACGCACTTTGAATACCTCACCACACTCAACTCTCCCCACAATTCTGTACAATGAAGATGATTAGTCTTATGTTACAGATGAAGGTCCAGCAGTTCAGAGACAGGTGCCCAAAGATACACAGGTAGTATGTGGTAGAGATCAGATGTGATGCCAGCCTGTTTGATACCCCCTTACCTTACACCGTATTTCCTATAGGTGGAAAGTCAAATACAGAGTCAAGGGTAGAGAGAATTGGTAGCTCACAGGGGAAGCAAGAGCAAACCAAAGTGTTTTCAAGATTGGGAATACTGGAGCACGTCTTTAGATAAGGTGGATGGAACCCCAAGAGAGGAAGAAATTAAAGATTCTGGGTGGGAAGGGAGCAGCATTTAAGAGAACATATTGCTCAGTCCCACTTCATGGCATCTCTAGTTCCACATTTCAAATATTTATAATGCCTCCTCTCTACTGAGAAAATATATGTACATAAATAACCACAGTGCAAATGCTAGGAGAGGCCCCCACAGGTGATAAGGGCATTCAAAAAGAGAGCAGCCTAGAGGGGGAGCGAGAGGCTCAGGGAAGTCTGCAGAGATTTGAGATGAATGGAAAATAAGAGTTCACTAGAAGAAAAGGCAGCGAAGGGCAGTTTGGCAGGAGGAGTCCCATGAACAAAGGTATGAAGGCTTAACTTTATCATATATCATTTAAGATTGTGTTTGGCAGGGAGTAGCTTAAACAAGTAAGGGGTTCGTCTTTCTCATAAACTGGAAGAACAGAGGGAGAGAGCCCAGGGCTGACATGGCAGTTTAATGAGGCCACTGGGACCATTTCCTTCTGTCCTCCTGCTCTGCCATTTTTAGCTCAAAGCTTTTGCCCTATTCATCATAAAATGGTTGCCATACCTCCAAACATTGCATCAGAGTTCCAGGCAGGAAGGAAAAAGAAATGACAGACAAAGCTTTGCCCATTTATGTCAGTAGGAAACCTTCCTCCAGGACTTCTGCCTATCTTGAACCAGCCAGAATAGTATAACAAGCTGGTGCCTTACTTGCAAGACAAGGTGGGGATTTGAGTAGTTCTTTTTCCACGTCCTGTAGTAGAGGAAGGTATGGCAGAAGGGTATTAGAATCGATGTCAATTAAGCCAAACTACGGTATCTGCCATAGTGGGTTTAGGAAAGGTATGAGTGGTCCACAGTAGTCAGAAGATGTGAGAAGTGACTGGAGATTGGGCTGTTTGATGGGAATTGAATTGTGAATGTCCTTCTTTCTCAAGACTTGGTTTAAACTGCTTCTAAGAGGCCAGGCCCTGGTGAAGTGTCAGTTTTTTAGTTGTGATCCTAAGCAGGGTAAGTACATTTCTACGGGGAGTCTACTCTTAATTCTTAGGAAAATCTCATGGGTAAACATGTTTTTCTTTTGCTCCCGACATATCCCTTCTCTCTCCTATCCATCTATCCATGCATCCATCTATCCATCCAGTATCCAATTAAGTAACTACTATCTGTGCCAGACGTTATGTTAAGCTTGTCACCTCTCTCTCTCTCTTTCTCTCTCTCTCCCTCCCCACACCCCCAGGCTGGGCTAAGACCTTTTCCAAACGTGGGAGCCTAAGGAGGAAGAGTTATCTAAGACAACTGCTATTTCAGTCCAGAACTTGAAGCTAAAAATGTACGAATGGAAAAAAAAAGTTTAAAAATATAGATGTGTATTTTTCTAAAACTCCATTAAGCTGTCAAGGGCCCTCAGCGTGTGCTTCCTTTCCCATCGTTGCTAATCAGCAAGGTATGTGTGTGCCCCAAACAGAAGAGTAGCCAGCCTCCCCCTCCTCTTCATTCTCCCCACCCTCTTTCTGCTGTTGCTGGCACTCGAGCTGTACCCTAGCCTTGGGAATGCAGGAGCCAGGCCTCCACTCCCCAGGGAGACTGCTAGATGGAACAGCAACCCAGCTCCTTCACAGAGGCTAGGACACCAACGCCGGCTTCCTAGTGGCACAGTCAGACCATCTGGGTTCAAGTACTGGCTGTAGCACTTACTAGATATATAACTTTGAGTGCTTTATTTTGCTAGGTCTCATCTTCCTCATCTGTAAAATGGGGGTAGATAACATTACGTACACCTTCGTGTCACTGTGAGATTAAATGAACACGTAAAACACGTAGGACAGTATCCGGGTTCTTAGGAGACACTCAATACATGGTGTCTATTATTATTATTGTTGTTATTAGTACTAGTATTACTATTGCCTCATTGCTCTCCATTCCTTTCCCCAAATTTGGAGAGTCTTAGACTAGAAGAACTAAAAAACAGACCTTGTGATCACCTTATCCAATCACAAAATTTGAAGATGAGAAAATGAAATGGAACAGACTTCCTTGAAGCTGCCCAGTTAGTTAGTGGCAGTCAGAACATGGGTCCACTGTCCTTTCCACACTAACATTGCTTGGGCCACCCCTCCTCTGGTCTTCTCAGTCCATCAGACGCTTGCACAAAAGTATTTCATATTCTCATTGTTTACAAACGTGTCCCGTAACTCCATCTCCTCATCGCGGTCCGTCTCGCGTTGCTAATGTCCAGAGAGTGGAAACCATGCGTGTAGCTTGCTTTGCTCAGTGCCTGTCACAGCAGCCACACAGACAGAAGTCCAGGAAAGAGCTGCTTAGAAGAGAGGCTCCAATGGTGAGGATGCCACGCAGCAGACCCAGAGGAGTGGCTCTCGATTCAGATTCAGGGCAACATCTCGGGACCCTCCCTCTTCCTCAACTTCTCCTTTGACTAAATGGGAGATTGCTTCAAAGGAAGTATTTACAAGAGGAGATTTGAATATGTCAGAATATATAGAGCATTTTCTAGCCCGGGGATCATATGATTCTGATACTTATTTATATAAATACATAGCATCATTGCCAACCAGTGGATAAGAGGTAGGGGGCCCAGATTCTGGGTTATTGTGGACATTCCCACTTATTGATCTGCAGTGATTTAGGAGTAGCCTAAATATGTATATATATATATATATAAATACTTTATATATAATTTGTTCTGTATATTATTATGTTTTGACATCTTAAAAAACCTTTCTGGCTGGGAGGAGAATGCTCCTCCCAGGGCTAGCCAATTCTTAGGGATAGCAAAGTACTCATAAGACGAATACCTTTGATATACAAACTCCCCAATCCAGAGCCACACAGCTTCTACCTGGCCCATCCATTCCGGGAGGCAATATTCCTTGGCCTTAATCATCCTGGGGCCAGGTACCAGGCAACTAGAGACCACTTCTATAGCCCAAAGCCCACTGAAATCTTCCCAACTAGTCAATCCTAACCTGTTCCCCCAGCTCTGCCTTGCTTTTCCCACAAAAACCCCAACGAGGCCATGGTTTATACCTTCCTCTTGCTCCTGTCTTCTGTCTTCTGAGCACCCTGGTGTCTTTCCCACATGACCCTACATGGAGCGTGGGCCTCCTGTCTCTGGCACCTGTGAACATAATAAACTTGTTTTTTCCTGAGCCTCTCCTTCGTCTCCTCTTGTGGCCGAACCTGACTGATCATCACATAAAAGAATACAGAATTCCCCAAACATCTCACTATCCCGTGAAAGTACTTCTGGTCTCTTCACCACATCAGCTGCTTAGAAATCAAGCTGACTGATGGTTGGATGTCGAGTGGCCTACGTGTGCCACAGGGTGTCCCAAGACAGGCGCGTCAAGACCTCAGCTTTTGAGAAGCTTGCAGTTTTGTTGGGAAGCAACAAACAGGTGAATAGAGAGTTTGAGACACCCCAGCACAGTCCAGGGTGAGGACAGATAAGCTACAGCCCCAGGGTGCTGGGCAAGACTACTGAGTGGGGGGTTAGGAGAGGAGGGCTCTGCTCCCAAGACCACCAACATCTTGCTCTGTTACCCGAGTAATCCATGACCTCCTGGGAGGTGAGTGTTTGGCCTGGACCGCTAAGCCCCTGTGTTTGGCTCACTGGGCCCCCAAACCCCTCATTCTATAAACACGGTGGGACTTGTGCTCACTCTCCAGGTCTGCTTCAGCTCTCAGAATACCTGCTACGCAAGTTCAGGGCTGGGACTGGGCTTCTGGGGGAAGAGCCAGCTGTAAGACTGGTGGCCTATATCACACCTCACCATCCCCTCCTGGGAGGTACAGCCCCCTCCCCACGCCAGGCAACTGGTCGACCAAAGAGAGCGGGGTCGGGAGAGCTCCAGATGGGGGTTTCTGTGGAGGGAGTGCACGGCCTCGGCACCCTGACTCACTGTGGAAGACGTGCAGTGAGTGAGAACAGAAGCACTTTTATTTTGGGGAAACACTCTCAGAAAAACACTCTGCACTTGGAAACAGCTTTTATTGTCTCTCATTTATTTAAAATGAAACAAGGGTTCAGGCGAATCCTAGCACTTTACTTTGGGCTGTTGGCCTGAGGGAGACCCTGTGTGTGGCCACAGTGGCCCACTTTTCAGCACAGCTCCCATCTTCTGAGAGGCCTGAACCACATCGCTTATGAATATCCAAATGTTTGCAACCCTACCGAACTAACCTCCCTCCTGCCCTTCTCGCTCAAGCCTGCCTCCATAAAATGTGCTGTGGGGAGAAAAGCTTCTTTCTTAGCAAGAGAAGCCCCCTTCAAACCTTGGGAGGTTTGAAGCTGCAAGCCTCAGAATATCTTGTTGATAGTGGCATAGAGACCTTCACTCTCGCATTTAACAAGAAGTCTGGAAGCAGGCAGTGGTTATGATTGTCTAGTGGCTCAATGATTTCAGCAGGGCCTGGGCTTTTTCTCTGCTTTCTTTCTACCACTCTCATGGTTACAACATAGCCATAGTTCCAAGTGGCAAATCCTCACATGAGATACCATAATTCGAAGTGGACGGAGCTAATGGTCATTTCTCTTCACATCGCTCTTTGATCAAGGAGGAAAGACTCTCCCAAATCGGATTCCTTTATGTTTCATTGGCCAGACCTGGATCAGATGCCCACCCCAATCACTGGCAAAAGCAATTCTTTGTTGACTAAGACCCTAACTTCCCAGTGGGGGTGATATCACCCTCCATGGGATGAAACTTGGTTCTTGGTGGGGCGGGGGAGCAAAAAAATCTTACTCTTTTTATGTATAAGCACAGATATACAAACAGTATATAGACATATACAGTGTGTCTGTGGTATTAAAATTTCATGGGAGGGGGCAATTAGGGAAAAAATGTCTAAAAAACTCCCTAAGGGGATAAAAATAATTTTTTAAAAAATTGATTAGCGGGCTTCCCTGGTGGCGCAGTGGTTGAGAGTCTGCCTGCCGATGCAGGGGACACGGGCTCGTGCCCCGGTCCAGGAAGATCCCACATGCTGTGGAGCCTGCGCGTCCGGAGCCTGTGCTCCGCAACGGGAGAGGCCACAACAGTGAGAGGTCAGCATACAGCAAAAAAAAAAAAAAAAAAAAAAAAAAGATTGATTGGCACAAAAACATGCACACAGATATTTATAGCAGTTTTATTCATAATTGCCAAAACTTGGAAGCAACCACGATGTCTTTTAGTAGGTTAGCAGACAACTAAACTGTGGTACATCCAGACAATGGATTCTTATTCAGCTCCAAAAAGAAATGAGTTGATCAAGCCATGAAAAGACGAGGAGGAAACTTAAATGTATATTATTAAGTGAAAGAAGCCAATCTGAAAAGGCTCCCTACTGTATGATTCCAACTATATGACATTCTGGAAAAGACAAAACTATGGAGACAGTAAAAAGATCACTGATTTCCAGGGGCTGTGGGGAAGGAAGGACAAATAGAGCACAAAGGATTTTTAGGGCATATACTCTGGATGATATTATAATGGTAGATACATGTCATACATTTGTCCAAACCCATAGACTGTACAGCACCAAGAGCATACCCAGATGTAAACTGTGCGCTTTGGATGATAATGACACACCAATGCAGGTTCATCCTTGGTAACAGGTGTCCCACTCTGGTGGGGGATGTTGATAATGGGGGAGACTGTGAATGTGTAGGGCAGGGGGGATATGGGAAATCTCTGTACCTTCCCTTCAATTTTGCTTTGAACCTAGGACTGCTCTAAAAAAACAAAGTCTTTAAAAAAATTAAAAGTTGAGAGCCACTGACGTGGACCAATCCCAATTCATTGCCAGAGCCTAGGAACATTTCTTTTGGCCGGGAAGTCTGGGGAATGATGGTCAAATAGGCACTGACAATGTTTGCCACATCCTGCCTAGAAAGAAATGTGCTCTGTGGGGTGAATTCTTGGTGGGTGTGTGTGTAGGTGTGAAACTTCAAGGGCACATTTTTGATTACGATACGTAACCACTGACTTGTTTTCAAAGGTGGGCAGGGCTGGCTAACTCCATGGTTGAGATGCGGTTGTAAGCTGAGGGCCAGAGCTGGATTTCTGGGGTCAATAAGGAGAATTGGCAAGGGATTTTGGAGAAACAACAGAGCCATTTAAAAGAGGGCTGTGTGGTGAATGACTGTATTAAATGATGCAGTTTTTGGTGGTTTCTCTCTCCCTCTCTCCCTCTCTCCCTCTCTCCCTCTCTCCGTGTGTGTGTGTGTGTGTGTGTGTGTGTGTGTGTGTGTGTGTGTCTCTCTCTCTCTCCAACAAGATGAAGGCTGGGGCTCTAGATCTGGCCCTCTACTCCAATGAGCCCGGAACACTGTGCTCAGTGAACAAAGGGTGAGGGAACAAAACTTTTGGAACAGTTGGCTAACTCCAGGCAGTGTGAGAAATTCAGAGGCACAAGGGGGCTTCTTGCATTCTTCCATTCCTAGAATCCATCTCAAATCCTCCCCCTACTGTTTCCTCTGATGTTTGTCCTTCTCTTCAGGTTACTAGATAACTGTGTTTCCAAGCCCTTACCTCTGCTTTTAGTCAAGTCAACGAAGTTTCTCTGCTCAGAAGTGCCAGGTTTTTTTTTTTTTAAAGAAGATGTTGGGGGTAGTTTATTAATTAATTTATTTATTTTTGCTGTGTTGGGTCTTTGTTTCTGTGCGAGGGCTTTCTCCAGTTGTGGCAAGTGGGGGCCACTCTTCATCGCGGTGCGCGGGCCTCTCACTGTCGCGGCCTCTCTCGCTGTGGAGCACAGGCTCCAGACGTGCAGGCTCAGTAGTTGTGGCTCACGGGGCCAGTTGCTCCGCAGCATGTGGGATCCTCCCAGACCAGGGCTTGAACCCGTGTCCTCTGCATTAGCAGACAGACTCTCAACCATTGCACCACCAGGGAAGCCCAGAAGTTCCAGGTTCGGCTAAGCATTCTTTGTTGAGGGTTGGGTAGGCTGAGGAAGATGCACCGGTTCCCTGGAGTCGTGGTGGAATTTCCCACACCTCTCCACCCACCACCACTTTCACATCCTCCGTTTAGGTTCTCCTGGAGTCTTGTCTTACAAACTTGAAAGGCTGCCTGGATGTTTGCTTTTTCAGCATCTTTGTGACCCTAGGAGGTAGGGACAAGCAGCACCACAGACATCTAAAACACCTGGTTCTTGAGGCAGGACGGGGTGAGCGTCTCCTCTGGTACAGGACACCTGGAGGACCCCAGATGATGCTCCTTGAAAGGTGTAAACACCAGTGTTCTCACTCCTTGCCCTGGTCCCTGCAGCCCACACCAATAACTCCAGGCAATGGGAGTTTAGGTGATGCTCACTCTCTTCTTTATGCCTTTGTGTAGATTGGGGGTTCTCAGCCCTGACTGTACCTTTAAGTCACCTGGGGAGCTTTCAAGTCACTCTTACTGCCTAGACCCAAGCCCAGACTAATTAAATCAGAATCTCTGGGGATGGGGGTGGGGCCAGGCTTCAGGATTTTTTTTTTTTTTTTTTTTTTTGTTTGTTTGCGGTACGCGGGCCTCTCACTGTTGTGGCCTCTCCTGTTGCGGAGCACAGGCTCCGGGCGCGCAGGCTCAGCGGCCACGGCTCACGGGCCCAGCCGCTCCGCGGCATGTGGGATCTTCCCGGACCGGGGCACTAACCCGTGTCCCCTGCATCGGTAGGCGGACTCTCAACCACTGCGCCACCAGGGAAGCCCCCCTCTTTTCTTTTTTTAAAACCAATTTTATTGTGATAGAACTTACAAACAAGAAATGCACTCATTTAAAATGTTCAGCTCAATGAGTTTTGACAAATGTATACACACCCATGCAAAAACCACCCCGTCAAGAAATAGAGCATTTCTATCACCCCGAAGAGTTCCTTCTCCTACCACCCCAGAAATAGCTGATCTGCTTTCTCTCACTGCAAATTAGTTTGACCTGTTCTAGCAGTTCATATAAGAGGACTCATACAATATGTTCTCTTTAGTCCCTAAAGGCTTCTTCCTCTCAGCATGTTTTTGAGATTCATCCACATTTTTGCATCTATCAAGTTGTTGCCTTTTATCGCTGAGTGGGATTTCACTGTACGGATAGGCCTCAAAATTTTTCACCTGTTGATGGGCTTTTATTTCCCTACTTTGGGGCTATAACGAATAAAGCTGTGATGAGTATATGTGTATATGACTTTGTGTGGACATGTGTTTTCACTTCTCTTAGGTAAATAGGAGTAGAATTCCTGAGCCACATTTTAAGAGTATGTTTAACTTTATTTTTAAAAAATTAAAAAAAAACCCTGCCAGACTTCTCTAAAGTGACTGTACCCTTTCACACTCCACCATTAATATATAAGGTTGTAGCTGCCCAACATCCTTGTCAACACTTGTTGAGGTTGGTCTTTTCCATTTTAGCCATTACAGGAGGTATAATGGTATCTCACTGTGGTTATCATTTGCATTTCCATGTGACTAATGATGTTATACATCCCTTCATGTGCTTCTTTGGCCAATCATATATCAAGAAAATTAAACTTTTTTGAATCTCAGTTTCCTTGTCTGCAATGGGGCTTAGTCTTCCTAATTCTCCTCAAAAGGGTGATGGCAGCAGATGTGAAAATTTTTTTAAACTCTGAAGATGGACCTAATGTAAGAAGATTCTATTTCTCCAAATGAGGAACTTCTTATATTAGACAATAGGCCCTGGGAGTACCCACAATATTGATTTTTCTTGAACATCACTTTGTCATCCTCTCTTGTTCAAGAAAAGTCAGTGGGTCCCTCTTAGTTACTTTTTGAGACCCACGCTCCTCATTCTATGTCTAAAACCCAGTAGTGGCAACCTATCCGCTCCCACCTTAGCCAACCTCACCAGTCACAGTTTGTCTTCATCTCTGCAATGTCAGTTCTCCCCAGCAGCTGAGAGTCCGTCCTCTGTCCCTCTCCTGGCTTTGCACAAACCACTTTGCATTCCACGTGACCCTCCTCCTGGGTTTTTTCCTGTGACCCCACGGCATTTCCTTTTGCAAAGCTCTCTTTTCAACCCTTTGCAGGAAGCCCTCTCATGTGCCTCTAGCCAGTTTCCCCTTTGTAACCCTTTAGCCCTTAAACAGATAGATTGTGACATAGGGACTCTGTTCTGAGCCCCTCAAAGCTCCATGTTTCCAAGCTGGATGTCTCCACCTGAATGTTCCACAGGCACCTCAAACTCAACATGACCCCAGAAGGTTCATCACCTCTCCATCCCCCATGACCTCCCTTCTCCCTTTGACTTCCCTGTTTCTGCTCACACATCACCACTCTCCTAGTCACCCAGACTCGAAACCCTGGGCTGATCTGCAACTCCTCCCTTTTGCTAATCTCTTATGGCTCATCGGTTACCAGGTCCTGCCAATTCCACCTCTTGAATTCTTTTCTTCCTCTTCCTCCTGGCCTCTATGACCCTGGCCTTCATCTCCCGAGACCTGTTGCTCAGTCTATTTGTGACCAAGCAGTAGACACTGCTGGCTGCCTACCTCGTAGCTATTCCCCATCCTTCCCTCCCTACCAGCAGACCCCACTTACCAGGATAGAGACAGAAAGTCCAGATGCTTCCTTTTCCAGCCTCCTTTGTAGCCAGGCATGGCCGTGTGACCTGGTTCTGGCCAATAAGATATCAGAGGAGGTTTTCTGGGAAGCTTCTGGAATGATTTTCTTCCCTCCTCTCATTTGCCCTCTGCTATTAATGACCCTTCTTGCTGTTCTTTTTTTTTTTAATTTTTAATTTTATATTGGAGTATAGTTGATTAACAATGTTGTGATAGTTTCCGGTGTACAGAAAAGTGATTCAGTTATACATATACATGTATCTATTCTTTTTCTTTTTTTTTAAAAAATTGGAGTATAATTGCTTTGCAATGTTGTGTTAGTTTCTGCTGTGCAAAGAAGTGAATCAGCTATATGTATACCTATATTCCCTCCCTCTTGGACCTCCCTCCCACCTCCCTCCCAGGGGAGAGTGGGATGAATTGGGAGATTAGGATTGACATATTCTTTTTCAAATTCTCTTCCCATTTAGGTTGTTACATAATATGGAGCAACGTTCCCTGTGCTATATAGTAGGTCCTTGTTGAGACTTCCCTGCCAGTCCAGTGGCTGGGACCCTGTGCTTCCAATGCAGGGGGCTCAGGTTCGATCCCTGGTCAGGGAACTAGGATCCCGCAGTGCGGCCAAAAAAACCCCACCAAACTTCTCTTCCTGCTGTTCTTACTTCCCTCCCTCTCCTATCCTTTCATGCCAATTCTCTCCTGAATATGTCTGCCAAATCATCTCTCAAAAACAGAGTTTTGATCAGGTTATATTCCTGCTCTCAACAGCTCCCCCATGAGATGCTGGAGAAAGCCTAAAAACCTATAGTTTGGCATGTAAGGCTTTCCATGATTTAGTTCTAACATATCTTGCTTGTTTTCTGCCCTGAGATTTGCTTTCATATCCCTACACCTGGCACAAAGGGGATAAATGCTTTCCCTGTGTATTAGTTCAGGTTCTCCAGAGCTTAGGAGGAGACAGGTCAGAAACAGGAGACTGACCTCCACTGGCCTGGCCTGTTACCCTGTGCAAGATGGCCTTAGGAGCAGGTCCATGGCATGGCTGTCCATCATCATTGTGTGATCTGATTCAAGAATGCCAAGGCCCCCAGTGAAGTGGCACCATGGTCCTCCCAGGCACCATGGTGTCTGAAATGCCACCATTTGCAGAATCATAAATGCAGGGGTGATTATTGTCTATGTCGTCCTCACAAGCACGGATTTATATGAGAGCACAGGCTGGAGAAAGGCAAGGTTGTCCTGATCTCAAATAAACATCTTCCTAAATAAAGACCAGGAAGATTCAAATAAAGATCTTCTCAAATAAAGAGCAGGTAGATTCCAGAAATTATGGTGGTGCAGGGAGAGGAAAGCAGGGATGATGAGAGATAAGATACACAAAGCACTTCAGCCTAAACTTCTCACTGACTTGTATGCCAGCCTCCAGGCTCATCAAATTTAACTACCCCCTTGTTCTGCTTCCTGAAAATAGTCATAGTAAAAATAGCTAATATTTATCGAGCACTTCTGATGCCTGATCTCATTTAATCCTTACATGGCCCTAGGAAGCAAGCACCGTCATTCATCCCATTTTTCAGTTCCCTGCCTTAGGTTTATAGCTGGTAAGTGGCACAGCTGAGGCTAGAACTCCAAATGTCCTGTTCTGGAAGCCCTGCTGACATTCATTCATTCACGCATGTGTGCATTTATTCATTCCTTTATCAGACATTTACTGAATCAGGGATTGTGCCACGGATCTATAGATAAATAATACATCCTGCCCCCAAGGAGCTCACAGCCTAGTGAGAGAAATACCCACAGAAGCAAATATCCATGCTATATCCCAGTGAGCTCTACAGTAGGGGCCTGAGCAAGTTGTCCACGTTGCCCTCGATGTATAACAAACTCTCAGAGTTTGTTCCTCCTCGTCCAATCCCAGTCTCTTTCCACAATCTTCTGTCATCCTCCATGATGCTGACGTTGGTGTTTGTGACTCCATCTGATACCCTCTGGCATGCTTTTTCTTGTGCTCCTAGACTTGGCTGCCCTCCAGCTCCATTTAGCATCCTGTCAGGTCTGTGGGTGGCGTAAAGGAAGGCGCCTGAGTCCAGCCTGGGGAGTCGGTTCTCCTTACGACTCTGCCTCTGACTGGCAGCGAGTCCTTGGACAAGCAACTTAATGTTAGGGGGCCTCATTTGCCAGTTTTTGTAGAAGAAAGAATAGGATTGGATGCTTTGAGGTCACTTTAACTTTCAGTATTAAAAAAAAATTTTATCTATTTACTTATTTATTTGGTTGCACCGGGTCTTAGTTGTGGTAGGCAGGCTCCTTAGTTGCAGCTCATGGGGTCCTTAGTTGTGGCCTCCCTGGTCCTTAGCTGTGGCTCATGGGCTCCTCAGTTGCAGCATGCGAACTCTTAGTTGCAGCACGCATGTGGGATCTAGTTCCCTGACCAGGGATCGAACCTGAGCCCCCTGCTTTGGGAGCACAGAGTCTTAGCCACTGCACCACGAGGGAAGTCCCTAACTTCTGGTATTTTATGAAGCTAGCCTAACTTTCCAACATGGTGTCAGGGTGAGTGGTGTCATTGCCCTGAACTTTCCAGTAAGCCCACCTTCTCTTTTCTCCCCTATCCTAGGCCTCACTCCTGGAAAGCCTACCTTACTTCCCTAACGTGCTCCTCCTTTCTATCAGGCACCCCCTCAGTAGGTGTGCACAGGTCCCTGGCTCTATCCTGGGTTATAATCTACCAGCTCCTGGCCTTGAATAGTTTCAAGGTTCCTTCGCCCACATCTGGGGTCCAAATGACAGATCGGGCCATGAGTTACCTGTGGAAGCAGAGGAAATCCAGGATTCCGAATGCCTGGCTCAGGCGCAGATCCACTTGGGTGAGCTGGGTGCCTCCCTGATATGAGGGCCAAGACCTCCTTCCTCGCCAACAGATGATCACAGGGCACAGAAGGGAGGTTCGCTGGCTGCCCCCAGACCCACGCTCTCCCTTCGTCTAGGCCCGGAGTCTATTATTTAAGAGTAGCGTCTTGGGAATGGGTGCTGCGGGCACTTTCTTTATAGAAAAGCACCTCAGGTATGAATGTCTGTGGCTCAGGCTGTTCTTCTTTCTTCCCTTCTCCCCCAGATCAGCTGTGGGTAGGGAACTAGTGCTGTGCTAATGCCGCCAGCTCCGCACCTTCTCCTGGCAGAGCCCGGATGACGTAACCACAGGATACTGAGAGTCACAGATGGGAAATGACGTATCGCAGGTTATTTAGCCAACAGCAGGCCTGGCCCCGATCAGACACTCATGTCTTCAGACACAAAGTCCTTTATCTCTATTTACAGTTTTGGTTTGCCTTCTCACACCCAGCTCTGGGCATACCGTTCAGATATGGAAAGACCTGCCATCCCTTCTGTGGCAGACTTGCACAGCAGAGGAGGACTTTGAGCTGGGATCTTGGTGTGAAATGAATTATTCTGCACCAGAAGATAGCATCTTAAATGCTTCTTCGCCTGAGCCCTGACTTTGCTTCCTTTGTGTTCCTGCCACTTGCTGTGATAAATACCTTTTCTCTCAATAGAAGGAACATACACACGAGGGCACAGCCGTCTCCCACATATCTAGGCCCCTCCATCTGTCTCAGTAGCCAACCTTCTTCCCAGGACATCTGTCTCGCAGAACCACCCTCCTGGAGAAGGAGCCAGTGTTTACCCTTGTGTGATTCTTAAGCATTTTCTGAGCGTCTGCTATGGCCTCAGCTCTGCAGGAGGCCCCTCCGCAACATGCAAATAATTTCCTTCAATAAACACTCATAGTGTGCTCTCCACGTGCAGAGAGTAAGGCTGTCCACAAGAGGCAAGTCCTTGCCCTCTTCCAGCTTACCTTCCAGGGGCATGTGAAACTGTGTAAGGAGATGAAAATATGTAAATATGACAAGAATAAGTCCTATTAAGACAAGAATAAGTCTTATCCTTAAGGAGTTATAATCGAATGGGGAAAATAAAATGTAGTGATCAATCAGCAGTAGTTTATCTAAAAACCATGGCCAATATCTAGCCAGCCAGCCCTGTGCTGCCGGGAGAAAAACGGCCTCAGGTTCCATTGTGCTGACGAGGACACATGGTGGAGAGAGCTCTGGGTCTGGACTCAGCGCATCCAGATGGGCTTCCAGACTCAGCCGTATGCTGGCTGTGAGGTCTTGAGCAACTGCCTTAAACTTTGCGGGTTGTGGGCACCGTGTCTATAAAAGGGTTTAGCTTGCTTCCTTGGCGGGTTGTTACGACACAGGTAAGTTAGTATACATGCAAACAGCAGGCAAATTAGAAATAGCCCAGAGATGCAGTTATTCTTCTTGAGACAAAGGGTCAGTATTTTCAAAACTAAAACATTTCATGTGTGATGCTAGTTCCCCTCGGATTCCCAAGGACTAGAGAGTTCATACAGTGACAAGCACAGCTCTGTCAAGTACATCCATGTCAAAAATATTGGGGTGAGTTTCTAGTCATGACCTTCTACCAGACCAGGGTCTTTTTTTTTTTTTTTTTTTTTTTGCTGTACGCGGGCCTCTCACTGTTGTGGCCTCTCCTGTTGCGGAGCACAGGCTCCGGACGCACAGGCTCAGCGGCCATGGCTCACAGGCCTAGCCGCTCTGCGGCATGTGCGATCTTCCCGGACCGGGGCACGAACCCGTGTCCCCTGCATCGGCAGGCGGACTCTCAACCACTGCGCCACCAGGGAAGCCCCCAAGGGTCAGTTTTAAATGAAATTCACCACCACTTACATGAGGGTGATTTCTAAACTGGCTACTGACATTGGAAACCTATGATCAGAATGTTAACACGTTAGCTTAGGATAGTTAGATGGGGTTTTGTTATACGTTGAATGAAAACACCTCACCTCAGTTGAGAATGAGTTTGTATTCTTGGCCACAAGTTCGGACACTGTGACTCATTCATTCAGCAAGTATCTACTCTGCACTGGGAAGATACTCTATCTGGGAAGACAATGGTGGTCGAGAGAGATATGTCCCTTGTGCTCATGGAGCTACCGTCCAGTGGAGACCTGAGACATTGAACCAGCAATAGAAGGAGTAAGTGCAGCGACAGGACAGGTCAGGGGGATGCGGATGCACCAGGCAGGAGCATCTCATCCAGACTTGGAAGTGGGAGAGGGGGTTAGGAAATTGATTTGGGAAGGAGGAAGTGCTATTTAAGTTGGTAGCTGGAGGATGAGCTGGAATAAACTGTGAAGAGGAGAGGTTCCTGGCAGAGGGAACAGCATATGCAAAGGTGCAGAGGGGAGAGAATAGGCAGGAACTAAAAGAAACCTGGAGCCAGGAGGGAGAGCAGGGGCAGTGTGTCTAGAGATGAGGCTGCGGTGTCAGCCAGGGCCAATGACGAAGGATCCCATGTGCCACGGAAAACAGTTTGGACGTCCTCCCTAGGAAAGGTGACCTGTCTGCCAGGGACAGTCATAGTTTATGCTTGTTGCCTCAGGGGAATGATGAATAGCACCATTTCCTTTCACTCTTCAGAGCTGCCTGGGTTGGATGATTAATGATACGGTCACCCCCTTAGGGCAGTGGGAAGGTAGGGAGCCTGGCAGTGTCTGGGGGATGATGTGGGGAGAGAGGAACGTGGCCTCCTTTCCATGTTGCTGTGGAGTGTGGGCACAGACTGACATGTCTCAGAACGATAATGGATCATTTCTACCTCTCAGGTAACTATTTCTCAAATACCAGAAGAAGTGATTGAGTTCTAATTCAGTCTCATGGATTCTCTGTGACCACCAGCAACAATGCTAGTCACCCAAAGAAGCTTGAAGATGACATATCTTGCTTCCAAAGGGTCAGTTAAGAAGTCCCCCAGAGCCAGGTGAAGCCAGGAGTACAGGGCAGCCCTTCCGTCCAAAAAGCAGCAGGAAGCAGGCAGGACCTTCCTTTAGCCCAGGTCGGGGAAGGGTAGGAGTCTGAGACCCCTGACCTAGTTGGGCACCTCACCAATCCCCGGCTTTTGTGGGGTGAAGGCTGGCACTGTGGGGGGCACGCAGGCCTGTTCTCCTGCCTCTTCATGCTGGAAACTGGTCAGTGCTCCGATGCCCTGGGAATCAAGGGCCTCCTGGGATCCTAGCTCCCTCTCCCATGGCTGCCAGCAAAGTAGGCCTGTTATCAGGGTTAATGAGCGTTAACTCACGGTTTAAGTGCTGTTTCCAGCCTAGAGTTGGCATTTCTGTTTTGGTTCACCCTCTCCCACTGTAATTAACTAATTAACCATCAACAACGGGGTGATGCAATTATGACACAGCGAGCCTGGCTCCTTCTTCCCATTAAGAACCCCTGAGCCCTCTAGAATCAACAGAGGCTTGCCTGAGTTCAACAGGACGTCCTCTGCCCCAGCGCTGGTCACCCAGCCAGTGTTCAAGGCCACTCCCTTCCTTGGTCCCAGAGGCCAGGCAGGGCCCGGAGCTGCCCTGAGGGTGAACACTGGACTCTTAGCCACCAACCACTGCATGCCCTTAGGAAGGCTGAGCATTGTGGCCCAGAGATAGTCACTGAGGTTCCCTGAGCTTCTATCCCTCATCAGTAAACAGATATAACAAAAGCCACTTTTTTAGTGAATATAAACGTGCTTTGTAACACACTATGCAATTGCTCCTCATAGCAGATGTGCCAATCGAGGCCCAAGGCATTAAGCGACTTGCCTAGGACCACCGGTAGGCAAGTGGAGCCTGGGTCAGAATCCGGGGCCCTGTGCCAGCCAACTTTACCCACTGCAGCTTGCTGAAGAGGGAGCCTCTGGCTTGCCAGTGCTCTTGGGACAGCAGACCCACCCGAGGGGCACCTTCTGAAGGTGGTGGACCAGGAGATCCAGAGAGCAAAGAGCTGGAGGCCCACTTACCCCAGCAGGATTCTGGGAAATTCCAGAAGGCACACATGAAGGGGCCTCAGCCCAAGTCTCTGGTCCTGAGGCCTATCACACGCCACCGAAGCTGGGCTGGGGCCTGAGCTGCAGTGGAGCTCCAGCTGGCCTGCAGCTTTGTTTTATCAAGTGCCTCCACTGTCCACAGGATGCCTGGGAGGGCTGTTCTGTACAAGCCCTCCCGTCCCAGACTCTCGATCCCTCGACTTAGACTCTTGAAGTGGAATAACCGTGGAGCGGCCTCCAGTCAGAATCCGCCTCACAGTCTTAGGTTTGGTGATGGATCCCTAACTACACCGCGAGGTCCTCCTGGGACCAGGCTCGAGCCGCAGTGCCCTCTGCACTTCCCAAAGCACTTAACGCGGTGTCTCAGCCAAATAGCTGCTCAATTATACGCATGTTATCAATCACAGACTGTCTGTATTACTACTAATTTCTTCCCAAATCTTGCCCGTGTAATTTCTAAACGTGTTAGCGTCACTGTAATGGTAGGCAAGTGCTATCTGATTCTCAAAATTCTTTATTTGACATTATTTTATCTATTGCACACTTCAGTGCATAATCTGCATATCTGTCATTGTTAATGGCTACACTGGACTCCAGGGTCCTGATGTCCCTCACTTTGTTTAAGCTTTCCCCGATTGCCGGGCATTTGGGTTGCCTCCAGTGTTTGAACACTATAAATAACACTGCTGGGCCACCTGGCTTTTCTCCCCCTCGCCTGGACATGGTTGGGGGGGCGGGCAGTGGAATGGGGACGGGGACCGCCTCTTACCTGCATTCCTGGAAAGGCTATTCTTCACACTGCTTGCCTGGACTGGGGGGTAACAGAGGCCCAGGTCTGCTGCTCTGTCACAGACAGGACAGGGTCTCAGGCTGTCATTCTTATCTGGCTTGTGGTGCCCCAGGAATGGGAAAGGGCACTCAGCTGGCTGAAGCCTCTGGACTCTTGAATCAGCGGGGCTCCCACTTGGAACTCTTTGCTTCGAAGCTGGCCTTTTAGGTACAGTGGCTGTTGGACCATCTAATCAGACAGGCCCTGAGGGGAGACCCGATAATATCACTTATGTTCTGGCAGGTCAGTTCAAGGTTACACTGGGAATCACCAGTATGTCTGAGCTGAAAAGGAAACTTTCCATGTATCCAATCCAACCTTTCTATCTTATAGCTGAGGAAATTGAAGGCCAGAGAGGTGACGTGACTTTTCCAAGATCACTCAACTCTTATGGTCAAGCTGGGCCGGGAGACAGGAGGCTCCTTACACCGAGGCTGGGCCTCAGCATCCTCCCACCTCCCTGCTGGAGCATGTTTATCGACTGGAATACACCCCATAGGTAAGAAGTCAATTCTCCACAAACTGATCTCCATAATTGATCTCTCTCACATCCCAATACAATACAACTGGGATTGTATAACACAGTCCCAATCAAAATCATAGCAGGGGTCTTTGGAGACACAGGCAAAGAAATTCTAAAATTTATATGGGAAGGAAAAGCCAAAGCAATTTTGAAAAAGAACAAAGTTGGAGACTCATGCTATCTGACATTAAGGTGTACTGTAAGGCTACAGTAATCAAGGCAGGGTGGTGGTGATGAAAGGATGGACAGAATAAAGAACCCAGAAATGGACCCACACAAGTATGGTCAATTGATTTTTGAAAAAGATGCAAAGGCAGTTCAATGGAGAAAGGAGAGTCTTTTCAACAAATGGTGCTAAAACATTAGACATCCTATAAAAAACAATAAACTTTGACCTATATCTCCTACCTTACACAAAAATGAACTAAAAATAGATCATAGACCTAAATGTAAACTATAAAATTATAAAACTCTTAGAAGAAAACAGAGGAGAAAATCTTTGTGATCTTGAATAAGTCAAAGTTCTTACGTACAATAACACATGTATGGTCCATAAAAGAAAAATCAATAAATTGGACTTGATCAAATTAAACACTTTTTTTACTCTTGCGAAAGACACCTTAAAGAGAAAGACAAAAAAGCCCAAAGACTGGGAGAAAATATTTACAGATCACATACCACACCACAGACTTATATCCAGAATATACAAAGAACTCAAAATTTAATAAGAAAAGAAACAACCAAATGTACTGAATGGGTCAAAGATCTGAACAGAAGCCTCACCAAAGAATAAGATAAACAGATGGCAAATAAGTACATGAAATGACGCTCAATATCCTTTGTCATTAAGGAAATGAAAATTAAAACCAGAATGAGATACCATTACATACCAATTAGAATGGCTAAAACTATTGACATCGCCAAATGCTGTTATGGATATGAAGCAACTGGAACTCTCAGACACTGCTGATGGGAATGTGAAATATTCACAACTACTCTAGAAAATAGTTTGGCTATTTCTTATAGAGCTAAACATACATTTATCATATGACCCAGCAAATATAAGTATTTGTACTAGAGAAATGAAAATGTATGTTTACATAAAAACCCATACATGAATGTGTATAACATTATTATTCACAATTTCCCAAATCTGGAAATAACCCAAATGTCTCTCATTGATTGAATAAATAGACTGTGGTACACCCATGCAATGGGATACGATACCACTAGACAATAAAGAGCAAACCATCAATATATGCAGCAGCTTGGCTAAATCTCAGATGCCTGACACTAAGTGAAAAAAGCCAGTCTCAAAGTCACCATAGGGGAGGAAAAGTAATTTTTCCTCTACCTCCTATAATAAAAAACACATTAACAAGAGAAAAACAAACAGAGGTTTATTAACATGTGTACCTTCTGTGTACATGGGAGATACCGAGGAAAACTGAGTAATTCTGTGAGGTAGCCCAAGCTACCACCTTAAATACCACCATCAGAGACAAAAGAAAGAAGTCTGCAGGGGTTGGTGCAAGGAGGCTGGTTATGGCAGGGTACCAGGAAAAGCATGGTAAACAAGGATAAGGTTTATTATGCAGATTTGAGTCTTGCCTTCTCCACTGATGACTGTTTCTGAATATTCAGAGTCATCCTTCTCGGCACAGAGAGGAAGCTACACTTGCACACGGGGACTCCTTTTATAAACGTAAATGCCCCTTACAAAAGGATAACTTCTACTGTTTTCTGATCTTCTCCTATATCTGCTCTTTTTTAAAATAATCAGCTCAAAATGATCCTTTTTCTAAAGAGGCATACTCTAGGGTGGCATATTCTGTTACCCTTCATTACATACTATATAATTCCATAATATGACATTCTGGAAAAGGTAAAAGTACAGGGACAGAGAACAGCTCAGAGGTTGCCAGGAGTCTGGGGTGGAGGAAGCGTCTGAATGCAAAGGGGTAGCATGAGGGAATTCTTATACTGTTGGAATTGTTCTTTATCTTGTCAGTGGTGATGGTTACAAGAATGTGCCTATGTTAAAACTCAGAGGTCGGGAAGGGGAAGGGGGGGGACTCTTCCAGGCACTGGGGCTCAGATCTCCACACCCGAGAGGGATTGATCTCCAAAAGGCAAGCCTGAGGCACTAAGGGGCTGGAGAACTCATCAGATGGTCCAAACCAAGGGGAAACCAGACAGGGCTCCTGCATCTGGAGGTGGGTGTGAGGCGGGAGGGTTGGTCATGGGAACTTGGAGAGATCTCTGCTGCTTGCCCCAAAGCAGAAGGTCATAATAATATTGGGGACCAGAGCCAGGACTGGTCCCACAGCCTGGAGTGGTGGTGCTAGGCCTGCAGGTCAGAGTCTAGAGGTCCTGCTGGGGAACTGGAGTGAAGGAGAGGGACAGGGAGCTGAAGGTGACATGACACAGCCAGGTGTGAGGAACACATGTGTTGGGAGCAGTGGGGGATCTGACTGTGGAGTCAGAAGTTACTAGTAGTATGCATTGGGCAGGACACTGTTGCTCCCCAGGTCCAGGTTTCCTCACCTGTAGAACGAGGACGGGAAAACCAGGCTTGAAAGGTTCTTGTGAGCCTTAAATGACAATAACACTCAAAGTGCCAAATACATAGTAGGTGAGGACACGAGAAGGGGATGAACAGGGATCTAATTGGTTCATTTGTCTGCCAAGGAGGTAGAATGAATAGTGTAAACCAGTGGTTCTCAAACTTAAACGAACATCGGAATCACCCGGAGCACTTGTCAAACCAGTTTGCTGCTTCCCGCCCCTGGAATTTCTGAGTCTGTAAGCTCTGGGGCGGGTTTTGAGAATTTGCATTTCTCACAAGTTCCCAGATGTTGCTGCCCCTGCTGCCTGGGGATCACGCTTTGCGAACCATTGATATAATCAGGAGCGTGGACTTCGGAGCCACATACTTTTGAGTGATGGAAAATTCTGGTTCCACCACTTCGTACCTCTGGGACCTTGAACAACTTACTTAACTTCATTTTATCTCAGTTTCTTCACCTATAAGATAAAGATAGCTGTGCCTTAGGAGGGTTGTGGATGTTGTAAAGATTAAATGAGCTAGTAAATGGGTAAAGTGCTTAGAAGAGAACCTGATAAAATGTGCGCACCCAAAAAGGTCAGCTCTCAGTACGTGCTAGGCTCTTAAAATACATCATCTCGTTTAGTTATCAAAAGACCGTTAGAGGTTAAGAGCGTCATTTCCATTTTCAGATGGGGAAACACAGGGTCAGAAAGACAAGGGACGGCATGTAACTCACCAGAACCAGAGTGAGGACCTGAATCCATGTTACACAGATCTCACTGCTTGCTGTGGCCTGGTTCTCTTTCTTTAAACACCAAGTCCCGGGAGTGGATGATTGGGCCCTTAAGGCTATGTGGGAGAAAGGAAATGGGAAGGAGGAGGCCGCGGGAGGATGTTTGTCTGGGGAACTGGCACAGAACGACTCAGGATGCACCGAGTGGGCATTTTTGTGTCTTCAGAGGGCAGATACATGGAGTGACTCAATGTCCTGCCCACACATTCCCTCTTTTCTCTTGGCTGTGTAACTGATTGAAGTCATCAGTGAATGATGTGGCAGGTGCAAACGGATTACCCACTGATGGTTTACATAGCCCTGGAGGACACCCCTACTCCCAGCCTAATATGGACAGAAGATCCAGCTACTGGACTATAACATCAGCAAACCCAGCAAGCCTTCGTGGGATGAATCAGAGCATCCCATTCACCCACATGGAACACAATGTCGTCAGAAGTAAGGATCAACAACAGCAAGTTCTTCTGTGGTGCGCGTGGGGGTCTCTGTATCCCACAGTCCCAACTGCAGTCAGTTGCCTTGTACTAAACGCTCATGAACTGCACTGGAGGAGGGTATAGTGTCAGCCTGACTGCTCATTTGCCAGAGAGGAAACTCTACCCAGGCCTGGCACTCGATGGGTTTTTAAATGGATGACTTCTGAATTCCAGACTTTTCTGTCCTCTGGTCTAGAAGCTATATCTCCTTGGGAGTCTCCTGCACTCCCTGGATTCACTGTATCCAAACTTCCTCTCAGTATCTTCTTCCCTCAAAGTTTGCTCTTCCTCCTGCTTCGCTATCTCAGTGGATGACAGCATCCACGAAGCACCCAAGCCAGAGAGGCTCAGAGAGCAGCCAGGGTTGCACATTCTAAAGCAAAGTTCACCTACAGCAGATAATAGCCATGAGGTGGGTTACACAGGGTGTCCCCCAGACAAAGAGCCCTTGGACATCCTTGGCAGCCTCCCTGCCATCCTTTCCCCCTTGCCCCAGAAACGTTCACTCACCTCTGGGTGGTTCCCAGTTGCCCTGGCCCTGACCTGCCTTTTTCTGAGGGGAGCTGCCTGTGGTTTGTAGATTAACCCTTATCTTAAATACCAAGCCGGAAGAATCAGCTCACAGGAGCTTTGGAATGACTGATTATCTCTGATGCAGAATAAGATACATTAGACTTATTACAAGTCCTTCTTCTTGACCACAATGCTTGCAATTCATTCTTCTTTTATTCCCTGTCAATTTCTTCTACTCAATGACTTAATTTCTACAGTAGGGTCTCCATCCCCAGCCCTGGATTCAGGGAGGGAACAAAAAGTGGGGAGGCAGAGGGGACTGGTGACAACTAGAATCCTAAAAAAAAAGCTCTCAGCCTGATGTCCACTGGATCCTGTTGGCCTCCCTTGCTGGTGTGCTAAGGGGAAGGAGTGTCTCTCCTCGCTCCCCTCTTCCACTCCCTCCTCCTCCCATGAAGCCCCCCAAGGCTGTTTCTGCTGTATGAAGGGACAGGGTGAGAGATGGGGAGGGTATGAGAGAGAAAATGCACAAGAAACTGAGGATTTAAACCATATTCCCACTCGATCTTCACATTCTCACAACTGAAGACTTCTGTCAGCCTTTCAACGCTTAGATGCAGAAACAGTTAACATCAGAAGGACAATGGAATGATTTGGAATGCCTCCACTGGTTACAGGGAAAAGGAATGCATTGTTCAAATTTCTTAACCTCTTTTTTTTTTTAATTTAAGAGATGTGGGCTATTAAAATGTTTCCTCCAAAAAAAGCCTTTTGAAAATTCTATGAAGGTAGCCACACTTGATTTATGTTTATTGTAACTAGATTTAGGTGTGTATTTTGTGTACTGCTGGATATACTGTAAAGCCAGAATCACCTGTGTGATGAACATTCTATACTCATGCCCAGAACAATGCACTTTGATTATGTCCACTTTGCATACAGGGGTGGGGGGTGGTCTTAGATCCTCTGCAGTCACGCAGTCATGGCCACTAGGCTCACAAACTTTAAGAACCAAGCTCATAGCCACTAAGAAGCTGAGTGACCTTGAGCAAATCCCAGCCTGTGGTCTCAGGTTTTTCATCTGAAGTGTGGAGCCCGGACTGGTGGATCAAGAAGGGCTGTCCTAGTTTTCATATTCTGACTCCGCACGTGTGTGTGCGCGTGTGCGTGTGCGAAGTGACCAAATTTGATAAATAATAAAATTACTAGACTGTGTCTATTGTTTTCTGACTCAACCCTGGCCTTAGAAGTCCCCACCAATACCCCTACCCTCCTTTTTTTTTTTTTTTTTTTTTGCGGTATGCCGGCCTCTCACTGTTGTAGCCTCTCCCATTGCGGAGCACATGTTCCGGACACGCAGGCTCAGTGGCCATGGCTCACGGGCCCAGCCGCTCCGCGGCATGTGGGATCTTCCCGGACCGGGGCACGAACCCGTGTCCTCTGCATCGACAGGCAGACTCTCAACCACTGCGCCACCAGGGAAGCCCCCTACCCTCCTTCTTTATGGGCTTAAGCACTCCTTGGCATCATCCCCTCTGGGAAGGGGCGTTCCCTTCAAAGAACCCAACTTCCCCTTAACAAACTTTTATGAATATTGTAGAAACATTTTTTGTTTGTTTGTTTCAGTGGAAAACTAGAGCACTCCCTATTACGTTATCATATTCTACTGCACATTGTCTCCAAGCTATCGTGTAAGGCTGTGAATTCTAAGCAACTGATAGATAATGGTTGTCCCTGTCAATAGGTATTCACAGGGGACTGATTCCAGGACCCCAGCAGATACCAAAATCCATGGATGCTCAAGTCCCTTATATAAAATGGAAAAGCATATAAACTACACACATCCGTATACTTTAAATCATCTCTAGATTACTTATAATACCTAATACAATGTAGATGTTGTGTAATTCATTGTAAATACAATGTAAATGCTATGTAAATATTTGCTGGTGTGAAGCAAATTCAAGTTTTGCTTTTTGGAACTTTCTGGAATTAAAAAAAAATTTTCAATCTGCAGTCAGTTGAACTCATGGAAGTGGACCCCATGGGTAAGAGAGCCAACTGTATGTAAATCCTGTCTTGCTAGAGACTTAATTTTCCTAAAACCAGTTTTATCTCCATTTATCTTCAATTCATCTCAACATTCCTTTACTCAATATAAATTTGTGTGCTTTTGACTTTTCCTTTGAACATCTGCCTGGTTTTCTCACATCGTGAGGAAAATAAATTCCTGAACATGTACATTTTTATATCTGTATACGAGTCATGATTTTACCTTTCTCTGAAAAAATTATCTTTTAATAAGACATTGTCTCTTGCTAACCTTTTAGGAGACAGTTTCTGCTTTTACCTCATCATTTGAATTTTGTTCTAGTTCAGTGCTCTCCTATCCTCACTAATTGCCCTTCTCATCACCTCCCTAGCCCACCCCATTTAATGCTCCTTCTAGATTCTTCTGTTCTTTTACCCTAGACTTGTAAAGAATCAGGCTTGAACGTATCCAGGCACTGCTGGGAACCAAATGTTTTGGGGTTTGTTATTTTGGAAATTTCAGCTTCAGTGCTGAAGAAATACAGCCTGGGCATGTTTTGGTATTTGGGATCATTTAAGAGCTGCCTATTTGGTTCTTGGAGACAAAGACCATAGTTCGCATTTTCCTAGCCTTGGAAGGCAGAGGTAGGGTCTGCATCTTTTCAGATAATTTGTATGACATCAATTGTGCACAAAAATAATTTAACCCTTTGTTTTAGAATTTTTCACTTTATGGTAGAGGGGGTTTAGTATTGAGGTGGATCTCTGTTACCCTCAGTTAATGTTTTTGTTTTTGTTTTTGTTTACTAGTAAATTCTATTAAAAACGGCAACAAACCCTGAATGTGATTTTCCTAATATGTTTAGCTGGCTTATTTGGGCATGCACATATATGTGAAACACACACAGAAGATAGAGGAAATGAGAGAATGCTCCAACAATTTGCAAAGTGTATGAACTGTGATGCCTACATTTATAATTTCCGTTTTCTTCAGCTGTCAGGTTTGAGCCCCAAACTTTCTTATCCTGGGAGAAAACAAGAGCCCTTTGCAAGCAGCCCAAGTTCATGGCTTTCCTGGGCCCCTGGCAGGGTGGGAAAAATTTGGTTACTTGGACAAGCTAATTAAAGACACTTTGTTCACTCTTGGTGAAATTCACAGCCAGGGAAGGTAGGATAGAAAGGAAGTGAAGGAGTCTCACTTGCTGAACTTTTTAAAAAACTTTAACTCTTTCTTTACCCTGGTATGGACAAAGTACATTATAATCTCAAAAGTCACGGTTCCAACAGTTCACTTGTTTAATGTTCTCAGATCTCCTGCCAGAAAACATGTTGCTGAATCAAAGAAAGGGGAAAATTAAATGTGTGGTAGGTAGCTTAGGACAGAGTGTTTTCTTCTGAAAATTGGGATAGAGGATGAATCACAGATTGGGACTAAACATAGATTCTGTGGGCCTTGAGAACATTTCTCTGGAGAGCCCAGTGAGAACTGGGGAGGCCATTTCAACATTTTATGAATTCTTCATTAACATTTTTCTCATTAGAGAGAGACAGACTTGATCCTAGACTCACATAGTTGCATCACCAGGGATATTAATGTAATTTGAGGCATTGTATCATATTATAAAAATGCTGTGCTATAAAAGACTCTAATTTGCTAAGCTCTACTGGGCACAAGATGGTACACTTCCACAGAGAAATCTTCCCCTTGAACAGGAGAAAGGCTGTGACGTCATAGGAGAAATCGTGGATGTTCAGCATGTTGATGTGACATTGATGCTCTTTTGAGCCAGCAGAGAAAACAGCCCAGCAGACAGATACCCAGAGGGGAAGCATCAAGTTGTGCGTGTCCTGGAATTAGCCCTCTGGTCCTGACGGAGAGACTCAGAGGGGGTGATTGGAAACTCCCAGCCTCTGACAACCCCTCTGATGGCTTCACATGGGTCTTATTTCCTCTGACCCCACCAGAAGCCCAAATAGGAAACCTTCCATCATTTCAAACTCGTCCTTCTCCCTCTTACTGTGCTCACATGAAGCACCATCAGTCCCAACCCTGACTTTTCTGATCCCTGTGTTGGCTGCTGCCTGAGCTCCATCTTCTTTATTCCCTCGTCTGGATAAGCAGTGGGCTCTGCCTTGGGTGGCTCCCTGCCCTCCCCATCCTTTCCCTTCTACTTCCTACATGCTGTTAGAGAGGTTTTCGTAAATGCAAATCCGATCATGTCCCTCTCTGGCTTAAAAATCACTGGTGGCACCTCACTGCCTGCCCCAGTAATTGGAAAAATTGGCCCTAAAGGTTGTTTTGGTCCCACTTAAAAAACTTGAAAGCAAGTCTCAAAAGATCAAACTCCTTCCAAGTAACTTAACTGAGTCCCAGAATATAGCTCAAAAATATTTAAAGAAAAAACAAATCCAGGATTCAACAATGTAAAATTCACATTATCTGTCATCCAATAAAAAACTATCAGGCTTCCAAGAACCAGGACAATAAAATCCATAGGAGAAAAACCAATCAATAGAAACAGATACAGAAATGACGCAGATGAACCCACACTTTTATGGTCTATTAATCTACAACAAAGGTGGCAAGAATATACAACGGGGAAAAGACAGTCTCTTTAATAAATGATGTTGGGAAAACTGGACAGCTACATGCAAAAGATACAAACCGGAGCACCTTATCACACCATATACAAAAATAAACTCAAAATGGATTAAAGACTTAAATGTAAGACCTGAAAGAAACCATAAAACTCTTAGAAGAAAACATAGGCAGTATGCTCTTTGACATCGGTCTTGGCAATATTTTTTTGGCTCTGTCTCCTCAGGCAAGGGGAACAAAAGCAAAAATAAACAAACGGAACTACATTGAACTAAAAAGCTTGTGCATAGCAAAGGAAACTATCAACAACAACAGCAACAAAAAAGGCCGCCTACTGAATGGGAGAAGATACTTGCAAACAATCTATCCATAAGGGGTTAATATTCAAAATATACAAAGGACACCTACAACTCAATATCATAAAAACAAACAACCCAATTTTAAAAATGGGCAGAGGGCCTGAATAGATATTTTTCCAAAAAAGACATACAGATGGCCAACAGACACATCAAAAGATGCTCAACATCACTAATCATCAGGGAAATGCAAATCAAAACCACAATGAGATATCACTGTACACCTGTCAGAATGGCGATTATCAAAATGACAACAAATAAATGTTGGTGAGAATGTGGAGAAAAGGGAACCCTCGTGCACTGTCATTGAGATTGTAGATTGGCATAGCCACTATGGAAAACAGTATGGAGATTCCTCAAAAAATTAAAAATAGAACTACCACAGATTGCAACAACTCCACTTCTGGGTATTTATCCAAAGAAAACAAAAACACTAATTTGAAAAGATATATGCACCCCTAAGTTCATTTCAGCTCTATTTACAATAGCCAAGATACAGAAACAACCTAAGTGTCTATCAACAGATAAATGGATAAAGAAGATGTCAGATACACATACACACGCACACACGTGTGAGCACACATAAATACCACATACACACTGGAATATTACTGAGCCATAAAAAGGAATGAAATCTTGCCATTTGTGACAACATTGATGGACCTAAAGGGTATTATGCTAAGTGAATTAAGTCAGATGGAGAAAGACAAATACTGTATGATTTCACTTATATATGGAATCTAAAAATCCAAAGCAAATGAACAAACATAACAAAACAGAAAGAGTCATAGACACAGAGAACAAACAGGTGGTTGCAAGAGGGGAGATGGATCGGGGAAGGAAAGGAATAGGTGAGGGAGATTAAGAGGTACAGACTTCCAGGTACTAAATAAATAAGTCACAGGGATGAAATGTACAGCATGGGGAATATAGTCAATAATAATGTAATATCTTTGTATAGTGACAGATGGTAACTAGACTTACCATGGTGAGCATTTTCTAATGTATATAAATATCAAATTATGTGTTGTGCACCTGGAACTAACACAGTGTTGTAGGTCAATTATACTTCCAAAAGCAAAACAAACAGACTCAGAGAAAAAGAGACCAGATTTTCGGTTACCAGAGTCCAAGAGTCAGGGGAGGGAGGAATTGGATGAAGGTAGTCAAAAGGTACAAACTTCCAGTTATAAGATAAACAAGTGCTAGGGATATAATGTACGACATGATAAATGTAATGAACACTGCTGTAGGTTATATATGAAAGTTGATAGGAGAGTAAATCCTAAGACTTCTCATCGCAAGGAAAAAAATTTTTCTTTTTCTTTCATTTTGTATCTGTATAAGATGATGGATGTTCACTAAACTTATAGTGATAACCACTTCATGATGTAAGAAAGTCAAATCACTATGTTGTACACCTTAAACTTATACAGTGCTCTATGCCAATTATAGCTCAATAAAACTGAAAGAAAAAAAAGAAATGACACAAATGGTAGAAATAATAGGAACATTTTTAAGGTTATTGTAAGTATCCTCCATATGTTCAAGAAGATAGAGGAAAGCATAAGCATGTTAAGGAGAAACATGAAGGATTCTTTTTAAGACCCAAGTCAAACTTCTAGAGACAAAACAAGACAAAATTACAATGTCTAAGACAAAAGACATACTGAATAGGAATAACAATAGATTAGACACTGTGGCTAAAGAAAAAAATACAGTATCAGTGAGCTGAAGTAAAACTTCAAGCAGCCTAATATAGGAATAATTGTAGCCCCAAAAGGAAAGTAGAGAGTTAGAGGGCAGAAACAGCTTAAAAACTTTTCCTAGTTTGATAAAAAGATCCAGGAAGCTCAATGGACACCAAGCACAAGAAGCATGAAAAAAACAAAAAAGACACCAATGTATGTAATTATGTAATCAAATTGCTTAAAAATAGTGATAAAGAGGAAAATCTTAAAAGAACCAGAGAACAGCCATGAAGAACAAAGGGAAGAAAGACAGCAGACTTATTGTTGGAGATAATGCAATCCAGAGGACAGTTGAACAACTTCTTTAAAGAACCAGAAGCACTGTGAACCTAGAATTCTTTACGTAGTAAAAATATCTTGCAAAAATGAAGTAAAGATTTTTTAAAGACATACAAGAGTGGAAAGAATTGATCACCAATCCTCCCAAGAACGTTAAAGAAGGCCCTTTGTGCCGAAGGAAAATAATCAAATAGAAATCTGGTTCCACACAAAGGAATGAAGAGATGGTAAGGGTGAAATACATGAAGAAATACTTTAAAAAATAAACACTTTAAACTCTAAATATCTTTAAAAGACACTTGATTGTTTAAAGTAAAAATAATAATGTATTATGGGGTTTATATTATATGTACAAGTAAAATGTTTGACAAGAGTAGCACAAAAGGCTGGGGGTGGAGCTAATGTAAATGAAAGTATACTATAATGTTCTTGTGTTTTATGCAAATTGGCATAATATTATTTGAAGGTAGACTGTGATAAATTAAAGATATGTATTATAAACCCTGAAGAAGCCATCAAAAACAAAATGAAAAGATATCAGTCATAAGCCAGTGTAAGAAATAAAACAGAAGTATAGAAAACAGTCTAACCTAAAAGAAGATGAAAATAGGATAAACAGGGGATAATTGGCAAACAAAGGGAAAGATCGTAATTTAAAACTAACCATAGCAATAATAACATTACATATACATTGTATATACAGTCCCATTTTGAAAGCAGAGATTGTCAGACTGGATTTTGAAAAGGCAAGCTCTAATTATATTCTGTCTATTGGAAACCAAATTGAAATATGAAGACACACATGGCTTAAAAGAAAAAGGATGGGAAAAAAATATGTCATAGTCACACTACTGTGAGAAGCCTCTTCTCTGACCATGGGAGTAGTAAGAAAGCAGGGGGTTGGGAAGGGATGAACAAAGAAAGACGTCAGCAGTGTTCCTCCCACACTTTGCCTTGTTGGGAAGCTAGAATCTCCTCCCTCCATGAACTGCTGTAGTGAGGCATCTGCAGTCCCCAACACTCACTGTGACCCAGCCTGGTAAGGGCAGCCAATGGGGAAAGTGGAGAAGAGAAGGCATCTGGGTGAAAGACTGGTTTTGTCTTCATGTCAGGGCAGGACTGGCTTCTAGAAAAGTGCCCACGGGGAGTGACTGGAAGAGATGCCAGGTCAGGAACGCTCCCAAGCCAGGGAGACCTGAGAGCTTAGTATAGCTCAAGGCCCCCTTGAGGGACTATGGTGTTGGTATTATTTCCTATTAATCAAACCATTTTTTATACCATTGGGTGAAGAATGTTAGCAAGCTGAGAGTTCTGGGCCATCCGGAGGGTAGAGATTTTCCCAGGTCCTGAGTGTGAGCTCAGGCCTGGTAGAGAGCAATTCTGCCTACTTTGTTCAAGCTGAATTAGTCCTTCCTCCACCACAGCTGGGCCACACAGGCAGAGCCGGAATCTATGATTCTGGCACTTCCTGCCATGGCTATGGGTGACTACCTTTGTCTCAACAGGAAGCACTGCGATTGTGAGGGGAGCTTCCACGATGCCTGTTGGTGAGCACTGAGTAGAGTCAGACAGATGGGGAAGCAGGACAGCCAAACCCCTGAGGGATGAAGTCAAGGCCAATGGGGCAGGATTGGACCAAGGAAGCTCTATCAGGCCCAGGCTAACTGGCCGTCCTATCAGAAAATCCTTCTTTTTGCCGGGGGAGAGGGGGAACACAAGGGCTAAGATTATCCTGTTCTGGGGGGCAAAGAGCTTTGGACCCAGAGCAGCACTTCTGAAATGTTTAGTCATTTTAGGCAATGTTTTACCAGAACTGGATTTCAAGGTCTCATACCACAGATGCTCACCTATAACCCTCTACACTTGACAAGG
Source organism: Lagenorhynchus albirostris (assembly GCF_949774975.1). NCBI lineage: Eukaryota > Metazoa > Chordata > Mammalia > Artiodactyla > Delphinidae > Lagenorhynchus > Lagenorhynchus albirostris. Next base: position 65,684,090 of record NC_083107.1, read on the forward strand.
CATGGCAATCTCCACGTAGGTGAATGGTAGTGGGGCCCAAGAGAGAAGGGGACACACTCTCAGATGTAACCAGATGCCAGGATATAGGTCAAGGCTACCTGAGGCTCCACAGCTAGGGCCTCATTTCTTTCCCTCTCCCACTGTTTCTTCCAGAAATGAACAGTCACCCACAGGTCACCAGATGAGTAAGTACCCCTAAGTTGCCTGAGCAGCCCAGCTCCTCCCAGACTAGTGCCATGGCCACCAACCAGACTTTCTGTCTGAGCTGCTGCTTTCTCACTTCTACCCTCCACCCACCTAAGAGAGTTATTTTCCTGCACCTCTCAGCTCCATCTTATCACAGAACAAAACCCATGTTCTTCGGCCTGGAATTCTCCACCAATCTTTATTTTTTCCTTTCGCTTCCCCACTAGCCTGCCTGAGCCTGGGTACCTCAGAAAGCGGAGCTCAAGGCACACGCTGACATGCTACTGCTCTATTAGGGATTGCAGTTCTTGTGGAGGAAGAGCAAATGAAAACTGGGGTGAGGAAGGAAGCCAGGACTGCTAACATGTGCTTGCTTCTGAGCTGGCCTCACTTAGACTGAATAGACCAATTGCTCGATATTGTGGGACCATCTTCCAAGAGTCTGTATGAACCTCTGGGTCTCAGTACAACCCATTCCGGGGAAGGAAGGGGGGAAATGTGTCCACTGTCTCCTGCATCCACTGATCTAAGGTCTTACTCTTTGGGGTTGTGTGTTTGAGGCCCATTAGTGGCACCTCACACCTCAGAGGCAACACGGAAGCCCCATGATAGGAAAGAGGTGTATGAGGAGAGGGCCTTGCAAGATTGTGCCCACTGCAAACTGGACGAGCTGCTGCTGGGTTGGTCACCTCAGAAGCAGCTGGAACACAATCGATGGCCAAAGGACCCAGAAATGGTGAGGCTCAGAGGGTCAAGGTGGTCCAAAGAGGCGCCTCACGTACACTTTAGCCCTGCATCCACCACAGGCAGAGTGTTCTCAGAAGGCATGTGAGGAGGTGTAGGTTCTCAGATAGGACAGTTGTGTCAAGTACTTAGGAAATGCTCTATAAACATTAGCTCCTATTATTACTAATGTCACTCCCAATGTCAACCTTGCTCCAAAGGCATTTCTTGACCACCCCCAGCACTGTTTTTAACACCTTACAGGTGGTCCTTTTCCAAAGGCATTGCCTGCCTGCACATCACCCCTGTAATTCAAGCAGTGGAGCTGGTCAAGGGAAGAGAAAGAGGGCCTGAGGACAGGCAGGGTGGGGCCATGCTGGAAGGGGCCCTCAGCTGCCTTTCCTCAGATGGCTGCCCCAGCCCTGCCCGGCCCTGCTTCTGCTTCTCTCTACTTGGTCAGCAGACGTGAACCAACACAGCGGGCCTCTCACCCAGCTGCCCGGGGCCGGGACTCACATACAGTACAGCAGGAGTTCTGAGGGTGCAGAGGCACTTCCTCAGGCTGAGTGCCTTGGAAAGGAGGGAGCAGCTGCTGGAAAATACTAGAAACTTCCATTCTAGGGCAACTGGAGCCTGGCCATGAAGCATCTCTTCCTCATTTCCTCATCCTTGAGGCAGACCATCTCCTCACTCCATCCTGGACTTGGTCTCTACCTACAGCCTTAATCACTCTGCTGGCTTTGAACAATTCAGTGTTCCAAGTCAGGGCCTAAAGCAGAGAGAGTCATGCTCCCCCAGGAAAACAGCTCACCAGTAATGGGAGAAGGGGGACGGGGCTGAGGCTGCATCTCCTCTTCCTACGCCCCAGGGGCAGAGAGTCCTATGGCCTTCCCCACTCTAAAAGCCCACCCGGTAGCCTGCATCAAAGAACTGCTCCAGATCTGTCTGGAGAGGCCCCAAAAGAAAATCCCACAAGCTCTGGCCAGGGGAGCGCGGCACAAGAACTGCGCACGAGAACTTTAAGTCTGACCAGCACCAATGTTGTGCTGCAATTCATATGTGTGTTTATTAAAGTTACGATTAAGTAATGTGATCCCATTATATCATTGGTTTGTTCATTCATCCAGCAAATGAATTATCAACACCAGAAGAAAGAGACATAATCATGAAGTCCAGCTACAGCAGGACGAAAGTCCATCAGCAAAAATACCACAAGAGAGAAAAGACTGTCGGCTTAAAGAGAAGAAGGAAACTGTGGAGAAGGACTTTTTTCACTGGGTCATGAAGAATAAGTAGGAGTTTTCCAGGGAAAAAACTGAGAAGGCTGCGGACAGGATTGGTGCATACTATGCAGATGGAAAAATATACCAGACTAGGGGGCATGAAGGAACATGTGTTTCTTTATTATCATTTTGTAAAATTTTATTAAAAACCTACTCGGTTCCAGGTAATTGGGTTAGGTGCCAGGAGTGCAGAAAATAACAAGGCAGCCAAGATCTTTTTCTCTTTCTAGTGGAAAAACAGAAATTAAACAAATGAAAATCACACAAATAACTATATTTACAATTGTGCCAAGTCTGTGAAGGGGAAGGGAAAGGAGCTATGGGAGCATGAATGGGGTAAAAGAGAGTGGGGTCCCATGTGATCTGGGAATCAAGAAAGGTCTTTCTGGGAAAGAGACAGTTAAGCTGATTCCTGAAGGATGAGTGGGGATTAGTCAGGCAAGGCATTCGAGGAGGATGAAACAGCCTGGGTGACAGTTCTGAAGTAGAAAGAGCATGGGGTCCAGAGTATCTGAAAGTATTCAGAATGGATAGGGCACCCAGGCTATCGGAGGCAGGCCGAATGAGATGGTGCAGGACCAGAAGGCTTTGATCATTATCCTAAGAGCAAGGGGAGGGACGTGTTAAGATTGGCATTATGGAAAAGACCCCTCCCTGGCTGCTGTGTGGAAAATGAAGTGGAGCCGTAATGGATGCGTGGGGACCAGTCAGATCAATGATCTCAATCCTATAGCTGTTAGATTTAACTGGGGAGTTTTCAATAAGGATGATTAGAGCCCACTCCCAGATTTTTTTACTTCTGGGATGAGGCTTGGGCAATAGTGATTTTTTTTTTTTAAGTTCTGCAGGTTACTTTAATGTATGTTTAGGGTTGAGAATACTTGAGCTCTAAGGATATTGCTTTTAAAAGAGAAAAAGGAAAAGAAAAGGACATTGCTTTACTCTAGGTGATAGAAGATGGTGGTTGGCCTAATGGTGATGGAGATGCAGAGCAAACAATGGGTACTTTTAGGAGGCAGAATAGATAGTAGTAACCAAGAAGGACTGCCAGATTTTGGGCTTGGGCAATTCACTGAGAAATAGAACACTGGGGAGTACCAATTGCGAGGTTCATGACATGAATTCAAGTTTGGACATGTTGAGTGTAAGGTACCTATGAGCCATCTACGTGGATGGCAAGCAGTTGAATACATAGATCTGGAGCTCAGAGAAGTCTGGGTTAGGAGTATGAATCTGAGTCATGGATGTAGAGATAGTAAATGAGATGCGTCTGGGATTTCCTAGCAAAAGGAAAGTGTGTGGGATGGGAGGAAAGAAGAGGGCCCAGGACTGACCTTGTGGTCCTCCAGCCCTGGAGGATGAGGAGAGGAGAGAAGTTAGCAACAGCACCTATAAATGAGAGGCTGGGGGAGCCTTGAAGCCTAAAGGAATCAATATTTCAATGTTCCTGAAGGTCAAAAGGACAGGGTCCTAAAAAATGTTTATTGGATTTAGCAACCTCTAGTTCCTTGATGACTTTAGAGAGAGGTGTTTTGGTGCGGTGGTTAGGGCAAAGGCCAGACTGGAGTGAATGGGAGGGAAGGAAAGATAGGGGACACACCAAGAGTTTGGTTGTAGAAAGAAGACAGAGAGGGTGGTGGTTGCTGGAGGGGGTTGTGGGATCAAGGAAATGTTTGCTAGGATGGGAGAGAACTGAGTGACTTGAAATGCTGGAAAGGAGAGGGAGGGGTTGCAAATACAGTAGAAAGGTGGGACCCAGAGCCCTGGAAGAGGGACTGGGATCTGTTTTAAGGAGTCACAGGAGAGAAGGATGAGTGGTTGGGTGCTGAAGTGGATAAATCTATCTCTTTAGAGTGGAAGGTAAGAGACTTCTCCTCTGATAGCTTTCATATTCTTGATGAAGTCATTTACTGGGAGTAAGGGGCAGGTGCCTATTGGGAAGGAGCCTTTGAGGGTGGGTGAGAGTGTTGGAAATTTGAAGAGTTGGGATGATCAGCAGTATCTGTTGTGGAAAGATGAAGACTGAGGTGGGCAGAGAAACAGGAAAATGTGAGGCTGTATGACAAGCCTGTAGAAAATGCTGATCAACAGTTCACAGTAGGGCTTCCCTGGTGGCGCAGTGGTTAAGAATCCACCTGCCAATGCAGGAGACACGGGTTCGAGCCCTGGTCTGGGAAGATCCCACATGCCGCAGAGCAAATAAGCCTGTGTGCCACAACTACTGAGCCTGCGCTCTAGAGCCCGTGAGCCACAACTACTGAAGCCCAGGCACCTAGAGACCGTGCTCCACAAGAAGAGAAGCCACCGCAATGAGAAGCCCACGCACTGCAACGAAGAGTAGCCCCAGCTCACTGCAACTAGAGAAAAGCTCACGCGCAGCAACGAAGACCCAACGCAGCCAAAAATAAATAAATAAATAAAAACAAAAGTGTTAAATTCTAGAGTGACTTTCTGAGATGTAGTGAGACTTAGTGAGGCTGTACTACATTAATTATTTATTGCTGTTTAACAAGTTATTCCCAAACTTGTTGACACAACAAATATTTATTATCTCAGTTTGGGGTCAGGAATTCGAACAGAGCTTAGCTGAGTGCTTCTACTTCAAAATCTCTTACCAGACTGCAGTCGACATGATGGCCGGGGCTGGGGTCTCATCTGAGGGCTCAAACGGGAGAAGACTTGCTTCTAAGCTCACCCGTGTGGCTATTGGCAGGATGCGGATTCTCACAGGCTATTGGGCTGAGGGCCCCAGCTCCTCACGGGTTTTTAGCCTGTGGCCTCCTTCAGTTCCTTGCCATGAGGGCTTCTCCACAGACCAGCTCAAAGCCTGGCAGCTGGCCTCCCTCAAACCAAGTGAGAGTGAGGGAGGGTGTGCAAGATGGAAGCCACAGTCCTTTTGTGACCTAGTCTCAGAACTCGTACCCCATTGTTTTTGCCTTACTCATAGGATAGAAGCAAATCACCAGGTCTAGCAACTCTCAAGAGGAGGGGATGATACAAGGTTGGGAGTACCTGGAGGCAGGGATGATTGGGGCCATCTCAGAGGCTGCCTGCCCTATTGCTTGGAGCGTGCAGTATAGGAGAGAAGGCTAGGGAAGGGCTTTTGCCAGGGCTATGGATGCCAAACTAAGGGGTTGGAGTTTCATCCTGTGGACTATTTGGAGTCGTGGGTGATTTTGAGGCAGGAGGAGGCTGGGTAGATCAGTTTTTCAAAGGCTTATTCTGGGGACAGGGTGGATGATGGCTCGGCTGGGGAGAGAGAATAGATTTGGGTAGAAGAGCCAGGAAATTATGGCAATAGTCTTGAGAGGGGACGGTGACTTAAATTGAAGAATGAGAATGGTTATGGGGAGAAAAACATGGGTTCAAGAGATAGCTGAGCAATTTCACAGAGTTCGCAGCCCTCCCTCCTGCTGGTGGCCCAAGGGGCTGTTCCTGACAATGAGTTGAGCTGGGGGTTTTGGTCTGAAATGCCGGGAAAAGGTGTTTTCTCTTTGTGACACGAGCGTGCCTGGGGGGGATGAGCCTCCGAGGGGGTGGGTAGGGTAGTAGACGGGCCCAGTCATTCAGGGAGGGTGGGGACTTTCACAGAGCAAAAGGAGCTTTAGGAAAAAATGCAGATTGCTGAGAAGCCAACGGAGGGTGGCCTGATTCAGAGTAACCAAGTCAGGAGGAAAACTTCAAGGGTTAGAGAGGGAGGAAACAGGAAGGAGAGAGCGGCTGGGTGGAACCCAGGCTGAGGTGGAGCCTCAGCCGCACAGCTGAGCGACAGGGCACTGGGCCAGGGAAGCCGGCTAAGTCATGGCCATGGCTGGGGGGCAGGGCCACCACCACTCACACTGGACAAGTGGCAGAACCCTTCCACACAGGTCCCATTGTAATTTCACAGCAGTGAGGAGAGGCAGGCAGGGCAGGGATTACAGCCTCCACGGTAGAGGTGAAGAAAGACACTCAAGGAATTCAGCTGACTCGTCCAAGTTTACAGAGCTCGTCTGAGGCCCAGCCGAAGGGTGAACCCAGGGCAACTGAGTCCAGGCCATGCTCCCCGCTTCACAGCCGCCTAAAGCGAGCCGGCAGACCGTACGGTAGGTCCCACTCCTCCAGGGACACAGAGGGCCAAAGGCAGAAAGACTTCTAGGTGTGAAAAAGGAGCAGCTAGAAGGAGAAGAATCCCAGAAGGTAGGCTCTGGAGCTCACTTAGGAGAAACGAAGTGGGGCGGGGGGGAGTCATTATGAAGATACAGGGATATCTGCTGGGTGGGAGCAGATAATCCAAGGGTGGGAGCCAGTGGGGCCCCTCTAGGGAGGGACGGGAATCAGGACACTGAAGCTGTTAGGAATCATGAAGGCGGCCTCTCTCCCAGCACCCGCCCCCCAGTCTCTCTGTGTCAGTCTCTCTGCCTCAGGTCTTGCCCCTCTTCTGTCTGCACATCTGCTTCGCCTTCGCTTCGCCAACTGTTTTCTCTGCTTCTGTAGGTGTTTGTGTGGCCGGTGGTGGGGGGAGGGGTGCAAATGGGCCCACCATGTGGCTCTAGAGCCCCGTCACAGCCATACCTCAGAACAGACCAGACCGCGAACAGAATCTCCTGGAAGACAGGATCCTATAGGCCGAGGGACAGCAAACATAACTGCACCCTTGATGCTTAGACAATGGGGACCCTGTGGGTTGGCACCTGAGAACTGGAGTCCTCAGCAGGGGTATTACAGACTGTCTGGTGCTGAACAGAGGCGTCCACCCGCAGGCACACAGCAGTGACTCCCTTCTGCCAGGCACGCTCCAGCCTCAGGGCCTTTGCACCTGCCTGTTGCTCTTTCCCGGAATGCACTTCCCAGATATCCATGTGGCTTTTTCCCTCCTGCTCTTCAGGTCTTTGCTAAAATGTAACCTTCTCTGTGAGACCTTTCCCAACCACCCAGTCTAAAGCCTAAAACTGCACTCCCAGCCCCATTCGCGTTCCTTATCACTTGCTTCAATTTCCCCATTACCTTTCACTGTCAGGCCCACCATACATTTTGTTAGTTACTTATTTTTTTACTGTCTATCTCCTCTCCTAGAATGTAAGTTCCAGGAAGGCAGGGATTTTTGACTGTTTTGTTCACTTTTGTATCCCCATTGCTTAAGCATACAGTAGGTGCTCAATGAAGATTTGCTGAATGAACTAATTCATAAGTAAAATATATCTTGTCTTCCCAGATGCTTTCTCCCTGCAGAAGTGAATGTGAAATGACTGTGTCTTATGAAGTGGGGGCCAATGGGGTCCCTGAATGGAGGAAAAAAATAAGATTATGAACCCAGAACACAGTCCTTTAGAAAGGCAATTTTTCCTTCTCTGGCCCTTGTGGGTTGGCAGAGTTAGCTAATCATTTGGGAATGAAGACAAAGAGAGGCTCTCTAGGTAAAGTAAGAATAATTACAGATGTGACAAGCTCTCTGAAATGGAATAAGAGGTGAGGGCTTACTATCATTAGTGAGGGCTGCCATGCAGTGGGGTTCATTGTGGTCCCCCAGCGACCCCCCATGGGCAAACACATAGCTTTTTATGACTAAAGTTGGCTTCCTTGGCCTGACTCCTTACTTTGGGAACATAATCTTGGCCTGAGATGTCGTTGCCCAGCAAACCAGGAGGAACCATCCAGCCTGGTCAAGACCCAGGCAGGCCCAGGCCCAGGTGAGGCAAACCAGGGGCTTAGGGCACAAAATTCAAGGAGGCACCCACTCTGGGGCTCATGACAGAGCAGGGTTCTTCCTCACAGGAACCTGAAAATGAGAGGCTCCTTAAATCCTTAACAGGATGCTTACTCTCGGGACAGGAACCACGACTTCCGGGGTCCTGGGCACTTGCACCTTTGTCATCCTTTCCCTCCACTAAGAAATATATAGGAAAAATTATATTTCAACTTGGTATAAAGACAAATTTAATCCAAGCTGGATTATATTTTTTTCTTCTGACTTTAAAATAAATTAAAACATTTTCATGGCCTCTAAAAGGGTCCTAGGCAGTGTTCCTACCACGTCTCATGTTTAAGATGGCCCTGGCAAGGGGGGGACACACAAACCTGAGAGTCCTCCTAAATTCTGTACCCTAGATGCCTCACTTGTCTCACCCTAGTCCCACTTCTGGGTGCAGGAATATTTACAGTCCCTAAGTTAGCAACCTCCATTGAGTGATTTCACTTCTCTGAGCTTCAGTATCCTCATGTTTAAAATGGTTATAATCAAGAATTGTATATCCAGTCTCAACAGGAGAATATAATAAAGTCACTATATGATCCAGCAGTTCCACTCCTAGGTATATATCCCAAAGAATTGAAAGCAGAGCTCAAACAGATGCCTCTACACCCATGTTCACAGCATCATTATTCACACTAGCCAAAAGGTAGAAACAACCCAAATGTCCACTGACAGATGAACAGACAAAACACAGTGTACACATACAATGGGATATTATTCAGCCATAAAAAGGAATGAAATTCTGATACAGGTTACAATATGGATGAATCTGAAAACATTATGCTCAGCGACCTAAACTGTATGCAAAAGGACAAATACTGTATGATTCAGTTTATATGAAGTACCTAGAATAGGCAAATTCAATAGCGACAGAAGTTCAGAGATTCGGTTAGGGATGATGAGAACCTTCTGGAAATAGATGGTGGTGATGGTTGCACAGTATAGTGAATGTACTTAGTGCCACTGAATTGGACACTTAAAATGGTTTAAATGGTACATTTTACCACAATTTAAAAAAAAAAAAGAATCTATACATAAGCACTCTGCACAGGGTAAAATGTCATACAACTGTAAGAAATCATTATTATCATTATCGATCGTTATTGTATTGCTGTGGTGGAGGAGCGTTCCAAAGTTCTCAGACAGATAGGTGGGCATAAAACTACTTTGTAAACACAGCCTTTCTCCAGCCTGGACCTGTAGCTCCCCGCCCATGCAGCCAGCAGATTTAACGACCAAGTGGAAGAATGAATGGCTAATGGCCAAGATTCTTGAAGCACTGGGTATGATCAAGCATACACTTTCATCCTGGAGACCTGTCATTCTGTGCCCTCCAACAGTATTCCCTACTGGGGACGAGGGACATGGGCTTGGCCAAGAGAGCTAAGACAGTCCTGGTGTTGGTGGCTCGAGGAGAGACCCATGAGGGGCCAGGTCACCCATCAGGCCCCGACAATGGGTACTTTGTGCTGAGGTCAGCCTGATTGATATCCTGGTTTGGAAGGAATGTCCTGGTATCTGCATGAGCTGAAAGGGAGCTCTGGGATAGGGACCCACAGGCCTCAGCGGCAGAGCTACTTCTCTTTCCATGAACGGACACTACTTGCCAAGATGAAGTCTTATAAAACACACACAAGAAGTGAGGTGGGTTGTGGGATTCCCAGGACAGAGGACACTTCACAAACGAATTCCCCACAGAGAAGTCTGTCCAGAGCCATTTCAGTTCCAGAGACACCCCTCCTCTCAGGGGAGCCCGTGAACTACCTGGAATTTGTTGGTATTTGTGGAGAGAAAGTCTGTAGCTTCTATCAGATTCTTAAAGGAGTGCATGACCCCTACAAAATGCTTTTAAAACCACTGTTCCTGTGAATTTAAAATGTGATCTTAAAGATCAGTATTTAACTTATACCCAGTTTTCAGAAGGGGACGTCTGGATTACTTCAAATGATGTGTGGGACTGCACACACCTGGCAGCAGAGGAAGGCAACGCCTCAGTGGGGGTCACTGCTCAGTCCTCCCACCCTCTTCTCCTAAGTGAAGCCATTCGTTTTTTTTTGTTTGTTTTATTTTTTTTGCTGTACGCGGGCCTCTCACTGTTGCGGCCTCTCCCGTTGTGGAGCACAGGCTCCGGACACACAGGCTCAGTGGCCATGGCTCACGGGCCCAGCCGCTCCGCGGCATGTGGGATCTTCCCGGACCAGGGCACGAACCCGCGTCCCCTGCATCAGCAGGCGGACTCTCAACCACTGCGCCACCAGGGAAGCCCCAAGCCATTCGTTTTTAAACAAGCTTTACATCTGTGCACAAACGCTGGCACCAAGTGACACCATGGCTCCTGTGGACCATGATTCCTCCTCATTCCTCCCGGCTTTTGTACACATGGGTAAATGACACACCCGTGTTGCCAGTCAGCCCAGAGCCTGAGCCCCACTGGTCTCTTTAATAACTCTTTGAGGTCTATATTAAGCCCCCAAACAGAGTCTTAGGTGCTCCATGAGGACTTTTGGCCAGGCTGGTGTGTCAGGTAAATGCCAGCCCGCTGGGCACTGCACATCCCTGCAAGGCGGCGGGGGGCGGGGGGGGGGAGCGGCGAGGAGAAGGGTCATAACGAATGGGTAATTTAAAGGCTCTGAAGAGTGACTCAGACATTCCAATGGGGCTTTTATGTTTCCTTTTTGTTGATGTGTGCAATGTAATTGTAGTCATTTTTTCCAATGAGTTGATAAACAGTGATTATCCACGGCAGCTTTTGAGCTGGGGCCATTGTGAACCAGTCCACATGCCAAAATTTTTCTCTCTCCCACCCCCAACACCTAAGATAACCACTCCCAAGCCTAAGGTCAGAGGTTCTTTGGTCTCAGGAACTTTAGCAAAGCTGCAGGCTGTCAATGGTCAGAGGCTGTCTGGGAAGGGTGGCCATAGTAGGGGGTTGGAAGCTTGTGAGCTCAGGCCAGACCCTCAGCCCCACCCACCCCTCCTTTGTACCTGGGATGAAGGCAGAACAGAGAAATGGCTCCTCAGCATCAGAAAGATGGTCATCAAGAAAGGGGCAGGGACTTCCCTGGTGGTGCAGTGGTTGGGAGTCCGCCTGCCGATGCAGGGGACACGGGTTCGTGCCCCGGTCCGGGAGGATCCCACATGCCGCAGAGCGGCTAGGCCCGTGAGCCATGGCCGCTGAGCCTGTGCGTCCGGAGCCTGTGCTCCGCAGCGGGAGGCGCCGCAGCAGTGAGAGGCCCGCGTAACGCAAAAAAAAAAGGGGCAGAAGACCTATAACATTTGGTGAGCCCCATCTGTGGGGCAGGAGCTAAGCTAACTAGCCCCTTCCACGTGGATCACTTCACGTAATCCTCACAACAGTAGAGAATTGCTTAAACCTAATGCATACTAAACGCCAGATGTTATACATACCTGATCTTTACAATCATTACTCCAATTAATTATTATTATCTCCCTTCAATTTATAGATGAGGACACTATACACACACACAGAGGATGAAGTCACGTGGCCAGTTAGGGAGCAGTGGGGGAATTGGGGTTTGAACCCAGGTCTGTCTAACTCTAAAATCCATTCTCTCACCACCGCACAAGGCTGCCTCCCATCAGAGAGCTGGCCTTGCTGGCCCGCGATGGCCCCTATGACAATGCCCAGCTGTGACAATGTAATAGAACCTCCCAGGTATTCCACAAAATGTAGCGGTTCATGGTTTTCTCCTCACCAACCACAGAGACACAGGCTTTCAAGGAGAACCTGCTTTATTCATTAACTGGTTGCTGGTTCACGGCCTGCTAGGGAGTGACCATGGACACAACCAGCTGGGGAGGTCTGCTGGGTATCACTGATGTGTGCTGTCATCCATCCTCCCACAGGCAAGGGGACAGGAGGACAGCCCCTTAGACTGGCATCACACTGCCAGGGGCACAGCCCTCATTTCTGTGGGGAAATTCTCTTTGGCGACAGGACTGTTGCAGGGACCCCCCCAGGCCGGGATCCCATAACCCAACCCTAGCTGGCAATGTTGGGTAAAGGACAGAAAAGCAAGCTGGGACTGGGGTGGTACTTTCAGCAGCTGCTTCAGGTCGTTCTAGCTGGGCTGCTCTAGCTACCCTTCTTGGTGAGAAGTCCTGGGGTGTAGCAATGGGGCCAGGCTGGGGTGGGGCAGAAACACTGGTGAGAGATGGAAGGGGTGTTTGGGAAGGAAGTTTCCGTGAAGGCTTGGCTGGCAGGGCAAGGAATCAGGGAACTGAAAGTGAACAACAGATCTGAGGCAGAGATTAGAAAAATGGCAGGACCTTTTTCTAATTGTTTGCACTAAAGACTGGGTGAGGTTTGGATCCCAAGGTAAATTTTTATTTATATAGGAAAGTTTAATACTCACAACTTTAAAAAGGGGTGGGTAGGAAGGAGCAGGTTATTTATTCAAAAGAGCCTTGGCGACTTAGAGTTAAAACTGCCTTTAATACTATGGGCTTCTGAGTTACTCATGATTAAAATGGGGGCTGGCGTTCCTCAAAGTTAGTTTGTCGGGGGCATTAAGGAAGCGGGGGAGAGTTCAGGAGTCACTTTACTATTAATTCCACTGAAGTTAATCATCTTTTTACTTCCGGCTGCTCTTAAGATTTCCTTTTCATATTAGGTGCTCTAAATTTTAATTTGTTTTGTCTAGGTGTGTATTTCTCTTCATCTTTTTTAGGGGGATTCAGCAGCCTTCTCAAATTTATGGATTATTCTATTTAATGATTTATGACGAGTTCTCATCCATTCTCCTTTTTGTTTCTTTAAAATTTATCTTTTTCTTCCAGTTTTACTGAGATATAATTGACATACAGCCCTGTATAAGTTTTAGGTGTGAGAAGCATAATGATTTGACTTATATACTCATGAAATGATTACCACAATAAGTTTAGAAATGATTACCACAATGATTACCATCATCTCATATAAATACAAAATTAGAAATAGAAAACAATTTTTTTCCTGTGATGAGAACCCTTAGGATTTACTCTCTTAACTGTCCCATGTAACCTACAGCGGTGGTAGTTATATTTATCATGTTGTGCATTACATCATTAGCATTTATAACTAGAAGTTTATACATTTTGACTATCTTCGTCCAGTTCCCCCTCCTCTCACCCTCTGCTGCTGGTAACCACAAATCTGATCTCTTTTATTCTGAGTTTGTTTTTGAAGTATAACTGACCTACAACACTGTGTGAATTCCTGGTGCACAACAGTAATTTGATATTTCCATACACTTCAAAATGATCACTACAATAACTCTAGTTACCATCTGTCACCACACAAAGATATTACATTATTATTGACCATATTTCCCACACTATATACAATATTTCACACCCACAACTCACTTATTTTGTAACTGGATGTTTGTACCTCTTAATCTCCCTCGCCTATTTCTCTCCTCCCCCAGGTAATCACCTGCTTGTCCTCCATATCTACGACTCCGTTTTTGTTTTTTTATGCTTGCCTTTTAGATTGCACACATAAGTGAACTCATAGTATTTGTCTTTTTCTGTTTGACAAATTTCACTTGGCATAATACCTTCTAGGTCTATTCATGTTGTTGCAAATGGCAAGATTTCATTCTTTTTTTATGGCTGAGTAATATTCCATTGTATATATACAGCACATCTTCTTTATCCACTCATCTATTGATGGACACTTAGGTTGCTTACATATCATGGCAATTGTAAATAATGCTGCAATGAACATAGGGGTGCATATATTTTTTCAAATTAGTGTTTTTGTTTTCTTCAGCTCAATACTCAGATGTGGTCTATTTTTAATTTTTTTGAGGAATCTCCGTAGTGTTTTCCGTAGTGGATGCACCAATTTACAATCCCAACAACAACGCATGAGGGTTCCCTTTTCTCCACACCCTCGCCAACACTTGTCCTTTGTTGTCTTTTGGATAATAGCCATTCTGACAGATGTGAGGCGATATCTCATTGTGGTTTTGATTTGCATTTCCCTGATGATTAGTGATGGTGAGCATCTTTTCATGTGCCTGTTGGCCATCTGCATGTCTTCTTTGGAGAAATGTCTATTCAGGTCCTCTGCTTATTTTTTAATCGGGCTTTTCTTTTTCTGATGTTGATTTGTATAAGTCATTTGTGTACTTTGGATATCAATCCGTTATCAGACATATCATTTGCAAATATCTTCTCCCATTCAGTAGGCTGCCTTTTTTGTTTTGTTGATACTTTCCTTCACTGTGCAAAAGCTTTTTAGTTTGATGTGGTCCCATTAGTTTATTTTTGTTTTTGTTTCTGTTCCCTGAAGAGACAGATGCAAAAAAAATTGCTAAGACCAATGTCAAAGAGCATACTGCCTATGTTTTGTTCTAGGAGTTCTATGGTTTCAGGTCTTACATTTAAATATTTAATCCATCTTGAGTTTATTTTTGTTTATGATGTGAGAAAGTAGTCCAGTATGATCCTTTTGCATGTAGCCGTTCAGTTTTCCCAACACTATTTATTAAAGAGGCTATCTTTTCCCCACTGTATATTCTTGCCTCCTTTGTCATAAATTAATTGCTCATATAAGTGTGGGTTTATTTCTGGGCTTTCTATTATGCTCCATTGATCTATGTGTCTCTTTTTGTGCCAGTACCATAATGTTTTCATAATGGTAGCTTTGTATTATAGTTTGAAATCAGGGTGCATCATACCTCCAAATTTGTTCTTCTTTCTCAAGGTTGTTTCAGCTATTCAGGGTCTTTTGTGTTTCCATACAAATTTTAGAATCATTTCATTAGGATTTTTGTATCTATATTCATCAGTGACACTGGTCTGTAATTTTCTTTTTTTGCAATATCTTTGTCTGGTTTTTGGTATCAGGGTGATGTTGGCCTCATAGAATGGGTTCAGAAATGTACCTTCCTCTGCAATTTTTTGGAATAGTTTGAGAAGGATAGGTGGTAAATATTTAAATGTTTGGTAGAATTCACCTGTGAAGCCATCTGGTCTTAGACTTTTGTTTGTTGGGAAATTTTTAAATTACTGGTTCAATTTCATTACTGTAATTGATCTGTTCACATTTGCTTTTTCTTCCTGATTCGGTCTTAGGAAATTGTACATTTCTAGGGATTTGTCCATTTCTTCTAGGTTGTCCATTTCTTCTAAGTTGGCATGTAATTGTTTGTAGTAATCTCTTGTGATCCTCTGTGTAACTTCTTTCTCATTTCTGATTTTATTTATTTGGGCCCCTTTCTTTTTTTCTTGGTGAGTCTGGATAAAAGTTTATCAATTTATCTTCTCAAAGAACCATATCTCTGTTTCATTGATCTTTTCTATTTTTTTTTAGTCTCTATTTCAATTATTTCTTCTTTTATCTTTATTATTTCTTTCCTTCTATCAACTTTGGGCTTTGTTCGTTCTTTTTCTAGTTCCTTTAAGTGTAAGGCTAGGTTGTTTGAGATTTTTCTTGTTTCCTGAGACTTGTATCACTATAACCTCCTCTCTTAGAACTGCTTTTGCTGTGTCTCATAGATTTTGGATAGTTGTGCTTTCATTTTCATTTATCTCTAGGTATTTTTTGATTTCCTCTTTGACTTTTTTCACTGACCCATTGGTTTTTAGTAGCATATTGTTTATCCTCCATGTGTTCATGTTTTTTGCAGTATTTTTCTTGTAGTTGATTTCTAGTATCATAGCATTGTGGTCAGAAAAGACACTTGATATGATTTCAATCTTCTTAAATTTATTAAGACTTGTTTCGTGGCCTAGAATGTGATCTATCCTAGAGAATGTTCCATGTGCACTTGAAAGGAATGGTATTCTGTTGCTTTTGGATGGAATGTTCTATATACATAAATTAAATCCACCTGATCTAATGTGTCATTTAAGGCAGGGGTCCCCAACCCCCAGGCCTGTTAGGAACCAGGCTGCACAGCATGAGGTGAGCGGCAGGCAAGCAAGTGAAGCTTCATCTACCACTCCCCATCACTCCCCATGGCTTGCATTACCGCCTGAACCATCCCCCCCACACTCCAGTCCATGGAAAAATTGTCTTCCACAAAACCGGTCCCTGTGGCCAAAAAGGTTCAGGGCTGCTGATTTAAGGCCAGTGGTTCCTTATTGATTTTCTGTCTGGATGATCTGTCCATTGATGTAAGTAGGTGTTGAAGTCCCCTACTTTTGTTATGTTACTGTCAATTTTTCTTTTATGTCTGTTATTATTTGCTTTATTTAAGTACTTCTATGTTGAATGCATATATATTAACAATAGTTATATCTTCTTGGATTGATGTCTTGATTGTTATGTAATGTCCTTCTTTGTCTCTTGTTCCAGTCTTTGTTTTAAAATCTATTTTTTTCTGATATAAGTATTGCTATCCCAGTTTTCTTTTCATTTGCATTTGCATGGAATACCTTTTTTCATCCCCTCACTTTCAGTCTTTAGACTTGAAGTGAGTTTCTTATAGGCAGCATATATATGGGTCTTGTTTTTGTATCCATTCAGCCATTCTATGTCTTTTGATTGGAGCATTTAGTCTATTTACATCTAAATTAATTATTCATAGGTATGTACTTATTGCCATTTTGTTCATTGTTTTGGTGTTGTATTTGTAGTTCTTTTTCATTCCTTTCTTCTCTTGCTCTCTTCTCTTGTGATTTAATGACTACGTTTAGTATTATGTTCGGGTTCCTTTCTCTTTTTTGTGTGTATCTATTACAAATATTTGGTTTGTGGTTGCCACAAGGTTTATATATAACCATATATATATATATATATGTATATGATTATTTTAAATTGCTGATCTCTTAAGTTCAAATGCATTTTAACAATCCTGCTTTTTCACTAAATCCTACCCCCACTGCCCATGTTTAATATGAATCCCTTAACTACTTATTGTGGATATAGATGATTTTACTACTTTTGTCTTTTAGCCTTTCTATTAGCTTTATAGGTGGTTGATCTACTATCTTTTTTATATATTTGCTTTTACCAGTGAGATTTATTTCCTTTCATAATTTTCATATAGGTAGTTGTGGCCTTTTCTTTTCTGCTCAGAGAAGTCCCTTTAACATTTCTTGTAAAACCAGTTTTGTGGTGCTGAACTCTTTTAGCTTTACTTGTCTATAAAACTCTTGGTCTCTCTTTCTAATCTGAATAATAGTCTTGTTGTGCAGAGTATTCTTGGCTATAGGGTTTTTTTTTCTTTTATGGCTTTATTTTTTTATAGGTTTTAAAAATTAATTAATTAATTTGGCTGCACTGGGTCTTAGTTGTGGCATGCAGGATCTAGTTCCCTGACCAGGGATCGAACCTTGGACCCCTGCACTGGGAGCACAGAGTCTTAACCACTGGACCACCAGGGAAGTCCCTATCACTTTAAATATATTGTGCCACCCTCTTCTGGCCTGCAGAGTTTCTGCTGAAAAGTCAGCTGACAGCATTATGGAAGTTCCTTTGTACATAAAGTGTTGCTTTTCCCTTGCTGCTTTTAATATTCTCTCTTTCTCTTTAATTTTTGCCATTTTAGTTACAGAGTGTTTTGGTGTGGTCCTGTTTGGGTCGTTCTTGTTTGGGACGCTGTGCTTCCTGGACCTGGATGTCTGTTTCCTTTCCCAGGTTAGGGAAGTTTTCAGCTATTTTTTCTTCAAATAAGTTCTCTGTCTCCTTTTCTCACTCTTCTCTTTCTGAAACACCTACAATGTGAATGTTAGTATGCTTAATGTTGTCCCAGAGGTCTCTTAAACTCCTCATTTTTAAATTCTTTTTTCTGTTCAGCTTGGGTAATTTTCACTGCTCTGTCATCCAGTTTGCTGATTCATTCCTCTGTATCATCTAATTTACTGCTGATTCCTTCTAGTGTATTTATTTCAGTTATTGTATTCTCTACCTTTGTTTCTTTATGTTTTCTAACTCTTTGTTAAACTTCTCACTGTGTTCATCCATTCTTCTGCTGAGCTTCTCGAGCATCTTTATGATCACTAGCTTGAACTCTTTATTGGGTAGATTGCTTATCTCCACTTTGCTTAGTCCTTCTTCTGGGGTTTTATCTTGTTTCTTGAATATGTTGGAATATATTCCTCTGTCACCTCATTTTGCCTAATTTGCGGCTTTTATTTCTATGTATTAGGTAGGTCAGACATGTTCCCCAATCTTGGAGAAGTGATCTTATGAAGGAGACATCCTCTGGGGCCCAGCAACACACCCTCCTCTGGTCACCAGACCCATACGGTCTAGCAATGCCCTCTGTGTGGGCTGCATGGGCCCTTCTGTTGTGGTGGGCTGACTACCGTGGACGTGCTATTAGGTGTGACTGACCTCTGGTCTGGTTGGTTGACAGGCCCTGCCTGGTGTGGAAGTTGCCAGCCAATGATGGATGGGGCCAGGTCCTGGCACAGCTGGCTGTATAGCCTGTGGAGTTTCAGTCCTGGTGCCATCCCACTGGTGGGTGAATCCAGGTCCTGGGTTAACTGGCTGCAGGGCCCTGGCAGTCCTAGGGCTAGTGCCAGCCCACTGGTAGGTGGGGCTGGGTCCTTAGCCCTCTGGTGGGTGGGGCCAGACCCCAGGGTAGCTGGGGCCTCTGGTGGTCCTATGACAGCTGATCTGCTAGTGGGTGGGGCTATGTTTCTGGTGGTCCTATGACAGCAGGTCTGCTGGTGGGCAGGGCTATGTTTCTGTCCATGTAGCTGCTTGGCCATGAGCTTCCCAGGACTGGTGCTGACCAGCTGGTGGGCAGGACCATGTCCCAGTGCTAATAAGCTATAGGTAGTATTGCACAGTGGTGCCTCATGGTAGAATGAACTCCCCCAGATGGCTGCTGCCAGCATCTATGTCCCCAGGGTGAGTCCCAGTTGCCTCCTGCCTCTCTAGGAGGCTCTCCAAGATCAGGAAGTGGGTCTGACCAAGGCTCCTTTCAAATTACTGCTTCTGCCCTGGGTCCCAGAGCATGTGAGATTGTGTGTGTGCCCTTGAGGAGTAGAGTCTCTATTTCCCACAGTCCTCTGGGTCTTTTGAAAGTAAGCTCCACTGGCTTTCAAAGCCAAATATTCTGAGGGCTAGTCTTCCTTGTTCAGGAGCCCTGGGCTGGAGAGCCCAATGTGGGGCTTGGACCCCTTGTTCCTTGGGGAGAACCTCTGCAATTGTACTTATCCTCCCATTCGTGGATCACCTATCCAGGGGTGTGGGTCTTGACTATACCACATCTCCACCCTCCTACCCATCTCGTTGTGGTTCCCTCTTTATATCTTTAATTTTAGAAGATCTTTTCTGCTAGCGTTCAGGTCATTCTCATCAATAGTTGCTCTGTAAGCAGTTGTAATTTTGGTGTGTTCATGGAAGGAGGTGAGTTCAGGGTCTTCCTACTCTACCATCTTGGCCACTCCCTCCTTATCCATTTTCTTGTTGAATATTGTATCCCTTTTATTTTCCTTCTTACCACCTTCATAAGCCCCAATTGGATGTATATTAGATATTTTATCTCTGTTCTCTGTTTCTACTCCATGTTTTCATGTTATTAAGCTCTTTATTTCTCTATCCTCAAAGTTGTTGAGGGACAATGTTTGGCACATAGAAAGCACATGATAAATCATTGTACTCTTTCCTGGTAAAGGTGGGTAAATATATAATTACTGGGGGGGGTGTGTGGTTAGGTGAGCCTTATATTTAAAAGACAAACCGAAAAATGCATCACTGCAAAATATATTTGTATGAAGAAGAATTGGGATACAGAATGGTCCTCTAAATCTTTGCTACTCAGGCATGGTTCCTGGACTATAGCATCAGCCTCACGTGCAGAATCTCAGGCCTTACCCCAGACCTGCTGAATCAGAATCCGTATTTTAACAAAAGCCCCAGAAGATTCACATGCACTGTAAATTTTGAGAAGTGCTGTTGCTTTACAAACTTGCCTGAGAATATTGGAATCACCTGAGGTATTTTAAAAACTACGGGCTCCTGGGTCTCACCTCCAGAGACACTGATTTCATTGGTCTGGGCATTGAGTCTTTTGAAAGCTCCTCTGTAATTTTAATGTGCAGTAAGCATTGAGAACCACCACTCTGCATCCCTGGGCTTTCAGGTATTTGGGGGATCTGGGCAGGGGGTGAAGCCGAGAGAACAGGTTGCCCGCTCAGCTTTCCCAGGCAAAACCTCCTCGCCACAGCAGGAGTCGGCCCTGGCTTTTGCCTAAAGGAGGCTGCAGGGCTTAAAGGAAGGAGATTCTGTGTTCTAATCCCAACTCTGCCTCCCCAGTAGGCTGTGTCCCTGAGCCCAGTCACTGCTAGCCAAAAGAAGGACCAAGTAAGTGACTCGTCTCTCTGAGTCCTGGTGTCGTCACTTGAAAATGAGGCTATTTATTCCCTCCAGCCATAAGGTGTAAAGTTTCCCCTACATTTTCTGTCCCTCCTGCTTTACGGTCCTGCTGAAGAGGGCTTCTCCCAGCTGGGCTGGCAACACTGGGGCTTGAAGCAGCTTCATGTGGAGCAGGTGTGCTCCTGACGGGTAGAGCGCATGATTTCATTTACAGGAAGGTGGCGGGGGTCAGAGTAGTGGTTACCCTTTGGAGGAGTAATTGACAACAAATCGGCACTCGGAAGCCTTCTGGGGAGTGATGGTATTCTATATCTAGACCTGGGTGGTGGTTTTATGGGTGTATAAACCTTCACTGAGCCATTCACCTGGGAACTGAAGACTATGTAAATTATACCTCAATTAAAAACAAAGAGCAAGTAGTGCTCGGCAGGCCCCCAGGGGAATAAAACGTTCAAATCACCTTATAGCCAGGAGCTGGGAGACTTTGGCTGGTTTGGGAGCTAAAGCAGAAACTGGGTAGGTGGGGAGAGAATGAGAGTCGGAGACAGACCCAGAGAGACAGGTACAGACAGAGATGGACAGAAAAGGTGCTTAAGGGAATAAGCCGACCCGAATTCCAGGTGGCTGAATTAGTCCTAGGTAAAAAGGGTGGGGTTTGGCTTCCAAGTAGGGTCACCAACCATACTGGTTTGCCCAGGACTCCTGGTTTTAGCCCTGAGAGTCCTGCATTCTGGGAAACATCTCAGGCCAACGCAGCGGGGACAGTTCATCACGCTGTTCCCAGGCCTTGGGCTGAGGCTGGCAGGGAAATGGAGCGGGTCCAGGGAGAAGCTGCCCCACCCAGGGCCCCCAGGACGGTTAGGTAGATGGGCTCTCTCCCCTTCAGCCCGCGGTGGCTGGGACTCCGCAGAGTCTGAAATGCGGCAGCGGCCACCTACTTCGTGGCCGTCCTAGAGGTGGCTTCTGTCCAGTCTCTGCCTTCATGGCACCCATCAGGCTAGTTTGCAATTGCTTATTTGCTTATGGGTATTTCTCTTGGCTTTGTGCCCCTGGGGGTTATGGGTGAGGCTTCCTTGCCCTTGCATGCTGTACTCTAGCTCTGCTCAGGGCCCCAGCACCAGGCCCTCAGGGCCTTCCTCGTCTCCTGGGGCCATAGATCCTTTTGGAAAAAGTTTTAATCCTCTTCTCAGAGTAATGCTTTCAATGCATAAAATAAAATGCAAAGTGTTGCAAAGAAAATCAACTATGCTGAGATACAGCTAAGCCTTTGTGACAAAGTCATAAGTGTCCTTTATTAATGCTTTAACAAAGTGAAGCAGCAGGTGTGATATTCTGAGGTAGCCATGACTACAGATGGTAATTCATACCTGCAACAAGTGTGCCGTGAAAATGAAAATACCTGTGATAGCTATGGGTGACAATCACAGGTGCTGCTGACACTACAGTGCTTTGTTGCCTACATCCCTAACAGCAGGACATGCTAAATTTCACTTAGTAGTTAAGGAAAATATAGATGTACTTTCTGTCCCAATCCAAATTCACATGAACCCCTGAATTCTACCCATGTGCCCAGGATAAAAAAGTGCTGCATAAGTGAATGAAAGATCAGAAGTGTGTATTGTAAACTGTAGAGTGCAGTGCCGTGTAATATTGTTGTCCTTGGGGGACGCGGGTGCTTCTGGGATGGGCAGGGGAGGATGAGAAGCAGGCTAAAACCAGATTATTAGCCAGCAAACTGCGAGGCCAGAAGCAAACAGGGCCGCCTAGTCTGTGTGTTTCAGAGCTGGCGGCTGACCCTCAGCAGGCTTTGCTCCAGTAAAGTAACACTGGGCCAGACCTCACCCCCTCCCTCCATTCCCCAGCGTGTAGGGAGACTGACTGCTTGCAGAGCTCAAGCACTGAGGGGAACAGGGAACCTCTCTCTTCAGCCTGGAGAGAGGACTTTGGGGGCACAGTGGGAGGTGCTTCGGGGTCAGGCCATGCCCATAGCCAAGGGAGAGAGCTGCAGGGAAGGCCTCTGTCCTCACTCCACGCGTATCCCCCCAACCCCCATCGAGACGGGTTTCAGGTAAGCCCTCCTGGGCTGGGGCCCTCTTTTAAGAAGAAAGTCCACCTGGGAGAGGTGGTGCATTCAGACCTCAAGATCTCAGCATGAACGATTTTGTATATCACCCTGTGTTAAGAGTGCAGGGGAGCAGAGACCCTGGGGGCAAGGGGCCCCATTCCTGGCACCAGCCCAAATGACCTCCAGCTGAAAAACTGCCCTCTAATTAGCAATCAGGAAATCAAGGCCTAGCACGGCGCCAAGTAGCACGACCCCAGCCGTAGAGTGGTGAGAATCCAGCCCTCTAGACCGCGCGCCCCTGCCCCGCACGGCAGAGCCGCAGAGCACATGGGTTATTTTTATCTAAGGGCGCTATTGTTGGTTGCCTGGGAGCTGCTGTGGCGGGCCTAGCAGCACTGAACTCACAGCCAGGGTTTCCTGTGCAGCTTCCTCCTCCTCCCTCATGCAAGGGTCCCTCCCTCTAGCGCTCAGGAGGCAATCTGAGGGCTGCCTGGAGCTTACCCCTGGCCTTGGAGGAGGAGGCCAAGGGCATCGCGGCCTTCTTCTCTGGCTGGTCCCCTCAACACAGGCCACGCCGACCCCACCCTTGGGTGCCTCAGCCCCACTTCCTCTGCAGAGAAGGGTATAAAGGTACTTTTTCTAGTTGCCTCTCTCCCACCCTACAACTCTATAAGGTACAAGCACTCACTGCTTTCTAGAAAGCCAGGTTCACTCGGTGACTCTCAAACTGTTTTGACAGCGGCACAATTTCTCATGACCCAGTACACACATCCATACATAGGTAGGCATGAAACCAAGTTTTCAGGGAATAACAATCTTCCCATGTCTGCTGCACTCTGATATGTTTTTCCTGTTCTATTCTAGTCTTTTCTGTCATCTTTCTTTTTAAACATTCTGGTTGCAAACCACAAATACATCGATTTCACAACCCAATAATGATTCATGATTCAGTTGGAAAACTACTGTGCCAGGTACATCTTTTGGAGCTATTTCTCTTTTCTGAACGAAGGGCACTTGAGTTTATAGAGGGCCTCTGAACTAGGCACGGTCCTGGTTTTGGAGTTATATCCATTTTACAGAAAAGGAAGCTGAGACTCAGGCTGAGTAGCTTGTCCACGAAATCAGCCAGAGTGGGAGCATTTATGCCATGGAAATCGACAAAAGTTTTAAATCAGGTTTTTTGGGCTTTTTTCCCTTGAGCACCAGCTTTTACACATTTACCAGCACATCATTGATTCTAACCCTGCTTTCGGTATATTTTAAAGCCCTCTGACCTCAGCTTCCTCATCTGTAAAATAACATTAAAAATGCCGACTTCATGGGAAAAAAATATATTGAGTACATTCTGGTAAGTATGAGGGACAATGGAAGGAAACAAAAATGCAAATAATCCCATCACTTGCCACCGTAATGGGATTTGAAAGATGAGGTCCCCAAACTCTACCATCTTGTATAATTTCCATCATTGCTACTTGTAGTTTGTACAGAAAAAAAACCTCTCTCTATAAAAACCCACACTTTGTAAAACTGTTGTGAGAGTTAGAAGAAATTACGGTAAACCTATAGCCCAGTGCTCTATAAATAGTAGCCAATATTAGAAAAGGGTGAATTCAGACTTTTCTGATTGGAAATGGCAACAGAAGTAGTGCAAATTGAATTACATTTCAAAGCAGGACCTTCTATGCAGGTAAATGGGGAGAAGGGAGTGTTCTAGTGAATGTTCTGATACAGAGGCTATAATGACAAACATATCACACATCAATCACTAATTTTCAAAATTCTAGAATAAGCTCTTTACAGCCTCAAACTTACCCAGTCCCAGTGCAGCGGTGCCCCCTCCATCTGACAGATACCTCTGCCTGGTGACACCCAGAGAAGACTCAGCCTTAGGACAGCATGGGCTCTAATTCTGGACAGTGGCCTCGGCCTGCTTGAAACCCCCTCCTGTCCATTGCCACCCTGCTCTCTGAGGCCACACAGGAAAAGTCTATACCATCATCACCATCATCATACGGTAACAGCGGCTGTATTAGTTTCCTATTGTGGCTCTAACAAATTACCACAAAGGTAGTGACTTAAAACAACAGAAATTTATTATCTTACCGTTCTAGAAGTCAGAAGTGCGAAATGGGTGTCACTGGGCTACAGTCAATGTGTCGGCAGGGCTGTGTCCCTTCTGGAGGCTTCGGGGAGAACTGTTCCCTGGCCTTTTCCAACTTCTAGAGGTACCTGCATCCCTTGGCTGGTGGCCCCTTCCGCCATCTTCAAATCTCTGACCCTGGCACTCACTCTTCTGCCTCCCCCTTGTAAAGACGCTTGTGATTAGATTGGGCTCACCTGGATAATCCAGGCTCTCCCAAGACAAGGGCAGCTGATTAGCAACCTTAACTCCACCTGCAACTTTAACTCCCACTTGCCATGTAACATAACAGAGTAATAGGCTCCGGAGGTTAGCCGGTGGACAACTTCGGGAGTTGGGGGTATTATTCTGCCTACCGCAATGATTAACATTTTGAGCACTCACTGTGTGCCTGCTACAGTTCTAAGCATGTTACTTGTAATAGTGCATTTAAACCTCACCACAACTCTGTGAGGTAGGTACCCGTTTTACAGAGGAGGAAAGTGAGGCCCAGAGAAGAAAAGTAACTCACCTAAGGTCACACAGCTAGTAAGAGGCAGGCCTGAGCTACAGGTCCAGGGCCCTGAGCTCAGAGCCCATTCTCTTAGCCATAACCACACTTCAGTAATTGGAAGACAGATGTACAAACTGAATTCTACCTAATTTAATTCTCCTTTGATGATCCAGAAGCCCCTTCAGGCAGTGACATTGCCTCAGGTCCATCAATACTGACTGCCATTTGCCACCCGGTCAGACAACTTTGGGTGGGCTGACCAGTGGATTTCCGGGGGCTGGGATGCCTGACGAGCCTGCTTCCTTCCCCAGTGGGCTTCTCAGAGTGGGCAATAGTGATTCTAAACTCCGCTCTGTGATATCTGGCCTCAGCTACTTCTCTTTTCCTCTACTCTAGCCCTGCTGGCTTCGCAGACATTCCTCAAAAAAGTCAAGTCAATGTCTACCACAGGGCCTTTGCATTTGCGGTCACCCACACCTCTACACAAAACTCAAGCATCATTTCAAACAGGTTTCTGCCCAAGGATCTCCTCTTTAAAAAGGAGCCAGACATCAGGCCTAGCTTGATGGGAGATGTCTCCCCCTTCCCTCTCCAATATTTCGGTGGACAGAAGGCATTAGAGTTCCCTTCTTCTCCCTGTTTTCCCCTCCTTCATGGTGAGAAATAAAAGGGGCAGACTAAGGGAGGTGCATTTGTGAGTAGGGAGCTGTCTTCACCTTGAAGCTCTCCTTGACTCTGGTGTGCACACAGGACTCAGAGCAAAAAACAGGGGAGAGAAGGAAGGGGCCGGTTCCTTAGATGTTTAAGGGGAAGAGAGGTAAAACCCTGACTTGTGGAGTGCCTACTGAGTGTTCAATCCTCACATCCCTGTGCAAGAGGTACTAGAAAAGAAACCTGAAGATCCTGGACATTAAGAAACTGGCCCCAGATAACATATGGAGGCGCTGAGCAGGACTTGAATACAAGTCGTCCTGAATAACACAGCAAAGGTCACCAGTTGCCACCAATGTTCCTCCTTTAGGGACAGAGGAGGTGACCTGGGGTGGAGTGGGGACAGCATTGAAGCGATTGACCAACCATGAAGATGAATTTTTTCCTAAATGAATAAATATTCTATTTAGAAAGTCACATGGAGACAATGGGAGACAGAAGTAAAGACTCATGTTTCCATCCCCAGGGGATATTTGCATGTGGATGTACAATTGTTCTAACACCAATTGTTGAAAATACTGTCCCTTCTCCACTGAGTTGCCTTGGCACCTTTGTCAAAAATCAATCATCCATTTACGTTTGGGGCCATTTCTGGACTCTGTTCCGTGGATCTCTTTGTCTATTTGATGCCAATGCTAAATGTTTTGATTACTGTAACTTTGTAAGAAAGTTTGAAATTGAGATTTGGGTTCTCTAACTTTGTTCTTTGTTAAAGTTGTTTTGGCTATTCTAGGTCCTTTGCATTTTCACAGGAATTTTAGAATCAGATTGCCAATTTCTGAAAAAAAAAACTTGCTGGGATTTTGATTGTGTTGAATCTATAGCTCAATTTGGAGAGAACTGACATCTTAACAACATGGTGTCTTCAGAACCATGAAAAAGGTATACCCCTCTGATTACGTAGGTCTTATTTCATATCTCTCAGTAGTGTTTTGTAGTTTTTATTGAATAGGTTTTGTACATCTTTTGTCAGATTTATCCCTAAATAGTTTATGTTTTGATGCTAATATAAGTGGAATTTTCAATTTCAATTTCCAATTATTCATTGCTAGTATACAGAAATATAGTCGGTTTTTGTATATTGATCTTAGATCCTGCAACCATGCTGAATTCACATGTCAGCTCTAGTAGATTTTTGGGGTAGGTTCCATAGGATTTTTCTACATAAATGATATCATCTGTGAATAAAGACAGTTTTCTGTGGGGCTATGTTCAAGGAGGCTGTGTTGTAATAAACTCTATCCTCAGGCTGTCTGGGGGACACAGAGGGCAATCCAAGATGAGGATGATCAAGGCTTGAACATTATCTTCAGGGCAGCAGATCCATAGATCTAATGGTCTGACAGGCTAATGTTAAAATGGATTGATCTTCCACTAATATCAATTGAGCTCAGCACAGATCACTTGATTACTTATACTGCCCATGGTTAAGAGCCCAGATGTGGGCTGAGTGAAGGCAAAAATAGCCAGCCTCAGGTTCAACAAATGTCCAAAAACCCTTTCCACAAAGCCCCACCTTCTCTCACTCTGACCTCCATGAAGCCCCCTTCCTGGTCTCTTAGCCTTCCATCTTGCCCGCTCCAATCCCATCTCCATAAAGCCAGATTGTGTAAAAATGTAAATGATACTGTCCTAGGCCCTGCACTTAGAATAAAACCCAAACTCCTCACCCAGGCCTAAGCATCCCTCCTTGCACTGTTTCCTCCTCCCCATTCCCTCCAGTCAAGCTCATCCCAAGCCTTTTCTGCCGGAAGTACTCTCTCCATGCACCTCATCCGCTTCCTCTCCTACCCCTTGTCACTTCTTCAGATGCCTCTCCTGACCCTTCCAACAGACACTTACTCTTAGAGCACCTGTTTTTCCTTTAATTTTACACTAAAGCAGTGCAGTAAGAGCTGCGACCGCTGCTATTTTGTTCACCCAAACTCTTTAACAATGCCTGATAAGTCCTAGGCACTCAGTCAACGGTTTGAATGATTCCTGGATTTCTCTCGAGCTATATACACACCCATTCATTCACTCCCAGTCTTTGTGAACAACTTTACAATATATTTTGGATGTTTCTCTTCCCTTAGAAGGGCGGTTTAAAACCATGGCTGTGAGAATTCCCTAGTGGCACAGTGGTTAAAAATCCACCTGCCAATGCAGGGGACACGGGTTCGAGCCCTGGTCCAGGAAGATTCCACATGCCGTGGAGCAACTAAGTCCGTGTGCCACAAACTACTGAGCCTGCGCTCTAGAGCCCACAAGCCACAACTACTGAGCCCACATGCCACAACTACCGAAGCCCGCGTGCCTAGAGCCCATGCTCTGCAACAAGAGAAACGACCGCAATGGGAAGCCTGTGCGCTGCAACGAAGAGTAGTCCCCGCTCACCACAACTCGAGAAAGCCCACGTGCAGCAATGAAGACCCAATGCAGCTAAAAATAAATTAAAAAAATTAAAAAAAAAACCAACCACCACCATGGTTGTGTGTTAAAATCTAGGTGATTCTTAAAAATGCTAATGCCTGGACCTCACCCCAGACCAACTGAAATGCAAGTCTGTGGGGGTAGGATCCAGGTTATTTGTATTTTTTTAAAGCTCTCTTGGTGACTCTGATGCACATCCAGAGTTAGAACCTCTAGCATAGAAGAAAAAAGCTGCTTTCATTCAACCAGCTGATAAAAACCATGGATGGGCTCACCCCAGAAGGGCCAGAAGGTGAGATATGTAAGGACCCTCACATGGGGCTCCACTGAACTCAGCCTCCTGCAAGAGTATCTCCTGTGCTTTGTCTGTTCCAATGGAGCAGCAAGAAAGAAAGAAACCAGACAAGAGTGGAAAGCATTTTCAAACTTTATTTACAACTGTCACAGTGACAAAAAGTAGTTTGGAAAAAAAAATGCTAGTTTCTCCCTGAGCCTCAAAAAAGAACAGATAGAAGTTATAGGAGGTTCATCTTACAACAGGCATTTTTACTGAAATACTAGGGGGTTTTTTGTTTTGCTTTGTTTTGTTTCAATAGCATCAGTTAGAAATACACACAAGTTACTTAAAAAAAAAAAAGAGGAGGCCAGACAGGAGCTCAGCCACTTGTCCAAGAGCAGCTGGGTCGCCCCAAGAGGCTCGCCGCTGAGGGTCCTGACTTAAGCTGTCAGCCCCTGGCCTGCTCAGACTGCACGTGACCGTACAAAGGGGTCTAGTGACTGGCAAAAATAATAAACCACCCCCATAAACACACATATACACAAAGTAGATTTGTTATGCAGTTTACAAGCACGTTCCCATCAGACGGCAAGACCAGGACAGATGATACAGGGGAGCAGATGAGAGGGGGACACAGAAACATGGGATTTTCCAAGGCAAGACCCCATCCACACAGGGAGGCACGGGATGAGAACTGCAGCTGCGGGGGTGTGAGGGTAACTGGAAAGGCTCCCTGCAGCCAGAAGGAGAGGGAGAGCGAGAGTGAGAAGCCCCCTCGCAGGGCAGGCTGCAGGCCTCTCCCACTTGCTCGAGGAGCTGGAGGAAGTTATTGCCATCAGTGTGTGCAACACAAGCAGACAACGCAGAGGTTGGGGGCAGAGGGGTGAGGGGGTGAGCGTTGGCTTCCCAGGACCAAGTCCTGCTGATGTGACAACAGCACACGCTGGTCCTCCTGCACCAGCGTTCTCCAGAGCCACACTGACCTTGAGGTATTAAGTACAACTCTACACGCATGTCCCAGCTGGGATCAAGCTGGACTGACTGGAGCCCCGAGGGGACACGGTGGGTGCCTCCGTTGGCCGAGTACAGCCCCAGGGAGGGTCTTGAGCACACCTCTTGGCTGCACCGTCCTGCTCTGAGATAGAGACGGTCTGGAGGGCTTGTCCTGCAATCTCTGCAGCTCCAGATGGTTCTTAACTATGACGAGAAGCTCTAAGTCCAAGCTAGCCTTCTCTTGCAACTTGCCCTTGCAGGGGTCAGGTGGGAGGTGAGGAGGGATGATGCTCCCTCGTCCTGCCCCCTGCATCCAGACACACTGCGGAAGAAGCCCAAGACCTCATGACACCCTTTAGTTGCAAATTCAATCCCCAGGCTGCTGCGTGAGAGCCTGTCACTGCCATCCAATAACTCCCAGGCTCTGCCAGCTCTCAGGACCTGCGTTAAAGCTCACTTCCCCCACAAGAAACAGAAAAAGCATCCTCCATTCGCCATTCAGCTCCCACCGGAAAAAGAGGCCAAGATCCCACGTGGGAATGGGTGCTGTGGCTGGCCAGGCTGGCTGGAATCTGCGGCAGGGCTGGCAGCCACCCGGCCTGACCGCTGTGCCAGGGCTGGGAAGGTGGAGATGAGGAGAAGGAAGGGCCAGCCTGGGGGAGCCCACCACTCTGTGCCTCTGCCCAAAGGGAGAGCAAGTGTGTGGGGGGGCAGGTGGGGATGGACCTTGGTGTCCAAGCATCTACATCGGCCCTCCAACAAGGGTGGGAAGGGCTCTCGCTACTTCCAGAGGGGCTGGGAGGCAAAAAGGATAAATCAGGGGAGCGCTCAACATTGCAGCCTCTTTAAAAACCTCCAGATTACGGGGGCACACGCACCTGCTAGGGCCTGAGGGGAGGGTCTGGAGAAGGAAACGGGAGGCGTTCCTGGCATCGGCATCACCTCCAGCTGGCTTTGCAGGTAGCCAGCCTCCACTGCTCTCCTCTGCCTGCCTCCCCATTACAGACCAACACACCTGAAACAAAAACAAAGGCTGGCAGTGGGCAAAACTAGAGAGAGATGAAGACTTTGTTGTCTGATGTCCCAGCAGCCAGAGCGGATGCTTGCTGGGTAGGTACTTCCTGGCTGCACTTCTCTGCTCAATGTTTTCTTTAAAATGTGTATTTTCTCTTTCATCTCCTGTTTGTTTTCTTGCCCCAGACGTTCCTTGCTAGCTTTGCACATCCCCCCATCCCAGCCCACCCCCAGAGCCCACTGGAATCCCACGGCTGCCCCCAGCCTGCTTGAGTTCAGATAAAGATCTCCAAGACGCCCGCCTCCCCGCACCCCCCAACCCCTGCTCTAAGCAGCTTCCTTTCTCAAAGGTCCGGCGTGTTGTCGCAGAGGGCTCCACTGCCCGACATCTCAAAAAAGGAAAAGAAAAGAAAAGAAAACCAACTCAGTGATTTGCAGGTGCAAAACGGAAGCCATCGTCTGACTTTTTCAGAACTATTGTGGCTCATGCTCTCCTTCCATGGTAGCGGGAAAGAACACAGTTCAGGTACAGATGCTGTCTGGTGTGACCCTGTGGGAGCCGGCGTGGACCCTACTGCTCCTTGTCTTCGTTCGGTGTCTCTTCACAGTTGTCCTGTTCATCCTCCTGGACCAAGAACTCCTCGGGGGGCCACCGGAGCTCCCCGCTCTCTACCTCCCCCTCTGTGGGCTCCACCACGATGGAGGGCAGACGGTCCTTCAGTTTGCAGCAGCGGTCGAAGTCTGACGGGTCAGGGAAGATCTGAAATAAAAGCGGAGAACCCCATCAGGTACACGTGCAGGACCGAGCCCCCGCTATACACCAGAGACCGTGCTACGCCCTTGGGATACTGGGGAGCAGCAGGTGGGATACTGCAGAGCATCAGGCAGGAGCCAGGGAACAAACTCTGGGGCAACAAGGGAAACCCAGACTAATCCTGAAGCTGAAAGTTTTCATGGCAGTGCCACCAAATTTGCGTTTGTACTTTTTGGTCTTGTTTTCAGATAAAAGAACTCAAAATCATGTCCACAGTGAGTCACATCTCCATTTGCAGCAAGCATTTTACTCTAGAAGTACAATGCATACAACAGGTGCTATAACATTAAATTCCTCCCAGGATAATTATTGGCACCTACCAGGTACTTTACATATATAATTTGGACCCAACACGGTCAGGCAGAAACATAGGTGCTGCTCACGCCACCTGAAAGAATCCCAGGAGATTCCTGGAGAAGGAGGTTGCCCAAACCATTCAGCCTGGAAACGAGCAGTGGTAGAATGGGATCAAACCCAGGTCTGCCTGACTCCCAAGTCCGTGGCCAATATCACGTGCCTCTCAAGGAGACGGGTTCTGATCTCGCTGTAGCTGTAAAGTCAAAGTCAAATCAGGGTTGAAGGCATGGCCCCAGACACAGGCACATGGGAACATAATCCCAGGCTCTTTTTTCACCTGTAAACAACACCTGGCTCCTTGACGGCTCTACACCTGAAAGAGAGAGATGTACTTCTACTTCTCTACTTCTACTTCTCTTTCCACAGTCCTGTCAACGAGGTTCCTTTTTCTGATGCCTACTGTGTGTCCTGACCAGAGCTGGGAGAAACCCCAAACCAGGCTATAAAATCCAGGCTCTGCGGATTCCCTTTGCGCACACTGCCCTGTGACTACAGCTGACCCAATTCTTTGCCCAGCAGCTTAAGTACTTAATCCAATGGGCTGCTGGTCTCCTGCCACACACAGCTCTCGGGGACACGCCAGAGAGCCGGAGAGAGGAGACTGTCTGGGACGCTTGGGCTCACAGAATCACACGGCACCTGCAAGGCCATCTCTTCCAACCTCTCCATTTGATAGATAAGGAAACTGAGGCCCAGAGGGGTCAGGAGACTTGCTCAGGGTCACACAGCTTGTTAATGGCAAAAGAAAGGAAAGCAGACCCTGGAGGGAGTGGAGACACACATTTGAAGAGATCCCGGGGGTTCCCTGTGCCTGGCTCTGTTCCTTGGAGGTAGCAGAAGTGCTCTCCTAGAAACTCAGGCCTTCCCAACTTCTGGGGTGTTATGAGGGTACCCAATCTTATTGCACCTAGCCCCACGCAGTGCTGTCCCCATCAAGTCCCTGACCATGTCAGGGGCCACGTGGGGCTTCCGGGAATCAGGGGCCTCAACACAACCTCCCCAATCCCTGCAGACGAGTGATTATTAACCATTTATCCAATAAAGTCCTATTGCTGGGGGATTAAGTCTTAAGCCAGCTGCACAACCAGGCATCATTAAAGACTTAACGGGGCTTATAAACAGGATGGTAATGGCGGCCAGGAGGAAAACAAGGCAGGGAGGGGCTCGGCTAGTGGGGTGAAGGGAGGGCGGGAAAGATGACGCCCCCCTGCGGGCTTTCTCTTCCTGATGCAGCCAGCCCTGCAGGTCTGCCCCTGGACTGGGCTCTGCGCACAGACCCACATGCCGAGCAGGGAGAAGGTCAAGTGGCTTACTTGGGCCCCTCCTCACTTCTCCTCTGGGGAGCCGGAGCCTCCTGCTGTGGGTGAGGACACAGGTGCCCTTCCGAGCACAAGCCTTGGGCATGAGTGAGGGGAACCCCCACGAGTGGAAAGTATGCTACAGTTTACAAAGCTTTTTCAGATACCTCCGGTAGGCCTCCCCTCCCCCCCTCCCCCGCTGCCCAGGAGCAGAGAGACCTGGGGCTCTGAGGGTCACAAGGAAGAGCCAGGATTCAAACCTAGATCTCCTGTCTTCAACACCTGTGCCTCTTGAACAATGAATGGATGCCACTGGGTCAACATGCCCACTTCACAGAAAACTGACCAGGGAGGGTGGGCAAGACGCTAGGCTTTTTTTTTTTTTTTTAAGATTGATTAAGATTGATTAAGATTAAGTTGGGGGTAGGAGTTTATTAATTAATTTAGGATTGATTAAGATTGATTAAGTTGGGGGTAGGAGTTTATTAATTAATTAATTTATTTTTGCCTGTGTTGTGTCTTCATTTCTGTGCGAGGGCTTTCTCTAGTTGTGGCAAGCGGGGGCCACTCTTCATTGCGGTGCGCGGGCCTCTCACTGTCGCGGCCTCTCTTGTTGTGAAGCACAGGTTCCAGACGCGCAGGCTCAGTACTTGTGGCTCATGGGCCCAGTTGCTCCGTGGCATGTGGGATCCTCCCAGACCAGGGCTCGAACCTGTGTCCCCTGCATTGGCAGGCGGATTCTCAACCACTGCGCCACCAGGGAAGCCCACGACCCTAGGCTTTAATGGCCCATTTGGCAGTTCAGGCCCCAGGATGACCATCTGGGCAGCTAGGTCCAGAAGATGAGCTGCCCCGTCCAAACGGTTGTTCTAAATCTTCAAGGACAGAGCTGCGAAATATCAAGAGGGGATGGACACCTGGCCCAAGACAGCCCTGGGCCCCTGCCTCTACCCTCTGACCTAAAGCCCAGGGCTGGGCCTGCGCTGTGACCCCCTGGCTGAGAGAGGTGGCACCCGGCTCCTAGCTAGGATCGCACCCGCTGAGGAAGAGCCAGAGAGACAGGCAGCGGCAAGGCCAGCAGAAGCAGGAGGACAACGACAAGGGCGGAGAGCATATGATTTTGTTCTAAGCCGGGAATGCGTCTTTAACTAAAAGTAGGGGGGAAAGTGTTAAAATAAGGAGGCTGCTGATGATGGAAGATATGCCAGGCACGTTTGCTGAGCAGAATCTCAATCTTCACAATAATCCTCTGAAGTATGCAGTGGTGTGATCACTTTTTATAGATGAGGAAACTGAAGCACAGAGAGGGCAAGTGACTTACTCCAGGCCACAGAGCTAGGAAGCGGCTGAACGGGGACCCAAACTCAGACCCACAGGACTTCGAATGAGGCGCTCATTTGACAACACTTGGGTCAAGCCACATCAACCTTGACATCACTTGTACAACCCTAACCAAGACCTCTCAAACGCCCGGGCCTCAGTTTCTCTTTTTAAGAAGTGAAGTGGCCTTCTGGTCTCACTAGGTGGGTGCAAAGCCTGGGCAAATACAGAGATGATAAAATGCTTTGAAGACATATGCTAAACTCAAATCGGAATGTCCTCTTTGGAGCAGTTTCAACAGGACTGCGAGAGCAGTCTCCAACAGCAGTTTCAAACTCCAAGCAAGAGGCAGAAATACTAACACAGTAATTAAAATAACTCTAAACAATGCCTTTCATACCAGGAGCCACACAATTAAGTCTTTTAAGTCCTTGGGGGAAGTCTGAGCATTGAACTTCTGATACTGCTTACTTGCCAGAGAACTTTGCTCCCTGAATTGCTCAAAGCAGGCGCCATGGAAAAAAAACTTTTTTTCTTTTACAAAGCCTGTTAATTACATTTTTAAAAATCACTATAATAATCTAACCCTCCCATCAGAGATTATATTGTATTATCCGATAATACCAATTTATGCCTCTGAAAATTGTAGCTCTCTCCAAAGACAAACAAAACGCACCCAGAACCAACCAGCTTCTCATTTCCTCACATCCAGACAGAAAGCCTTGCAGAGCAAAGCTGAGTATTTTGCCAGTACAATCTTATCTCTGACAGCTGCCTAAGAGGCTGACCCCAAGGAGGTCAAGATTTTTCCACTAAGTCATGCTTTTTAATCATCTAGGCAGCAGAAAAATGAGAGGTTGCAACGGCAGTTTGACGGGGTGGGGAAGGCAGTGGAAAAAAGGACTCAAGTCAGACTTGCCAAGCACATGACAGGTAGAGTTGGGGCAGCAGGCCAGCCCAGCATGCTGTTTATCTGCAGGAACTGGCCAGGAATAAAGCACTGCCCCTGTTCCAAAAAGAAACTGCTTCTGGTTAAACCTCTTACCCCAAAGCGTCCCTTCTCCTTGGACTGGAGAAGGAGAAAAAAATCCTTTTCGTTTCTCTCTGAAGCAAAAGGCTCCTCTCTAAGGTGTCCAGAAAGGAAGATGGGGAGGCTCTGAGAAGCATTTCCCACCCTCACCCTCCAGGGCAGAACAGATCACAAAGCATCCATCCCAGCTGTGATTCTCTCAGCCTTGCCCCTTCCTCTGTCCACCAACACCGGACTCCACATCCAGCTGTTACACTCGGCTGCCAGGGCTGATGGCTGGATGAAACTAATAGACACCAAGTTCCCTCCTTTGCAAATGACATCTTGGAGATCACATGCACCAAGAACATCCCGGCCCCTGCATGTCCCACTGTGGGGAACAGCAGGCATTCAAACTTGGTAATGGTCGGGCTTCTCTGGTGGCGCAGTGGTTGAGAGTCTGCCTGCCGATGCAGGGGACACAGGTTCGTGCCCCGGTCCGGGAAGATCCCACATGCCGCAGAGCGGCTAGGCCCATGAGCCATGGCCGCTGAGCCTGTGCGTCCGGAGCCTGTGCTCCGCAACGGGAGAGGCCACAGCTGTGAGAGGCCCGCATACCGCAAAAAAAACCCAAAAACAAACAAACAAACTTGGTAATGGTCGGGCTTCCCTGGTGGCGCAGTGGTTGAGAGTCTGCCTGCTGATGCAGGGGACACGGGTTTGTGCCCCGGTCCGGGAAGATCCCACATGCGGCGGAGCGGCTAGGCCCGTAAGCCACGGCCGCTGAGCCTGTGCGTCCGGAGCCTGTGCTCCGCAACGGGAGAGGCCACAACAGTGAGAGGCCCGCGTACCACAAAAACAACAACAAACAAATAAACAAACAAAAAACTTGGTAATGGTCAATTTTATAGCGGACACTTCTTCAAAGGCATCCTTTGCCAGGTGGCCTCCAATCCCAACAGGATCTGACATTTTGGGAACTCAAATGAGTTCACTCAAAAGGTCAAAGGAGGGGCTTCCCTGGTGGCACAGTGGTTTTAAGAATCAGCCTGTCAATGCAGGGGACACGCGTTCGAGCCCTGGTCCGGTAATATCTCACAAGCTGTGGAGCAACTAAGCCCGTGTGCCACAACTACTGAGCCTGTGCTCTAGAGCTCACGAGCCACAAGTACTGAGCCCATGTGCCACAACTACTGAAGTCCGCGTGCCTAGAGCCTGTGTTCCGCAACAAGAGAAGCCACCGCAATGAGAAGCCCACGTACTGCAACAAAGAGTAGCCCCTGCTCGCCGCAACTAAAGAAAGGCCACACGCAGCAAGGAAGACCCAACGCAGCCAAAACTAAATAAATAAAATAAATTTAAAAAAAAGGTCAAAGGAGCTTTAGGACCTTCTAGGAAGAAATGGTCTGTGAGATGTAGTTTGGATGCCAATATACTGGAATTTCTGCCTGTAGATCAGAGCTGTCCAACAGAACTTTCCGCAATAATGGAAATATTTTCTACCTGCGCTGTCCAATGGCAAACACCAGCCACATGTGTCTCTTAAGCACTTGAGGCTAAAATTTTTAATTCCCTTTCATTTTTATTAATATAAATTTATATGAAATATGTAAAGTTAATATAAATTGAAATAGCTACACAAATAAATAGATAAATATGAGGACAGTGAAAGCAGGACCGTCCAGGAAAGCTCAGGATGCTTGGCTAATAGACCGACACGGGAGGCCTGAGAGCAGAGAAGTCTGGGGTTGAAGGTGAGCCCCTGGAGATGCGGAATTAGTCAGCAGGCTTTTGTTGAAAGTATAAAAGTCACCGGTCAGTCGGCTCCCATTTCACCTACGGAGGGGAACTGAAAGGTAATACCAGGGCTCCAAAGGCCCGAAATTTGGGGGCCTAGCTATCGACTGTCTGCCTCTAAGCCAGGTGACCTAAACCTGGCTGCCTCTGGGGTGGGAGAGGAGAGAGATGCCTGGCACCTAGGATGGAAAATGAGCGACTCTGGTTGGAGCAGCCCTCCCCTGTGTGCGTGCATCCCTCAGCCGTCACCCCTGACAAACAACCCGAGCTGGCCACAAAGAAGGTGGAGGGCTCTCGGCAAAGAGCTGAGAGATGCTAATAGGGAAAGCGGACACCAGCAGGTAGAGGAGATGAAAGGTGGTTAACTAGATACAAAGGGCTAATTACCAGCTCTGCAAGCTGAGACCCAGGGAGCTCGGCCATCCTGCTCCTCTTTGCTGGGGTGGAACAGAGGAAGGAGGCGTGCTGGGGTGGGGGGGAGAGGGCAGGTGGGACAGAGGGCCTGCGATGAATAACCAGGTGGCTCTCCAAGGCCCCAAGAGGGATCTGCCTCGGCATCCAAAACCACACAGTGTGTCTCTCCCCTCTCTGGTTCCAGAGGAGGGGGTAGAAATGAACCTCAAACCTGTGATGGAAAATCTCCACTCCCACAGGTAGACCAGGAGTCTGAAAGATCTGGCTTTTCCCTTGTCCCCGTGCTTTATTATCTCTATGACTGGGGTCAAGTCGTTTTAATTTCTCTGAGCCTCAGCTGCCTCGTGAGTAAGATGAGGAAGGAATTTCCACTCTACAGTATTGTTGAAAGGATTACACAATGCTTCAACTTGAGTGCCATCACGGAAGCCAACAGGCTCAAAGATGTGGAGGCCCATCGCCCCCCTTTCCTCATTTATAAATTGGGATTACTACTAATTCCCATCTTATAGGCTTTGGAGAGAATTAAATACAGGTATGTCTGTATGTTCTATAAACTTTAAATTCCTAATGATGGTTCTTATTAGGTAAAGCTGGGGTCCCCAGGGAGCATTTACAGTAAGGCACTGGAACGTCTGTAGCTGTGGCTTGCGACAGGAGGAAATTAGCAGCACTCCTGGGCTTGTGCTCACAGAGTCTAGGCCAGGTTCTCTGGACTTCTCCTACAGTACCTCTCTTTTCCCAGGGCATTGGTTAGGCCAACTGGAATGGAAGCCACTGCCTTGTCCAGATCCTGGCCTTTCAGTGGAAGCCCCTGCAGCGTAAGTCTCCCCATTACGCACGCTCCCCTCCTTCCCCCAGCCTACTCTAGGGGCCTGCCGCCTGGGTTTCTTATTTTTCCTGGAGAATAACAATGGATTGGCCTTGTGTGTTTATTTATTCCTAGGAAGGGCTGGTTTCTAACAATGGGCAGATCTCTACCAGCATCCTGCTCTGACAAAGGCTGAGTGAATGAGGGGCAGCTAATTCAAAAGAAAAGTACACCCTGCTTTTTGTCCCCTAACAATACGTGAAGGCAAGAAATATGTTCTTTGAAATCCTCGCCTCCTGCTATTTTATCATCATCATCATTATTTGCATTTTATTGACTTTTCAGAGTGAAACGTGGCTGGCAAGAACAGAAAGAATTATAGCAAAGGGGCACAGTGGCTACTGCCTGGATTCAGAGGATGGGGAAGAACATTCTAACACCTCCACTCAGATGCTAATGACCTCATTCTCCATCCTTGAGACTCACGTCACACAAATCTCCCCTGGACTGGGGTTATAGACTATCCACCTCACCCTCTCCTACACTTCTCTGGTGTCTCTAATCCTACAGGAGACTTGAGCAGAGATTTGGGGCTTTATTAACAACTGTTGGATCTCCTTCCTTTGGATTAAAGATGCTTAAGCCTCCAGCCTTGAAACTTAAAAGAAAAGGAAATCCTCTGGATAAACACCATCTTTCATAAACATCTCTCCAACACACACCCATCCTGCAAGTCAGGAGTTCCAAATTCCAATTAATTAGCACGAATTGCTGCAGATAATTCGGGCCCAGCGAGCTGATGGGGCTTTTGTAATGTTACAGAACATCTCTCAAAGTTCTCCAGGGTGGTAAGAAAACACTGCAGCTTTCTGGCATAGGATGATTTCAAATACCCCCATCCAAATATCCCCCCTGACTATCTCATTATTGCCCTTTAAAAAGAAGACATGCTTCCCAGTCATCTCTGGGCCTTGGGGGATGGCCTCTCTCTCTCTCTCTCTCTCTCTCTCTCTCTCTCTCTCTCTCTCCTGCTGGTGCCACCCAGGTGTCCCACAGCCACACACCCTCTCTCAGAAAGCCCAGACTGACAGGGCTGCCATTTCCAACCATTCCCTCATTCTTTGTTTTGGAGACAAAAATCTTGAATATTTAGCCTGGTCCCATAGCCTCCCATTCTCTTCTTGTCTGGGGTTCCCCTATTACACGGCTTCCAAAACCATCGCTGGATGGAAACCACTCTCAAGTCTCTGAGGACTTGCTTACAGCCCAGGCCCAGGGCCCTGCTTGGCCTTCAGTCACCACGACCTCTGCAGCACACTACCCGGCCAGCTTGCTTCAAGGCTGCTTCTCTCCTGATTCTCATGACCCTGCTCAGGTTCACCTGACCTGTCTAACCTCACCTTCCCTGTGCCCTCCCTGGACTTGGTGTCAGCCTAGGCTTTTCTCTGGACTCAGGCAGCTTCCTGGCTTCCACTGTCCATCTTAGGCTGCGGATTCCCCAA
The DNA here is from genome assembly GCF_949774975.1 of Lagenorhynchus albirostris. NCBI lineage: Eukaryota > Metazoa > Chordata > Mammalia > Artiodactyla > Delphinidae > Lagenorhynchus > Lagenorhynchus albirostris. The sequence goes on from NC_083107.1 coordinate 65,723,726, forward strand.
TCCACAGCTTCACTGCCCTTTCCACCATCTGTGAAAGTCTCCACTTGGATGACATCCATCACCCCCAACTCACCTTTTCCCAAAGTGAGGTCATCAGCTAGTTTATATCTTTCTTTAAGTTAAAAACTTTTCTTCCCCTCTCCAACAGGAAGCCTTGCTTGATAGTAGGTCCAGTAAAAGAGGCCTGGAGATTATAGTTGATCGCAACTGCAGTATTGATGTGAAACCATTGAAGTAAACAGGGCTATGTTCCTAGAGGTCCGCTAATCTCATGGAGACCATCTACACCACCTGCACTAACAGGGAGGTGATGCCCAGCTGGCGTCTGATCAGACACATTCTGTTCAGTCTAGAGCAGTGGTTCTCAAAGCTTAATTCCTGAGCTCCTTTCAGGGACAGAGTGTCCATGGAGTTAAAATATTTTCTTAGTAATACTAAGATGTTATTTGCCGTTTTTCCTGTGCTGATACTTGCGCTAATGGTATAAAAAGCAACGGTGGGTGAAATTGCTGGCACCTGAGCAAGAATTAATGCTGGCGGCAGCTGCAAACTGTGCTGGTGGTCATTGTATTCGTCACCACCTCCCAATTGCAATTAAAAAAAAACAAAAAACAACTTCGGGCTTCGCTGGTGGCGCAGTGGTTGGGAGTCTGCCTACCGATACAGGGGACATGGGTTCGTGCCCCGGTCCGGGAGGATCCCACATGCCGCGGAGCGGAGCGGCTGGGCCCGTGAGCCATGGCTGCTGAGCCTGCGCGTCTGGAGCCTGTGCTCCGCAATGGGAGAGGCCACAACAGTGAGAGGCCCGTGTACAGCAAAACAAAAAAACAAAAAAACTTCATGTCCTTGATGAAGCAGTAAAGATTAACTTTTATTAAATATTGACTGTTAAGTACATGTTGTTTAATATACTCTGTGATGAAATGCAAATTCGGCATACAGCACTTCTGGTGCACATCAGGGCACAATGGTTGTCTCGCAGAAAAGCATTTATGGGATTGAGTGGTGAGCCGCTTTTTCCATGGGACGCCATTTTTAGTTGAAAGAATGATTGACCAACAGCCATGGTTATTCAGACTTGGGTATTTGGCAGACCTGAGCCTAATATTTCAAAGAAAATGAGCCTGATATTTCAAAAAAATGACTGATGGTATTTGTTACCAATGATAAAAACTGAGGTCTCAAGCAAAAATTAGAATTTTGTAAAACTTGTATCAGCCACCATAATCTTGACAGTTTCCTATCACTTGAAGAATTTCTGGAGACCACACATTAACTAATGTGATTTTTTTTATATTATGTAACAAAATGTGTTAACTTTGGAAGATCTGCATAACTCAGCAAACCTATATTTTCCAAATGATCAGTACAGCACGTTATGAAAACAAGCATGCATAAAAGATTCGTTCAAAGTGCAAGATAGGCTAATGAATTTTAATGTAAGAGTACAGAAAGTTCATTGATAAGGTTTCAGATTCCACATTACCACTAACCTTTAAGAAACTACCACTTACTGAGTTTTGCCAAAATATCAAAGAAAAATATATGAAAAGGCTACTAAAATATTTCTCCCTTTTCTAAGTACATATCTGCATAGGCCAGATTTTCTTCATGTACTTCAACCAACACCGATCACAACAGATTAGAAGCAGAAGCAGATGTGAGACTCTAGCTGTCTTCTATTAAGCCAGATATCAAACAGATTTGCAAAAATGTGAAACCTTTCTTTGTGCTGAACTTTTTTTTTGTTTTGGAAAATATATTTATTTTTATTAAAAATCATTACTTATATTAACATGTAATGGTTTTATTGTCATTTTAAAGGAATTAATAAATAATAAAATTTTAAAACTGTTTTAATATCAAAAGATATAACCCACATAAACAAATATCTCTGGGGGTCCTAAATAATTTTTTCAAAAGTAAAAGGGACTGAGATTTAAAAATTTGAGAGCCAATGGCCTGGAGAAAAAAATACCTTCACAAAGATGACTCCATAAGTCAAGGTTGAAGGATAATATGTTTTAAAACTGGAAAAGATTTGAGGGGAACATAAGAGGTGCCTTCAAATACTTAAAAGGCTGACATGAAGTCTAAGAGAGAGCAGATTTTTTTTAACTCCAGGGGGCCTATCTAAGATCAGAATGGAGGATTTCACCGCATTATACAACTTCTAACAAAAATGATAGAATCAACTCTCTCCATTACAGATGGGGAAGGCAAGGTCCAAAGAGATGCTGGGAGTGGCCTGAAATGACATAGACAGTAGCAAAGCCAAGATTAGAAACCAGTTATCCAGATTCATACTTCATAATCCCGCTGCGCTGAAAGGTTCTGAGCTCCGTATCACTGGCAATGTCCAAAGAACACGTAAGTGACCCAGTGCCACGCTACTGTAGAGTGCATTCTCACATCTGATAGAGACTGGCCCAGTCTCTAAGGTACCCTACCACTCTGAGATGCTACGGTATCTCAGTTTTGATCCCAAGGAAAATATCTATATCCACGATCTCCAAACTTGGAGATTGAAAGAATCTTGAAAGAATTTTGAAAGAATTGAAAGAATTTTGAAAAACTGTCTCCTTTCACACCTTTTAAAACCGACACCTAAAACTTCTGCTATATTATAAATATTACCATTTTAAAATAAACTTTTATGCCACTCTTTTAAATAAGTACTCAATGGCTTATAAACACCATAGCAATTTGATATCTACCATCACCTATTTTAAAAACTCATAAACAAGCTCGTAAGTCAAATCTTATTCCTTTCTCTACTTGAAATGTATTTCCATTCTACTGCTCCATAGAATTTTATATTAATGTATTTTCATGTTTGAAAGTTTTTAGTCATTAGCTTTTTTCATACTTCTCTGCAATAAAAAGATGTATTTGTAAATTGGCTTTTAATGTTTTTATGTCCCATGACCCTAAGCCTTGTTAGTTAAAAAAATAAAATTCTGGATTGGCTTATTGCAGCTATTAGTATATAAGTAATCAATAAACATACCACAAATAATTATTAAACGCAAAGGTAATTTTTCACTGGTTTTTTTATAGATAGGTGGGATTTATGAAGCTTCTTAGACAGTAACATTTTTATATGGTCCATTTGTTCGATTCCCCTAAGGTTTCTATACGCTGGGAAGGCACCTTAAAAGATTCACGTAGGTGAGAAGCAGGTCCTCTTACAAAGGGGGTGGAGGGCAATCTTGATAGGAAAGGTAGGAAAAGAAAACTGGTGAAGCCTGTCTTCAGGAAACGCAATTTTAGAAAAGGAACAGAAGGAAGCTAAAGATGTGGAAATTGATTTCTCCAAAATGCTCTCTGCTGTCGTATCCCTTGAAAGTTTCTGTGAACCTCAGGGGCAGCTGAGGTTTTAACACTTTGGTTTTAACACTTCGTTAAAGTGTTAAACACTTTATACATAGAACCTGATTAAGGTGTACATAGAACCTGATTAAGAAGTAATCTGGCATTAAAACCTCCAATATTAGGGTGCCAAGGAAAACAGCCAAGAACGTTTCTGATATGGCTTTAACTGCTATATCCAAGGGGGCAAATGACCAAAGAAATACAGAAATCATAATTTAGTATTAGCTTATCTTTAAGAATGCTTCCGTCCAAGAGGACAGATTCAACTCTTGAAGAAAAAAAATCCCTTCATGGTAACAACGGTGACGCCAGTCCCAGGAAGTCAGGCACCACCATGGTTATGCTTTCCCGTCCACATACACACTATGGCTCAATTATATTTTTTCTTTCCTCACTTGTTTAAAACATTTAAAAAATAAAATAAAATTCTATCACTACATAAATGGAAAAGTAGTATTACTTGTCATAGGTAATAACCATAAAATACACTAACATTTTCAAAGTTTGTCTGTGTAACACCTAAATTAACTTTGTAAACCGCCAGGCATATTGGACTCTACCGGAACATTGGCCTAGGCTGTTTACCTGTCGCAAAGAACCTGGAACCTTGCAGTGCTATTGGGTGGAAGGCCCTTGAACACTGGCCCAAGACTTCCATTATGTTCAGATCTACTTCTAAGAGCCCAGTTCATCCTTGATTCCAGGGAAGCAATATTTCTAAACCATGACCATTCCATAAGCCAGACCTGGAACCCCAGGAAAACCAAGATGGTTCAGGGGACTAAACGTGCGTCTGTTCAACCTTCGTGGGTATCCAAGCCAAGGCAACTACCCTGGTCTTCCTCAAGGTCACACGGTGCTCCAATGTCATTAAAAGAATAAAGGAGATAAGTAGGGGAATGGCCAACTCATATACATTTGTGATTCACAGAGCATGTCAACATACCCACTATGGGACAAGAATGTCCCTGGCTAATTTGCAATGCTGGCTAAATGGTGCCTAAACATCATTAACTGTTACCATCTCTGCTCAAAATAAGCAGTTAACAAACTAGGGGAAGATGTACAACATCTCCCAAACACTTTAAAGTAACCAAACACCTTTCTGACTCTCTCCACAAAGCTCCTCCATCATCCCATTGGTATAGATTTTACAACCCTGAGATTCTATTTGTAGAGCTTTCAATGCCGGGAGCTTATACTATGATAAACGCTTTTATTTGTCTTCTGTTATTAAGGTAATATATAATCAAGAGGCTGAATGATGTTTAATCTCTCTGATTCAGCAATTCTACTTCCAGGAATTTATTCTGAGGAAGCAAATCAGACCTGCGCAGAGATTTGTGTAAAATGATATTCAAAGCAGTGTTCTCTGTAAGAACAAAATATGCCACGGCCGAAATATTCAGCAATAAGTGGTACATAACAAAATGAAATGCCATTTTACAGAGAAAACCAAGTGACAGGAACACAGTCACAATATTATACGAAGTGAGAAAAGATTCACTCTGGCACACACAGTTTTACCTCAATTTTATTTTTTTAATAAAAATGCATATAAAATCCTGGAAGTAAACATACCAAAATATTTCAGGGATAGGAATATGGGCATTTAAAATTTCGTTTGTACTTCTCTATGTTTTCCTAAATTTCTAAAAGGAATTAATATCACCTTTATAATTATAACACACACACGCGCGCACGCACACACACACTCTCTTACACCTTTTGACTCAGAAATTCTATTCCTAAGACTCTAAGGAAATAGTATAAACTATGGACAAAGATTTATATATAAAATTATATATAAATTATCACATTATTTATAAGAGAAAAATATATACAATTTAAAAATAATTCAACAATTGGAGAACGGTGAAAAAATCATGTTGTAACTTTATAACTTTGTGCAGTTATTAAAATGCTGGCTTTGAAGCATTTTTAAGATAAATTTTGGGCTTCCCTGGTGGAGCAGTGGTTAAGAATCCGCCTGCCGATGCAAGGGACACGGGTTCGAGCCCTGGTCCGGGAAGATCCCACATGCCGTGGAGCAACTAAGCCTGTGCGCCACAACTACTGAGACTGCGCTCTACAGCTCATGAGCCACAACTACTGAGCCCGTGAGCCACAACTACGGAAGCCCGCGTGCCTAGAGCCCGTGCTCCGCAACAAGAGAAGCCACCGCAATGAGAAGCCTGCACACCACAATGAAGAGTAGCCCCCGCTCGCCGCACCTAGAGAAAAGCCCGTGCACAGCAACAAAGACCCAACTCAGCCAAAAATAAAAATAAATAGAATAAATTAATTTATTAAAAAAAAGATAAGTTGTGATGATGTGATGCTGATGACTTACATACCATTAAGTAAAAAAGCAGAACGCAACCCTGTGTGATCTTGGCCATATAAAAACAACTTCTGTGGAAAAGATGCTAAAATGTTAACAGCTGCGATTTATGCATGGTGAGATTATGGTGACTGGAAAAAAAAGTTTAAAGAAGAAAATAAAAATTCCATAACGGGCCTATGCTACTTTAAAAATTTGAAAAGTAAGCATAAGAATAATAAAATACATAGTTTGCCAGTGAAAATATGAAATTACTCAAAAAAGGGGAAGGAAAAGAAAATTTTCCTGTAATTACAGCACTCTGATCTAAAACAACTGCTATTAACATTCTGCTGTCTGCCCTTTTGGTCGTGTGTGTGTGTGCGCATGTGTGTGTGAGTTCATGTAAGTGCATGCGAGTGTGTGTGTGTGTGTGTGTGTGTGTGTGTGTGTGTGTGAGCCTCTGTAGGCATCTCAGGCTCTGTCCCATGGGGATCAGCGGCTGAGCCTGGGGCTGCCCACACACCTTGGGCTAATGCTCACCTGCAGATAAATTAGAACTGACACATAGGGCTGTGTCTGGAGAAAATGGTTAGGAATTTGGGAAAACCAAGGATGCTCTCAAATCCAGGGTGGACATATGTTTCAAGCTCTACAAAGTAGAGACAGGAGATGAATTCAAGGTATACTAATTAATTCTGCCTGGCAACCACCTTCAGGTTCAAGTTAGGAGAAAGTCAGACCTAGAGACCAACGCCCCCCGGACTGAGGTTTGTGACTTCCCTCTTTGCTCAGGGCAGTTCTCCTTTGGATGAGAGATCTGGAACCTTCCTTCCCATTGGCTCCAGTATAATTACTGGCTGAGTTGCAAGTAGTCGATGTCGCTTCAGCTAAATGCTTGGGTGCCTCTTCTATACAGTTTACCTAAAAGGGGCTTCTGACAGTGTAAGGCAATTAATTCTAGCAGTGAGGGGACTGAGGGAGCTCCCAAACTTCCCTTGAGGTCAAAACAGGCTGGAGAAACTTTTGGAAAATATTAATTTTTTTCTAAGATAGGTCTGAGCAATGAGGGGCCCTCCCCCAGTCAAGGAATGGGGAGCAGACACAGGAGCCGATTGACTGATCAAGAATCCTCCTGAGCTGGGCTCCGGGACAAGGGAAGGGCAGGTGGCGAGGCGAGAGACAGCCGAGGGGGGCGCAGGGTCTATGAGACTGAAAAGGAACGAAGCCCCGGCAACTCTGGGCCCCGTGTGAATGAGGGCCTGTCTTCATCCTCCGAGGAGTATTTCAGGACTCGGGCCTGACAGATCATTTCAGGACATTCACTAGACACCCAGGAATAGCTCTTGGCTCCAGTCACAAGATGCGCCACCCAAACTCATCCATTTCCCTAATGGTAAAATCCTCCTCTCTATCCGACCCAGGAGACTGGGTCACCATAGAGAAAATGCTGATTCTATAAAAACCCACGCCGTGGGATAGCCAAGGTGGAGGCATAATTCTCAGTTCAGGAAAGGGAGAGAGGAAGTGTCCAATCAATCATACAGCATCCATTAAGCAACTACTCACAGGACACTGTGCCCGGCATTGTGGGAACAAAGCCGTCTAAGACACAGACCCTGGGCCTGGAGAGGGATGAACACACCACCGCCTGAGAGGCCTCAGGCCTAACACAGGCCCTTTGAGAGACGGCCAGGTTGTATGGCTCCAGTGTGTGTCACGTTGGCTAGGGAAGCGAAGAAAGCTTGTTCTCTCCCTGGCAGTGCTACAGACTCACTGCTGGCCACAGTGTGTGTGTTGGGGAGGAACCCCATGGGAATAATTCCAGCCCTCTGCAGGCCCTCACCCAGGGGCATTGCAAAACACTGAACACCATGTTTGTGTCAAGGCCTTGGGCACTGAAGGAAGGTGCTGGATCCCTCATACAAAGGAGACGTGACCTGAAACTGACGTGACCTGGGCACTGACTCAAAAAGAGGCCACACGGGGCTTCCCTGGTGGCGCAGTCGTTGAGAATCCGCCTGCCGATGCAGGGGACACGGGTTCGTGCCCCAGTCCGGGAAGATCCCACATGCCACGGAGCGGCTGGGCCCGTGAGCCATGGCCGCTGAGCCTGCGCGTCCGGAGCCTGTGCTCCGCAACGGGAGAGGCCACAACAGGGAGAGGCCCAAGTACCGCAAAAAAAAAAAAAAAAAAGAGGCAGCACGTTCAGACACAGGCCCAACGCCACCCAAAGACATGAACTCCTTGTGCCTCTGAACCTTGTGGCCCTAACTGCCTGTTTGCCTCATGTTCTTATGAATTGTACCAAGCAGGGAGCAGGGTGGACGGGGTAGGGAGAGGAAAAAGAAAACTCACTGGGATTCCAGGAGCATGTCGTGTCTATGGGGGGACATCTCCTGCCAAGTGCTTTGGAATTTTAGCTTTATGTTTCTTCAGGGACAACTGAGGCTTTTTTAAGTCTGATGTGAAAGATGTTTTCCTAGTGACCATGGGACTTCTGTGCGCCTGCCCAGCTGGGCCTCCAAAACTCTTGAGAACATGTGGGGTACCACAGCTGGGAGTATCCAACGAGACAAGGGCACCAGGAGGAGGAGACAAAGGGAGGTGATGACTTATGCCTGGAGTGGCCTTGTGAGCGGGGGCTTGAGGGAGGCGAACAGAGACAGGCGCAGGAACCCCAGCCCATCATTGATTTCAACACCTGCATTTACATGGGTGGGAGCAAGGAGAGCCAGCCTTGGGGGGTCTCATAAAGAAAGGCTCAGCAGAGAGGTGAGTGAAGAGAAAGTGTTTCCGAAGTGCTACCTGACTTTAGAGGTTCAACTGAGACTATTCTTTGAGAGAGGAGTTGCTGCTTCTGATAAAAAGCGAGGAGGGAGAGATAAAGGAGTCGTCTATTGTTGGGCCTTGGAGATGGAAGAAGCAGAGAGCTTCTATCTGGGGAGGAGCTATTCTCAGCCAACACAGTGCATTAGACCCGTCCTAATGCAGAGCTAAAAGCGAGGCTCAGACTGCAAGAAGCTAACGGCAGGGCTGTGGCAGGAGAAGGTCACCCACCACTGTCCCTTCTCCCTATCCTATAAAACGCCAGGATATCCCTCCCTCCTGTCGGGAAATGCAGGGGAAGCTCTTAAGGAAGGCCCAGAACACGGGGCACTGTGGTACATGTAGAATTAGCGCCTCTGGCTTACAGTGCATCCTCCCTGGCTCCCCTCATCTGACTGGTGGGTGGCCGTTAAATGGTAGGAGTATGAGACCAAGAACAGCAAGAGGAATACAAAAGGTGACCAGGGAGGGACGTGTATGCTGATCAGAGAGGAATTTAAAGGGCCTTGGGATGGATAAAAGTTATCAGATCTTGGTCCAGTTGCTTTAGATGGGACAGTCTTAAGTGAAAACTGGGGAGCCATATCTCTGTCTAGAACTTAGCAAGGGGGATAGAACTGCAAAAGCCTCAGCAAACTGTGCTGGGGGAAGCTAGGCAGCACAGCCCTTGGTGGTGGCAGCATCAGTGTCCACAGGCAAATGCCCAGGTCCCTTCTCCAGGCCAACTCAGGCCCAGCACGGAAGGAGACGCAGTCAGAGAGGCATTCTGAATTGCCACATTCTTAGAGTCCCTAGAGCTGGGATGGGGGAGCCTGCAAGGCAGCTACTGACCTGCTCCCCTGAATTAGGGAAAGGAAGAAGGCATTAGGCGCAGACGTTCCCATCCCAGGGGCCAGAGAACAGGAGGCTGACAGATGCAGTGTGGGAAGCGAGCTGCAGCCAGCAGGGGCAGAAATGTCCACATGGAGACCCTCCCACTCAGCCCTGTGAGCTGGCCGCCACTCCCATCCCGCCCAACATGTCCTCTACTTTCTAGTAACCATTCACTCACCCACCCCACGGGGTGTCATAATTCATGCCAAGTGAGAGAGCTGACGTGCATTGCACATACTGAATTGACTCTCCAAATAAATGTTAAAGACAAAACAAGGCACCGGCTCTGTGGATTTTTATACATGCTAACTCCCTAAGCACAAGAGACGGGCTTACCCGAAATCTTTCAGGGGGTAAAAAGACATCTATCTGACCCTGAGGAGGCCCTTTAAAAATTCTAAGGCAGAAGTGAAGGTGGGCAGCTTCAGAACCAAGAGACTCAATTTAACTGAAAGCACCACCATCCATTTAGCACCTGCTCTGTGAAAGCCCAGGGCCAGCAGGCACCTTGGGTTGGGGAGGGCTGCAGGAGGGGTGATTGATGGCTGATGGGCACAAAGAGGGAATAAGTCATCCCCTGCCCTCGGACACATGGGCAGGGAGAAGGTCAGGCAGGACCACGGCAGCATCATTTAAGCACAAATGCCACAGGTGCTGGAGAAGAAGGAGATCACATCTGGGGCAGAGAAATCAGGAAAGCTTCCTTCTGGGTAGGTCTGGAAGGTGGGGGAACAACTGACAAATTCCAGTGTGCCTATTTATTTTATGACCTTGTTTCAAGGTCAAACCACAAGTCTGAGATTCTATTTCAACTGCCAAGTTGGGATTGATGTCTCCTTCCCACTTTTAGTTCCTTGGAAAAGCAGGTCGCAGTAAAAGCCATGTACTATTATTACCCTCAGGAGGAATGCCAAGAACAGAGTTCAAAGATCTCCTGCCCCCAGAGCCAAGCCTAGCCTGAGCATGTACAATGGACAGGCTCCAGCCAAGTGCAGCCCCAGCCAATCCCCAGAGCTCTGGTGGGAATGTGTTTAATTGGATGGCACTGGCTTTGAGTGGGCCCAGAAAATACCGGTCTCATGACAATTGGCAGACCAGTTCGCTGCACAGCCCTGCGCCTGGCTGAAACAGGGGCAAGCCAAGGGGTATCTGAAGGTGCAACAAAATTAGAGGTGGAAGTGTCCTCTCAAAGTCTCTTTCAAGGCCCAGCCCCAGTCTGACCTCCTTCTCCCAAGCCTTTAGATTGCCACACATCCCTGGACTGACCGTAGCTTTCATATTGCTCCACCAGATGGCCTGTGTTCCAGTTATGTACATGCTAGTTTCCCACGTGAGCCCTGGACCCTTCCTACAATGCCCAGCATAGCATGTTACGTACAGCAAGTGTCCAATAAATACCGCTTGCTTGACGATAACCACCTCTCTCCCCTTTCTCTTCACGAGGCAACCAGAAGACCTTTCTGAAATCTTGTGACAGAGTGCTTTGAAGTTCTAGGTAAGATATTTTGGAACTGTGCAGTAGTCCCCATTCAGGTAGCAGGGCAGATTTCCTGAGAGGCTGTGAAAACTGGGCCCTAAGTCTAGCACCACAAAGGAAAATTTGAGGGCCCTTTTCTTAGGCAGAATCGAGTTAACTTAGGAACCCAGAGGCGATTTTATTTTCCTCCTGCCGTGGCAGCCCCAATTCAGCTGTCCTCACCCGGCACTGCAGCCCCTTCTTGGGTCATGACCTGTTCTTACCCTCAGATCCAGCGGAATGGGCTGAAGGTCAAGAAAACTGCCCTGTAGGACCTGGTCCTTTATCCTGGAACACGTTCAAAAGGAGAATATCAAAAAGCACACACAGACATACTGATGACTGTGTTTGGAAAGGTTTTGTGATGGAAATCTAAAACCCAGAACTGAAAAAACAAAAAAAACAAAAAACACCTCACCTGTAACCACAAAGAGATTCGGTCTGATTCAGTGGCTTGGAAACTGGTATCCAAAAACACCCCAGCTGGTAGGTCAGGAAACTTCTACCCTCCCACAGGCTGTGGGGCTTTCAATTGTCTCTCTCAGACCCACTCTGAGGGTGGAAGGTACAAAACCAACCAGGAAAGGGTATTTTCCCCCTCCCTCTGAATCCCCTCAGCCTACCTGAATACTTATTTCCAGCCAGCAAAAGGGGCTTGGCCATTTTGACACACAACAAAGGGGCCTTCTCTAACCTCCCAAGTGTGTCTGAGGTGACTCTTGCTGTCACCTGCCAAATTACCTTACCCAACCTTAGCTTTCATCTCAGCTCTCTTTGATCACCCTCCCTCCATCACACCCACCCAGCTTTCTATTTTCTCTTCCTTCACAAAACAAATGCCCCTGGAATGGTTCTAAGGCAGAACAAGTCTAGATTCTAGCCAAGAGCCAACCTCAAGGCACAGACACATGATACATCAGAAGAGCAAGGTTTTGGAGTTCGAGACTCAAGTCATCCACTCAGTCTGAGCCCGTTTCCTCATCTGTGAAACAGAACAAAAATTCCCATCTCAGTGCCCACGGTCAAGAGTGAATGAGTAACATTTGTAAAGTGCATGGCCCATAGCCACATTCAGTTAATATCTGCTGAATGAGCCCATCACACTTCATTCATCTTCCCCAGCCAGCCATCCTACACAATTTCCCTAGCTCCGAGATCTTCCCTTAAGAACAGACTCTTTCCTCCCCTGAAGGTAATAACGTAGGCACTCTTCTTGGAAATCTGAAAACAGTTCACTGCTTCGGCGCTATCTGGAGGTCTCTGCAGCGGGCTGTGGGCAGTGGAAAGTGAACGGCAGGCCAGAATCCGAATGGGCTGAGAATCTGAAGGTGTTACTTAGACCACTTTTTTGGTCCTTATATACTCTGGATCCACCACACAGCATAATCTCTACGCTGGCTCCTGGCAATAACATCCCTGAGAGAGCTACCCTTCTGGGAAAGGTCTCTTCAACTCTAAGTAGTTTGAACATTAACCCTGTTGGAATCAGTTGGTCAACCATCAACCAGAGGAAGAAAGCAGCATTTGACACAGCAATGCCTCCACCAGACTACCTTCCCCATAAGCTGCCCCTCACAGCAATGTTGCTACTGCCCAAGGCTTGGGTGGGGAGGGAAGTTCTGATCTGAACTGACTGCACATTATCACTTCCCCCTTTGCCACCACGAAGGGGAGAGTCCACGGCAGCCAGGATGACTAATTAATAACATCAGCTCATGCTTCCTGAACGCTTACTGCCTCCCAGGTACTGTGAATGCCTTATCCATGTCATCTCATCATGTTGAATCTTCACCACAATTCTGTGAAGTAAGGACTCTTGTTGCCCCATTTTACAGATTAAGAAACCGAGGCTTACTGGCATTAGGGGACTTTCTCAAGGGCGCATAGCTCTTACAAACAGCACTGGGATATAGAACCAAGTCTGCCTCCAGCCCCAGCAAAAGACACTAGGCTCTAAGGAACCAGAAGGAAGCCAGTACTGAACTTACCTGATAGGAAAGGCCATCCTTTCGGGGGCTGAGGCCTATTTCCTCCATGGATGGGGTGTTCATCATCACCTCAGTCATCTCGGCTGATCTCAGATAGTCAGGGCTGCCAAGAAACCCAGAGCAAAAGTCAACAAACACACGCACTTTCACATGCCTACTCTCAGTGCCTTCTGCTGTTAAATTAGAGGACTGCCTGGAAGCAGGATGAGAGGTGTTCAAAACAGAACTCGCTGAAAAACGAGCTCATGCCCCAAGGAAGCACCTTACAAGCCTAGAGCATCAGGGCTCTCAACCTCCACCAACAAAGCCCATTGTCTGAAAACCGCTCTGGCAAACCTCCTCTTCCCTCCTCTCCTGTACTAGTCCCTACTGGCAGGGAGCGACTCTGGATTTTCTTTTAAGTGACAGAACTAGAAAAAAAAAAAAAAAACAGTAAGTAGCTGAGGCCATCTATCTATATTAAAACCAATTCAACCCGTCTCTAGGGGAACTGAATATTATTATTACATAATGATAACAGGTCAACCTCAGAGAAACCAAGTTCGATAATGCTGCCTTCCTAAATTTCTCTCTGTGTCTCTGGTGTTCCTTTTTGCAAAATGTCCCACTTAAAGCCCCAAAGGGTCAGCTTTCTGAAAGCTTCACATCTGCCATCCAACCTCCTTCTCTAGCCCCAGCCACAGCAGCTGCAAGCTCACAGCTTGAAAAACATCCCCTGGATTAAAAGCCTTAAGGATGCCCGGACTCTGACTGCAAAGGAAATTTCCAGAGGGGCCAAGCTGGCCCACCAATGGCTGACATGTGAAAGTGCTTTGTACTCTGTAAGCAGGATACAAATGTTCCATTATCCTCACACAAGCCATGGGCACGTACAGGGTCCCGAATGTGTAATGCCAAATAGCACATACCAAAGTCAGTGTACTCCCTACACAACAGGCAATATTTTCACCATCATGCCTTTACACATGGTTAAAAAAAAAAAATGTAGGGTAGGCCTTAGAAAGACTGTATCTAAGGAAACAGGGGTACCAAACTCTTCTTCATTTTACAGCTACTACATAGAGTAGAAATGGCACAGGAGTTGGAAACAGAAGCAATAGGTTCTGGTCCAAGCTATGCCACTCAAGTGCTGTGTGATCTTGAACAGGTCATATAACCTCTCTGAGCTGCAGATGCGCTGTTAGTCTGTTACCACGATGCTAATAATGCATATCTCACAGTTATGGTAAAGGACTAATCTCTGGGGGGGAAAGCATTGCAAACCATGAAATGCCAATCAACTGTAAAATAATACCAAACCTTAATCTCTCAGGGGACAATAACCCTGATGAGTCTGAACACCATTTTGGCAAGTTTTGAGTGGCCAGGGGCACACAGCCTCCACTGCCTTCCAAGTCTCACCCATATGGTACCTGGAGGTGGGAGGGAAGGAGAGCTCAGAGGAGAGAGGTACGCAAGCCTCCGGGGTGAGGAAGTTTTTACTTTGAGAGTTCAGTCTCCTTTCTAAACAGAGACGGGCTGGATTGGGGGAGGGGAGACTAAAAGAAGATGCTAGGCTTCCGGGCAAGTTTAGGGTCAGGAGCTAGGACTCCAAAGTCGGTTTCCCCCTGGGTTATGGAGAGGCTACTGCCCACCCCCAACGTAATGGGCCAGAAGAGCGCCCACCGGGCTCTCGCCAGGCTCTTAGCCTGGTGTCCGGGCGTTCGCTCCTCGCTCCCGGCTGTGGCGCGGGGCCGAAAAGTTGAAGCAAGAAGCATGAACTTTCCGGTATCTGAGCTGAGCAGGACTGCGCGGACATGGAGCCTGCGGGGCCGGGCTCTCCACGCCCGCACCTGGGAGCGAGCTCCAGGCCGCCAGTGCTCGCCCCCCGACAGCTCTTCCTCTTCCCCAGAGCAGGAAGGAAGCAGCAGCCGGTGCGCAAGTCCCAGCGGCCGTGGGCCTCGCTCTTCAACGAGGCGGGCGCCCGGGGCGCATCCCTCCCAGCCCCGATACCCGGTCGGGTGCAACCTCCGCCTCCCCCCACCCGGCCCGGGCTCCTTCCCGGCGGGCCCGGTGAGGGCGGCTCCTCCCCAACCCGGGGCCCCATCAAGGCGCGTCGGGTTTAGGGTCTATGGAGAGAAAAGGGATCGAGAGGGTGCAGCGAGGAACTGTGCTGCTGCCTGTGGCTTCAGTCGAGTTACGTGTGGGGAGAGCGTTTTCCATCACCCCTCGGAGCTCTGCAAAAGCCGCCGCTGCACCAGCTCAGCCCCGCTGCCGCCGGCCTCGACGCCAAGACTTGCATGCAAACAAAAAGGAAAAGGGGAGGGGCCCGGGGAGAGCAGGAGCCCCCTACGCCAGGCAGGGCGCGCGCCTCCCGCAGCCCTCCGCGACGGGGCTTTTATTAGCCGGGTTCAGCCGTGACCCCTGGTTCTCCCCCGACCCCACTACGGCCGTACGCACACCCTCCCAGCCGTCACTTAAGTGAGAGCTTCGAGTTCACTTCCTTTGTCTGGATGCTCTCAGCGCCACCTCCCCACCCCCACCTTTGCAACCTTGACGTTGACTCCTGCTCCGGCTTGGGCGGCGGGTTAGTGCCCGGCGCCCGCGCCACCCGCTGCCCTCGCACAGAGCAGGCACGAGCAGGCGCCCGGGCCCCGCAGCCACGGCCGCGAGACGGATGCCCGCCGAGGGCGCAGGATACTCACCAGTGAATGGGGAAATATACAGACATGAAGTCCTAGGGGAGCCTGACCCACGCCCTTGTGATTTAAACACGGTCACTGCGTCTCGGGTAAGGATGTCACGGGCGCAGACAGGCGCGGCAGGCTGCCGAGTGTGGGCACTGGGCGTTCGCCGGTCCGCCTCCCGGAGACAGCCCCACTGCCAGCAGCGTCGGCAAAGCAGACGGAGCTCTCGGCTCTCCACCGAGCTCGCAGCCCCACAAAGAGCCCAGGAAGCCGTATTTATAGGGGCGGGGGCGGGGCTCGGCTCCGGGAGGCCCCGCCCCCCCTCGCCCACTCCTGGAATAACGTCACCAAAATCATGAATGGCTTCGGCGCTCGCAGCTCCCGCTGGCGACGGCTCGGGGGCGCGCTCGGCTCTGCTCCCCGAGGGCAGTGGTTTGCTGCAGCTTCTAGCCCGGCCCCCACCCCACGACTCACACACTCAAACACGCGCGTGGCCACGCGCGCGCGCACACACACGCACGCACGCAAGGGGACCGGAGTTCAATGTCAACGCTACTTCAGACCTACAATCCCGCGGGCGTTGGCGCCCCGCGCCCCTCTCCCTGCACACACCTCTGGGGCCGGGTGGGGGGGTACTTGGGGGCAGAGGACCGTGGTGTGAGGAGGGCGCCGGGGCCCGCTCCGGACGTGACCGCTCGGCGCGGGGGCGGGCGCCATCCCTCAACCAGTGACCTCTTTTGTACCCACTCGCCGTCCTCGGCCCACACCTCGGGACCCCTCTTCAGCGTACATCCCCCAAACTAGGCCTTTCCCTGGCATCCTCGCCCGTGGCACCTGGATTGCTGCGCCCGAGACGCGTCTCTTCTATCCCTGGGAAGATACGTGCAAATGAGAGCACAGCTAAAAAAGAGGCAGTGGGAAGGTGGGAGGGGACGCGGAGCTGCGGGACCGAGTGCCCGCGGGGGTCACGTTAGCTTGCAAGGGACTGGTCTGCAGCCCTGAGAGCCGTGGAGGGTGCGCGAAAGGATGTGGTGTCGTCCTAGGGTTTTTCCATTGGACACATACACACCCGAGCCGTGGCGGGGGAACGGGGGTGCTGGAGGACGCCGCACAAGCACATCCCACCAGCCTTGGCTCCCAGATCTCCTCCAAGAAGAAGAAACAAAGAGCTTCAGCCGAACCCCTCCCACACTGCCCGGGAATTGCAACGCCGGGAGTCCCTCCGTGCGGTCAGGCTGCGCAGCCCCCAGAGCAGGGATGGGAGTCTGCCCCTCTGTGGCTGGAGTGCGTTGCTTCACACCTCTGCCTCAGAGACTCCTGTAAAATGGCTTTATAACCCTGACTTAAGTGTGTACTGGGGACAGAGGAAGTCTATGTGTGTGTGGAGGGGGGAGGAGGGGTGACAGGGGGAGGACGGTATCCAAAACTAGGCAAAATGAAGTGTGCACTGAAGTCAGCTCTTTGAAAGATAGTGAATGTATTGAATCCATATATATGCGCTTAAAAGTAGAAACATCAGGTTTATCTCAGGTAAAGGAGGATAGGATTAATGGTGAGGGTTTAACAGTGGCAGGGCCATGAGGAGGCACTCATAATTTGATCAGCCCTCTCAAGCCAACCCAAATAAAAATAATCGATAAGAATTGACAAGAATAATTAAATTAAAACTAACTTTGCTATTTTTAGTCATTCATATATACAACCTGAATAAAAACAGTGAACTTCCAATGAAAATGCAGCTTCAAGATCAGCCCCCTAGGGACTTCCCCGGTGGCACAGTGGTTAAGAATCCACCTGCCAATGCAGGGGACACTGGTTCGAGCCCTGATCCGGGAAGATCCCACATGCCGCAGAGCAGCTAAGCCTGTGTGCCACAACTGCTGAGCCTGAGTTCTAGAGCCCGTGCTCCGCAACAAGAGAAGCTACCGCAATGAGAAGCCCGCGCACCGCAACGAAGAGTAGCCCCCACTCACCACAGCTAGAAAAAGCCTGAGTGCAGCAACAAAGACCCAACGCAGCCAAAAAATAAAATAAAAAAGATCAGCCCCCTAGTTGCTCCCTCCAACCAGAGAAATTCAGGAGCTTCTCGTCACCCCCATCTCCACTCCCTCCCCACAAGATAAATCAGAAATTGATTTGTGCTTCTAAGTACCACCTCCATTCTGCTCCTCTGGAGGTACTGTCCTGATGGGAGGGCGATGATGCTTCTGTGGACAGGTGCCATGGTGGGATGGGGATTCCAGGTGTGAGGTTACTGCTGCCAGGGGACTCTGTTTGTGCCTTGGGTGTAGGGTGGGGAAGCTTCTCAAAGGGTCGGTGTGACATGTCATCTACTCCACCAAAGGAGAAGCCAGTGCTTAGAGAACTGGTTTCCAGGCTGGACTTTCTGGGGCACTTAGAGGAGAGTGCCTGAGCTAGAGCCTGGGTGAGCAGAACTGATGCCTTCTGCCATCTCTCCCCAGTAGCAACCCGTGGCAAGGCCTGGCATGAAAGACTGTCTCACCACTTTTACACCAACAGCCGTGCATTATATCTTTGTGATTACTGCTTTGTGAAACTTTCAAAACTCAGAAAGCTACCCACACACACACACCCCTTAGTGTCAAAATGGCCTCATTTTTGAGAAGAGGATGGGAAGTAAGGCCTCCATCAGCAGATATCTGGCCTATCGGGCCTCTGGAAAAATTTCCTACATTGGAGAACATTGAGGTAATTATCTTATGCTCCTCTTGGGGAAAATTTGTATTAATGCCAATTTTAGCTAAATTTCACCTCCGTCAGTAGGATGCAGTTGAAAGTAAGCCTTGAGTTGGGACCCCAAATCTATAGTTTCTGTTTCCCCTCTGGGTCCCCATGACACATTCATTCATTTGAAAACATGGGAAGCATAGGGCTAAACTTTTATACAACTATAATAAATATAACATTTCTCAATCCGAATACTCTCTATAGCACCTGGCAGGTTTTCAAAGCATTTCCATGATCTCAACTTTCAAAAGAATGTAGAAAGATTACCATAGCACAACTTTACAGATATGCCAACAGAAGCTGAAATAAATGAAGGGGGTTTCCAAGGATCATACAGCCACTCTACTACACTGCTGTGGGGCACTGTGTTTCCTTCATCTCTCTAAAGACACAGGTTATTTTAACCTGCAGACTGACCATTTCTTCCCAATACCCCATGAGATAGGTTTCTATCTCTGCTTTCTTTGAATAAATGAAGAAACAGAAACACAAACGAATGAAGTTGCATTGAGCTGCAGAAACTTAGAGCTGAAAGAGACTTTCCAAATCACCGAGTCCAGTCTCCTCATTTTACAGGTGAGAAGACATCGAAGATTAAGTGGCATGTCCAAGGTCGCCAGGCTATTAAGTGGTATTGATGGAACCTGAACGCAGGCCTTCAAACTGCTGGTCAAATGTTCTTTCCACGACAACCCCACGCCTTGCACTGCACTTGCCAGGAAGTCAGCAACAGAAGTCAAACACACGACCCGGTCTCTTGAAACCCCCTGAGTCCACCACCACCATTTATTGAGCATTTACTATGTGCAGACCAGGGAACTAAATACGTTTCCGTAGTCCCTTCTCCTACCTTTGTCCCCAGGAACTAGAAAGTTGAATTGCAATTCTGCTTCGATAAAAATCCAAGTGTAATGAGAACTTTACAACTTGAAAAATCCAAGTTGTAATGCTTTCCAACATTACATAAATCCAGTTTCCCAGCTCCTTCTCACTCTCACCTAAAATAAGAGTTAAAAAAAAGAATAAAGGTACTGAGCTTTATATCTCAGACACCACTATGCCATGTATGCAGGACACGTCTCTAATTACTCATTGAGTAAAAAAGTCTCCATCCACATTCATTTAGCAACATATTCCCACACTTTATGTCCCTTCTGCCTTTGCAAAAAGGCAGTATTGCTCGCAATTTGCCTAGTAGTGGTGAAGCTGGTTCTTGGGTTAGCTAGAAGGGACTTCACAAAGTAAGTTTGTTGAGATACATTCACATCTGTTAGAACACTTATGCCTCACAAACAACTTTAAGACAGAGGCACTGTTGCCCCATTTGAGAGCTGAAAAAAGAGGTTCTGAGAGGTTAAGTAACGTGACTCTCAAATGGCTCAACTAAAATTTGACTCTGGGGCTTGTTGGTTCTAAAGCCTATATTTTCCCCACAATGCGACATTTATCCTCCCCTCTGTGGCTTTGTTTGTTTTAACAGCTAATCTATAAACTGAATACACAGGTGTTGATTCCAATAGCAAAGATCAGGACTACTTTGTGACCATCCAGTGGGGTAGTAGGGCTGGCAGAATAAAATTTCCCACCCTGGGAATCTAGGAATTTCTCAAACTATCAGTCAAAGGCTTGGGGTTAAAAAAAAAAAAGTGAGTGGGAGAAAGGGAGTTTCTAGCCAATTTTTCAGTGAAATTCATTTGAGTATATAAGAAATCTGAAAGGCAAGAATGTGTGTGGGTTGATGTGAGGATGAAATGAGATAATGTTATGAAAACACTTGGTAAGTTGGAAAGCACTGAGCAGATGCACGGCTTGTTTTTAAGATGTGGAGGGGGAGGAAAGAAGGGGTTCGGCAGACATGATTGCATCTGCTTCACTTTTTCACTTATTTCAACCACAGACTGCCCCATTTTCCCCTGGAGCCCCTTGACTGAAGTTTCCAGCTTTTGTGGGGCAGCCATCAGAGGCAAGCAGTGAAGCTCTGCCTGGTGGGCACTGCTGTGGTGCCAGAGTCCTAGCAGCTCCCCTCACACCCCATGGAGTTTTCAGTGCCTCCCAGCAAGCGTTCAGCTGGGTTCTGGGCACACGATGAATGAGCGGGCCTGAGAGTGTGGGCACGCTCTCCCACCTCGGCCGTTAAGGAATTAGCAGTCCATGACACAGAGCAACCCAAACCCACCAGACAGAATCCTCTAGCCTTCCACTGACTTTGCTCTAAGTCCTCAGCAAGTTGTGTAAACTCTCTGTCTCAGACTCCTAAAGCAATAAGGCAGGCAATAGCGTCTCTTTTTAGCTCTCAGGGCACTAATAAGGCTGAGAGAAGTTGCTTTAATAAATGCTCAAGGGCGAAGTGCTCTGCATCCTATCATCAGAGCCCTGCAGCCCAGTATGAAGCCCGTGGATGCTCTTGCCCTGTGCATCTCACGAGGAGCCTCCACCGTTCTGCCCAGAATGTTCTCACCCCCAAAAGAAGCCTGGGATCTGGCAGCCCATGAACTCTTGCCTTCCCAAATATCAAAGAGATTTCAGCCCTGGCTTATTCTTTATTTCTATCAAGGGGGCTTTGAACCAAAGGGATTTTTTCAGAGAAAGAAAACTCTATGGAATCTTTAGGGTCCAGGCTCTTAAAAGAAAACACTAAAACTGGAACCAGTTCAAGGCTCTCGTGTCCAATTAAGGAAATACTCACATTCCTGTCCTGGCTCTGGCCCTAGCGTGCTTTCTCTCTTTCCACATCTACACAGGAATGTACTTTAACAGCCAGAAAAGAGGTTACTATCACCAGGACACAGATCATATAGCAGAGGGCTCCTCGGGGTGGACTCCAGCAGGCTGATACCTTCCTCGAATTAGACAAAGAGCACAGACCACAGAACAATCCAAATTCCCTTCATACCACCCTACCCCCCCGCCCCCGCCATTTCACCCACACCTCTGGACCACAGAAACTCCATGGCTCCTGTGGGGTTAGGAAAAAAGAGAAAAACACTTACAATAGTTTCTTGTGAAGAAAAGCACTTTCAGTTTTCTTTTCAAATATACAGGATGTCAGCTAGCTTCCTCCAGGGCCAGCTGTGTCCCTCTTGATTTCACACCCACTGTTCCTCCTTGGAGGAACAAGCAGTGAATTATGCACGCTGAGCAGCTCCTTCTGAAGGCCTCTGCCAACTCTGTAACCCAAGCTAACACCAGCTCACTGGAGTCCCCCGTGTACTTCACACCCACATGGTGCCCAGCCTTGGGATCAGATAGCTGGGTCCATATTACACCTTCCTGACCTTTCAACAACAATTCTACCAACAGGTAGAATTAAGGAGGTATTAAGCACCTACTACACGCCAGATGGTGGAGTTCCAAGGAATTATTTTAGGAGGTCTTTAGTTCTCTCCCATCTCCATCACCCCCAAAACCATCTCAAATAGACACACACACTATGTGATAATAGGGGGTCTGATGGGCCAACACAGCTCTAAGACAAATCACTAAATTGTTTTAGCGATCCCCTAAATAATTATAAAGCCGAATAAAAACAGCACGTGTGCCATGTAAGTACCGTTTGCATATAAAAACCCTAGCCTCTGTGATTTGATTGAAATAAAACTAAATGTGTTGTCCTCCTCCAAAAAACAAAACAAAACAAAAACAGAAAATCCCTAGCCTCTACCCTTCCTACCAGATTTTCTATCCCTGAGTTCCCTTTATAAAGAAATCAGGGGCTGCCTCTGGTGCTTGGCATGGTGTCCGTCACTGGGGAGATTGGGAGATGCCAGCCCCTCTAGGACCATCTGACAGCTGTTGTGATAGAGATGTGAGCATGGGGGGTGTCGTGATTACTCTTGTCCTGGGGAGAAGGGTGCTGACTACCAGAATATAAATTCTACAAGGGCAAGGATTGAGTCCGTTTTGTTTACTGCTGTACCTTTACCACCTGGAAGGGTGCCTGGCACATGGTAGGCACTCAAGAAATAGTTGTTGAATAAATGAATGGTATCAGGAGAAGCGAAAGGGAAAGGATGCTACTGAGCTGGCCTCAAAGGATGGGTAAAAGCCAGAGAAAGGCGATGCTAGCAACAAGAACAGCATAAGCAAAGACCCAGGGGTGAGAAAGTGCCAGGGTGTGCTGGGAACCAGGAGTGAGCAAAAGAATCTAGATCTTGGGGGGGGACACTGGAGGCCCCTAGGACTCCAAGTCTGCATGTGAAATGCAATACTTATTTGTTAGGAAAGGGCCTTGTGCTCAACCGCATGGGCTGTGCACCAAATTTCTGGCAGGAAAAATGTCTGGAACTTCTGTTAGCCAAACCAGTCCAGTTTTCCCCACCTCTACATTATTTGAGTTAACATCAGCATTTCTCCTCCAGTTGGGTGGGGCCTAAGCAGAAGTGTTAAGTAGGTCAGATTGAATTTATGTGAATCGTGTCTTCTGAGACTTCCCCTTTCCATCTCCTCTTGTTTCACACCTTTTTTCTGACCCGCCTCAGGCACCCACTGATCTCAAGAAACCCATGCTCCCTCCTACATATTGGCCTTCCAAACTCCAAAGCCATCTTTTTTCTTTTCCAAAGAAAAGTCCACTCTTCAACGCCCTAATCTCAGGCAGCTGCCAAGCAAGTGAACTTGATCTGCCAAATTCACACTATTGTGAGAATGACATGCTCACAATACCTCCAGGGTCTCCATCTCATAGTGCCATTTCAGGCAGGATGAGTGGGTGAGAGGGAAGATCTCTGTGGTCCCGGAGCCTGGAGTATGGTTGATGGTTGGAGGCTGAGGGGAAACCATGCCCTGAGAGGATAGAGAAGGAAGTGAACCCCTCAGAAGGGCTGGGTGGGTGCAACCATGGGCACAATAGAAAATGAGTTCCCTAGTTGGTCACAGCCCTTCTGGAGGGATCTGACGGGAATCTTTGACCCCAGCTCGAATCTGACGACAGCATTGGAGCAGATTAACGCCAGTGATCAATGGGGAGGGGTATAAAAAGTCTGGGCAGATCATTTTCTTCCTTCCTTTGTACTAAGAAGGGATGGAGTTTTAGACCAAAGGATACTTCTCGAAGTGGACCCCAGGCACCCAGCACCCCTGCCCAGGCCAGGCCAAGCAGCCCACGTGTGCACCAGGAGAGGTGGCCTTGACATCACTGCTGAAGTCCTGCACCAGTGTGAGCAAAGCTGATGACAGGTCGTGATGGCGAGGAAGGCCAAATGCCCTTTCACATGCTTGATGAGGCCCTGGGGCGTCAGAGGCTTCCATGAAGGGTTTCTAAGCCTTGCGAGTGGACGGCGTGGCACATGGGCTCGGGCAGAGCCAGGGACAGTACTGCTCACCAGCTACTGAGGACAGTGGGGCAGCTGTCCCCCACGTCCTCCACCCCCGACCCTGACATCAAAGCCTGAACTGCAGGACCCTTGCCTTGCATCCCCACCTGCCTTCTGAGAGAGCACCTGGCCGTCTCCTTTCTCATCACCCTGGCATCCTCTTTTTTTTTTTTTTTTTTGCGGTACGCGGGCCTCTCACTGTTGTGGCCTCTCCCATTGCAGAGCACAGGCTCCGGACGCGCAGACTCAGCGGCCATGGCTCACGGGCCCAGCCGCTCCGCGGCATGTGGGATCTTCCCGGACCGGGGCACGAACCCGCGTCCCCTGCATCAGCAGGCGGACTCTCAACCACTGCGCCACCAGGGAAGCCCTGGCATCCTCTTAAGAAAGGAAAATCAGGGCTTCCCTGGTGGCGCAATGGTTAAGAATCCACCTGCCAATGCAGGAGACACGGGTTCGAGCCCTGGTTCAGGAACATCCCACATGCTGCGGAGCAACTAAGCCCGTGCGCCACAACTACTGAGCCTGCGCTCTAGACCCGCAAGCCACAACTACTGAGCCCGCGTGCCACAGCTACTGAAGCCCGTGCACCTAGACTCTGTGCTCCATAACAAAAGAAGCCACCACAATGAGAAGCCCGCGCACCGCAACAAAGAGTAGACTCTACTCGCCACAACTAGAGAAAGCCTGCACACAGCAACCAGGACCCAATGTAGCCAAAAATAAATAAATTAAATAAATAAATTTTAAAAAAAAAGAAAAAGAAAGGAAAACCAGAAATAGGGAAGGAGACCCTCCTGAGGCTGTTTTCTAACTTCACTCTTTAATGCCCTGATGTTACTATTGAAAAAAGCTAGAGCATTCCAGTCTTTCAGGAGGCTGGGGGTGGGCGGCTCCCGCCCCTAGCCACAGGCTTTTTTTTATTTAGGGGTAGTTGGAGAACCCAACTGAAAGCCCTGACCCACTTCACTTCCTGTTCCTCACTGGAGGAGGTCTCCTCCACACATGTTCCCCAGGGTTATTCTCCTGTTATTGCCTCCACCTCCAGGACCCTAATGTTCCCCAGTTCTTACTAATTTCCTCATTTAAAAAGAAGAATATATAAAGACTAATGAATTACACACCACATATGATGTTGTCTGACATTCTTAATAAGAGAATGAACAGGTCTCTTTACTTGTCTGGCCTCAGTTTGCTCCTCTGTAAAATGGACCTTATATTCCCTGCCCTCAGCTCGTCACACATAAGGGTGCAGTCGCGGCAGACACTCGGCTTCCTTGGCAGAAAGGTACAGTGTTAAATTATTCTCTACTGGATCTGCTTGAAGATGAACAGTAAAAAGAAGGGATAGTGAAACCCACATCAATTATTTCATTTTGTTGCTTAACAGGAAAACATAGCAAAGGTAGCAACCCTTTCTTGTTTTCTGAGAGAGGCCAAGCCAGTTCTCTTAGAAGAGGATGATGCCAAACATAATGGTTGATAACCCATCTCTCCCTCTTCCCAGCACATTTCTCAGAGTATTTGCACTAGTCTTGCACTTGCCAATGCCTTGGCTAGAAGCACACGGTGTGTGAACTGCTGCATTTCCATCAAAGCCCAGGGAGGTTCCACCAGCCTTAATTGGCAGGCAGACGGCGTCCCGCCTTCACAGCCTGCCCTTCTGAACATGGGGACACGGGCAGATGAAAGCTATTTGTTCAACAAGGAACATTAAGAAATACCCTGGAATTGAATGCCAGCAAGTCACCCAGCTCTTTTTTTGTTCTTGGGACCTCCACATGTCCACACAGGCACATACACTTACATGCCAGGGGCACCTCCGCAGTTGAACAAGAGCTCTGTTTTCTGGGTCTAAGGTAGGGAAATCACGCTGACCTCAATCCAAATAGAAACAGAAACTTATCCAATTCATGTTGTTTTACCACTTTGTGTATGAGTGTTTGTCACAAGCAGCAACAAATACCTCCCAGTGACTACAGGGGAAACAGGTGTGAAGGACTGGTGTGATTCCAGTATCTCTGACATTCTCTTCCTTCCATAGAGCGATGACGGGGGCAGTGGGGGCCATCACCGTGACAGGAGCCCGCACAGGTATAACCATCTGACGGTAAGTAAGGAGGGGCGAGCTGGAGCAAGGGAAGTCAGAAGGGGACCTGCTGTGATGGCCCAAGAGAGAGGTTGTGTCCATGGGAGGTGCAGATGACAAGGTGAGAGGCCATGCAGAGATGGAGGCTTTAGAACTCGGTAATTGTTTGGACGTGAGAGCAGAAGGGAGAAGGAATTGGAAAAGTCTTGGAGTTCTTGAGCTTGGGTGACTGGAAAACTGCCACCATACACTGGAAAAACAAAGCCCAGAAGGGACTGATTTGGGGAGAAGAGGATCATGTCAGTTTTAGATGGGTGGGGCGTCCATGTGATGACTGCCTGTTGAGTTGCGGCTGTGGCTATAAGTGTTGTCACACCATCCACACTAGTTGTTTCTCTCACTCTGGGATCCCTGGTGGCTAAGGCTTCTGTTCTGAAGGTCAGGTCTGGCAAGTCTCTGTGCCGTGGGTGCTTTGAAGCTGTTGCAGACTAGGTTCTTCAGGGGCAGCTGTGGAGACAGGGTTTGGGGCCAACACTGATGAAAGGAAGGGGAAGAAGCAGGCTTGGGCCGAGAAGGAAGTCTAATGCAGGCTCAACAAATCTCAGCCAATCCTATGGGGAGCTGTGGGGGAAATATTACCTGTCAGAGTGTCCTGCATTGGGACAAAATGCCTGGGCCTTTGTTCTCCTGCATCTGCGG
Source organism: Lagenorhynchus albirostris (assembly GCF_949774975.1). Lineage (NCBI taxonomy): Eukaryota > Metazoa > Chordata > Mammalia > Artiodactyla > Delphinidae > Lagenorhynchus > Lagenorhynchus albirostris. Next base: position 65,750,144 of record NC_083107.1, read on the forward strand.
TGTGGGCTGTCCTGGGGAAGGCCTGATCTTGGCAGAGGAGGCCCTCTTCAGCCGAGGCTGACCTTGAAGGAGCTGGGAGCTGGATGCAATCTGCTGACCCCACTCCCAGCACCTGGGCAGCAGGTGCTCCCCTGAAGCGGATCCAGGTGGCACATTTCCATTTCTATCACAGACCCCAAAGCTTGCAACTCTGCTTTCTTGCCTCTCTTCCATTTGCCGTGCATCACGGAGGACCACAGCTTGGGGAATCCTCCTGGAACGGACAGATTAGATGCCAGCCCATCTTCTCCCTTTTGCAGGCAACAGAAGTAAGGCCCAGAGAGAGGAGTTGACTTTCCTCAGTTCTGACAGTCAGTGAGCGTGAACTCAGGACCAGCACTGGTCCTCTGGCTCCTCAGCCTGTGCTTTCCCAGGAAAAGAGACTGCTCTGTGCCCAGCAAGTCATGGCGGGCAGACCGTTGCTCCCAGCTCGGGGATGGGCTACAGGTTGTGCCCCGTCTTCACCTTCATTGTCTGCAGATTTGCTGGGAGTGCTCAGGACGCACACCCCAAAATTAAGTGAGGTGGGCACAAGACCTGGAGAGCAGACTAAATTCAGATTCGCAGAGAGGCAGGCGTGAGGAGTGCTTAGAAATCAGACTGTCAGATTACCAGAGCAGTTCCTTGCCTCTGATTTTTATCCTGGGACGAAGCCAGCTCCGCAGGGGTCATTCTGGAATCTTTCACAATTGCTCTCGATGGACTAGGCATTGGCACGGCCGTCAGCCTGCACTGGGCGCATTAGAGGAAACATCCCCATGAAACGACCCGTGGGACTTCCCATAGAGCTGGTGTTGAGGACACTCTTGATGACATTCCACTGTGTCTTCTGGTTCTCCCTCATGAAGCCCCATGGGGAACCTCAGCACCAGGAATAGCTGTGCTTCTCTGAAGCAGCTGCTTCATTTTTATAGCATAGGTGTAGTGAATGCTGTCCATGCTTTTCTTTTTTGCTTTGTAGGTTAGGAAGTCAGAGCTCGATTTAAGATAACTTAGTCCAAGTGCGTGGGACCTTAAAATATTTGATAAGGTATTGACCACACCAGGCTTAATCCTCTTCTTTTATTTTCCCTTCCTCCCATATTCCCTCTCCTTATTTTTTTTTTAAAGTTTGCTCTCTTTTATGTGGTTTCCGTAAACTCCCTCAAATACTTTGTAGGATGATGTAATATGTAAATAACAAAATTAAATGTGACTTTTTGGAGGCCTTCAATTTGTCTTGGGACTTGCTGCTCTGAGTATTTTCTTCTGTGTAACAAGGATGGAGTTGTAATGGCTTCCAGGAGGACCTGAACCTGGCCTTCCCCACCCTGCAGTACAAATCATGGTCGCATCTTGGAACCACTATGGATGAGGTTCAAATGCTAATGGAGTCCTAGAGCAGTCCGACTTCCTAAGTGGTCACCAGAATTCAGGTCTTCCTGGTCTGGGGGTCTGGGGGAGAGTATCATATTTTTCCCACTTTGCCCTGTGTGTGGCCAGGACCAGCTAGCTGGATTGCCTTGCTGGTTGAGATGCAGATGTGATGCAAGTTCATACCCGGAAGTTGTCTGGGTTTTGCAAGGGCACATCACAGTTCTTGGAGGTATTTAAATATCTCCAGGTGGGTCAGTCAATTACAACTGCCTTCACGCTGGTGTTTACACAAGCTGGGGCATTTTTTTTCCCTCCTGCAGTCCTAAATGGCCCTTAAGAGGCATTCTTTCCAAGCTGACACATCAAAGCATCTCCTCCTGGTATTTAGAATCTTAAACCGCATTTCCTAGGGGTGAACACATCAGTACAATAGGGATTTGAAAACCAGACGTGTCCACCTTTCTGAGTGACTATCTCTACTGTGGCCAGGGCTTACTGGGCCAAACATTCACTCCAGGATTCCTGAAGTCCTGTGCTTGGCCCTGATGATTCTGTACAAAAGGAATTATTCATTCTCGGATGTCAAGTGGGCCGATCACCACAAGCAGACAACGCCCAGCCCTACACAGGGTGTGTATTATCCTTTGTCTTTGGGTTATTTCAGATCGCGGGGAAGGGGAAGGAAGATAGCAATGAAAGCTTTTGGAAATGACACTTACAGAGCAGGAATTAACCTCTCTTAGCCTCAAGTTCCTTGTCTGCCAAGGAAGGGGCAGGGATAATAATGCCTACCTTGCAGAGCTGGTATGAAGAGTAAAAGAGCTCAGTGACAGAAGACACCTGGTACAGCACCTGTCACAGAGTCAGACGGGGCTCCTTAAATGGTAACTATTTCGACCGTGTAAAATGCACACGGTCATCTCAACATTGAGGCTTTGCCAGCTCACAGTGTGCTCCATAGACCAGCACCATCAGTATCACCCAGCAGCTTGTTAGAAATGCAATTTCTCAGCCCTGCCCCAACCTGCTGAATCAGAAGCTGCATTTTAAGGAGATCCCCAGGTGACCATATGCACATTACAGTTTGAGAAACATCGAATTAAGGGACGTCTGTTTTACCTTTGAATCTGGTGGATTTGATGGCATTTCTCTTGGCAGGCACAGTCAGTAAATGAGTCTGTCAGTCAAATCTAGGCAATATTTACCTAACACAGCCTGCTTGGGGCCAGGCTGGCTCTGCGGTACCGCTGGCCAGCCCGTGGCTTGCCCTGCTCACCTGCCTGCCGCGGTCACCTGCTCAGTGGCCAAGGCTCCGGGGAGATGGAGGGCCCCTTGTTTACAGGGCAAGCACAGATAAGGTTTCTCACAGCCCCACCTGAGCTCCTGAGCCAAGGTAAACTTGCTCTCCAGAATCGCTCCCTGACTGGAAAATGTGTCAGTCTATTTATTTCTCACTCCCACTGGAAAAAAGGTGGGGTGGGGGGGAGTGGTTGGTCATGATGTCATTCTTTCCACGGAACTTCTCAAAGGCATCAAATTTCACGGTGACTTCCAGGCACTGCTTGTGTTTCGCTCCACAGTACAGAACAGAACTGGCCAGAAGCACAAGTTTCTCTTCCTTCTCCCAGCTCTCTGCCCCCTTCCTCCTTCTCTTTCTGGGGTTTTCACTCCCTGAGGGTTCTGCAGGCAGCCCTGCAAAAGGAACCTGGGAGCCACGAGGTGTGGAAAGTTTTCTTAGCATTTCTCTCACAGGTGACCTGCGTCTGGGGAAACAGTTGCTGGTTGGTGGGGATGGAGGGCAGGTGCTGGCTCTAAGTGGGTAGGGAAGGAACTCTCTGGGGGCAAGGTTAGCACTTTCCAACACATCAGAGAATTAGGAACAAAGGGTGAAATGATTTTTCTAAAACCATACAAAGAGTCAGCAACAATTGGGACCATTGCATTCATCACAATTCTTGTTTACATTTCTCTGGAGAAGAGCTGAGACTTTCTGATTGGAAAGTCTGGCTCCCACAATCTGACCAGAAAGCACTGGAGGAAATCTGGACTCGTGCTAGGAGTGCGAGCCCATCATTCATTCCCTTTGTCAATACATCAAGATGTCCTGTCATTCAACATTGCTTCCATCTCAAGTCTGAGGTACTTACTAAGAAAATGAGAATTAATAGAATAAGAGAAGGGCATTATGCAGACCAATAAAGACAATGTGCCGTGAACTGAGAAATATGATTAATCCAGTCCAATTTAAAAACTTTAAAAAATGTATTTGTAATATTTCAACATGTAGATAAAATCAGAGACTAACACAGTGAACACCTATGGACACACTTCACAGCTATATCAGTCAGGACAGAGTTGGTTGTGCTGTGGTAACAAACATCCCCAAATTTCAGTGGCCAAGAGCAATAAAGGTTCATCTCTCACTCATCCACCTGTACTCCATAGGTTATCTGGAAATATCATGTCTGCTTAGGGCCTGGGGAGGAGAGAAACTTTGTCTCTGGGCTGCCATGTTGGCCAACACTTTTGTGCACTGACACCAGAAATGTAAGTCACTTCCACTTCAGTTCATTGGCCAAAGTCTCCAGGCTACCCCTAACTTCAAAGTGAATGGAAAATGCAATCTTACCATGGGCCTGGAAAGCAGAGAGCCAGAAATATTTGGTGGACAGCATTAATGATGGCCACATCAGCTTTAGAAAATATTAGCATATTGTCTTATTTGCTTCAGGTCTTTTTACTTCAAAGAAAGTAAATATTAGAGACACAGCTGAGTTTCCCTCTGTCCTCTTCCCCACTCCATTCTCCTCTCTCATTTCCCAGAGTGAAGCACTGTTTTGAATTCAACATCCTCGTGCATGTTTTTATATTTTTTATTATATTTATTGCATTTTTATGTATCCATAAACATTATAAAGTATTATTATGCTTTTAAACTATATATGTATATGTGTGTGTATACATAATCTTCTGCAATGTGCATTTCTCCCCTAGCATTACAATTATGAGATTTTCATCTATGCTGACACACACTGTACTGTATTCCATTGTATAACTATAATACAATTTAGTCATCCAGTCTCATGGACTTTTAGGTTGTTTCCATGTGGCAGCATACATCTTAATACATGTCTCCTTGTGCATATATACAAGACTGTACGCCTAGGAGTGGGATTTCTGAACACGACCACCTACAACTTTACTAGTAACAGCCAAATTGCTCTCCAGAGTACTTGTATCAATTTACAATCCCACCAGCAGTGAATGAGGCTCCATGACATAACAGATCTTTGCCAGCACTTGGCATTGTCTAACATAAATTTTTGCTGAGCTGGTGGGTGTGTATGGTATAACATTACTGTTTTAATTGGTATTTCTTTGATTAATAGTGAAAGCAAGCATCTCTCTGTATTTTTATTGACCTCCCGGGGTTCCTCTTCTGCAAATCGATAGTTTATATTCTTTGCCCATTTCCCCCCATGTGTTGTTTATCTTTTTCTAATTAATTTTAGAGATTTCTTTACATGTTATAGTCACTGAAAATATCTTCTCCCAGGCTATGGCTTGTTTTTCACTTTGTTATAGTGGCCTTTTGTTGTGTAGAAGTTAATTTTAATGTAGTCAAAATTATCCATTTTTTCTGGTTTCTATTTGTGTGTGTGCATTTCTTAGAGAAATCCTTCTTTATCTTAAAGTCATGAAGAATTTTTCTATAGTTTCATCTTGTATCTTAAACTTTTGCTTTTTGTTTTTATTGAAGAATTCTTTAATCTACCTGGGGTTGATTTAGGGTAGAAATCTACTTTTGTATTTTCCATATGAAAACAGTTGCTCCTTAGACTCGTTTACTAAATAGATCCACACTGATTTGTGACATCTCTGCCTTATATTCTTTCCAAGTACAGGTGGGCCAGTGGCTGGGCTCTCTATTCTGCTCCATTGGTCTATCCTTTTGCCCAAATGATATTGTCTTCATTACTAAATATTTTGATGATAAGTCTTGATATCTGGTAGGGTAAGCTCTTCTACCTTGTACTTTTTCAAAATTGCTTCTCAGTTATTCTTGGCCCTTTCCTCTTCCAAATCACTTTTGGGATCAGATTGTCTAGTTCCAAACAAAACAAAACACCCTGTTGGACTTTGATTAAAATTCCATAGATGAATTTGACATCTTTATGATTTTGAATGTTCCTATTTATTCATTTCATTTTGTATGACATGTGATTATGATTTCCAAACCCTCCATAAGACTCCTCATTTCCTCCTCTGCTCCCCTCTCCAACCCTTCTCACTTTTACTCAAGCATTGCTTACTTCCTATTTCTTATTGCAGCTTCAGTATTTTTACTTGTATTTCTTTTTTTAAAAATTTATTTACTTATTTTAATTTTTGGCTGCGTTGGGTCTTCGTTGCTGCACACGGGCTTTCTCTAGTTGCAGTGAGTGGGGGCTACTCTTGGTTGCGGTGCATGGGCTTCTCATTGCGGTGGCTTCTCTTGTGGAGCACGGGCTCTAGGCACACAGGCTCAGCAGTTGTGGCTCTCAGGCTCTAGAGCACAGGCTCAGTAGTTGTGGCACACAGGTTTAGTTGCTCCGCGGCATGTGGGACATTCCCGGACCAGGGCTCAAACCTGTGTCCCCTGCATTGGCAGGCGATTCTTAACCACTGCGCCACCACGGAAGCCCTTTACTTCTATTTCTTATCTGCTTCAAAGATCTCCTAATTCTTCCAACTTTTCCCAGTGTGCAAAAGGTAAAACCTAGACACATATCATAACGACAAAGGGTAAAGAAAAGGGTTCCAATAGTCTCCTATGAGCAGATATGACAGCATAATTACATATAGGGGGGTGCACAATAATCTTTTCTGATCTTCAGGAGGTAGTATGGGAAAGAGGCCATTCTGCTGAGTTTGAATCCCAGCTCTATCATTTACCAACTCCAATTTTGGGCAAATTACTTAACCTTACTCTGCCTCAGTTTTCCCTTCTGTAATGTAGGGATGAAAATATTAATTATCTCACAGCATTAGTATGAGAAATAAATAAGTTAATGTATGTAAAGTGCCTGGTATATTGTGTGTTATCTATTATTGTCATTACTAAGATAGGATTACCATGGCATACCAGGAATGTGGCTAGTTTGAATGTTCAAACTAGATAATGTCAGAGTAACTCAGTAATCTTAACACCAGACAGAGAACTTACTGGTTAGTGTTGTATCCTCTCATTAGGTAGAAGGGCACCAGCCACATTATTGCAGGTTTAATCATTAGTGGTCCTCAGTGGTGCTAGTTTAGTGTTAACCATGTTGCAAATTTCACAGAATCTTTGAATTCAGGGTTGGATGGTGCCCAAGAAAATCAAATCTAATTTCTTACCTCATGCTTGAAACCTCTTAAAATAAAGCTATAGAAGAGGAAGACTTTTATGAAAGAAGATCAGAAAAGCAAGAATATTGAAAGGGTATCAGATCTACTTAAAAAATAAAACTGAGGAGATGGTAGAAAATAGTATGAATCAATAAAGTTTCAAAGGTTGCTGGGAGTGGCCATTAAGAGAAGCTGAGGGCTTCCTTGGTGGCGCAGTGGTTGAGAGTCTGCCTGCCGATGCAGGGGACACAGGTTCGTGCCCTGGTCCGGGAAGATCCCACATGCCGCAGAGCGGCTGGGCCCGTGAACCACGGCCGCTGAGCCTGCACGTCCGGAGCCTGTGCTCCACAACGGGAGAGGCCACAACAGTGAGAGGCCGGGCGTACCGCAAAAAAAAAAAAAAAGAGAAGCTGAAAGTAAGGGGGGTGGTTCTAAAGAGCTGATAGCCTGGGTCCAAAAGAGAGAATTTCATTCAGAAAAATGTCTGTGCCTTGGACACCAAGGGCATATTCTCAAGAGTCCACATTACTGCCTAAATGGGTTATTTGAAGGTCTTGGAACAACCCCTCCCCTCTTCCTGCCACCAGGCTGCCAAGAGACCTGGTACTTCTACTTTTGTGTTAAGACTTTGGGTGCCCTACTGAAAGAATATATATATATATATATATATATATATATATATATATATATAATTTATGAGGAGTAAGCCCATATCATCCAAGGAACACTTAGATTGAATTCCTCAGCTTAGGCCTAGCTAAGAGCAGGACATAAGTTATATACATAGCAAAAGAAGTTCTGCTGGGCAGAGGGGAAGGGAAATGCTCTGGGCGTTGGGACCCTCTTACAAGCAGGGAAGGTCAGAATGGAGCCTCAATGAAACCAGAGCAGGGAATGGTGGGGGGATGGAGTGAGGTAATACAGTATAGGGTTGTGAGTGAGGGTGTGGGAGGGGAGGGTGAAGGGTGGATGGAATCACCCAACTGGAGTTGGGTCTAGCTCCCAGAGGTTTCTTTCAAATGATCTGAAGAGCCACAGACCTGTGGGGAGTCTTGACCCCCTCCAAGGAAGCAGGGTTAGATCAAGGCCCACATGTCCCCATGTGGGATCTCCCTTCTGAACGCAGACTCCAGGATCAGAGAGTTTTACATGCACTGTGGTTTGTCCCTGATGAGAGCAGCACCCTGTTTACAAGCACTTAAATATTTTTTTGCTGCCCCTTACACCCCTGGAAGCTGGAAAGGACAGTAACATTCTCCCCAAGATATGGAAGAAAACACTGAGGGTCAAAGAGGAGGGCAACTTGCCATTGGTTCCACAGCTGGACAGGAAGGAGTCAGACCGGCCTCACATCGGGAGCCCCACAGCTGCCAGAAGGGAGCTTTGAGCCAAATGGAGAGCTGGTCAAAGCTATGGCAGGCACTCACCCCAGGTCATTATCTTAGAACATGACTGGGCTGGGCTGGCTGCCCTAGGTGTTTCCTCCCACAGGGAGGGGTCTGCTAAGGAGCTGCCACCCTGTAGAGGTCATACACCTGGGTGTGGGCACACAGTACTGTCATGAGGCTTGGTTGCTGCCCCGGCTGCAACAGCACCTCCTGCTCTAGCCCTGTGGTCACCGCCACTCCTCCATTCTCTTAATTCTTTCATTCAACACACAGGAAGCACTGACACACTAAGAATACAGAGGCAAAATAGGCCCCTATCATGGCCTTTTAGCGTGGGGGAAGGAGGCAGTGCCTAAGCAGACGAGGGCAACAAAATTTTGACTCTCTTTTCAAGAGCGGGAGGATAGTGAAGTGGTTAGTATCACAGACTTTGGAGCCAGAATGGGAAAATGAATTAAGGCAGGAGGATATATTTGAAGGTATCGTAATTGAGAATGTTGTAGAAATAAAGAAAATATAAAACTTCTGTTGAAAGGATTCAGTGTTAAACAAGATAGATTAAAAAAAAGGAACTCACACCTAGAAATATTGTAGTAAAAGTTAAGAACATTAACAACAAGGAAAATTCTCAAAATATTTACAAAGGAAAAGTAGATCAATGAAAAAGGAAAAAGAATCAGAATGATACGAAACCTCAATAACAAAAATGCATACAAGAAAGCAATGAAGTAATATTTTTAGTGTTGGTGGAAAAGGAATTCAAACCTAGAATTTTATATCCAGCCAAAACATCATTTAAATGCAAGTAAAATAAAAGTAGTATCAAGTATATAAGGCTTCAGAGGGCTTACTCCAAACCCCTTTTGAAACATTCTTAGAGCCAATTTTTCAATGCAGGAAGCTAGAAAAAAGCTCCAGAATAAACCTAGAAGGAGGAAAAGGAGAAGGATGAGGGAGGAGGAGGAGGAGAAGGAGGAGGAGCAGAAGGAGGGGAGGAAAGGAAAACATAACATAATGTCAGAAATCAGAGAGACAGAGTGCAGAAACAACAAGACATTAAGCTGGTTTCTTGAAAAGGTTGTAAAATATACAAATAGTATATGACAAAGTTAGAAGAAGAAAAAAGATATGTAAACATGCAATTAATATTGAAAGAAGCACCAGCACAAAAAGTTTTAGACTAACAATATTATGAAAAATTGAAATTTGGAGACATTAAAATTGATACAATTCTGGAAAAATATGAAATTCCAAAGTTGCAACAGTAATAAACAGCAAACTGAATTGTCAAGTATTCAATAAAGAATTACAGTGTAATCAAAGACCTCCCCTCTTCCTGAAAAGCCCTAGGCTCAGATGGTTTTACAGATAAGTTCCACCTAATCATAAGGATGAGATAATACCCTGACATATACAAACTGTTCCAGAAAATAGAAATCAGTTTCGCCTTTGTTATAAGACTGGTCTAACCTTCATTACAAAGTCAGATAAGGATGGTAAAAAAAAAGAAACAAAAAACTATAAGGCTATTTCATGTTTGAATATTGATATGAAATTCTACATAAAATATTACCTAACTGTATCCAAGAGTGTATTTAAAAAGTTATGACCAAGTAAGGTTTATTTTTAGAATACACGAAAGTTTAATGTGAGAAAAAACTATTAATGTAATTTTTACCATTAATGAACAGAAGAAGAAAAATTTCATGATTATCTCAAGAAATGTTTTAAAAAACATTTGAACTTTTATTGTGAAAACCATTTGTATCAAATAAACACTTTTGAATTTTTTTAAAAAGTCTCCAAAAAAACTAGAATAAATGTTTATTTTCTCAACTTGATGAAGGCTATATATTAAGTGCCTACAACATATATATTACATGGAGAAAGTTTAGATTCATCCCCACAATCAAGGGTGCCTGTTATCACTGCTATGGCTCAGCATAGTACTAGAGACTTAGCTAAAGCAATAAAAATCAGAAAAATAAATAACAGCTATAGGAAGGAAAGAGAGAGAACTCTGACCGACCACAGTGACAACTCAACATAATAAAAAAATTATTAGCACTAATAAGAAAGCTCAGCGTTTGCTCAATGAAGATGTCACAAATATCTTTCTTCTATTGATATATCACCTATAGAAAGTATATTAAAATAGAAAATATATGAAAAACATACAGTTTTTTTCAAAATAGCAAAAACAAAACAAGCCATGATGTATTTGAGTATCATTCTTACAAAAGACGCATAATACCTTTAAAGAGAAAAAAATTAAACAAAAAAATCAAACCTACAGAATGGGAGAAAATATTTGCAAATCATATATCTGATAAGGGGTTAAAATCCAAAAAATATAAAGAGCTCATATAACTCAATAGCAAACAAACAAATGCTCTGATTTTTTTTTAAAGAGACATCTTTCTAGAGAAGACATACAAATGGCCAACAGGTAAAAAGGCACTCAGCATCACTAATCATCAGGGAAATTCAAATCGAAAGCACAATGATATATTACCTCACACCTGTTAGAATGACTGTCCTCCAAAAGGCAAGAGATAACAAATGCTGGCAAGGATGTAAAGAAAAGGGAACCCTTCTGCACTGTGGGTGGGAATGTTAACTGGTGCAGCCACTATGGAAAACAGTATGGAAGTTCCTCAAAAAAATTAAAAATAGAACTACCATATGGTCCAGCAACCCCACTTCTAGATATATATCCAAAGGAAATGGAAACAGGATTTCTAAAAGAAATCTGGACTCCCATGTTCTTTGCAGCATTTTATTCAGGATAGCCAAGATTGAAAACAACCTAAGTGTCTGCCAGTGGATGAATGGGTAAAGAAGATGTGAGATACAGATATAGATATAGACATAATCTCACATCTTCTCTATCCATTCATATGTTTTATATATATATATGAATGTTATTCAGCCATGAGAAAGAGGGACATCCTGCCATTTGTGACAACGTGGATGGACCTTGAGGGCATTATGCTAAGTGAAGCAAGTCAGACAGAGAAAGACAAATACTGTATGATATGACTTATACGTGAAATCTAAAAAGCTGAACTCATGGAAATAGACTATAATGGTGATTGCCAGGGGCCGGAGGTGGGGGAAATGGGGAAATATTTGTCAAAGGGTACAGAATTCCAGTTATAAGATGAAATAGTTCTGGGAATCTAATATACAGTATGGTGATTATAGTTAATAATACTGTATTTATACTTGAAAGTTGCCGAGAGTAGAACTTAAATGTTCTCACCACAGAAAAAGAGATGGTAATTATGTGATGTGATGCAGGTGTTAGCTAGCACTATGATGGTAATCATTTCACAATATACAAGTATATCAAATCAACATCATTGTACACCTTAAACTTACACGATTATATGTCAATTATATCTCAGTAAATCTGGGGAGGAGGGCAGAAACTTCAGTGTGCATAGAAATCATATGGAGAATCTTGTTAAAATGCAGATCTAATTCAGTAGAAGTTGGTGTACCTGAAATTCTGCATCTCTAACAAGCTCCCAGCTTCCAGATGGCAATGCTGCTGGTCTAGGGACTACATTTTGAGTAGTAATGCAATAGATCTGTGCTTTCCAATAGGTAGCCATATGAAGCTATTTAAATTTTAATTTAAATTAATTAAAATTAAATTTTAGCTCCTCAGTCACACAAGCCACATTGCAGCTGTTCAAATAGCCACACGTCGCTAGCGGCTACCATACTGGACAGTACAAAAGTATAGAACATTTCCATTATCGCGGAAAGTTCTATTGGACACCACTGCTTCAGCATCCAACTATTAAAGAGTATGTAAAACTTGTAAAAGATCAAAGCAAGAGTTCAGTGATTTACTGTCAGCCTTACAAGGAGCTTACTCGGACTTTAGGTGACGGTGAGGACTGACTAATGTGTTGATTGTGGACATCACTGTCACCAACCTGGATGAAGGACTCAGAAGCATGTACAGTAAATAAACAAATAATACAAAACGAGGAGGGAAACACTTCCAAGATGATAAAAAGTCTAGAATAATATAAAACAAATCAGAAGCCAATAAGAATAAAACAAATTAAGTAGGCACAAGTAGCAGGTAATATACTTAGGGATGCAGGAGTAGGGGATGAGTAAAGCATATAAATATAAATGGGAAATGACTAGAAGTGTAGAAAAAAAGGAATCAAAATTAGGGTCCATGAGTTGTGAACGACAATAACAAAAAAATGCTTGTTGATAGCATCATAAACACATTATTGGTCAGAAATGTATCTGGCTCAAGCCTACAAATGAATAAATGAATCAATCAATCAATCCGTGAAAGAACCAACCAACCAAATCAGAGGAGGTGCCCATTTAGGGGGTAAGAAGAGGTGTTGAGTGGGAACACAAATTGGGGATGATAGGAAAAGGAAATAAAATTAAATCAAACAAAACAAGAGAAGGTCTTTGCTTAGCTTGACGATGATAATGTATATAAGTTGAGAATGATGACCTTATATGTCTATACCAGGAGTTTAAAAAGAGAGAAAGCAGATGGAAAGAGATAGAAGATCTCTCTTGATAGAAACATTAGTACAAGGTGGTATCTTTAAGGCCATAAGACCAGGTTCTGAATTGGTTGGGGTTTTGTCATTGTTGTTCTTGTTGTTGTTTTTTAACTACTGCTTGACTTTGGACAAATTGTTAAGCTGGCTGAGAGTCTCTTTCTCTTAAAAAATTGGAGTTAAAACTGTATCTGTCCTACCTCCCTCTCAGGACTGTTGGCCTGGTGAACAAAATCACAAATGAGATGGGAAGTTGTGCTCCTGGGAAGAACTGTAAAGTGTTGTTACTGTGACGAGTGCCGGGTTGGGGGTGAGCAGCAACGGGGTCCTTGGTCTCTTGCACTTAGCCTCACCAGCAGCATTTCAGTTCTGAGCGGTCTGGCTGGGAAGGAACTCTGCCCACCATCCCTGGGGCTGAGGGAGCTGGGCCACATCACTGAAACTCAGGCCTCTCAGGTGCTGCCGGGGAGGTTCGGGGCTCTCCTCTGAGGACACAGGACCCCGGAGGACAGGCAGCCCATGTGAAGCATGTCAACTGGAGTGGAGTGTCCTGAGGTCAGAGTGACCCTGACCAGAGAATGGGGGCAGTGGCATCCCCTCCTCTGCCTACCACCTCCACATCCCCAGCTCCACACCCCCTCCCCTGGCCTCCCAGCACAGGTGTCAACGTGGCCTCCTTGTCAACAGCTCACGTGCTAGTGAGACACTAGAGCAGCCTTCATTCAAACCCAGCTCCACTAACCTGCCAGCACATTTTATAATTTGCAAAGTACTTTAGCTGATCATCCTACGAGGTAGTTGTTATTACCTTCTTTTCACGGATGCAGACGCAGGCACAAACAGGGAAAGTGACAGAAGATAGACACTGGGGGATTGAGGACCCAAATCTTGGATTGTTTGTATTCGAATCCGTGCATGTTTCAGTGTCTTGTGCTGCTGTAGGCCTCTTGCCTTCTGGGTGCAGGTGACCCAGAAGAGGAGAATGCTTTTCTTTCCATGCCCCTGGCTCCCAGATGCATGCCACCTGAAACCACAGCGGTCCACACCGGTGCTTTCCTACTCTTTCTTTGGGTTCCCTCTTGGTGAAAAATTCTTACTACACTTACTCCCAGACCTCCGTGGGCTTTAAAGGATGTAAGCACCTATATAGAATGGCAGGCTTCTGCCCTCTGCTGGCAACTCACGAGATTGCCCTGAGCTAACCCATCCATTCAATTCCACCAAATCCATTTCTTCTTCTTTGAGATCACTTTCTTTCTTGAATAAATACTCTGGGATTTTTCCAGCTCTTACTGTGTCTGAACAGAATACAAATCATAATATCATACAATGAGCATCAGACTAAAAGTTAGGAAACCTGGGCTCGAAACTGCTTGTTTTTTGTGGGATATTGGGCAAATCTTTCAGCTTCTTTGAGCCTCAGTTTCCTTATTTGTAAAATGGGTATAATATCTACCCCTTGGAATGACCGTGAGGATTGAGTGATAGGAAATACTTGAGGGTCACAGAGTGGGGTCTGAGGAGAGTCCCAGTTAATATTTGTTCATACTCATGGCTTTGCAGGATTTCCAGGACTCCTCCACTTGCAGGAGACCTCCTAAATTCAGTTCAAATATCTCAAAGATTCATAGAGCTGGAAGGCAGCTAGAGGCAGGTCACAAAGTGGTTTTTAGAGGCTCCCTGTAACGCACAATTAAAAGTAGCCAACACCCTATTCATTGTTCAAATAGTCCTGCCCCCAAACCTCACCCCATATCCTCACAAAATGCGGAAGCTGAGCGTCTTGAGAAGCAGCCCATTTCCCCTTTGGCCAACTTGGCCTGGGAGCAAGTTCTCTGTCCCTTGTGGGAGAGCATCCCACTTGACCCAGAAGTGAGGCCCAGAAGTAAGGTCAAGGGGAATGCTTGGGGCATATGGTACTTTCTGCCAAAATCCATTTGCTCTGCTCTTCGGTGGATTAGTGTAAGCTGGGGGCTGCCTGGTTCTGCCTTTATTAAAACATCTCATTCTTGAATTCTCCCACGTTGGAGTGATATTTGGAAGAACAGAGTCCCTACCTTACAATGCAAGTGTTTTTGAGTGGGTCTTTTGGCCATTCATAGCTCCATGTGGAAGCCAGCCCCACTCACTGATGCCTGCAGCACAGGGGTCAGAACTACCATTGGTGAGAGGTTATTTGGGGACAGGTAAGCCTGGATGGGGTGAGGGACCTAGAGCAGTGAGGGGACCAGGGAAGGCCATCTGGGGAGAAGAGCACCCAAACCGGGAGGCTGGGGACATGTTCGGAAAAGGAGGTGGAGAAGGCAACTTGAATATCTTGACAGTTTTGGCAGAGGAGCTGCTGAGAATCATCTCATACTCTTTGCCACTTGCGG
Organism: Lagenorhynchus albirostris; assembly: GCF_949774975.1. Classification (NCBI taxonomy): domain Eukaryota; kingdom Metazoa; phylum Chordata; class Mammalia; order Artiodactyla; family Delphinidae; genus Lagenorhynchus; species Lagenorhynchus albirostris. The sequence goes on from NC_083107.1 coordinate 65,765,225, forward strand.
GCAGGTTTTGCATTCCTGCATTAAGAAATCACCCAGTCTGGGGACTTCCCTGGTGGCACAGTGGTTAAGAATCCACCTGCCAATGCAGGGGACATGGGTTCGAGCCCTGGTCCGGGAAGATCCCACATGCCTCAGAGCAACCAAGCCTGTGCGCCACAACTACTGAGCCTGCGCTCTAGAGCCCGTGAGCCACAACTACTGAGCTGCATGCCACAACTACTGAAGCCAGTGTGCCTAGAGCCCGTGCTCCTCAACAAGAGAAGCCACGCAATGAGAAGCCCACGCACCACAACGAAGAGTAGCCCCTGCTCGCCGCAACTAGAGAAAGCCCACGCGCAGCAACGAACACCCATGCAGCCAAAAAATTTAAAAAAAAAAAAAAAAGAAATCACTCAGTCTGGATGGCTACACACCTCAGCCTCCCAGAGCCCTCCCATTCTCCCCAGAACCCAAATCTGATTGCCAAGCGTCTGCCCTGCAGCTCATTGTTCTCCTACTTAATCCATCTTCTATTCCCTTTGGAGGGAAGGGAGAGGGCTAGTGATGATGTGGAGGAGATACAGGCAGGTTTGCCCATTCCTTCCTTGCCCTTTATTTGTACATTACAGACACCGTTTCCCTGACTCACTATTTGTGGGGTCTCCAGAAAAAATTAATTCTGAATGCTTTATCTCCCCTGCTAGTCTGTGGGAGCCTTGAATGTAGGAACCAGGACTTCATGTGTCTGAAGCCTCACATAGTGCCTGGCACACGACAGGTGTACAAAAATGTGTGTTGAATTTAAATGAACAGCAAGTCATCTGAACAGTTTAAAGTTGGAAGCTTGACATCATTTAGTCTAGTAGCTCTCAAACCTGGATGTGCATTAGAATCACCCTGGGAGCTTTAAAAAAAAAATTAGAGCCCTAGTCCCTCCGTAGACCAGTTAAATCAGAATCTCTGAGAGCAAGATTTTCATAGTTAAATGACCAGAAAAGAGCTCATCACCTGAAGGCATGCTGCAGTGAATCCTTTTATGAAACTGAGGTCACTTTCTAATGCACCCTAATTATCCACTGCATTATGTTTCAGTCATATAATACATTTTCTTAAAGTTAAGCCTATGTGCTCTAAATATATAGAACATGAATTTTTAAATAAGTAACTAGCAAATATAGAAGGAAAAAGGTAATTTTCACTGGGTATTCAGAGACTTGCCCATTTGTGGAGTGGCAAAAGGTTCAGCATGATATCATAATGGTTGAGCTGAATTTCATTTGAAAAAATGACAAATAACCCAAAGGATGGAAAGGAGTGAGAGAAGGAAGACCCCCACCCCCAATAAGAGTCTTTGTGTGACCTATTGGGACAGATTCTGGTCCAAAGACACCTTCTTTGGGGACTTCCCTGGCGGTCCAGTGGTTAGGACTCTGCACTTCCACTGCAGGGGGCGAAGGTTTGATCCCTGGTAGGGGAACTAAGATTCCATATGTCTCACGGTGTGGCAAAAAAAAAAAAAAAAAACCCAAAAAACAAAGACATCTCTGGAAATGTGTATATATCTGAATATCCTCTGTTTAAACAGAACAGAAGTGATAAGAATCTAGTGTGGGTTTTAATTATATTAAAGTGTCTGCTGAGAGAAGCTTGGCCAGCACTACCTACACAGCCCCAGCTGCATGGAGATGGCAGGGAGGGTTTTATAGATCACAGCACTTCAGGACTGGAGCAGGGTAGAGACAGGCAGAACCTCAACATCTTTCTCTGAGTGTGGTCCGGAACCAGCAGTGTGGACCTCCCTCATCCAGGAGCTCGTTAGACCTACTGAATCTGAATCTGCACCATAACAAGATCCCTGGATGGTGTACAAATACGCGGAAGGTTAAAAACATTGCCTTTAAAGGTGCCCCACTCAGCCCCCTTCTGATGATTGCCACTGGCTTTACGTGGAGAGGGCTAGATCTTTTCTTTCTCACCCCAGTAGCCAGTGTGTAATAAACTCTTACAATATTTTAACAGCCTTTCTGAGCCCTCATGACATTTTCTCTTTATAGGGAAAAGAAAAAAAATTAAAGAGAAATGAAATAGTTGTCATTACTGATTTGAGGCCCAGAGGGAGAGAGGAAGAGATCAAAAGTCAACATCTGTGATTCTGCAAATAGAAAATGAAATGTTTCCCAGGCGGGCTGGGAGGCAGCCATCGAGTGCTTGGCTGGTCCTTCGTGGTCCTGTCGGAGGTGGCTGAGTTCAGCCCAGAGCCTTTAAAGGGCTGAGGTGGGAGCGCTTAGCCAAACCCCCAGGAAAACTTGAGGTGGGTCTGCAAAGGCCTAGGCACCAAGAGCGCAGGCCACTAACAGTCCTCTGCTCACTGGAGACCCTCACAAGGAGCAGGATAAAATATCACCTGGACGTTGGACATTTCGTACAGGTAATGCTCCAGTTACCTCCTCCCCACCCCCACCCCCAGCTCTGAGCCTTGTCCTTCCTCTGTCTGGGGACCAGGTCTATCTGGGGAGCATGAAAGTGATGTAGAGTCCGGAGCCTTCTTTCTGCTCTGAGAGAAAAGCCAGAGTGTTGCAAAGTAATCAAGCTGCCAGCGTTCTGCGCTGGGGTCGAACATGATGGGGGCCGGTGGGGTGGTCAGGGAGTGAGGGGATTCGTTCCAGAGACTTAAGTCTCCCAGAAATCCCTGTGATCCATCCATACCTGGATGGGCTTCCCCATCAGGGCTCCCAGAAGAGGTGGGACAGAAGCAAAAGTAGTGAATGTTACAACTGGCTTTAGTGAGCTCCTCCTGTGGGCCAAGGATGATACCAGGTCCTTTTCAAGCATCATCCCTGTTACTCTGAACAGGAACCCTACAAAGCAAGCAGTCCCCCATTTTACAGAAGAGGAAAGCTGACGCTCAGAAGGCATGAGTACCATCCCTATGTTCAAAGAATTAATACACAGCAGAGCTTGGATGAGTACCCAAGCTCAGTGGTCTTCTCCCTACTGTACCTGCCTCTGTACCCAGGGCTTGAGAAGCACCCAGTTCTGGCCCTAGCCCTTAATTAATTGGCCCCATAACCTTAAGCAAGGCCTTTTGTTTCTCTTGGCCTTGGTGTGCTCATTTGTAACAATGGGGATTAATAGGCCTCCCTTGTGTTTTAAAGTGCCTGGCACTCAGCAAATCCCCAGTGAGTACTAGTTTTCTTCCTTCTTCCTTTTAAAATGAAGGGATGGCCTTGGCACTAAGATGTAAGTCGTGGAGGTTTAAGACTGTGTGGCTGACCACCCGCAGGGAGGGCTACTATCTCAGATGGAAGGGCTCCTCCGGCGGGGTTCCTGTGTGAACCAGCATCTTTGCTCTCCTTCATTGCCACACCTGGCTCAATGCTCTGATCACTCTTGTCCTCTGTGTAGCCTTGGGACCTCCAACCAGACAGGTTCACCTTGACCCAGATGCAGTTTTCTTTTCCCTACTCTGAATTCTGGCCAAGAGCAAACCTCAGAAACACTGGCCTCAGGACCATCGATTCTTGGGCCTCCTGCCGGCACTCCCAGCCTGCAGGGCTCCAGTGAGGGAGGGTGCTGGGGGGGGCAGGGCTAGAATGGTTCCTCTGCTCCGCATCCCCTCTCCACCCTGTGTCCCCTCTCCACCCTGCATCTCCTCTCCACGGTGGGGAGAACACATGTCAGTCCAGCGATTCAGTGCTGAGGGGCCCCGAGCCAGAGTCCCCTGGCACCCTGAACAGGGTGCTCATTGCTGCCTGGGCTCATGCCTTAATCACTCAAGAATCAGAGCTGGGTATCACTGAACCACTCTTCATTCCTGACTGAGTACTAGGCAAACGGTCAAAATTGGATGCATTCCTGGCTTGAGGGTTGAGAGTAGGAAGAAACACCTTCTTTGTATATTTTTTCTATATGTTTGGGTTATGGTTTCTTTGGGGGGTAAAGCATTAAATGTTGGTGCTCTTTAACCAGTAATTCCATCTTCCTGAGGACATATTCTGGGATAGGAACTAAGGTGTATATAGATGTTCATGACATTGCCACTAAAGATACAGAAAATAGCATAAATGTTCAACAATAGGGAAATTGTTGAACAATTATGCTACAGCTTTATGATGGACAATGATATCCATTAAAAGTGATGTTTTCAGGGGACTTCCCTGGCGGTCCAGTGGTTAAGACTTTGCCTTCCAATGCAGGGAGTGCAGGTTCGATCCCTGGTCGGGGAGCTAAAATCCCACATGCCTCGTGGCCAAAAAACCAAAACATAAAGCAGAAGCAATATTGTGACAAATTCAATAAAAGTTTAAAAATGGTCCACATCAAAAAAAAAAAATCTTAAAAAAAAAAATAAAAGTGATGTTTTCCAAGAACTTTAATCACTGGGCAAATACAAGAATCATGTTAAGAGAAAAAAGTGGGATTCAGAACTGTATACACAAATTAATTATAATTGTGAAACTATATGTAATACAGATGTGTGTGTGTATATAATATATAATAGAATAATATGTAAAAGACAAAACCCTAAATGTTAACAGTAGCTGTGGATTATTTAATTATGGGTTTATTTATTTATTTCCTTGTTTAATCCGTTCTATATTTTCAGGTTTTCTTGTCAAATTTTAAAAATATATTTTAGGAGAGGGAAATCTGTTTGTATAAAGGGCACTCCTTAAACCCCATCCAACCAGTACCCGCCACGCAGGCTGCTGCTGGGCTCCTGGCTCACCTCGTTGGTGTGTGGCAGCTGTGAGCCCACTGTCCCTCTTGCTCCAGCCCAGTCTTCTCCATCTGCTTCTCCAAATCCTGGGCCAGCTGTGTGTATGGCTCTGTGGGTCACCAACTAACCCTGCAAGTCACCTGCGTCACTGAAAGGAAGCAAGACAAATACAAGTTGCAGTTTCTCCCTGAGGGGCCCAGTTCATTTTTGTGGGTTCCAGTTTGTCCTTTTCTCCCCTACTTCACATCTATCTTTCCTTCCCAACTGCTGGCCCAGGGGACTTCAGGCCCAACACTGGATGCAGAAACGATGACTTTATGTAGACTGCTTAACCAGATCCGCAACTGTGTGATGCCTAATTCTCCCCCAAATGTCTTTACTTGGTATCACTCATCGTGGCTCTGCCTCTCTGATCAAACTCCAGTGGATAAAGTGAGGGGTGCAGGGACACAAAGATAAACCCCAGAGCTGGGCTTTGATCCCAAGACTCTCCAAAGCCCACCTTCTTCCATGACAGTATACAAATGCAGATTCCAGGGCCCACCCCAGACCTACTGAGTCAGACTCTCTCATGTGTGAGGTTGGGAATCTGAATTTTAAATACTCTGTCCAAGTGTTTCCTCTGCACTCTCAAGTTTGAGAAGTCCGAGGGAGTAGAGTTGGTCTTCCTTTCCCCACCCTATGTGTTCAAATCTGTACTATATCTCTGACATCGATGCCCTTTGGAGGAGGTGATTTTCTCTTGCTTTTTTCCCATCACCTGTGCTCCTCCCCCTGGAATGGGCTGACATCTGAAGGCTGGACTCCCAGGCCAGCTGCCTGCCTTCAAGCTGTCGTCCCCCTTGGTCTCTGGCCAAGTGGCTGCCAGTTGGCTGCCAGGGGCAAAGGGCAGCTGACTCTCAGGCTGGGGCAAAAGGTCAAGGGTGCACCCTGCTTGAGTAGACAGTTACCAGCCCATCAGGGAAGATTACACAGGGCACCCACATTGGGGCAGCAGTGGCCTCTGCTGGACACACAGCCAGGAAAGGCCACCTCTAGGCTGACCCAGGCTTTGCACTATGATGGCCTCAGCCCACTGGGAGCAGCTGGATGGACATGAGATGGATCTGAAAGCCTGAAGCCACACCAGGTCACATGCCTGAAGAGATCCCTTTGCAGGAGAGTCCGAAAGGCCTGCTGTGCCTTTGTTCCAAGGAACTGAGTGTTTTACAGACTTTCACAATCCAGTGCAATGCACATTTGTCAGGTGTTTGCGATGTGCTGAGCACAGGGGTAGGAACTGAGGCACAGACAAGGGGAAGGGTAGGTCTCATTCTGCACGTTACTCACACTCCTGCTGGGGGTCGAGACCCACACGTGTGGAATCACGGACTGGAAGGCAGAGCTGGAAGGGGCCTCCAAGAGCTCGCCAACCCTCCCTCCCCCATTATAAAGAGGAAACTGAGGTCCAAAGAGGTCAAGGGTACAAGGACTAGAGCCAGAGTTGATGGCAGAGGCTGCACTGGGTGCCACAAGCAGAGAAAGGAAAGCGACACCAACGAGGGCTGGGAATGGCGGGGCGGGGGCGCCCACCGAGATGGCATCTAAGTTGAGTTCTGAAAGAACGGGAGGAAACAGGTGAAGGACAGTGGGGAGGAGGAATCCAGGAGGCAGGAAAAGAATGAAACAAGACCTGGGACCTTGGTGCCCACTGAAGTACTGGAAGAGAGACCCCCGAGGAAGGGTCAGCTGCATAATTTGGGGACCCCATGCAAAATAAAAGTTCAGGGTCCCTGCTGGGTTAGGAAAGTCATTCTCCCCTCCCACAGCTGAAGGGCTACCACCTCAAGCCACAGAGGCCAGGTGACCTCAAGGGATTGCAATCCTCACACCCAGATGCACTTGTACCTCCATCAGGGGTCGGCAGGAGGTTCTAGCCAGGCCACCTATGCCAGCCCTGAAGGAGGACGGCTGCTGGCAACCCCACCCTGAGATGTGGCGGGGTGGGAGCAGGGCATGTGCCTGACCATGACCTTCCCCATACCTGTAATCAGGTCCATGGGTCTGTCCCTCCAGTGAGACCTGGTCACCCCCTGGGCAGAGAATGGCAGTGGCTGCAGGAGAGGGGTGGGGAGGGGCAGGCAGGCAGGGCCTGGAGCCCCAGGGGGCAGGGAAGAGGGTCCCCGGGAGGAGGCAAGGGGAAGGACCATGAATGAGACCAGGCTCCACTGTCCCATCAGACTTCACTCAAAAACACAAATTCAAAGACAGAATTATTAAGAATTTCAAGACAGCAACTGCAGAGCATTAAACCAAGAGTGGAGGGACCCTTTAGGAGTGCGGGGCCTTGTGTGACTGCACTGGCCACATGTCTATAAAGCTGGCCCTGCCCAGGGGACCTCGCCTGCAGCCCTCGCGTCCATCCTAGGGAGTTCCGTCCGCAGCACAACTAGTCACTAACAGCAGTCAACACCCAGTGAAGAGAGAACAGAAGAAATGAAACCAAGAGCCAGCGCAGAAGCTCAGAGGAGGCAAAGTTGAGGGAATGCAGTACAGACAGAGAGAGAGGAAGGGAGAGAGAGAAAGACTGTATGTGACAGCCACCAGGGAAAAAAAGTGTATTTTAAGATTTTTTATTGAGTATCTTCCACTTGGGCTAAATGATGTCCTATTTTTTTTTTTTAAACAAAAAGCCCTATTTTGATTTTCCATCCCAGCAGACTGTCATTTGACATTCAAAACTACATCAGTACCATAAAAACAAACCTTTGGATGCTTGTTAGTAAACAGTTTGGGGGAGCTGTAAAAATATTTTCAGTTGGTGAACACTTTTTGCAATTTTAGTCTAAATAAGACTATCCACAAGAATATAACATTTGTGATGTTCTCCAAGTTTTAAATGTCAAGTTAAAAAACAGAAGTACTTTTTTGTTTTAAGCTGCCTATATTTACAAAGCACTGTTTTCACTGCGTTGTTTACAAATGCCTTGTTATTTGATTCCTACGTCAGCCCTGTGAGCTAAGGGTCAGTGCCTGCTGTACAGACACTTATCTTAGAAAGTGGACCCCAGGCCTGGCTTTAGGTCCGAGCTCTGAGACCTAACCTCTCTGCCCTCGGTGTCCTCATCTGTGAAATGGGAACAGCTTAATCTCTCATATGCTATCATCAGGTGTCATGCTAAATGAGTGTGTGTTGGAGCCCTGGTGTAATGGCTGGTATAGGGCAGACATTCAAGTGATAGGTTTTCATTAAGTCCCTTAAATTCTCCCCTAAATCCTATGCAGGGGGTATGATTATCTGTTTGTTAGTGCAAGGAGAAGAAGGGACCTGGTGAGCAGAACTTCAGGAACTGCCCCTGGGCCGCCTGACTCAAAGCCTGGGTTGTCTCCACTACCCCACACCCTCAGTAACCCCCCGCAGGTGCTAATGTCCCCACTTCAAACGTGGGAACTGAGCTTCAGAGAGTTAAGTGATAGGCTCAGGGGCCCACAGCTCATAAAAGGAGAGGGGTCACCTTTAGACACTAAATCAGAGACAAAGAAATGCATGTGAAGCAGAAATAGAGAACAGACTGGAGATTGCCAAGGAGGAGGGGGGTGGGGGAGGGATGGATTGGGAGTTTGGGATTAGCAAATGCAAACTATTATATACAGAATGGATTAAAAAACCACGTCCTACTGTATAGCACAGGGAACTATATTCAGTATCCTGTGATAAACCATAATGGGAAAGAATATGAAAAAGAATGCATACATATATATATCAATACATAAATGTATATGTGTAACTGACTTTGCTGTACAGTAGAAATTAACATAGAATTATAAATCAACTATACTTCAATAAAATAAATTTTAAAGAAAGAAAATAGCAAGACAAAAAAAAAAGAAAGAAATAAAGAAATGCATGTGAAGTGCTTAGCACAGCTCCAAAATGATAAGGAGGAGGGAAAGGAGGGGGGAGGCAACCCCCTCTCTGCCACAGCTGCCTCCCTCCTCCTGGTTTCACCACCTTCAAGACACAGGCTATTGTGGGGGGATGGAAGGCACTGTGACATTTCCCCTCCCTCAACTCTGGGTCATACTTTGTCATCCAGTCCCACAGCCACAACCCTGGAATTACTGACCCCTTAGCCCCCAGCATGATGTCCTGCCACCATCCAGGCACTTTCATTTCAGGGTGACATTGACACACAGATCTGCTAAAAATAAGATCACGCTCCTATTTCAACGGGAGCATTGCAGTGGTGTATGAGCCTGCTAAGGACCGCCCCCTCCTGGCCCCTGGTCAAACAAGGAGGGAAAGCTCTTTGTTTGCAAGCTAACAAGTGCTGAAGGCAGCCAGCATGTTTCTTTTCCTACACCTGGCCTCACTGTAATCCCACCCACTGGCCACTGCTACCAGGAAACGGTGGTGACCAGAGGCAGGAGATCTGTGAGAGGCATTTTTCAATCTATCAAGAGATGAGCACTGGTGTCTCTTTTTTTTTTTTCTTAAATACACAATACGTTTTAGAGCAGTTTTAGGTTCACTATACGTTTTAGAGCAGTTTTAGCAAAATTGAGTGGAAAGTACAGTGGGTTCCTGTATACCCTATGGCTCCCCACATACACAAAATTCCCCCATATCAACGCACCCAACCAGTGTGATATATTTGTTACAATCAACGAACCTGCACTGACACCTCATGTTCACCCAGAGTCCATAGTTTACATTAGGGTTCACTCTTGGTGTTGTACACTCTGTGTTTTTTTGTTTGTTTGTTTTTTGGGGGGTCTTTTTGGCTGCACCATGCAGCATGCAGGATCTTAGTTCCCCAACCAGGGATCGAACCCGCACTCCCTGCAGTAGAAGCACAGAGTCTTAATCACTGGACCACCAGGGAAGTCCCAGTGTTGTACACTCTGTGGGTTTGGAAAAACTGTATAGACATGTAACCATCATTATGATATCACACAGAGTATTTTCACTGCCCTAAAATCCTCTGTGCTCTGACTATTCATCCCTCCCCTCTAACCCCTGGCAACCACTGATCTTTTCACTGTCTTCATCATTTTGCCTTTTCCAGAATCTCATACAGTATGTAGGCTTTCCAGATTGACTTCTTTCACTCTGTAATAGGTATTTAAACTTCCTTTATGTCTTTTCCCTCTACTTATAAGGATACCAGTCACTTTGGACTTAGGGACCACCCTAATCCTGTGTGACCTCATCAGATGTAACTTGATTACATCTGAAGACCCTATTTCCAAATAAGGTCATGTTCGCAGGTTTCAGAGGTTAAGACTTGAACATATCTTTTGGGGGGACAGAATTCAACCTATAGCACAATGTTTTCCCCATTATATCAGCTGCCTCATCTGAAACATGACTAAAATGTCAAATGCTTCATTCAGGCATTATTTGTTCTCAGTTCTGCTTGAAGACTTCACACTATGACAGAAAGAAATAAGAGTGGTCCTTGAGCTGTGGGTTGGCATCCCAGCTCTGCTGTACATTACAAGTGACGATTCTCATCTACTTGCCTCGGTTTCCACATATGTAATTATAAGGAAGTCAGACTGGATAGGTAGTAAGGTCCCTTTAGATCTTGATTTGACTATAATGACAAAAATCTTATATAGCACCTGTGTCCAAATTATAGCTATTTTAACCCAATGCAATGAATATTTACTCAGCGCCTCTATGTATCCATCTCTAATTATATTGCATTTTCCACAACTAGATATGTTCCCTAGGGCAGTGACCATGACTAGCGCCTAGTGTGGGCTCCGGAAATGCTTGTTAAATAAACAAGAACACAGAAGACAGAGGTTAGAGTGTCAGATTATGTTGACACCAAGTGTTGCAAGTGTTTATGCCTTGTTTCCCCAAAGGGAGTGTAAGCTTCTAGTGGACAGAGCCTTCCTCTGTTATTTACAATGCCCAGGGCAGGGCTAGAGGCAGTAGAGATGCACCACACAGTTTAACACCCTCCCCCTTATTCATTTTTACATAAACACATAAATGTGATCACATCAGACTCGTTGGCTCTTTTTTGTTATGGTTCCCTTTTGTTTGGTTCCAACTTTCCTCTCTCCCCCACCCTCTTCAGCACCTACCACAAACCCAAATCCTGCCAGGGGTAACTGATATTAACAATCTTGTATGTTTCTTTCCATATTTTTCTCCATATATGTAGACTCATATAGAGGCACATATTCATGTACATAAGTACTCATGTCATAAATGGGGAGGTTGTTTGTCATGGTTTTATATGATAGGATCATATTTTAGATGCTTTAAAAGCTAAAATATTTTGCTTTTCTCATTTAATAATAATACCTGGTGGAACTCTATCCAAGTCCATTGGTATAACTCTAATTTGAAATTTTAAGTGAATGCACATTATTTCATGGTACAGGTGTACTGTAATTCATTCAGCAGATGGCAGATGGGCCATATTTGATTTGTTGATCACTTGTTCTTGAGGAAGAGAGTTGCTGAGAATTCTCTGCTCTTACTGACAAATTATGTTATCCTCATTTCCCACCCTCCTCCCTCTGCCCCAGAGGTGTCCACACGGGCCTGCCAGTACTTGGAGTTCTGACTTCTCCCATCAAATCGGAATCCACACGGTTCTCAATATTTCATCTTAATGGGATCCAACGCTTTTAAAAATGGAATCCAGACTTCCTGGGCTGTTTCCAAAGGAGATGACTTTTCACCTAATGCCATCAACCCTGCTAATCCTGTCTGAAATCTAATCAACACATCAGACAGGGGAAGAAAATGCTGTTTCTTAAGTGAAACAGAACAAATTTTCCACAATGAGATGTGTCTCCTCTTGATAAGGAGCCCTGAAATGCGGGAGGGGCAATTTCCAGGAGCCCTAAATGGGCTGAGAGGCAGGTGAAGGAGGTGGTCCTTGCAGGGAGGGGCAGCAGAGCCTGACCCGGGAGCTGGCCCTCGAAGCTGAAGCACTCTGCCTGGTGGGCGGGGGGAGTCCTTTCCAGCATCTCCAGTCTTCAGTTGCATCAAGAGAGCAACAACTGGGGCTTCCCTGGTTTAAGAATCTGCCCTGGTTTAAGAATCTGCCTGCCAATGCAGGGGGCACGGGTTCAAGCCCTGGTCCGGGAAGATCCCACACGCCGCGGAGCAACTAAGCCCGTGCGCCACAACTGCTGAGCCGCGCTCTAGAGCCTGCAAGCCACAACTACTGAGCCCACGTGCCACAACTACTGAAGCCTGAGTGCCTAGAGCCCATGCTCTGCAACAAGAGAAGCCACCGCAATGAGAAGCCCGCGCAATGCAACGAAGAGCAGCCCCCGCTCGCTGCAACTAGAGAAAGCCCGTGCGCAGCAACGAAGACCCAACGCAGCCAAAAATAAATAAATAAATAAAAGAGAGCAACAACTAAGTTGATTGTTGAAAACTTTTTTGAAGTTGTAAAACATAGCCATGTACATAAGAGTATATGAAACAAAAATGTTATGAAGACTTTCATGAATAAATGACCATCTGTGCGACCACCTCCAGGTCAAGAAATAATATTACCTGCACTTCAGAATATTACCCCCTCCTGTCCTTTCTGGTAACAATTCTTCACTCCTTCCTAAAGGCAGCAGTGTCCCAACTCTCGTGAGAATCACCTCCTTGCTTTTGTTAAAAAAAAAAGTGACATTTTGTAGTGTGTTATCACTACTCAACTTAATATAAACATATCATCCAATTGGTTGACATTTTGTAGTGTGTTATCACTACTCAACTTAATATAAACATATCATCCAATTGGTTGAAGGCCTCAAGTGCAAAGACTGAGGTTTCCAGAAGAAATTATCCCCAAAACTGCAATATAGAAACCCTGCCTGAGTTTCCAGCCTGCTGCCCTGCTGAATTCAGACTCAAGATTGCAGCATGAGCTCTTACCCACGCTGACAGCCTGCCGGCCTGCCCTATGGACTTTGGACTTGCCAGCCCCACAATCATGTGAGCCAAAAATTCTCTCTCTCTGGCTCTCTCTCTCTCTATATATATGCATATACGTGTGTGTGTGTGTGTGTGTGTGTGTGTGTGTATCTCCTAACTAAAACATTCATTTCATCCTTCAAGCTTTAATTTTCTCATCTATAAAACAGGAAATAATGGAATCAATCTTGTAAAGTTGTTATGAAGATCAGATATAACACATATAAAATTTCTAACACAGATATTTAATGGGTATTTAATAAATGGCTATTTATAAAAACAAAAACAAACACCTAATTTGTGTCAAGTAGATCCAGAAAGTGATATCTGCCCATGTTAAAGAAAAAGTTAGTAGAACCAAAGAGTACAAAATAAGTAATAGTCTCTCTCTCAGCCCAAAGAAAACTACTGTTAATGGTGGCTTGTATTTCTTCCAGAAGTTTTCTATGCAAAAGCATACACAAATAGAATCAAGCTATATCTATAGTTCTGAGCCTTAGTTTTAGTTCAAAATGTATAACAAACACCTACAAAACTGTCTCCACACGGTCTAGATTCTGAGCAATGTCCTGATCAAAGAAATAGCCACGACAACCAAAAGATAATTAAAAACGAACTCAAGTTCATATTCATATTTTTTGAACCACATGAAGGATCTGTCTTAGAAAACCCTGTTTTCTTTTCTCTCTCCTATTCTCTTGGCTCACACCCCTGAACTATCCTGCATTTCATTCTTCAAAATTCCATGAAAAACTTGTCCCTCAGCGTTGAGTCCCGGTTCCTCTTCCCTTCCTCATGGTCCTTCCCTCCTCTCACATAGGAAAAGCTCACAGAAACTTCCCTGGCAAGACAAGACCCCTCAGCTTCAGAAAGAGGAAGAAACTGAGTCTTCTTTAGAGGTGGGAGGGGAAAGGCTGGAGACAGGACAACAACAACATGACAGTGATGTGCCAGGTGCCAGGCACTGTAGGTTGCCTGTATTTAATTCTCACGCAAACCCTACGAGATGGGTGCTGCTCTCATTCACATTTTACAGCTGAGGAAACCAAAGCTCATACAAGCTAAGTAGCTAGGTTAAGGCAGTTGTAATTTAAATAGCTAGCGTGTTGCAGAGGCCAGGGTCAAACCCACGACATTAGAGAGATTCCTACTCACATGCTAATAGGTTTTGTCCAGTTCCCCTTCCCCTCTGCTGATTTCTTTTGTGGACCTTCCCAAGGGGATGTCCAATGTCTAATAATGCCTCCTATTAACGCCCCCTGTTTACAGGCTAGAACCTCCCTTTCTTACATCATAATCTTCTTAGGACCATATTGAATTCCTCTCTGGGGATTCTTTGGGCACTGCTGGCTAGAGCTGAATGAGTCCATTTTACCTCCTTCTCACATACTAGGCTGGAGTTGGAATGGCACCATGGCAGTAAAAATCTTTTTTTTTTTAACATCTTTATTGGAGTATAATTGCTTTACAATGGTGTGTTAGTTTCTGCTTTATAACAGAGTGAATCAGCTATACATGTACATATATCCCCACATCTCCTCCCTCTTGTGTCTCCCTCCCACCCTCCCTATCCCATCCCTCTAGGCGGTCACAAAGCACCGAGCTGATCTCCCTGTGCTATGTGGCTGCTTCCCACTAGCTATTTTACATTTGGTAGTGTGTATATGTCAATGCTACTCTCTCACTTCATCCCAGCTTACCCTTCCCCCTCCCCGTGTCCTCAAGTCCATTCTATACATCGGCACGTTTATTCCCGTCCCGCCCCTAGGTTTTTCAGAAACTTTTTTTTTTTTTTTTAGATTCCATATATATATGTCAGCATACAGTATTTGTTTTTCTCTTTCTGACTTACTTCACTCTGTATGACAGACTCTAGGTCCATCTACCTCACTGCAAATAACTCAATTTCATTTCTTTTTATGGCTGAGTAATATTCCATTTTATATATGTGCCACATCTTCTTTATCCATTCATCTGTCGATGGATGCTTAGGTTGCTTCCATGTCTTGGCTATTGTAAACAGAGCTACAGTGAATATTGTGGTACATGATTCTTTTTGAATTATGGTTTTCTCAGGGTATATGCCCAGTAGTGGGATTGGACAGCAAAAGTCTTAATGATACCTTTCAATTCCTAGTCCCCTCAAGCTTCAACACCTTAGTTATGGTAAGGAAAAGGAACTGTGGGGAGCAAGCAGCCTTTCAATCCCTATTTGTCATAATCTATGTAACTACGAGGCCTATGTGGGTTTTTAAATAGGTCCACAAATTCTTTGAAACTCCTCTCTCCAAAAGAGGGAATCTAAACCTCCCCTTAAGTACAGGTTAGACTTAGTGACTCAATTCTAACAACAACAACAAAATCTAACAACAACAACAACAAATGTGACAGAAGTGATACTATGTGATTTCCAAGGTTAGGGCATAAAGAGGATACAGCATCTGCCTGGCTCCCTTGTTCTTGGACCCAGACACCATATCCTGAGGAAGCCCAAAGTACATGAATAGGCTACATGTTGGTTGTCTGGCCAACAGCCCAGCTAGGCCTTCAGCCTGTGGTCAGCCTCAACAGTCAACTGTGTGAGTGGATGAGCCTTCCCATCACTCCAGCCCCAGCCTTCGCTCCTTCCAGCTAAAGCCCCAGAGCTGGTGGAGCAGAGACAAGCCCTCCTCACAGTGCTTGGCCTGAATATCTGAGCCCTGGTACCCACAAGAGATAATAAATCATTATTGTCTTAAGCTACTAAGTATTGGGCCACATTGTTACACAGCGACAGACAACTAATGCAAAGCCATTTCCAATCTCATGGTGAAATATCTGAAGGTGAATGATGGGAGTACATTGTTCTCACTCCTTATCTTGCCACGTGGAAAGCAAATTAGAGACTTATACTCAGTACTTGAGAGCCCTGGGCAGGGGAACCTGCTTATCCACACCCGCTGAGACCTGGAACATCAGGGATCTGTCCTCAAAGGGTGGAGCCACGCCAGCCTGGACATCAGACCTGAGCGCCACTTTTCAGTCCTGCTTCTTGCTGGCTGCTGGAGTGTCTTTTCTTTCTTCCTCAGCTCACGGGCACTCACATTTAGTGGTACCTCAGAGTAACACTGAGGGCCAATACCCTGTGGTTTACTCGTTTTTGGCTGCATATCATTGGCCCAGGAACTCAGGGAGGGCGTGCATGAACCCTTGTGCCTTGCTCTTTGGGTCCCAGACAGAAAGCACACTGCAATCATTTGGGGAGATGTCAATGTTCCCCAAGTCCCAGCTGTAAGGTTATGAATTTGATGTACCCATCCCAGTTGCTATCTACCCTGCCATATGCTTATTTCAGAGAAGTGAAGGTGACCCGTCCACCCAGAAATGCTCTCTTGCCAACACTGCTCTGGGTGGGGCCTTGGAAACGCTCAGTTGGGTGGGTAGTGGCATCTCCCTGCTCTGGTGTCTGTTTATCCTCGTCCTCTTTCTGTAGCACGTTCCAACCCCTTCTTAAACATTTCCTCTTCCCCCCAGCATAGGGCTCCCTGTGCATCTTCCCAGTGGAAAGCAGTTCAACCCTGTGCTTCCCAGATATTTGGTCCCCAAGGCAGTGGCTAGTGGGCAAGCAGGTTGTTGGCTCTGAACTAGCCTGACCAGCAAATTCCGATTCCGCAAGGGAGTCTCAGAGATTTCCTCCATTTAGTGACTCACACAATCGTTCTCCACTTGGAACAGCCAGTTCTGAACCATGCTGTCTCCCAGAAATTGTAATTCCAGTCTCATCCTCATCTTTACAACGTCCCTTTTGCTTTCCAGTGGTGTTCCAGGAAACTTGTTCATGCCGGGTTCTTCTCTCTCTCCCCCTTTCAGGAGGCCAGGATACAAATGCAATTTCGGCTCACATCCAGGGATCTGATTTTAATTTAAGATGCAGCTGGCCTGCTCCTTAATTCCAAAATTCTTAACAGCAATCTCCACCCGCAAGTTGTAACACTCACAAAGCCACCCACATGGTACAGTTTTAGAGCTGTGTAACCATTAATGAAATACAGTGTATTGTTCTACTTCATTTAATTTAATGGCTGCATCATTTACCATGGATGTACCATAATTTGTTTAACTAATCCCCTATTGAAGAACATTAAGGTAATTATTATTGTTATTAAACGAGCAGCTGAACCTTGGAAACACACTCTTAAATGCTTTCCCTCTGAGGAAAATGAAGAAACTGACTGTTTCTTATCAAGCTAACCAAACCCTTGGAGATTATTATACCCCAGCCTGAGATTCACTGGCAGCCTTAGAGGTTGTTACCGATAGGAGTGGGCCACTCAGGGTGTTGGAGCCAGAAAAGGTTGACAACCAGCACAGCCTTTGAAGACTAAATATTCAAATCAAGGACAAACCTCTGAAAGATCCACTGATGAAAAGGTAACCAAACTTCCATGTATTTTCTTCTGATTATAATCCTCAGGACCTTCTTTTACCCAGCCACAGAATATGTCTTCTTGAATATGCTTATGGGTGATGTCTCTTCCTCTTAGATGTTCAGAAAGGCCTGCTTGCTGTATAGGAGAGAAGCCAAGAGACTCAGGGTGTCTGCACAGCCACAGCCCCCCTCAGATGACGGGAGGCTCCTCACCAGCAATGTGCCCTGTTTTGTGTCTTGTGAAAGTGCTTCGTAGCCAATGGCAGCCACATTTAGGCAGACAAGAGAGAAGGCCTGTGAGAGCTCTCCATCCATGAGAAACACTGCACTGGACTGTGGCAAAGAGACCTAATCAGAGCCCAGGCTTGATGGGGAGACCACAGGTAGATGGTGTAGAAGCAGGAAGTCTGTCAGCAAGGACTGATGTGCCAGACACTCCTCTAAACGCTTTACATGTTCTGACTCTTTCAATGTCATACTAGCCCTATGAGGTAGGCGCTATGATCGCCATTCTGCAGATGAAGATGAAACTGTGCAACTCAGATTGGGAATTGAACCCATGAGCCGGGACTCGAACCCAGCCAAAACCCAGATTGGGACTTGAACCCATGGTCTTTACACGGGCCTCTCACTGCTGTGGCCTCTCCCGTTGCGGAGCACAGGCTCCGGATGCGCAGGCTCAGCGGCCATGGCTCACGGGCCCAGCTGCTCCGCGGCATGTGGGATCTTCCCAGACCGGGGCACGAACCCGTGCCCCCTGCATCGGCAGGCGGACTCCCAACCACTGTGCCACCAGGAACCCATGGTCTTTTAATTTAGATCAGACACATAGTCTCAGGACTTAATGAAGCTCGGGTTCTTGATTGCTTGTCACAGAAAGAATTCAGTGAAAGACAAAGTGATAGGTAAGAAGTGGATTTATTTAGAGAGAAACACACTCCACAGACAGACTGTGGGCCATCTCAGAAGGTGAGAGCGGCACCAGGGTATGGGGTTGTCAGTTTTTATAGGGGTGGGTAATTTCATAGGCTAATGAGTGGGAGGAGTATTCTAGCTATTTTGCGAAGGGACGGGACTTCCAGGAATTGCCTAATTTTTGACCTTTATGGTCAGCCTTGGAACTGTCATGGCACCTGTGGGTGTGTCATTTAGCTTGCTGATGTGTTACAGTGAGTGTATACTCAGGCTCAAGGTCTAGTAGAAGTCAACCGTCTGCCATCTTGGGCCTAATCAGCTTATGTCATGTCCTCAGGCTATGTCATTCTTTTAAAGGTTGTGCCCTGCCCCCTTCCCTCCTGTTTCAAAGAGAATGAAGCTCAGAAATGTTACACAACCAGCTAAACGGAAGCCCCCAGTGACACTGAGATCTGGGCCCCGCAGCCTGACTCATGCTCCTACCATGACACTCACTGTTTTTCATTGTAGTTGAAGTAGAAGCGGCCACAGTGAGGGGCCATAAAGAGTAGATAGAACAGAGAGAGAGGTTTTTAAAAAAATATTATTTTATAAATTTATTTATTTATTTTTGGCTGCATTGGGTCTTCGTTGCTGCCCACGGGCTTTCTCTACTTGGGGCAAGCGGGGGCTACTCTTCGTTGCAGTGCACAGGATTCTCATTGTGGTGGCTTCTCTTGTTGTGGAGCACGGGCTCTAGGCGTGCAGGCTTCAGTAGTTGTGGCCCATGGGCTCTAGAGCGCAGGCTCAGTAGCTGTGGTGCACTGGCTTAGCTGCTCTGTGTCATGTGGGATCTTCGCAGACCAGGGCTCGAACCCGTGTCCCCCGCATTGGCAGGCGGATTCTTAACCACTGCACCACCAGGAAAGTCCGAGAGAGTTTCTTGACTGTCGGGGACTAGAGTCGGGAACTAAGGGGAAAACAAGGTGATCAGGTCACCAGGACAGCCATTGGTCTTGAAGGACAAGGAACCCTTGTTCCTGAGCTCCAAGGGTGGGTGGGGCACGCTTTGCCGTTTCTCAATCTCCTTCTCAGATCACATTAGGCCTCAAGAAACTGGAGCCAGTCTTTGTTCCCTAGGGCTTGAAAGAGCCTATCTAACTTGCTTTATTATGTTAATTGTGCAGATAACCATTATAAGAAGGAAAAAAAGAAAGATTAAGGTAAATAAACCAGGAGCTCCAGTGCCCAGCTGAGCAGCAGATCAAAAGACAAAGGAATTGCCGGTCTTGGGACTTTAAAATCAGACAAAGCTCCCTCTGTAATTACAGGAGTCTGTGCATCAACACTACTGCCAATTTACTCTCCACTGTTTCACAGGTTCAATAGTTTCTCATGTCCTTTATTTATTTCATTGTCACATCCACCCTATGAGGCATGCCAGATAGGTACTACTACAGATGAAGAAGATGAGGCCCAGGGATGGTGGGAATTGCCCAGGGTCATGCAATTTGATTGCTGCAGAGCCAGAACTGGAACCCATGGTTTCCCAGTGGGCGTGGAACCAGGTCACAGCAGTTCTTGAGAAGTGAGTGCATGCATCCCTTCCCAACTCCACGTTCAGCAGCAACGCTTTGGTAGCTTGATGGAGTATTTACACCATGGAAACAGGAAGCACTAGAAATCTGGGCTCCCTGACTCTCCCTGCCACCTACCAACACACCACTGAGTTATCCCACTAATGTTTCAAGTTATTGCTGTAGAAATTGTTATGGCCCTTAAGATTTCAGTTGATGCAAAATAACTGAGGTAGGAAAGGGCTGTATTCCCAAACCCTTCAATCCCCCCTTTGTGGCAGCAGAAATCATAAGAACTAGCATTTATTTTAGGGCTTGCTGAGTGCTTTGTGCTCTGTGCTTTATGCATTATCTAATTTATTCCTCATTACAACCCTTTTCTATAGATGAAGACATTTGAGAACTTATGTAAATTGTTCAAGGTCACACAGTTAGAAAGTGGTGAAACTGGGATTCAAATCTACGTTTGTCTGAACTTCTTAATCATGGTGCCACTGTCTTAGTTCCTATTATTTCATAAGTAGAACAGACTTTTCTTCTCAGTTCTACAGCACCCCTCCTTCTCCCATGCTGTAAACATATAATTGAATTATAACTAAAATCAATCAAGACAACTAATTTCTAACACATAATGAATATTTTAAGGACCATCTCAAACCTCAATAAAACTCCATAACCTATTAGACCATTCTAGCAATTTATAACAATGGCCTATAGAGAATGTCAGAATTGATATTCTGCTCTCATATTATTTCAACCAACAGAGATATTTTACATGATAATTGGCTCTTAGAAACCACAATCCAATTTAATTTATTTATGAATACCTTGTATTTATATTTCATGGATATTGTTTTAATTATTAAATCACTACATCTTGGAAAGAAATGTAATTTTGTTATAGAGCAAGTGTTCTTCATGTTGACATCTGTAATGCCATTTTAAAAGTGTATGAGGGTAGGGCTTCCCTGGTGGCGCAGTGGTTGAGAGTCCGCCTGCCGATGCAGGGGACATGGGTTCGTGCCCCGGTCTGGGAAGATCCCACATGCCGTGGAGCGGCTGGGCCCGTGAGCCATGGCCGCTGAGCCTGCGCGTCCGGAGCCTGTGCTCCGCAATGGGAGAGGCCACAACAGTGAGAGGCCCATGTACCGCAAAAACAAAAACAAAACAAAACAAAACAAAACAACAAAGTGTATGAGGATAAAAAGATTGCCTAGGTTTCAAAAACAAAATCTGGCAGATTTAGCTGGAAAACATTTTGTCGGAAAATAAATACTACACATTCAGAACTATTTAGAGTTCTAAAGTAATTATCTTGATGATTAAGGGGAAAAACCCACCTGCTAATGCACTTTAACCTGTAGTGTCCAGAATTAATATCCTAATTCAGAGAGAAGGGCTGACTTGAATTAGACAACCAAGTCAGGAGGGCAGCACCACTGAATCAACAGAGCATGGATTTGGGGTTGGCAGCAGGGACCTGGCTTCAAATCCCAGCTCTGCCATTTTCCATCTGTATGAACTTGGGTGAGGTTCTGAACCCACTCTCAACATTGGTTTCCCTAGGATCAACAATACCTACCAAACAACAGAGTTATGGTGAGGATAGAACTGGTTATATAATTTGCAGGGTACAGTGCAAAACGAAAATTCCTTGCTCAGAAGACATTAACAATCTCAAGATGACAACAACAGCAGAGCAGTAAGCCAAGTGCAGGGGCCCTCCTAAGAGTGGGCCCCTGTGAACTACATGGGTCATGTACCCATGCAGCTGGCCGAGGGTAGGATTATATTAAATGCCGCATGTAAACTGCATCCCACTTGGGAGGTGCCTGAAGAATGTCAGCTATTTGTGTTTTGGCTCAGTTCGTCACTTTATTTTTATACAGCGTGGAAAAGAAATCTAATAGTCCCTCTTTTTTTTTTTTTGAAGATAGGTGCCAGTCAAGCTTCACAGAATAGGCTGATAGAAATCTAGCCCTGAAAGGGCTCAAAGCATAGCAGTTCAGGGTGCAGGGGGCACAGAACTCAGGAGAGCTGTGCCGACTCCCAGCCCACTCCACCGCCCTGCCCCACCTTTCCGTCAATTTTTGGAAGAGGAATAGAGATCGCAGGATTCTGTTTCTTAGCAGAGGTCTTGAAACCATAAAGCCAATCTCATGGGCTTTATACTACATTGAATTAAACTCCTAACTCTAATTTCACCAAATAGGGTTACTGGGAGACCAGGAAGTAAAGCTTGATAACTGAGTTCCACTGTCCAGAAGGAGTCAGGAGAGAACAGAAAATCAATTTCCTGACTGCGCAGAAGCTCATGAAGCTATTAAGATACGTTGGGACTAGTCTGTTTCTTTGTAAGGAGGCAGACATTTCTGACAGACTGTTCACATAGAGGGGGCCCATATGGTTTTCTAAACATTTTTCTTTGGGGGTCCTCTTCATCGTGGGCTGATGGAGCCTCCGCTGATTGCCTTTGCTCTTACCTACTGCAGGTAAGAGCACCCTGACGAGACTAGGGATTGGAAAGGTGAGTGTCCCTGGGGTGGAGGCATTCATCAACCTCACGTGGATAATCTTGGGGGCTCCTTTTTGGGTCATTTTCCTAAAAACATGTGTCCAGCTTCTCCTCAAAGCCTACCACTCTGATTCTCACAGCTCCCCACTTTCTTCCATAGGACAGAAGGAAGCACCCCAATGTCTCCATGGTTTCAGAACACTCTCCATTTTGCATGCTGCTGTGCATTTCTACCTGAATAACAACCTAGAATTGTATTGAGCTTCAGTTTCTATATGCCTCGTCCAGCTGGTCGATGCAGGTCTCTACTTCATTCTGTGTGCCTTGAAAGTGGAGATAAAGACAAGGGTTGTTTTATAAAGTACTTTACATTTGGTACTCGGGGAGGGTATCTGTTGCTCACTTACTTTAGGATCTTCCACAGCACTCAGCACAATACCTTACATGTAGCAGGTGCTCAGTCATTATTTGTTGAATGAATATATTCCTATAGCACCATTTGTTTTTATCTATTTAGTTTATCATGCCACCAAGACCATAACACCCTTGAAGCATTCATTTATAAAAATATTCACATTAGGGCTTCCCTGGTGGCACAGTAGTTAAGAACCTGCCTGCCAACGCAGGGGACATGGGTTCGAGCCCTGGTCCGGGAAGATCCCACATGCCGCGGAGCAACTAAACCTGTGCACCACAACTACTGAGCCTGCGCTCTAGACCCCGCGAGCCACAACTACTGAAGCCCGCGTGCCTAGAGCCCGTGCTCTGCAACAAGAGAAGCCACCTCAATGAGAAGCCTGCGCACAAAAACGAAGAGTAGCCCCTGCTCACCGCAATTAGAGAAAGCCCGCATGCAGCAATGAAGACCCAATGCAGCCAAAAATAAATAAATTGAAAAAATATATATTCACATGAAAAGATGCTCAACATCGCTAATTATTAGAGAAATGCAAATCAAAACTACAATGAGGGACTTCCTTGGTGGCGCAGTGGTTAAGAATCCGCCTGCCAATGCAGGGGACACGGGTTCGAGCCCTGATCCAAGAAGATCCCACATGCCGCGGAGCAACTAAGCCCGTGTGCCACAACTACTGAGCCTGTGCTCTAGAGCCCACAAGCCACAACTACTGAGCCCAAGTGCCACAACTACTGAAGCCCGCATGCCTAGAACCCGTGTTCCGCAACAAGAGAAGCCACTGCAATGAGAAACCCTCGCACTGCAACGAAGAGTAGCCTTCACTCGCCGCAACTAGAGAAAGCCTGTGCACAGCAATGAAGACCCAACACAGCCAAAAATAAATAAATATATTTATTAAAAAAAAAAACTACAATGAGTTATCACCTCACACTGGTCAGAATGGCCATCAACAAAAAGTCTATAAACAGGGCTTCCCTGGTGGCACAGTGGTTGAGATGCCGATGAAGGGGACGTGGGTTTGTGCCCTGGTCCAGGAGGATCCCACATGCCGCGGAGCGGCTGGGCCCGTGAGCCATGGCCACTGAGCCTGCACGTCCGGAGCCTGTGCTCTGCGACAGGAGAGGCCGCAGCGGTGAGAGACCCGTGTACCGCAAAAAAAAAGGGGGAAAAAAATGTCTATAAACAATAAACGCTGGAGAGTGTGTGGAGAAAAGGGAACCCTTCTACACTGTTGGTGGGAATGTAAACTGGTACAGCCACTATGGAGAACAGTATGGAGGTTCCTTAAAAAAGTGAAAATAGAACTACCATATGATCCAGCAATCCCACTCCTGGGCATATATCCAGAGAAGACCATAATTCGAAAAGAGACATGCACCCCTATGCTCACTGTAGCACTATTTACAATGGCCAAGACATGGAAGCAACCTAAATGTCCACTGACAGAAGATGTGGTACATATATACAATGGAATATTACTCAGCCATAAAAAAGGAATGAAATAGTACCATTTGCAGCAACATGGATGGGCCTAGAGATTATCATACTAAGTGAAGTCAGAGGAAGACAAATATCATATGATATTGCTTATATATGGAATCTAAAAAGTGTTACAAATGAACTTACTTACAAAACAGAAACACACTCACAGACTTAGAAAACAAACTTATGGTTATCAAAGGGGAAAGGTGCAGGGGAGGGATAAATTAGGAGGTTGGGATTAACATACACACTACTATATATAAAATAGATAACTAATAAGGACCTACTATATAGCACAGGGAATTCTTCTCAATACTCTGTAATAACCTACAGAGGAAAATAATCTGAAAAAGAATAGGTATACAATATGTATATGTGTAACTGAATCACTTTGCTGTACACTTGAAATTAACACATTGTAAATCAACTATACTTAAATATAAAATAATTTTTTTGATTTGTTGAGTGCCTGCTGTGCAACAGGAAAATTCTGAAAACGAAAGGAATGAACATGATTAACTCTATCAAATATTACAACATATGCTCTTGTACAATAACAATGTGGCATATCTAGAGAGGGAAAGCAACTCACTGGGCGAGAGCGGGTTCAGTCATCTAACCACAGATCTTCGCAGGGACTGGAGTTTCTCTCACTGCTGGGACTGAGATCTGGCGAGGGTGAGGGTCCCAGTGCAACATCCAGGATGGAGAAGATCAGCTTTGGGATGGTTTGTGACAATAACTACGGAACCACACTTCTTGTCAACTGGGGGCTTCCCCAAACAAGTTGGAACCTGGTGTCTTCTTAGTCCATTTGGGCTCCTATAACAAGAATACCACAGAGTGGGTAGCTTAAACAATAAAATTTTATTTCTCACACTTCTGGAAGCTGGAAAGTCCAAGATCAAGGGGCCGGCAGGTCTGGGGTCTGGCGAGAGCCTGCTTCTGGCTCATAGATGGCTGTCTTCTTGCTGTGTCCTCACAAGGTGGAAGGGGCAAAGGAGCTCTCTGGGATCTCTTTTATAAGGCACTAATCCCATTCACGTGGACTCCACCCTCATGACCTATGCTCATCCCAAAGGCCTTACCTCCTAATACCATCATATTGGGAATTAGGTTTCATATACGAATTTTGGAGGGGTACAAATATGCAACCTATAGCACCTGTCAAGTGCAAGTTTGTTCTCAGAAGCACCAGGGCTTGGTGTGATAAACACAGCCTTCAGATCAAGCAGGATGATCTCCTCCATTACTTGCTAGCTGAGCTTCCTAGGGCAAGTTGTTTCACCTCTCTGAGCTGTAGCTATTTCACCTGCAGAATGAAGGCACCTAAACCTATTAGACACCTAATAAGGAATAGCTATCACAGTGTCTTGACAATGGGGCTGATACAAGGATAGGCTCAAAATGTGTATCTGGCTAAAGGTTAAAGTACTATCTCTACCTTTTCTAATCAGAGCTGCATAAGGCTAATTGATAGCATAATTCTGGAGCCTAAGAAATGAGTGCCTCTTATAGAACTGAATTGTCAAGGGACGAGCTGAGGCAATAATCAATCCCTCTACAGCAGTGCTTCTCAACACAATCAAACCCAATGCCTCTCTTTTATAACCATTTTAATGCTTTGTATTAGTCAAGGTTCTCCAGAGAAACAGAATCAATAGGATATATGTAGATATACAAGAGGAGATTTGTTATGGGAATTGGATCATGTGATTATGGAGGCTGAGATATGCCATCTGCAAGCTGGAGAGCCAGGGCAGCTGGTGGTATCATTCAGTCCAAGTCTAAAGGCCTGAGAACCAGGAGCTCTGATGTCTGAGGACAGAAGATGGATGTCCCAGCTCAAGGAGAGAAAGGGAATTGCCCTTCCTTCGCCTTTTTTGTTCTATTCAGGCCCGCAAAGGATTGGATGATGCCCACCCACACCGGCGAAGGATCTTCTTTACTCAGTCTACTACTGGTCTACTGATTCAAATGCTAATCTCTTCCAGAAACACCCTCACGGACACAACCAGAAACCAGCTATCTAGGCATCCCTCAGCCCTGTCAAGTTGACACGTAAAACTAACCATCATGTGCCCCTTTACAGTGTTGAAGCTCATAATTATTAACACCTATCTATGTGCATAATTTCAAAGAAAAATAACACCCTGCAATAAAAAGGAGAAATAAAAGCAATGTATAATATTACTTATATGTATGTAGCTCAATGTGTAAATGCTTAAGCACACTACATCAGAAGAAAAAAGGTGCCTTCCTGACATTTTCACAAGCCCCCTGGAGCCCACGTGGTTCTGCCTCCTACCCAGTTCTAAGGGCAGGGGGAGTAGGTATCAGGCATCAGTCAACTCCTGGTACATTAATCTTCACCCTCTCACCCCCAGCCCCTACCTTGACCCCATCACCAACAAGGAATGAGGCAAAGCATCCAGGATATGTTCTAGCCCTTTCTACCCTCCCCCACAAAGCTCTGCCTCTCCAGGGCGAGGAAGATGTAGCAGAAGAACCAGGAAGGCCTTTGATACCCCGAGTCTCAGCCTCAGAGGAGATGAGGGCCATCAGGGCTCTCTGTTCTTTCTGAAGGATGAGGAGAGCAAGGAGGGGTGCTTAGCTGTCCGACCCATCTCTCACCTCCCAGCAGGAACTAGGGTGCTGCACTCTGACCCCAGCTGTCTTCAGCTTGCGGGCCCTCTCTCAGGCTGGCTGGCTGGCTAGCTGGTCCCTGGTTTCCAACTCTTCTATGGCTGGGGCAGACCCAGCTGACAGGCCTGCACTCCTTGAGGCTGGGCCTGGGTCTGCAAATATGTGATGAGGGGTCCCAAAACCTTGGGCACAAGAAGGACAGTGTCAACTGCCCTCCTGCAGCAGGACTTTCTCATAGGCTGACCATGAGGTGTGTTCACTGGCAGGGTGGGGGGCTCCGGTGCACCAGCACAGCAGAGGGAGCAAGGCCTGTCACTCGGGCTAGGCTCTCTTTGGCCCTTTCTTCTCAGGGGCAAATGAGTCATTTGGACAAGACATACAAACCCTCCCCCAGTGGTGCCTCATGGCCACAGCACCCGTGATCAGGGTCTTTGCTCAAGCCCAAGAATGGGAGCTTCTCTTGCCACTGGGGAGTTGTATTCAAGCCTGCCCAGAACTTGCTTTAAAGCTGTGAAGCGGGAGAAGCAGGGTTCTGAGCCGTTCTCTGGGCTTCCTAGCTACACGGGCAAGGGATCTACTCTGAGCCGATCCTTGGGCCTGGTTGTTCCCCAGGGACTGCCATCATCTCTGTCCACGGGGAGCAGGGGCCTGAAGTGGCTGGCCTATTTCCTGGGAGGTCTGGCATTTCCTCTTGCCAGACCCAGGTGCGCCCACTGCTTGAGGGAAAAAAAATGCCAGCTAAGAAAATGGTCCAATGGCGCTCCCTGCTGGTCATATGCTAGACTGCGTGGCTTTGCAGACGGACATGCCAACCTGTTGTTTCTCACTTGGGAGAGGAGACTGACTTATTTTTAAAAGCACTATATTAGGTAACTATTGCTGCAGAAAAAATGAGTGGCTTAAAAAAACAATACTGTTTGTATGGGTCAGGAATTTGGTGTGGCTGGGCAGTTCTGGCTCCAGGTCTCCCATCACGTGGCCATGAGACATCAGCCAGGCCTGCAGCCATCTCAGGGACTCACTTCAGAGGTGGTGCATTAAAATGGCTGGCAAGTTTGTGCTGGCTGTTCGCAAGGGGCCTCAGGGCCTTTCCATGGGGGCCTCTCCACAGCTGCTTGCCCGATCTCATGGCACTGGAGACTGACATCCCCTGGAGCAAGTGATTCAAGACGGTGAAGTGGAAGCTCAGATGGTTTTTACCACTTGGCCCTGGAAGTCACACACTGTCACTTGCACGATATTCACACAAACTAGCTGTGATTCAGTGTGGGAGTAAACTACACGAGGATATGAATTCCAGAAGGTGAGGATCCCTGGTGCCATCTTGGAGGCTGGCTACAGCAAGCACCTACCATGTGCTAGGTAGTGTGTGAATAATATATAACATCAAACAGAGCATACAATTTGCAATTATTGCATGTTGACTATGTGTCCAGGTGCTCAGTACTTTCCCTGAGTTATCTCGTTTATCTTCACAACCCTACCAGTTTGGTCCTGTTATCACCCATGGAAGAGGTTAGGAAATTGGGACTTAGGGAGGTTAGATAGTGAGGTCACATGGCTGATAAGTGGTTGAGTCAACATTCAAGACTTTGTTCTGTGTTCACTATGCTGAATGCCTTTCTAGGCATTTAGAGCTAACAACCAAGGAGGTGGGCACAGATGAGGAAACTGAAGCTCAGAGAGGTCAAATAACATAGTCAAGTTTACAGAACCAGTCAACGGCAGAGCCAGGATTTGAACAGAGGTGACACCAGAGCCCATGCTCTGTCCACCCCACTGCATTGCTCCAGAACAGAGGAGAAAGATACAGAAAGAATACAAAGAACTTTGAGGTAGCCAGCCCATCCAGTGCCTTTGTATCTATCAGAAGACACACCCTCTGGGAGGCTGTAGTTCTGCAGGCGCTGGGCTTAGCAAGCTCAGTCCTTACTTTCCTCCTGGGCTAGGTGCTCCTGCCCAGGGCAAAATCTGAGTGTGGTATCCCTTGGATAGGAAGCTAACAGGTAGACAAATGGGAGAGAAGTGGTCATAAGCTTAAGAGGGTGGTGGCAGGGGAAAAGGAAAGGGGATGGGAGGAATAATAAACAAAAAAGGAGAAGGGAGAGAGAAAACTTTATGAGGAGGGGAAGAACAGGGAAAAACGATAAAAAACAGACCAGGTGCATGGGGCCTGATTAGTCCTCCCAGGTGAATGCTTGGGACCTTCTCGACGTGTGGCGGGGAAAGCAGAAGACCAAGTTTGTGAAGTCCTTCGACTCCAGTTCACACATTCCTCCCCACCTCCATCACTAGTCTGGGGAATGGGGAGAAGGAAAGACACTGGCCAGAGGACAACCTGGTTTCAGGTAAAATGGGGTACAGCAGGGTGGGCAGCCTCCTGGGGACCCAGGGAAACCCAATGCAGAGGATAACCACTAGAGTATCAGAGAGCTGATGGATGGATCGATTAACTAGAAGATAAAACTGGAGAGTATAATTGATGGCTTCATCATTGCTTTTCTTTGCAGTTTGATCTCCAGAGCTAATTGTTTAACTGGCAGGTTCAGCTTTATTAGTGGCCGCTGATGATCTAATGTCTGCTTGCTTTTGCATTTGAGTTTGTCAAGTTTTACTTTCACAGCAGGTTATGGAGTCAGAAGCCACCTGGAGGGGCTGATAATTTGAAGTATAAAGAGTTATGAGACTCAGAGGCAGAAAAACCTGGATTTCAGTCCTAGTTTCACAGCAGCTGGAGATGACAAGCCGCCACCCCCGCCCCAGTAGCCACGAGTGCTCCCACAATCAAGCTTCACTTGGGCTGCCTCTCTGGAAAGTTCAGCAGCCTCCCAGAGGCCAGTCTCTAGAAGGAGGGTGAAGCAGAAAACTCACTTTTTTCCTGCCTCCTCTACTCCAATAAGATCTCACAGTTGCCAACTGGCCTAAAAAACATATCTGTTTGTTTCACTCTTCCACTCATAATCTTGCAATGATTTCCATCTACCTATGGCATAAAATTCAAATTCCTGAACTTTTGCTTATGCTATTACTTTTTATTGAAAATCTTCTACCTCTCTCTGCCTGGTACTCTCCTATTCAAACTTCAACTTGATTATCCACCCATCCATCCATCCATCCATCCATCCATCCTGCATCCTGAAACTCTACTTCAGTGCTTCCTAAGCTTGTCTGCACATTGGAATCACCTGGGGAGAGTTGAAAAAAATGCTGATATCCTATCTCATCTTCAGAGACTGTGATTTAATTGGCCTGGAGTGTGGCCTGGGCTTCAGAAGTTTAAAAAGATCCTCAGGTGATTCTAATGTGTAGCTAAGTTTTGGGACCACTGCCCCACCACTCTGTACCATATACTGTAATAGCCCCTGAGGACTTAGAGATAAAAGTTGGTTTAGACTAGAAATTTAGTGTAGAAGGAGAAATAGATTGGTAAATATATAATTACCCAACAATGTACACAAGTGCTATGAAAGACGTAAGCCAGGTATTCTCGGGAAGGTACAGGAGGAGCACATAACCCACAGTGGTGGGACTGAGGGATGGTGGTCAGGGCTGCCAAGTCTTCCAGGACAAGAAGGGGGTAGGCATCCCAGTCGGATGGAAACCTGAACACAGCACAGCAAGCTGGAGAAAGCATGTCACTTTTGGGGGTGGACAAGAACTTAAGGTGACTGAAGCTTTGCGGGCAGTGAGCTTGTGGAGGCTGATGGGGCCTTACAGGGAGCACAAACTGGAGAGCTAATGAAGGCAGTGTCAGTGGCAGGGCAGGTAGGGCACTTGGTGAACTTCTCCAGGGAAGTCTCCCTCACATCTTCTCCACCTGCACACTCCAGCCCACGACAGAGCCCTAACCTTCCTTATGCCTCTGGCCCGTAGCTCTGTGCCTGGCAGAGAATAACTGCCCACACCTCATGTCACATGGTGAGGTAGAGAAAACATAGGCTTCGGTGTCAGACCAACTTGATTCAAGACCCAGCTCCAGCGGTATGATATTGGGTGAGTCAGCCATGTTCTCTGATCTTGGTTTTCTCCACTATAAAATGGAGAAAATGCCAAGCTCATGAGATGACACTGAGGATCAGAAGAAATTCAACAGTGTTTTTCACAGTATGGTCCTTGGACCATCAGCCTCAGCACTGCCTGGGAACTTGTTAGAAATGCAAATTCTTGGGCCCCATCCCAGACCTGCTGACTCAGAAACCCTGTGCAAGATGCCAGCACTCTGTGTTTTCACACACCCTGCAGTTAGTTCTAATACATGCTGAAGTTTGAGAAACACTGATGTAACTGCCTCATCCCTGTGCTTGCTTTTCTGGAAACCTACATTACTCCTAAAAAGTAGAACAATCAAACCAGCCACAGAGCTCCGGCCTGTGCTCTGGCCCCCCCTTTCCTTCTTATTGGTCACTGCAGATGTGAGGCTCAGGAGGTCAGGCTTTGAAGTCAGTATGTCTGAGAGGGAGTTCCATGCCAGGTGTGTGTGTGTGTGTGTGTGTGTGTGTGTGTGTGTGTGTGTGTGTGTGTGTGTGTGTGTGTGTGTGTGTGTGTGTGTGTGTGTGTGTGTGTGTGTGTGTGTGTGTGTGTGTGTGTGTGTGTGTGTGTGTGTGTGTGCCTATGCAGATTTTTGACCTCTAGTAAAGCTGTGTGACCTTGACCTCTAAGTATGTGTTTCCTCATCTGGAAACGGAATTGCTAATACCTATGGGCCAGTCACAAGTCTAAGTACTTTCCACATATTGATGCATTTTATCCTCACCACAGCCCTATGGAGTTAGTACAATTATTATCCCCATTTTAGAGACAAGGAAGCCAAGGCACAGAAAGGTTAAGAAACTTGCTCGAGGGCACACAGTTCTTAAGTGTTACAGCTGAGATTCAGGCACAGGCCCTCTGGCCACGGAGTCCATGCTCTTAGGCAGTCTGCCTCCAAAGTCTCCTCTGAAATATGAATAACGCATCCGACCTCTAGCATACTCTGTGGTTGTGTTGAAATGCCTCACCTAAAACAGTCTTCTCTCTGCTACTTACAGAGAACATGCCTTAGTCACTTCACCTCTCCTGGTCTTAGTTTCCAAATGTTTAAAATGAGAGGTTGGACTAGGTGAGGGATGTAAGCAGGAGCCCCTAAGGTGTAAAGAATAAGCTGTTTTGTTTATTTGACTTAAACCAAGCATCTGTCTTTAATTGGTATATGCTCCCCCTCTTCACTCTATAACCACCCCCTTCAGTAGTCTTACACCAGGCCCACTTTCCTTATTTTAATGAACTGTCTGGCATCCAAAGGCATCTGAGTTTGAGATCACTAATCCGACAATGCCTAAATCTACAAGTTTACAATTCTTTCACCTTCGCCTTTCTTCTCCCCCAATCCAACTTAAAGAACACTTTACCTGGGCCGTTTCTTGTGCAAAGGCTCTGAGCCTTGGCCCCTGCCTTTCACTGTTACGGAAGTCCTCTACTTGGCATGTCTGTTGGAGGTGAGCTGGTGTTCCTTCTTTTCTCCATGTGCCCTGAAAATGCTGATTTACATTTGCTTCTGGAAGGGAGACAGAGGAAGCTCATTTTAGAATGTAAGGTTAATCCAATTTCAGAGTCCATTGCACATGGAAAGATGATTTCTGTTATTTCCATTTAAACTGGTAGGTTTCCTCTTTTCAAACTTAAACTTAATTGCTGGAAAAACAAAGGCCTTTTATTCTGCTTTATGAGCTTGTGTACTCCTATGTTGAATGTCTTCATTTCCTGTAGCAGGAATACAGTCAGTATTGATACAGTGGCTTTGAGGATTTGTACTGGGCTTTGCAAACATCCTTCGTAAGGCTGCTGGGAAGTAGGTGCCAGGTGTTGCTGACTAATGACTAGCATATTGCCTGACACACGTAATAGGCACTCAGATATTGCTGAATATGGATAAATGAACGAGCAAATACTTTCTAGCAACTGGAGCCTAAGCTAATTAAATAACTCATTGAACCTCACTCAATTTATAGAAATGTTTTGTTTTTAGAATACTGTAGGGCTTATAGTTTTCACACATGTTCTCTAGAAATTAGTTTCCATATTTTTTTAAAGTTGAGGAAATGAGGCTTCAAGAGGTTAACTAACTTAAAAGTCACACTGTGATGTTCCTGTGACCTCAGGCTGTCATTGTCAAAAGACAATATCAAAAAATAGTTGTTGAAAAAAAATTTTGAAGTTGTGCAAGCTAAAGCTTTAGATACTAAAACAAACATGGCGGAAAAAAATCACTTACCATAAAAATCTGGAAATAGTACTATTACTTGTATAGTAATTCATAGTTTCTAGGGCATTTTCTCACGGACGATTTCATCTGACCCCCTGCAATTCTACTCCAGTGGGGTGAAATCGCCTCTCGCTTCAGGTTAGCTGACCATTAACAACAGTAACAGACTGCCCCAGATATTAACTCTTTTCCAAGGCAGGCCAGACTGGCACTTAAGAACTGAATATCCTGCATACTCCTGCCACCTACTGGTGCTTTTCTGGTAGCATGGGTTTCAGCTAATTTTATATTAACAAACGTTTTTTCTTCAGTGGGACCACTCGACTCTTTTACTCCTTATCACTCAAGTCCTTAAAAAGACCCCGCTGCCCCCATCTTTGAAACTCAATTTCTAAGGAGGCCACTCTGAAACAGGACCTAAGACTTTCTTAGGAAAGGGGTGGAAATACTTCTGACTCCTTTTGGCATACTGGCAGGTTTCAGAAATGTCTATGAGCACCTTCCAGTTGGCTTAGAGGCTGAAGGAAGGGAGGTGGCTTAGCCAGGGACAGAGAATACTCACGGATTTCACGCTTTCGTAGTATTGCCTCCACTTTGCCCAGTATTTTCTGGGAGGGCTACAGGTAGAGAGCGGGTCAGCTGAGAAGGTAGTGTGCCAGATGCTGACAGCTTACTCCATGGCACCCCAACAGTTAGTGGAAGAGGAATGAAATTCTGGGGGACAACTGAAGCCAACGTCCTGACTCAGGGGCACACCAGTGAAGTTTCTCAAACTGCACCAATCCCTGAAAACCTCTGGTCAATACCTTTTTTCAAAGCTGGGCTTTGCTCTGGATACAAGTTTTTAAAATTATTACACAAAATCTGTCTATGTACTTTACTAGAAATCCAGGGCTGAGAGATGACTTGTTCATCTTTAGGGCAAATTACCAGAGTAGGATTAAAATGAGATGATCTGGTATATAAATAGTTTCTCATAATGTTAGGGTTCTTTAAAAATTGAACTAACACTATTATAGCAGTAGTGTGAAATAGGCTGAGGTAAACACGGGAGAAAGAAAATTGGATGTGAAAAGTAACTAGTGGAATTTTAGTGGAAATTCTTGCAGGATTCTTTTCAAAAAGTAAATTTGTCTGACTGGGGAGAAAACTTGTATGCTTTTTTCTTTATCACTGAGGTTGTATTTAATGAACTTTTAACCTTCCCTTCCTTCTGCTCCATGTTAGGACAAAAATAGAAGCTCTGACAATTTCTGAAAGCAAAGTAAAATGTCTATTGTAGCAGATGATGAAAGCTTTCTTATGGTCAAAGGTCAAGACAGTAACATTTGATAAACAGCAGATTTCATGCCCTAATTCCCTTAAAGATTTAGCAGTACATATCAAGACCAGGAAGGATTTATAAAACTTTGAAAGCATTCTGGTCATTCTTTAATTTAGAGCAAAATTAAGTTGTGAAGTGTTGTTCAGGATTATTGAAAAAAAACAGTAGTTATTTCAAACATTTGCATGATACTTAACAGGTTTTTAGGCCATATATTTCACTATATTCTAACCAGAATCATTTAAGATAGGGCTTGTTTTCATAATTCATACTTGAGAAAACTAAGGTTCAGAGGTTAAGTCACATACTTCCCAGTCACGCAGCTGATAAATCACAGCATTGAAGACAGGTCTTTATAAAGTCTAGTGATCTTTCTAGAAACTCTTCCCGAAACTTCTCCTCTCTTTAAACATCAGTTTATCTGACTATTGTACTTAACTGTTTAAAAGAGCCACTGTTTTTAAAAAGCAGGTGGAAATTAATCTGCTTTTTCTTAGTCATACTTCTAAGCCTGTGGGCCTCCCGTGATAAACACCTGCGTTTACCAGGTGGTAGCACACCAAAACTATACATTATTTTGTTTGAACAACCCTTTGAATAGTGATTCTCACATCTTAGCAATAGGTTATCTTTGCAGTTTTGTAAAAAATCTGATTTCTTGGCTCCACCTCAGGGACCAATCCAGTATAGTGGGAGGGAATGGAGACATAATTCACTGTTAACAAGCCTCTCAAAATGGTCAAATTGCAGATGATTTTAAAGAACATAAATATGGGCCTTCCCTGGTGGCACAGTGGTTAAGAATCCGCCCGCCAATGCTGGGGACACGGGTTCGAGCCCTGGTCCAGGAAGATCCCACATGCTGCAGAGCAACTAAACCCGTGCGCCACAACTACTGAGCCTGTGCTCTAGAGCCTGCGAGTCACAATACTGAACCCGTGTGCCAGAACTACTGAAGCCTGCATGCCTAGAGCCCGTGCTCCACAACAGAAGCCACCGCAATGAGAAGCCCGTGCACCACGATGAAGAGCAGCCCCCGCTCGCCACAACTAGAGAAAGCCCGCGTGCAGCAACGAAGACGCAACGCAGCCAAAAATAAATTAATTAATTAAAATAAATAAGTAAAGCAATGCCCAGGATCACAAAACCCTTAATGGTGCTTTGAAATGTATATTTTTTTGCCTTAATGTAGAAAAGTTTCAATTTGGGAAGTACCAATATTTTAAAATAAAGAAGCCATACAATTCATATCCAATTTAGGATGAGTATCCATGCTAATTTCTCCTCTTAGTTGTGCTTTATTTCTATAACAGATATCTTCTTATCATTGCAATGTGCTACCTTAAAAGGAGTTTTTCAGTTTAATCTTGCTCTATTCCCAATTCACACCTTTCCTAGATTAAGTTTTGGTTTTATATGGCTCCTCGTGGGAAACCAGTGTTAAAAAGTGACATGCAATTAATTAGTGGATCTGTTTGAACTGTGAGGTATTTTTAACTGTTGTAAAAATGAAATCCATAAACCTGTCTCTGAATATTGTACAGTTGGTAGTTTCCAAATCCTGCCTGATCAAAAATTACCTGTGGGGCTTCCCTGGTGGCGCAGAGGTTGAGGGTCCGCCTGCCGATGCAGGGGTCACGGGTTCAAGCCCCAGTCCGGGAAGATCCCACATGCCGCGGAGCGGCTAGGCCCGTGAGCCATGGCTGCCGAGCCTGCGCGTCTGGAGCCTGTACTCCGCAACGGGAGAGGCCACAACAGTGAGAGGCCCGCGTACCGCAAAAAAAAAAAAAAAAAAAAATTACCTGTGGACTGATTTAGGCCTGGGCTAGGGCCCAGACTCTACATTTAAACACCCCATATATGACTTTTATGAATAGGTACTGAAAACTGAAAATAGAAAACAGTTATGGTATTGCTATTTTTCTCTTCCAATCCCAAAGTAGCCACTCACAATTGTAACTTAAATCATTACATAATTACTAACAGATATTTAACTCAGAATATTCACTTTAGGACAGTCTCTGTACACATTTCAGTAAGCCACTCATTATACAGTATATTCACCTGTATTTGGTTAACTTTTCCTTCCCACAGCAAAATCATTCCCACTAGTGGTTTCCCATCTCAAGTGCACAGTGTGTTTGCTTTTCTGTAAACAATCCAATCTGACTGGATCCTCCATATTGCTATTTGTTTTTTTTTTTTGCAAATGGAAGTTTTTAAAAGGAAGGGTGTAGAGGAACTTGCTGCTATGGTACCTGGTGCAGCCACCTAAAAGTTAACCTAGTGCTATGACATTTTATTTGTTCATATATACTGAATTATAGGTGTCAGTGTCTGAGGCAAAAGTCATCTCAGAGAAGTTAATATTTGTAAATTCAGTATCTCCATGTGGAAATTAGGTAGAGTTACCTAAACCAGAATGTCACTTTATCACTGCCAACTGAAAAAGCTATAGCTACTCAAAGGTAAGATGTATGTGTTCATAGATAAAAACTAAGATGATTACTAGACAAGGATAGTGGAAAATAAGTAGCAGTTTTGCACCAATGCAAGACAAAATATACTTTATTGTGACAGCAAATGCACATAGTGCTATATAGGTAAGGCATGCTACTAGGAATGTGCATATAATCAAAGGCTGGTATGGAAATGAATGGGAATCAGTGTTGTGTCTTAATGCATGAAGATTTAGTCCATGGTGAAGGAAAGAGAAGAATTTGTGTCCACATATCTCAAATGCAATATTATACACCTACCAAATCAGAGGCCTATGCCTCTAACCAAGAGCCCAAAGGCAAATAAGAGAAACTTAATCCTAACTGTACTCAGAAATCACATCTAGTATCAATAACAGAAAGATTTTGCTAACTAATTTGAGGCAAATTTCATCTCTAGACAAAGACCTAGAAATTGAGCAAACATCCATTCATTCATTTAGCCAATTTTAACGCCATTTATTCCACCAGAAATACTCGAATACCTAGAAATAGTTTGGATAGAGAAACATTTACATTTTAATACTTCATAATGTTGTAAATTTTGGGCTAAAATAACCCCCTGAGTCAAATTTGATCCCTTTCTATTTGAAGGGGCCAAGTAGAATTTCAATTTCAACAGCTAAACTTCTGAGGGAAGATCTGAGAAAATAATGCTAGAAGATCTAGTCCTTTGATGTAACTATCAGGCTCCACAGACTTGTCAAAATCAATGCAAAACTGAGGAGGATAGGTTGAAACACTTTGCAAAGCAGTAGTTTTAGATAGGCTGCTTCACTTCCCTCCTTTTAAAACAGATGCAGATGAAATGCTTTCTGCATGAATGCACACTGACATTCTGTTCAACTGTTTTCTAAATGCAATACTGTGGATTTAAACAGTATGCTTTAATTTAAACAAAGTAGAATCTTATACACAATTTAGCTTAAGAGATGAAAAGAAACACTACTATGAAAATTACTTAACAAATACTCTGCTCTTTTAAAAGGTGATTTTAAAAGCAACACAGGACCAAAAACATCCAACTATTACTTTATTTATATTACTATGCTTAAGTTACATGGAAAAGACAACCAAGCAGTTCTGCCCCATATCAGGAAAAGTTTCCAATCAACACCAATTATGTGGTGACAAGTAACTAGGAATGGTGACATCTTTGGGTCAAGACTGACAAGGAAGAATGGGCTCTGATGCTACGGTTCATCTCCAACAAGAATATGGCACAATGGCCAGCACAAGCCATACTAACACTGAACCTTTAGCGCTGGTCACAAATTCGGATCTCTTCTCTGAAGCTAGCAAATCAAGTGAAATAACTGGGTTTAAAAAAAAGTTTTAAAATGAAGCCCAAATAAATTTAAGAACCATGCTCTTGACACATTTTCCTTTCAAAATTTACATAAAACACTTTTTCACTCTAATGGTCCAGATATTTTTCCTCACATAGCCCACCATGTAGCTGCAGATAGACTATTCTGCCTCAAGATGTAAACATAGGGGGGAAAAAATTAACGGCATCCGCATAATATTCTCTCTACACACTGCTGTTGGATGGAAAATAGAAAATTAAAAAAAAAAAAAAGAAAGAAGGAAAGAAAGGTTCCATCATAGATTCTCACAACCTCTTGTTCCACAGTTCATGAATCCGACTCTGATGCTAAGGTGACAGTGTATGTAAGTAGATTTTTGTTTTCAGTGAAGAAGACCTGGGAAAAAGATGGATTTATCTCTTTTTCTTCAAGAGTTATCAGATGGTACATGCTCCTCAAAGCCCTCACTTTCTCGAACTAGCGCACGTTCTAGGATCACACGGCCTTCCTTATAACGCTGGCTGTCTTCAGTGGCAAACTCATAGATCCATCCCAGTTTGCTATTGCAGTTTTTGCAGCTCACATCTCGAACCATGTGGCGGCCAGTGAGCATGACCCGGTCTTGAACTTCACTGTACTGCAGGTTAACTACCTAAGAAACATGTGAAAACAAAATTGCAAAGCCATGTAAGTTATCTGCCAAAAATGGTACACAATATTTTTGTTGGTGCAAGAACAGCAACTTCAGAAAAACGAATAGCAGTTGTTACTTTAGTCAAACCTACAATACATTTCCCAAGAGCTATTTTTACAAACTGCTGGGACAGGTAAGCATCTGTACTCAACTGGACATCTAATGTAATCATGCATTATTGTATTAGTCTAAGTCACACTATTATACACGTTAGTTACACTTCTGTGTTATAGTGAAGAGTCCTTAACTTGGAGTCATAAAACGTAGGTCTGGGTCCAACTGTTATAATTCACCACTCAATGATGAGTACAACTATGGCTACCAATGCAAAAGAACCTAGTACGCAACAGGTACCCCATAAAAAGAAATTTGGCAGATTTGTTTCTGAAATTACATTTTATCTATAAAGAGACTGGGGTAGATTGCAATACATAGTTTTCAAGTGGGTTCAGAGAATCTGTGAAGAATTTCCAATGATTCTTAACACCCAATCATCTTCTACACTTTACTTTTCTGTAAAGAACCAGATAGTAAATATTTTTGGCTTTGACGGCTATATGGTCTTTGTTATAGCTATTTAGCTCTGCTGCTGTAGCACAAAAGCAACCATAGATAACACATAGAAGAATAAATATGGTTGTGCTTCATTAAACTGTACTTACAAAAACAGGCAGCTGGCCTGCCATGGTGTGCCAACCCCTGCTCTATACCGAAATAAAGAGCAAGGGGTATATACGCTATCAATTCTTTGAGAGAAAAAACTTATTTCTAAGTGGAACAGGGGAGTGTCCACTGGAGAGGTTTAAGTTGAACTTCTAAGAACAGGACCTTGGACTAGTTCTGTTCCTTAGCGTAAAGTATTTGGAAATTCAAGTTTGCTGGTACACATTAGATTCCAGGAGGCAGAATCACATCAACCAATTTCAAAGCCAGCCAGAAATTAGAGAAGGAGGCAGACTATACACTAATGTGTAAGTCAGGAAGCGCTCTTCCTGTTAGCAAACCTCTTAGCCAAATCATAATCAGAAGGATGACTGGTAGGCATAAGTTAAAGCAAGGGAAGTTGGTTAGATGATCCTTATTCACTTGCACTGTCAAACTATGACAGCTTAATGCAGCTACCTCCCTATAAGGATAAATCCGTGATATGGGGGTATCTTGGCCCCTTCAATAGTCTGTGAAGTAACTACCAAATTCTTACACTGAATGTCTTCTGAAGCAACGGAGACCACCCTTCTTATTATAATACAATCTTTAAACTCTCAACAATCAGTTCTATAGAGCACAGCTCTCATTCTGACTCTTCCTGGCATCTCCATGCTCTGAGGGGTATTCTGGTACTGCTATCAAATATATCCACTGAACCCACTTAGGAAATGAAACTGGTTTTCCCCACCAACCTTGTTAAAAAGAAATGCTCTGCCAGTGGCGCCTGTGAATCGAGTGGAGATGAGTTCTGAGCGGTTGGTCAGGATCGTATCGCAGTTTGCACAGGAAAACAGACGGGTACCACCAATATGATCAAGGAAAATCCTGCCCATTTTTATAGCTGAAGTTCTAAAAACCTAGGAGCAAATGGAAAAGGACAAGAAACACATTATGATTTTTTGAAAAAATTTGTTAGTACCTACTTGGTGGTGTCATAGAGAACCATTTATATACACATATGTGATCTCTTTAAAGTACTTAATACGTGAAATAGCTGACTCTGAACAAAAGGATCCAAAGTTCACACACTGAGGAAACAAATAGGCATACCCAAACTAAGAACATTTTAGAAGCAGTAAGTCAAGGAAGTAAACATGCTTAGGAAGGCCAAAGAATGGTATCACTTCTCTTTTGACGGGTATGAAAAAAACAGGAAGACAGTGGAATATCAAACTGAATGATGAGAAGCACAAGCAGAGAGGTGAGAAAAGAGGTTTAGCACAGGGTTAAGTATACATTCTGAGTATGTGTAATTTGAGAAAAGACTTGTGGGATGAGAGTGGGATGATCAGATAAGAGTAGAAAAAGGGGCGATCAGAAAACAAGAGGGTAGTCTGGTTCGAGAGCATGGGGGGCCTGGCTCTCTGGTCATCAGGTGCGTCAACAACCACGAAGGGGTGATGGTACTAACAGTAGTTAAGTTTGAGTCTGTGGAGCACTGTACTAGGATGCTTTACTTATTTCAAAATCATCACGACAACTCTGTGAAGTTATCGCCCCCATTTCAAAGATTACCCAAGGTTACTAACTGGTCAAAGGTTACACAGCTTTCAAGTACAGAAAATCGTGACGGGAATACGGCTCACCCAAGTCAAAGCCAAAATTTTTCCATTACTCTAACACAAGAAGAGGACACACAAGATGGTCTAGGCTGGCATAAGGCTAGTAAAACAAGAACAGAGAAGAAGGGAAAGATGAGCCGTCGTTATATAGCTTACTATTTTTAAGAAATCCTTCCAATTCAACAAATCACAGAAGTTCTGAAACATTGCAAAAAATCTCTGAATCCAACTTCTGAAACAAGGATAATCACACTCCAATATTTTAAAACTTAGGAGAGTTAATATATGCAACTCCTTAAATTCACTGCAATTAATCGCCTAAAACAGTATTTTTAAGATCTAGACATAGTCAAGAATACACTATAGCTTTTCATTTTAAAAAGCATTTATTCCTGCGTGTAGTGATCAGCTCCTATGTTTTAAATATTTAACATTATATGTCTTTAAAATGGCACGCAGAGCTAACACAGCTACCACTATGGAAAAGAAAAATCTAGAAGCCATGTGTAATCCACTGTCATCTTAAACTTGGGGAAATTCCATTACAAATTAAAAATTCCATTCCTTCTAACATCTGTCAACTTCCTCAGCCATTAGGCAGTTCTAATGTCATCAGAAATGTCATTATCACAAAGATAATTATGACTCCCATTACACATTATGATATGGGAGTTTAATAAAGAATGAAAAACAAATAGTGACTATAATTACAATGTATAGCTTGTAAAACGAAAGCCAGTGCACTAACAAAAGTGTCAATGAGTAAACCCTGGGTAAAAACACAAGACTTATGAAATGACATTTAGCTTTCTGATTGTATTTCTGCAAAACGACAACAGAAGGTAAGACTTGCTGTCTATTGTTTCAGTCTCTAGGATAGCATTACTTTTCCCAGATGCCTAAGAACACATTATTTGTTATGCAAAGGTCAAAGGCTGCAAATCTGAGGCCTGCTGGCTGAATTCATTTGGTGGCAGAGGCATACAGCAGTGAACAAAACAACCCTTCCCTCACAAAACACTAGTGGACATGTTTAATCTGGAGCACAGTTTTTTACTTTTAATAAAAAACCGCTGAGAATCACTTAAAATTTGAGAGATTTCATTAAGAGCCTGTATTGGGCCTTTAAAAAAACAAAAAACAATGGGGAGAGCTGGCAACACAGGGCATATATTCTCATAGGGCAACAACTGGCTAGAGGTGAGTGGTGGCTGCGACTCCCCAAGCTAGGCCATTTCATTTGCTTTGTGTCCATTCTGTGCCACAAAATTACTTCACCTGTTAAGACATTTGAGTTTATGACTCTTGATATAAATTAAGCATTCAACAACCCTGTGAGTAGTTGATTTTGGTCATCTTTCTTAATACCGGTCATTTAGAGAAAGGAATCAACAGCAGGATTTTATAGTCTCACCTCTGAAGACATAGTCCTCAGAATCTATATTTCTCTGAAAACTAGTATTTGTGCAGTAATTTAGCCTCCAGCTTGGGCTTCTGGGAACTGTTACTTTCAAGCCAATTTTCCTTCAAACTTTTAAATACAATATTCATCTTGTAAGTTATTTCAACCATAATGCAAGAATAACTATATATTTTTGAATTGACTGTGACAGATACAATACTATTGAGGAAAATGTTCAGAACTTCAAAATGAACTCTCCTGATACCTTCTACCTACATCTCTATCTTTGGTTCAGTATTACAACATAGCTGTGGCCATCTGCTTGCTACTGGATACATGCAAACTATTTCTAAATGGGGTAAATAGATTTAACATGCCTTCTCTTCCCTGCTTCAAATTCAGACTATTTTTAACTTTTACCCAGCTATTTTTTACTGGATTCAGTTACATGATTCATTACCAAGACTAAAAATATCTGTACAGAATCACTATTCCCAGTTGCAGTTGCCATTTGGAGAGTTCTATATACGTATATAAAACTGTAAAATGTAGTTCTAATTTGCCAAAAGAGAGAAGCCTGAATGCCATGGAATCCAGCAGAAGCAAGCAAAACACCACTTGCTGTTGAAGGTCTCTGGGACATAGAAAAACCTTCGCAGGCCATTGGGTCCCAGGTGTTAGGCTTTAGCTTCGCTGGGCTAGGAGTGCAACCTAGTGCTCACTTCCCCTGTGCACATTCGGGAGGACTGACGTCAAGCAGACTGCCACTTCATTACAGAAGGGGGAAGGTTATTAAAAAGCTAACACATAACACCTGAATCAGGTTTCTCTGGACCTGGACAATATATTGAACTCTGTCTTAGACTTAATAATATGGGACACTGCATTTGGTACTTTACATATCACATTTAATCTTGACAATTTCTGAAGTAGATATTATCCTAATTTTGTAGAGGAAGAAATAAAGACTGTGACTTTATGAAACCATCCAAACTGGGATGTGAACTAAATTCTGCTCCAGTTCTTTTCACCCCACTTACTCTCTAGTGACCAGAAGAGACAGCCAGATTCAGTCCTTCTCCCTCAGATTTATCATGCACCCCTCCTGTCTCCATGCTGAACCTGCTATATTCCCTAACTTTGTTGATGGCAACTCCAATCACTCTCCTAAACTAGAAACCCTGGCAACTTCTTTAAGAAACTGCAAAATTGACAATACCTCCGCGATCGCTTTTCGAGGTCTTTCCTCCCCCTCCCTCATCAATGTCTTAGTTCAAATTCTCATCACTTCTAGATAAACCTCTTGTGGTCAGGGAGTGTGCATTAGTAAATGCAATATACATTCACAGGTGCCACTACATTTATGCTAAATTAGATAGTGCTACAAAAGGTACTTCAGCCTTACTTACAAAAGACATGGACTTCAGCCACCCCTTTCTAAGAGCTTATACAGACCACTCCTCTACGAACTTTGAAACTTTTTATCTGACAGGATAGAATATAGCTGATTCTTTAAAAACAATTTTCTTAAAGGAATAATTTACATAACATAAAATTTGGCCATTGTAAGTGTACAAATGAATGACTTTTAGTAAATTTACAAAGTTGTGCTACCATCACCACAAACCCTTTAGCTTTAGAATATTTCCATCACCTCCCCCAAATCCCCACAAACCCTTCTTCAGTCAATCTCCAGCCACAGGCAACCAATGATCTACCTTCTGACTGTTTTTACATCTAAATTATTTCCCAGATATGCTAATCACCTTGCTTGGATTTAGAAGAGTACCAAATATCTTCAGTCACATATCTCTAAAATATCTTAAGAATGA
Organism: Lagenorhynchus albirostris; assembly: GCF_949774975.1. Lineage (NCBI taxonomy): Eukaryota > Metazoa > Chordata > Mammalia > Artiodactyla > Delphinidae > Lagenorhynchus > Lagenorhynchus albirostris. Next base: position 65,809,362 of record NC_083107.1, read on the forward strand.
ATTGCTTTCACAGATGACTAATGTTCTCTGTATTGATTCTGGGGGCACTTACTGTGTCCCTAAGTAATAAAATGTGTGTTATGGTATCAGTGTTGAAGTTCAAGTTTATAACCAAAATTAGCCCCAAACTCATCATTAATTAAAGCTTTAAGACACTCTCTTCCTTTTTAGCATTTCAAGCAAAAAAGAATCTAATAATCTTAATTTTTATAAGTGCCATTCCCCAAATAATTTAATAAATAAGGTCTCTTGGGTACTAGATTTTCTTTGCTGTAGGTTATTGAAACCTTAAAAGGTGGAAGTAAGAAAATTATCAAATTTGAGTGTTTAACTGGAAGCCTAACATCAGTTCATTTGAAATTACTGGAAACAGTAAGGTGTCAGGTTGAAAATATAAGTGAAATTCACACATGATATGTTGATATTTTAGTAATTGATTTCAATTTCCTCCCTCTTCAATAAATAGAATTTAGCTACCTAGAATTTTCAATTTCTATTTTAATAGGAGACTCCAGTGAAGCAATACATTAAGACCTTTACCTTTTTACAGTTTTTTAAATTTATAGGATTTATAGAATCTAAGAGAAAAAATAGTTTTTCTCTTTCAGAAATCCATGAAAGACAGTCTCCAGGAATGTATTATTTTAAAAATTAAGACATTATGGACTATATAATGTCCAGGTCAATGAAACAATTTTCTAAAAAAAGGTTTTTTGATTTAGTTTTTTAGAGCAGTTTTAGGTCCACAGCAGCAAAATAAGGCAGAGATTTTCCACATGCTCCCTGCCCCAACAAATGCATACCCTCCCTCATTATCAACATCCTTCACCAGAGTGGTACATTTGTGACAACTAATGAACCTATAATGACACATCATAACCACCCAAAGTCCATAGTTTTTTAGGGATCACTCTCAGTGTTGTACATCTTATGGGTTTAAACAAATGTATAATGACATATATCCATCATTATGTTATCACTGTTTTAAAAATTCTCTGGGCTCTATTCATCCCTCCCTCTACCACCAACCCCTGATCTTCTTACTCTCTCCATAGTTCTTCCTCTTCCAGAATGTCATACAGTTGGAATCATACAGTATATAGTCTTTCCAGATGGCTTCTTTTTCTTACCAATATGTACTTAAGGTTCCTCCAAGTCTTTCCATGGCTTCATGGCTCATTTCTTTTCAGTGTTGAATACTATTCAACTGTCTGGATGTACCAGTGTATTTATCCATTCACCTACTGAAGGACACTATGGTTGCTTCAAAGTTTTGACAATTATGACTAAAGCTGCTATATATATCCCCATGCAGGTTTTTGTGTGGACATAAGTTTTCCATTGGGTAAACGTCGAAGAGTGTCACTGCTGGATTATATGGTATGTTTAGTTTTTTAAGAAACCACCACACTGTCTTCCAAAGTGGCTGTACCATTTTGCATTCCCACTAGGAATGAATGAGCTCTACAACCTCACCAGCATTTTGTGGCGTCAGTATTCTGGATTTTGGCCATTCTAATAGGTGTGTAGTGGCATCCCACTGTTTTAACTTACATTTCCCTGATGACATATGATGTGGAGCATCTTTTCATGTGCTATTTGCCATCTGTGTATGTTCTTTGGTGAAGCATCTGTTAAGGTCCTTGGCGCAGTTTTTTTTTTTTTTTTTTTTGCTGTACACAGGCCTCTCACTGTTGTGGCCTCTCCCGTTGCGGAGCACAGGCTCCAGACACGCAGGCTCAGCGGCCATGGCTCACGGGCCCAGCCGCTCCGCGGCATGTGGGATCTTCCCGGACCGGGGCACAAACCCGTGTCCCCTGCATCGGCAGGCGGACTCTCAACCACTGCGCCACCAGGGAAGCCCTTGGCCCAGTTTTTAATTGGGTTGTTTTGTTACTGTTGAGTTTTAAGAGTCCTTTGTATATTTTGGGTAACAGTCCTTTATCAGATATGTCTTTTGCAAATATTTCTTTCAGTCTGTGGCTTGTCTTTTCATTCTCTTAACATTGCCTTCCACAGAGCAGACTTTTTCATAGTAATGAAGTCCAGCTTGTCAATTATCTATTTTCATGGGTCATGCCTTTGGTGTTGTATTTAAAAAGTCACTGCCATTCTCAAGGTCATCTAGGTTTTCTCCTATATTATCTTCTAAGAGTTCTATAGTTTTGCATTTTACATTTAGGTCTGTGATCCACTTTTGAGTTAATTTTTGGGAGTGGGGGTGTAAGGTCTGTGTCTACATTCACTTTTTTGCATGTGAATGTCCAGTTGTTCCAGCACATTTAAGGTTATCTTTGCTCCACTGTACTGCCTTTGGTCCTCTGTTAAAGATCAGTTGACCACATTTATGTGGACCTATTTCTGGGCTCTCTATTCTATTCCATTGATCTATTTGTCTGTTCTTTCACCAATACCATACTGTCTTGATTACTGTAGATATATATTAAGTCTTGAAGTTGGGTAGTGTCAGTCTTCTGACTTTATTCTCCTCCTTCAATACTGTGTTGGCTATTCTGGGTCTTTTGCCTCTTTATAGAAACTTTAGAAAAAATTTGTTAATATTCACGAAGTAACTTGTTCGAATTTTGACTGAGACTGCATTGAATCTACAGAACAAGTTGAGAAGAAATGACATCTTGACAACATTGAGTATTCCTATCCATGAACACGGAATCTCTCTCCATTCATTTGGTTCTTGTTGATTTCATTCATCAGAGTTTTGTATTTTTCCTCATATAGATCGTATAGACATTGTTAGATTTGTACCTAAGTATTTCTTTGGGGGGGGCGGGCGTGCTAATGTAAATGGTACTGTGTTAATTTCAAATTCCACTTGTTCACCACTGGTACTGATTTATACACACCACACACACATACACACTAACAAATATCCTGTTCATTAGTCTGGTTCATTGCTGAATATATTCTTTAAAAGCAGGGGTCAGCAAACGAAGATCTACAGACAAAATTCAGCTCACCACCTATTTTCATATGACCCAAAAGCTAAGAATGCTTTTTACACTTTAAAATGGTTGGGAAAAAAACACTGAAAGAATATTTTGTGACATGAAAATTACATGAAATTCAAATCTCAGTGACCATAAATAAAGTTTTATTGGGACAGAGCCATACCCATTTGTTTATACTTAGCTGCTCTCTCACTACAATGGCAGAATTTGAGTATTTGCTACTTAAACCTTATGGGCTGCAAAGTTCACAATATTCACTATCTGGCCCTTGACAGAAAGTGTGCTGACCCTTGCTGAAAAAATTGTTTGGAGAGCAGAAGAGCTTTTCATTTAAAAAGCAGACAGTCTTTCTCAGAAAAAAAGGAAACTTGATTGGCATTCAGGTTTAAGGATCAACAGGAGTATCCAACAAAATCAATTTAATCCCACTCCCCTCTTCTTCATGGATTTTCTAACTAAAGTCCTTAACTTTCTGTAGTAAATTCAGCATGTTGAAGATCAACAATACAAAGATTATAAAAATAGATCGTATACCCAGCTGCTGCCTCCTTCTCTCTCCACCCCTAGGATTTAAACAATGTAGCTCAAATACTTGAACTCAGGGTTCAAATCTCAGCTCTGTCGCTTAAAAGTTGCATAAACTTTGGGTAAGGTATCCTCACCTCAGTTTCTTCATCTATAAAACGGTGACAGCAGTACCCATCTCTGAGTTGTGAAAATTAAATGGCGATAAAACATTTTGAGAACAGTGCCTGGCACACAATAAATGCTAAATAAAGATAAATCTAGTAAAATTAGATTATCTTCTTCAACATTCTCCACCTGAACTTCCCCCTCCAATTACAGATGAAGAAAGCAAGGCTCAGAAAGGATATGAAACAAACAATATTAACTGGCTTCATTTCCTGTTAATCACTGCAAAGCTAAGTGACCAGGTGACAGAAATTACATGCAGGAGGAAAGTTAGAAACCTTGTGAAGCATCTCAAATTCTCAGTATCATAATTCTAGGTCTTAAAATAGGCACTTGCCCTCCCTGTAACTAATAATCCAGTTGGGACTCAACCCTGGCAAGTAGAATTCACAGGAGGAGGAATCACACTTCACAGCCCTAAAAATACCAGGGAGGCATCTCTAAGAACCCTCTGGTGGGAAAACACCCAATCCACAGATAGACTTTTCCTTTGTAAAAGAATTATTTCCTCAGGGCATTTCCACAGACCACAAAACACACACTCTACCCAACTCTAGCTATCATTGGACAGGTAAGAGGAGTTTTTCCACTGCACTAGGAGGTGGTGGGCAAATACAAGACACAAAAACTCTCTCCTGCAGGGAACTGAGTGTGCAGGAGCCTAGTGCAGAAAGGGTTAAAGGAATCTGCCCTTCCAGGAAAGGCTGTGTTTTGCAATGGTTTGGCTAAAATGGAAACATGCGGGAGCAAGCTTGTATATCTGGTTTTCAGTCTCTTCTCTCTCCAAAAAGGGAAGGAACAAAACTCAAAGGACTTCTAACAGTGCTGGGCTGATTACTATAATTAGCATCTAACTCTACTGTTATCTCATCAACTATTTCATACCAATTTGTGATGAAGTTCTATTGAAAACCTACAAGAGAAAATAATAAATTTAGTTTGATCCACAAAACCAATTTTCCAATTTTTTTTTTTTTTTACAAAATGTTCACCAAGCCAAGGTTTCGGTGACACAAGAAAGCTATGCTTTCCTCTTGTTCTCTTGCAATACCTGACCAGTTTACTTTGCTGTTTCAAATGATGTTCTGGTTGTGGAATCAGGTCTTCATTTTTTTTTTTTTTTTTGCAGTAAGCGGGCCTCTCACTGTTGCGGCCTCTCCCGTTGCGGAGCACAGGCTCTGGACGCGCAGGCTCAGCAGCCATGACTCACGGGCCCAGCCGCTCTGCAGCATGTGGGATCTTCCCGGACCGGGGCACGAACCTGTGGCCCCTGCATCGGCAGGTGGACTCTCAACCACTGCGCGCCACCAGGGAAGCCCTCAGATCTTCATTTGACAGTAACTTTTACATTTTTGTTCTTGCCTGCTAATAATGCCTTTGTTGTTGTTAAATGTTTTCCAAGTTCACTGTTTCTATAATTCTTATTGTTCAGTTATCTCCAGAAAATAAGACTAGTCATGTAACTCAGTGAGTCAGCTAAACAATCTGAGTTGGTAATCGCCCCAAAACAGCTTTTGGCAAGACAAATTCAAGATCTCTCATTTGCTGTGATGCAATACCATGAGTCAAAAAAGCCTCTAATTGGATGGACTGGAGTACAATTTAACTCTCTGGTTTCCTGATTCAGGTGTCAAGTAGCAAGTTTCATGTCACACCTAAGGTTCAGTTCCTACACCACCAAGACATTACTACACAGGATTATCAGAGAAACTGATATTGGTTTATATAGCCATTTAGGCACTATGAAACCTAAAGTGATAATCTGGGCAGGATTATACTTGGTTGGACTATCTTCACATCTTAATATTTAGGATTAGCCTCATGTCTCATGGACTGTTTTTTTGGAGGGTAGTAGCTAATTTAATCTCATTTTTAGACTTAATTTTGGCCTTATTTCCCTTCCTTTTTAATTTTCTAAACCTTTTTTTCTTTCCTACCACTTAAATAGAGCAAAAGAAAAGGCAACTAAGTCTAGGGAAAGGTCCTCAATGATCCAGCCAGATTATTTTAGAAGCAGCAACATGTATTTTACATGTTAAAATCCAATTTAGTGTCCCTGTATAGAGTTAAATAACTTACTTAAGCACATTTCATCAACACCCTCTCCTATAGATAAGATGGCTGCCAGAAATAAACTTAAAAAAGAAACAAAAAAAGCCAAACAGTAAGCCTGTATTGGGCACTGAGCTGGGTGAGAATGTGATAAAGGCAGACATTGGTTCTTTCCAAGGAGCGTGACATTTTACCTGGTATTCCAGTACAAAGCCAGAAAGATAATGGCATATGTGGAAAATACTTTGTGTGCCAAATTCCACAAGCTCTACCTTCTCACTATCTATAAAGGCTCTGGGCCTCTTTTTTTCCTCCTAGGCCTCTGTTTGCCCAATAGCATCCCAAAGCCTCTTCATTTTCTAGGTCTAATTAATATCAATCCACTCTAGGATGCTTCACTCTTCTCACTGCCCCATTTTTGAACTTCTACAACATCATTTCATAACTTACTAATATTTAACTGCGTACTGTTACCCAATTTCATTGGCCTATGCCTTTTTACTAAAAACTGTGCGTTTCTAGAGAAAAGATCGTAAATTATTTGCAATTTCCTTCTTACCTAACATAGCGCGAGTATGCAATAAACTTTTAGGGAAAGATTCCACCAAGACGCTTCACATCTGGCACAAATATGTACCCTGGACACACTTCATGCATTTTGGTTCGTCTTTTGTTGGAACACAGCTGCAACACTGCATATGCAACTGTGCAAGATTAGCTAATACCCTATTACCCCCAGTTACTTCAGCAGCAAGTCTAATTTCCCCAAAACACAAGGTTAGCCTGAGGTTACTTCAGGTTTTCCATCTGTCAAGGAGATCTGAAATAAAAATCCTCAGATTACCAACAGGGCTCTGTAAACAGAAAAAATTTAAAAATAAATGAGCTGTACACCTTCCCAGACTCTCCGCGCAAGGGGAGATTAATCGGTGTCGGGATTAAACAGATCTTTGTAGTATTCCAATTTTCCAACTCCCGCTGTCCGGAATACTCATTGTCCTACCTACGAGTTTAGAATAAAGGGGTGACAGGGTGCGCATACGCCCCACCGACAAGGAAAGCAAGGATGCTGTTCGCGTGGGGCAGCAGGCGGCCGCGCGACACCCCGCGCCGGTGAGCACCGCCGCAGCCACCCACGCCCCGCGGCCCAGGCTAGCCCCAGCTGATTGCGGGCACGTGACGCCGCGGGCCAATCGGGAGGGGCCGGGGCCCGAGCGCGGCGCGGCCGGGCCTCCTCCGGCACAACAAACACGGGCCGGAAACAGCTGAGCGGGCGGCCCCGCAGCCCCGGCCGCCCGACGGCCGCCCAGCAGTTGCGCCACGCCCTCCGTCAAGCGTACCCCTCCCTCGGCCCGGGGATCTCCTGGGGTGCAAGAAGGCAGGGTGGCGGGCATCCAGCCTTTGGGGGGCAGCAAACAAAAGCCAACGCCGACCCCCGCTCATGGCCAGTGCCAACCGAAAGGGGATGTGGCCCCTTTGAAGGACAGGCCACGCCGTGGCGTTATTAACGCCGCACATCTCGGAGTCGAGTTCGGACTTCACCTCGGGGCCGTGGGCGCAGGCCCCGGCGGAGACCGCGGCGGCGCGGAGACCGCGGCGGCGCGGAGTCCGGGGCGCGCCCCCGACACTGCGGCGGGGACGCGGCCCGTGGGGGCGGGGCAGCCCAGGCGACGGGGTCGCTGGCCAAACTGCCCGCGGAGGGGCGCCGGAAGCCCCGGCCGCGACGTGCAGGGCCTTAGAGGCTGCGCCGGGGCGGGAGGGCGCGGGCGCCGAGATGGAGGTCGCGTCCGTTGCGGTTGCGCCGGTTGCCCCGGTTGCGCGGCGGGGGCGGGCTGACGGCGGCCGCCGCGCCTGGGCCTCACAAAGAGGAAACAGGCCAGCTCGTCAGCCCGCAGCCCCGGCACCGGAGCCCGCCCAGAGGGGCGGGGGTCGGCCGCGCTGGGACCCCGGAGGGAGCGCGGGGAGGAAAAGGCACTTCCTGCCTGGGCCTCCCGCCCCGGGCCGATCCCGAGTGTTTCGAAGCCGCTGACCCGGAGGGGCGCCTCAGCCCCCCTCAGGCCCCGAATCCAGCCCCCGACCGCCGCACTCACCCCGAGCGGCTGTAAGATCCACGGCCGCCAGCAGCTCTTCGGTCCTCAGCTGAAATGAAGCCCCCTCAGCCAGCGGAGTCTCCAGGTTTAGTCAGGCCCTGGCCTTGGCCCCGCCTCTCCCTGGTTGGGCCTCAGCGTCAATCACCCGGCGTAGCCCCGCCCCTCGAACAGTCGGCTCTCCCGGTTGGCCCAGAACGCCCATCATTTCTAGACCCCGCCCTCTCCCCGGCACCCTGCCCTTTCCGCTGGGCCCCGCCCCTTCTCTGGCTCACCCTCCCCCACTCCCGCTCCCCTTTGCGTCGCGGCCCGCCCCTCCCAGAAGCCGCAGACCCAGGGCAATCTCCCTGCAGCTCGCCCCTCCCCTGACCCAACGCCCGGGACTCGGACAGCCAATCAAAGAGGCTAACTCTGCCCCCTCTCCAGACGCAGCCAATGTGGAGAGACCTGAGATCCACCCCCTTCCCAGCTGAGAGCACACAACACAGCGTCCACGTGAGTCAGCTTCTTAAAGGAGACTGCCCGGCCTTTCTAATTGCTGCAGCTGAGAGACATTGCGCGTTATCAGCGTCACCAGGTGGTGGCTAGGGCCTAGTTTCCTGAGGCCCAGTGATGAAAACAACAGGCAGTTTTTCTAGGTAAAGCAGGTGCCTGGATAGTTTAAATGCACCGTGTAATTAATTTCTTTGAGATTGTTTACTCTTGCCCCTCCTTACAGTAGGCCACCTTTTATTTACAAACCCCAAACCCTTTGAGTCTGGGCATATAGGAACAACTGGAGAAAGCATTTTTCAGGTGTGGCCGAACTTTATTTACAACTGCCTGAGTTCTTTCTTGGTAGTGGAAGTGTTTATCAAAAAGATGAGAAAATTCAGAGTCTTCTACATGAAGATTTTTTTGCCTCAGAGAGTCTGAGATTTGTTTGTTGAAAAGGGTAGCTATTCCCTTAATCCTCATCAACGCTTAAAATGGAAGATTTTGCGTCTCATTAAATTAGAATTTCCCAGGTAATTACATTAATGGTCTTTGGATTAATGGATAAAGTAGAAATGTTTGACGATAAAGTAGAAATGTTTGACGATGCCTCTCTCTCAGGTAAAAAATAAAGACTAACATTTGAGACTAACCTGCAAGGTGCTTAAAGCTGTCTTTAGTGGGATAGAGGTTTCGGAGCAAATCGTAGCATTTGACTCCTCACCAACCCCAAACTCACCAGTATTTTCATTCAGGGCAGATAAAAACCTGGATTATCGGGCTTCCCTGGTGGCGCAGTGGTTGAGAGTCTGCCTGCCGGTGCAGGGGATACGGGTTCGTGCCCCGGTTCGGGAGGGTCCCACGTGCCGCGGAGCGGCTGGGCCCGTGAGCCATGGCCGCTGAGCCTGCGCGTCCGGACCCTGTGCTCCGCAGCGGGAGAGGCCACAACAGTGAGAGGCCCGCCTACCGTAAAAAAAAAAAAAAAAAACCTGGATTATCTTTTGATAAGCGAGTTTTCCAAGAGATGAGGAAATTTAAAACTTTTTAAAAGTTTCTTTTCTCATTATTCATTTGTTTTTACTTAGTTTTAATTACAAAATCAATACATGTTCATTGTAGGAAGGTCATACAGTCTCATTTCATAACAGAGACTGTCCTCTGCTTACAGCTTCATGTGTTTTTTCCTATTCTTCCTGAAAGGAACGTGCATCTCTTATTCCTCAATTTGCTTTTTTCACTCAATATGTTATGGCCATCCTTCCATGTCAAATATATCTTTTATCTACAAATTTACCTTTGTCTCCATAGTTTTTTATAATAGGACTTCATCTTTTATTAAGCATTACTTTTTCTACTAACAGACATGAGGTTGCCTTCAATCTTTTGCTATTAAAAATATATTTTTTAGAAACTTGTATTCGTTGATAAAATATTGGTCAAATATTTCTGAATATAATCGTTTGAAAAGGGCATACAATGCCTAAACCCCAAGGAATGAGTTTTTCTCAAAGTGAACACTTTAAGTACCAGCAAAAAACAATGGGAAAGATATTTATTCATTTAACAAATACATATAAAGCACTTACTGTTCCAAGTGCTTTAAAATTATTAACTCACTTTTCATAATAACCCAGTGAGGTAAGTACTGCTATCATTCCCATTTTACAGCTAAATAAACAGAGGCATATTGATTAACTAACTTGTCCAAGATCACCCAATAGAGGTGTTGAATACAACATTTGTAAACTTGTAAAAGAATGATTAAAACCATATTTTAGAAAGATAAATCTAGGTGTTGGTGTTGTGCAGAGTTAGGATCCACATATGAGGAAAGGTGGGCAGATAGGAATGGAATGGAAGGGGTAGGTTTAACATTAACAAGAATGGCTATACAGAACTGACTGATTGTATGTAGGTGGGCTAAGAAGAGAGAATTTTCAAAGATAAACCAGAGGTTTTATCCTAGGTGATTGGTAGGGTGATGACTTCCTATTGCTAGGTATAGGGTGGTTGAGAAAGTTGATTTGGGGTGAAAGCTGATGGGTCTGGGATGATGGTGGCATGCCCATTAGAAGTAAAGAATTTACTGTTGAAGATAACAAATATGGAAGAGAAATACAAAGAAAGTTTGAGAGATTTGATATTTTATCTTGTTTGATTTGTGTTATACCTATTAATTTAATTTGGAATAAATTTGCACTTTATAATATTGAGACTTTCCCACCAAGAATATGGTATGTTTCTCCATTTATTCAAGTGTTCTTTTATGTCTTCCAGTGAAATGTCATGATATATCTGTCTTCCTTTAGGTTGCTTCTATCTTCTTAGAGTTATATTTAGGTATTGTATATTTTCTGGGGATATTATGGACTGAGTTATGCCCCCTTGATTCGTATGTTGCAGTCCTAAGTCCCAGTACCTCAGAATGTGGCTGTATATTGAGATAAGGCTTTTAAAGAGGTGATTAAATTGAAATGAGGTTCTTAGGGTTGAGCCCTAGAACAATCTGACTGGCATCCTTGTAAAAAGAGGAGACTGGGATATACAAGGGATGTGTGTGCACAGAGAGAAGATGGCCACCTGCAAACCAAGGAGAGAGGCCTCGCTAGAAACCAAACCTGCTGACTGTTTGATCTTGGAATTCCAGCCTCCAGAACTGTGAGAAATCAGTTTCTGTTACTTAAGCCACACAGTCTGTGGTATTTCATTGTGGCAGCCCTAGCAAACTAATACAGGGGGTTACTGTGAATAGAAACTTCTCCTATCATATAACTCTAACTGGTTGGTTGTTATTTTGTAGGAAAGATAACGATTTTATAGTTTACTTTCCTGAATTTTCTGGATAGAAAATTCCTCTGCCTGCAAATGATCATAATTTTGCCTACGTCTTTCTAGTCATTTTGCCTTTTATTTCTGTTTAAATATCCTTGTACATATATCTTTGAGTACATGTGTGAATATTTCTGTCAAACAAATTCCTAGAAGTTATCGATAGTTTGTAAGGTTTCTTTTTTTAAAATGGGTATGCAATTTTATCAAATACCTTTTTAGTGTCTTTTGAGATAAACATTTCCCCCTTTATTCCTTTATGTGATGTATTACAATAACCCATCTCCAACATTAAACCAGATTTACATTTCTTGAATAAAAGTTCCTTCATCACTTGACATATGCTAACTCTGACATTCTTCAAGTCCATAAAATAAGAAACAGGAATATACCAACATACACCAACATACCATGGTGTTTTATCCTGGTTGCTGATTATACTTTCTGGCCTAAACTGTCTGATATCCCCCCAGATGGGTGATTCAATATAACTACAAACCCTGGGTCAGGCTTTCAGAATGCCCTTCTGTTGCTGTTTCCTTGGACCCCTCCTCTGTGTGCCTTCTCTTGCTTTAAAGGACTCACACTGGCGCTGCTGCTTTAGAGGTAAGACCACCTTTCAAGTGTGTGCTTCATGAGCAATTAGCTATGAGCCTCCCCACACTTCCCATGGCCTATGAAACCTCCTTGCTTCCCAAACTTGAAACATGTGGGCCTCCACCCACCTGTCTCACTCTGCAGATACTCATGTCTCATAATTTAAAGTCAGATGAAGACTGTTGGAAATGAGCTACTTCAAGTTTCTCTACTTGATGTTTTTTCCTACATCACCTATTTTCTTGGCACTTTCTCCTGTGTTGGATGAAAAACAACCTTTCTTCTTTTCCAGGGTCTGATGGACACCTATACCTGGATAAAACTCTGAATCTTGAAGCTCAGTTTGTTCTAAACAGAACCCACATTTCCTCTCTCAACAGCAGAGACAAACAACAATTTCCTTAGGCCTAGGATTGTCACTCCCTTCTCGTGTCTGTTAATGGACCCCAATCCCCCAATCCCCCATGACTTCGTCAATTGCTGCAAGTATTCTTTGGACTCTACATACAAGTGACCTGTCCTCACACCTAACACTATAGTTTAGACCCATGTAACTTCTTACAATAACCCCTTTATCTTTTCCCTTGCTTTATATTGACATGACATGCATTTGCTGCCCACCCCGCCCCCGCCATCCTGCTTCCTGCAAAGTTGCCTGGACCACAAGGACCAGGATTCCATCCTAGGGAAAGGAACCTGGATCCTGAATGCTGTGTAGCGTAGAGTTGACATACTAGCCTAGGACTGTATGGTTTTCACTTTAACCTAAACTTATGAGAACTCTGGGTAATTTAAACAAAATAGCTCCTTTGGGAAGAAACAGATATATGTAAATACAATTTCAGATTAGTAGTTAACATAAAAAATATATAACTTATTCTGAGTTACAGTCCTGCCACTTTACTAAAAGCTGTCTCAAATGTCACTGATCGTAAAATACTTCTTTTTTGTATTTGAAATCATCAGCCAAACGTCCATTCTTCAGAATTTTTATCCTTTTGGCTTTGGCAGTAAAGTAGTCACCTGTGGTAGACAGAATAATGACACCTTTTGCCCCACGGAGTTATCTGTGTTCTAATGTGTGGAACCTGTGTATGTTACCTTACGTAGCAAAAGGGACGTTGCAGATGGGATTAAGTTAAGATCTTAAAATGGGGAGATTATTCTGGATTTTTCAGGTGGGCCCAATATAATGACAAGGGTCTTTATAAAAGGGAGATAGGATGGCCAACAATCATATGAAAAGATGCTCAATATCACTAATCATTAGATAAATGTAAATCAAAACCACAATGAGATATCACTTCATACCCATCAGGATTGCTACTCCTAAAAAAACAAAAACCAAACAAAACAGAAAACAAAAAGTGTTGGCAAGAATGTGAAGAAATTGGAAGCCTGGTGCTCTGTTTCGGGGAATATAAAATGGTACAGCTTCTATGGAAAACAGTATGGAGTTTCCTCAAAAAGTAAAAAATAGAACAATTCCACTTCTGGGTATATACCCCAAATAACTGAAAGTATGGTCTTGAAGAGATGTTTGTATACCCACGTTCATAGCAGCATTATTCACAATAGCCAAAAGGTGGAAGTAACGTGAGTGTCCAACAATTTAATGTTTAAACAAAATGTGTCTACCCATACAGTGGAAATAATTCAGTTTTAAAAAGGAAATAAATTCTGACACATGCTATGACATGGATGAACCTTCAAGACATTAAGCTAAGTGAAATAAACCAAACACAGAAGGACAAACATTGTATGATTCCATTTATATGAGGTATCTAGTGTAGTCGATTCATAGAAACAGAATGTAGCATTGTGGTTGCCAGAGGTTAGGGGGAAGAGGATATGAGAAGTTGTTTAAGGAGTGTAGAGTTTCAGTTTTGCAGGTTGAAAAAGTTCTGGAAATTGGTTGCACAACAATATGAATGTATTTAATAATACTGAACTTTACCTTTAAAAATGGTTAAGATGATAAATGTTATGTGCATTTTACCACCACTAAAAAAATAAACTAGGTTTTCTAACAACAAAGAAAGAAAGAAAGGAAGAAGGGAAGGGAGGAAGGAAGGAAGGGAAAGAAGAGAAAGAAAACAAAGGAAAGAAAGAAAAGGGCGGTAGGAGAGTCAGAGTCAGAGAAGTAGATGTAAAGATGGAAGCAGAGATGGGAGTGATGTTGGGCCATGAGCCAGGAATGCAGGCACCCTCTAGAAACAAGCAAAGGCAAGGAAACAGATTCTCCCCTAGAGCCTCCCAAAGGACCACCACTCTACTGATACCTTGACTTTAGCCGCATAAGACCCATTTTGGACTTGTGTCTTTCAAAATATAAGATGATACATTTGTGTTGTTTTAGGCCTCTAGGTTTGTGATAATTTGTTACATTAGCAATAGGAAACTAATACTTCACCTGTTTCCTAAAGTCGTATTGTATACTGAGTTTCCTTATGAATTACTTGGTGCTATTTATAATTAGTTTTAATTTTGTTACTGCACATAACTATATTTCTTCTAATGTATATTATTTCCATAAGTCTGACCTAGCAAATGTTGAAGTGGTCAGGGAGCAGAACCTCAGTCAATAACCCTCCAACCCTTACTTGCATCAGGTTGTGTCAACCAAAAGGATATTGTAATATCCTCCTCTAAATTTATTTTAAAACCAACAACAAAAGCATTAGTAAAATTTCCACAAACTTTCCCAACAATAAAAATGTTTACATCTCAAAATCTGAGTTTTGAGGTAAGGACAGATAAATGTCCCAAGTCGGTGGTGGCAGGGGAAGGGGCTGGGGAACTGGAGAATAGAACAGGATAAATGGTGGTGAGGAACACAGGCTTTAGAGCTATTTAGCTCGAGTTCAAATACCAGCACTGCCACTTTCTACCTGTCTGACCATAGGCAAGAGCTTCAATTTAATTACTGAAAATAGTGATAATTTTTGAGTTACTGTGAGCATTAAATAATGCATCTGTTGTCAAATGCTTAGCCAATGTCCCTGGTACCTATTAAGTACTCAGTAAAAGTTGCTGTTGTGTTAGTTCTTGTCATTATTTCCATGACTCTTGATTATGAAGCTGAGTCCAGAGTGAGAAGGTTTTGCTGTTTTCCCTGTACTGTCCACATTATAAGGTCACCTTGCATATTGCCCGGCAAATACCTGATAGCTCTCTCCCATGGTTCAACCCTGATTCAAAGAGTACTTGAAATACTGCCAATAGCCTGACATGGAGGTAAGAAATGAGCCATTCAGGGACTTCCCTGGTGGCACAGTAGTTAAGAATCCAGCTGCCAATGCAGGGGACACGGGTTCATGCCCTGGTTTGGGAAGATCCCACATGCCATGAAGCAGCTAAGCCTGTGCGCCACAACTACTGAGCCTGTGCTCTAGAGCCCGTGAGCCACAACTACTGAGCCTGTGTGCCACCACTACTAAAGCCCACGCACCTAGAACCCGTGCTCCGGAACAAGAGAAGCCACTGCAATGAGAAGCCCGTGCACTGCAACGAAGAGTAGCCCCCACTCGCCACAGCTAGAGAAAGCCCGTGCACAGCAACGATGACCCAACACAGCCAAAAAATAAAAGGAAAGAAAGAAATGAGCCATTCAACTTTTTGCAAAACCTGTCTGCACACAAAAAGGCAATTGCACAGGTCTCCTGGCTCTAAGCTAGAATTCCATCATTGAGATAACACACACTCTTACTGACCACTATTACCAGTGGTAGTCATTTAGGAGGACACACTTTGACCATAAACATTTAAAACACCACCAAGCACCAAGCAGATCTATATGAATTGATATATCATGATATCCAAAATACATTATTAAGTGAAAGATGTAAGCTATAGGATTGATTAAATGCATAGTCTGATCCAATTTTTTACAAAAATACCATTATATGTATTTATATACATACAGACAAAATTCTGAAATATTCACTTTATACACTGTCCTAGTTTTCATAAACATATTTTAAATGTGTATGTTTAACTTTAGCAACCAGAAAACTGATAAAGATAAATTTTATTGCCACAAGCACTTTTAAGTTTAGTGTTCCCTCAACTTTTATTGAGGAATGATACAAAAAAATGATCATGTGAAGAATCTGCATCTTCTGCAAAACTGCCTGTATCAGTCCATACCAGTAATCCAGCAATCCAGCCTGAAGTAACTAAGCATAAGAAGGAAATGTATTGGCACACATCACCGAAGAACAGGAAGGGTGGTCTGATCTGGCCCGAGAGAACTTAGATGTGGCCAAGAATGGCTGATTCTGTCTCCACTTCTGTTTTGCCTTGCACTTCCCTGCCATGGCCTCATGCAGCTCCATGCTTACATTATCACAGCTTCCTGACAAGAGAGGAAAGTCTTTTCCCTGCAATCTCCAGTTAGGAAAGTTCTAGAGAAGGATTCTGATTGGCCTGGCTGGATCAGGGACCAGTCACCATGGCCAGATGTGTGAGGTCTTGTGATTGGCATCCCCTATACCTTCCCAGTTCCATGGGGTTGGAGTTGGGGAAATGGCTGCTATAGTACGTAACAAAGTCCCATAGACTAGATGGCTTATAAACAACAGATATTTGTTCCTCACAGTCCTGGAGGCTGCAAGTCCCATACCAGGGTGTCAGCATGGTCGAGGTTCTGGTGACAGCCCTCTTCCAGGTTGTGGACTGCCAACATCTTGTATCCTCACACGGCGGAAAGAGAGTGAACTAGCTAGCTCTCTGGCCTCTTCTTTTTTTTTTTTTTTTTTTTTGCAGTACGCGGACCTCTCACTGTTGTGGCCTCTCCCGTTTCGGAGCACAGGCTCCGGACGCGCAGGCTCAGCGGCCATGGCTCACGGGCCCAGCCGCTCCGCGGCATGTGGGATCTTCCCGGACCGGGGCACGAACCCGTGTCCCCTGCATCGGCAGGCGGACTCTCAACCACTGCGCCACCAGGGAAGCCCTGGCCTCTTCTTTTAAGGACAGTAATCCCATTCATAAGGGCCCACACTCATGACCTAATTACCACCCAAAGGCCTCATATCCAAATACCATCACATTAGGGGTTAGGGCTTCAACATATGAATTTTGATAGGAGAACACAAGCATTCAGCCCATAACAATGGCATTTCTCAAAAGAAGGGCGGTCCTGTTCCAGGCAGATGGAGCCATATATTTTTATTGCTGAAGACATTGCCAGGATGCATTCTAGCATCTGTTGTAAAAGTTCCTTGGTGATCAATTTGCCCTTAAACTAAGGCTCAGAGACAGGAAGCGTCAGCATGCTTGGGGAAGATGGAAGACTGAGGGACTCTGTTTAACAGAATAACGTCTGTAATGAGCAATAGCCAGGGACAAGGTTAGAAACCGAGGCTGACAATAGATGGTAAAGAGACCATAAGGGCTAGTCTAAGAAATTTGGCTGGACCAATACATTTCTTTTAAAGTATAATTATAGGTAAGTTTGTTTTTAATCCCAAAGTCTTTAAGGTCTTGAGAGCCTCAATTTTAAAAGTTTCAAAACCTAGGTTTTTAGGAACAGAGCCTCACTATTGGAAAGGGAATGCTTATATGCAAATTTAAAAATGAGTCTGTTAGACATATTGGTGACAGGACTGATGAATTTAGGTGTTCTATCAAGAAGTATGTATTAGTTAGGGTTCTCCAGAGAAACAGAACCAATAGAATATATATGTATAGATAGATAGATTTATTATAAGGTACTGGCTCACACAATTATGGAGGCTGAGAAGTACCACATTTACCATCTGCAAGCTAGAGATCCAGGAAAGCCAGTGGTGTAGTTCAAAGTCCTGAAAGCCAGATTGCTGATGGTATAGATTCCAGTCTCAGTCTGAAGCCCTGAGAACCAGCAGTGCCAAGGGCAGAAGATTATTGATGTCCCAGCTCAAAGGTTGAATCCTTCCTCTGCCTTTTTGTTCTATTCAGGCCCTCAGTGAATTGGATGAGGCCCACCCACATTGGGAAGGACCATCTGCTTTACTCAGTCTATGGATTCAAATGCTAATCTTCCAGAAACACCTTCTCAGACACATCCAGAAATAATGTTTAACCAGATATCTGGGCATCCCATGATCTAGTCAAGTTGACACGTAATGAACTATCACAATACCTTTACATCCTTACTGTAATTCTGAATTTTAACCAGTGCCAGCTGAATAAGCTTTGATCTGAAAAGATTTCATCCTATGGAGTTCATAGAAATTCCTTTGTTTTGACAAAGGTTGTAATTATATCAGTAATCTTGGAGGCCGCTTATGGCTAGCAAACTTTTGACTTCTGCAGATGTGTTCCCTGGCTCCAAAATGGACTTTGGAGATTGGGCAAACTGATCACTTCTTGGAAAAAGAAAAGGAAAGAAAAGAGAGGCACACAGAGAGATAAAGGATTCAAAGATACAAATATAATGACCACACAGTAGATAGAAACATAAATCAGTGCTTGTTTATCAGATTATAAATAGCCTTGTCTTTCCCCAATGCCATGGCCATTGTGTTCCTGGGAAACTGTAACAGGGAAGAACTAAATCGGACTCCACGTTGGATCTGTTTCTTTGACTTTAACCTTTGCTTTACGTTGCCTTTGTTATTCTAATCGTGCATAATGGCCTGCCTCAGGGAACCCTGCCCCTCTGATGTTCAGCTCACTGGAAGACAATCTGACCCCGTCCACCTGCGAACGGCTGCAAGAAAGAAGAAACTAACACATCCCCTCACAGAGACTGCTCATTCCAGATGTTTTGCAAGAATGATGGCCCTTTTACTTCCTCATCGCCTCTCCCTCTCTGATTCTATAAAGGAAACTGGCATCCAGAGCCCGATAAGATGATTTTTCAGAGACGCTAGTCTCCATCTTCTTGGTCTGCCGGCTTTCTGAATAAAGTCGTCTTCCTTGCCTCAACACCTCGTCTCCGATTCATTGGCCTGTGTGGCGAGCAGTACGAGCTTGGACTTGGTAACAAAACCTCATGTCACTTAACCTGTACCAGGCAAATAGGGTTAACTGTACCCACTGTGACAGCTCTGTTTCACTAGCACTGTTTAGCTCAGTGGGAATTCTGCAGAAAGACTTCAAGCAGAGCTGAGCTTTGTCTTTCGTGGATGTGCCATCCGAATTTCAAGAAGAACACACCATGAATAATAACCAGCGCCTTTTGGTGATGGTACAGTGACAGTAAAATACACTGCCATGTACCATCACCAGATGGTGAGTTTTTAATTTTCTCCAAGCAGCACTATGTCACTGTGGTTTTTTTCCCTTAGAAATCATTGGGAAGTATTACAGTTTTCCTTTCTTTTTTGAATCCAGTTTTTGAATGACATATGTAGAATGCAGAGTAGGTCATATGTAGTATTCTGTGTGACACGTGAACAAGTTGAAAAGGGTGACAACTTTAATAACGAGTGAGAAAGCTCAGGTAAGGGGAAGGAGACGGTAAGAGAGATTTTTATAATTTATGAAGATGTGAGGACATTTTTCTAAACCAAAAGAAGTATCAGGAAGTATTTAGTTAGCTCTGTTCTTCATTAAGTAATACTTTATATGGTCCCAAATAAGTCACAGTAATAATAACAATGATAGTATATTTAAATAGTTTTTACTATGTGCTACTCAGTATTCTAAATATTTTACCCATATTTTAATTTATCTAATACAATAACTCTATGGGATGGCTAATACTGTATCCACATCTTATAAAAATACGACAATACTGAGGCATAGAAAGGTTAACCTATCTGCCCAAGGCATATTGTAAACAGTGGGGCTTCCATGAGCACTCAGGCAGTAGGGCTCCAGAGCCCATGCTCTTAACTGCTATGCCACACAACCTGATTAATAATTTTTCCATTTGTACACAACTTTGTATTCTAGAAGATACTTATACACTCATTATCTCTTATGTATAAACCCTGAATGCCACAGAATGCTAAGCACATGGCAAAGCCTGGATTCAAATACAGACCTTGTGAAATGAAGTCCACACTCATTCTCCCAACCCACAGTTCTCTCTTTAAAGTCAGGAAAGACTCTAAACCAACAATTGCACTTTTGGAACTTAGTCTGTGAAAACACTTATCCAAGGGTGCAAGAATATATGTAAAAGAGAGTTCTTTCAAGCACTATTTGTAATATCAAAAAAAGGAGAAAAAAAAACACCCTGGAAATGATATAAATGTCTATCAGTAGGGAAATGGTTCAATAAATTATGGTATAAACATGGTATGCTATCTTGTGTTAGGATGTGGGTTTATATGCACTGACATAGAATGGTGTTTGTGTGATATTTTTTAAGTGAAAAGAACAACATGAAAAGAGTAAATATAGCATAAAACCATTATTTTAAAAAATTCTGGACACATACGTATGTTTTCATTCCTTCATTCAATAAATATTTACTGAGCACTTACTGTGTACCAAGCACTGCTTTATTTATTTACTTTTTAGTATTTTTTTATTTTAAAAAAATTTTTGGCCACACTGTGCAGCATGTGGGATCTTAGTTCCCCAACTAGGAATGAAACCCGTGGCCCCTGCATTGGAAGCGCAGAGTCTTAACCACTGGACCACCAGGGAAGTCCTTAGCAAGCACTGCTTTAGAAACTGGAGATGCAGTGCTGACTACAATCGAGTCTGTGCCCCTCATGGGTGATGGACTCTAGTGAGAGGGAAACTAAACAAGTAAGTGATTAAATACTTGCAGGTTATCTTATCTTGAAGAGAACTCAGCAGTGTGTAGGGTTAAGTGTGGGACAGCTATTTGAGGTCCTGTAGGAAGAGATATTTGAGAAGGAGCACCAAGTGAAGATGCCAGAGGAGAGTGTCCCAGACAGAAGGGACAGAAAATTGAAGGTCCCTGCATGGAAGGTGCTGCACGTAGCCTAGAAAGGCTAGTGAGCCTGGGGCATAGGGGCTTAAAAGTGGGGAAGATCACATAGAGCCAAATGGGTAGGATTTTATTCCAAGTGTAATGGAAAGTCATTGCAGTCATTTAAACTTCACTTTCATTTTGCATTTTAAAACAATTCCTCTGATTGCTCTTGGAAGCATGGAGATCAGTCAAAAATCGAATGCTATAATCTAGGTGAGAGTAGACAGTGGCTTACAACAGGGCCGTGATAATAGACACTGTGAGAAATGGCAAAATTTAGGATATTTTGAAAACAGAGTCAACAGGACTTATTTTAACATCTTTATTGGAGTATAATTGCTTTACAATGGTGTGTTAGTTTCTGCTGTATAACAAAGTGAATCAACTATACATATACAAATATCCCCATATCCCCTCCCTCTTGCGGTTCCCTCCCACCCTCCCTATCCTACCCCTCCAGGTGGACACAAAACACCGAGCTGATCTCCCTGTGCTATGCAGCTGCTTCCCACTAGCTAGCTATTTTACGTGGTAGTGTATACATGTCCATGCCACTCTCTCACTTCGTCCCAGCTTACGCTTCCCTCTCCCCGTGTCCTCAAGTCCATTCTCTACGTCTGCGTCTTTATTCTTGTCCTGCCCCTAGGTTCTTCAGAATCTTTTTTTTTCTTAAGATTCCATACATATGTGTTAGCATACGGTATTTTTTTTCTGTTTCTGACTTATTTCACTCTGTATGACAGTCTCTAGGTACATCCGCCTCACTGAAAATAACTCAGTTTCGTTTCTTTTTATGGCTGCGTAATATTCCACTGTATATATGTGCCACATCTTCTTTATCCATTCATCTCAATGGGACTTAACTGATGCAGTAGATGTGGGGTGTGAGGGAAAGAGAGGAACCAAGACTGACTCCCAGATTTTAGCCTGAGCAACGAGATAAATGTTGGGATCCTTTAGTGATGGGGAAACACTGGGGCCTCAAAGAATGGATTTGGGGTGTGGAGTGGGACAAGAATCATTTAAGCCCATTTTGGACTTAAATTTGAGCTGCTTATTTGGAATGCAAGTAGAGATATCAATTCAGTGATTGTATATTCCTATGTGTGTTACTTCCTGGGAGTTGACTGGAATTAGACAGAGATGAGTCAGGACTTATACTTTTTCTTCATAAGCTTCCGGGTCTTCTAAAAAAACCTTTTTTCTTTTCTTTTTTTGTTCTATTTTGTTTTGTTTACAGTAAGCTTCTGTTTCTCTGATAGTCTTTAAAATTCAAAAGAGAAGATGTGTATAAGTGGAAATTTATGAGTTTGTGCAAAAGAGAGAAAGACCTGGAAAGAGAAACATCAAACTGTGAACAATGATAACCCTTAAGCAGTTTAGCTTTTACACTATATATTGATCATTTTTTTTTAAACTAAATAAAGAGGCTGTAAAACCTTTGTAGTTTCAAAAAAGAAGTCAATGCAAGTAAGGGCAGGTTATGGTCTCTGTACCACCTCTGCTTCTGGCAGGAGCCCAAGAGCACCCCAAGGTCTCAGTGTCCCCTCTTCCCTATCCATTTTGTTCCTGCTCTCCTCTGCCTGGGATTAACTGCGCTGTTCACAAGAAAAACTCATGCCTCTGTTTAACTCTATTGGTTAATAAAGAAAAGTCATCTTTCTCTTTGATAGTAAAGACCACATTCACAAATTTGAAATCTTAACAAACTCAGTTTATGGAACTGTAGAGCTGAAGGAGCCTGGAGATTATGTCGCCTAACTCTCTCATCTTACAGATGAGGAAATCAAGGTTCTGCGGGACAGTGATTTTGTTGCAATCACTGGTGGGTTATTAGGGTGGTAGCACAGTCTAATGCAGCACACTGCCACTTTGTAATCAGTCAGATCCCCACAGTCTTCTCATCACCAAGGTATCATGGTAGCTGAATTCCTCACCAGAACATAATAGCAACAACAGGGGCCTGGTGTGGGGGATGTCTTATCTAAGCTCTGCTGGGGAAGCATTGAATCTCCCCAGCCCATAGCAGAGGGCATGGGTCTAGTAATCACACGTGCTGAGCCCCAGTCAGCTTTTCTCTCCGTCACATAGTCACAGATTCTCTCTGTGGGTCAGTTCAGGTCCTCCAAGAGGCAGATGCCAAGATCAAATCAGAGAATTAATGTGCAACATGGGTAACGGAGGAAACACCTGAAGAGGTGAGGCTAAAGCAAGTGAGAGCATCAGACTGTGACAGGAAAGAGGAAAGGGAGATTGCAGAGCAAGAGCTTAGGGCCATCTCCAAAAAAAGAGAGCCTGTTAGAGGAATTCTGCATCAGGCAGAAATGGCCCAGCTGCAGTAGCCCCTGTGGGCTCAGGCTGGGAGAGCCCAGGCAAGTGCAGCTGAGGCATGCTCTTTGGTGGATCCAAAGTTGTGGCCACCGGAAGCTGTGCTCCCTGCAGTAGTTTATTTTTGGTGGGAGGTCCAAGCGGCACATGTCTATGACCACCATACTCTTTCTGTTTCTTGTACCCATCATCTTCCTGCAGCTCCTTCCACTGTAGACACTTTCCCCACCATCTCCTTCCCCTACTGGTACCTGGTGATCTGGCCACATTACACTCCCTAGAGCTCCCAGACACTTTGTGAATTGTACCCACTCTTTGCATGTCATAGAAAACCTCTGCAAAGCCTTCAGGACTTTTGATCTTGATGTAATTTGTCAAATTAAAAATTTCACATAGTTGTGTTAAGCATATAGTTAGGTGATAACGTTTCAATCCCTCTGTCAATCTCCATTTTTTAGTGTATCTAGATCATTTGCATTTAGTGTAATTATTGGTATGTTAGGACTTCAGTTGTGTCTTATCTTTTGTTCTCTCTATATTTGTTTTCTGTGTTTTTCATTTCTTGGTTTTCTTTTTCCCCCATTCCTTTGGATTGCTTGAACTTTTCTTTTAGAACACCTTTTCCTCTATAGTGCTTTTTGAGTATATGTCCTTGTCATCTTTTTAAGTGGTTTCTCTAGGTAGTACATTATATATACCTAACTTATTACTGTCTATTGTTGTCAACACTTTACCAGTTCAAATGAAATATAGAAACTTAAATCCCTTGCCCTCCCCACCTATAATATAAATGTCTTAAATATTTCCTCTACATGGAGAACCACATCAGACAGTATTATAATTTTTGCTTTAACAATAAAACTTAATTTTGAAAACTCAAGAGGAGAAGGAAAGACTATTGTATTTATCCATATTTTTGCTTGTGTGTGCGTTCTTCCTTCCTAATGTTCCAAGATTCCTTTAAAAACATTTTCTTACTGTTTAGATAATTTTCTTAGCCACTCTTTTAGTGTAGTTCTGTCTGCGAGCAAAAAATTCTCTTAGTTTTCTTTCATCTGAGAATATCTTGATTTATCCTTCATTCCTGAAGGATATTTTCTCTGGATAGAAAATTCTGGGTTGACAAGTCTTTTCTTTCAGCACTTGAAAAATGTTGTTCTACTTTCCTTTTGGATTCCATGTCTTATTTTGTGAAATTTGCTGTCTTTCAAATTGTTTTCCCCTATAAGGGGATGTTGTTTCTTATTAGGATGTTTTCTTTGTCTTTAGTTTTCAGAAGTTTGACCATGGTAGGCCTTAGTGTGAATTTCTTTGGGTTTAACTGTTTAGGGTTTGCTCAGCTTTCTGAATCTGTAGGATTATGTCTTTTGACAACTTGGAGAAGTTTTCAGTTGTTACATATTAAGGGACTTTTCCAGCCCAGACCTCTTTCTCCAGGACGCTAATGTTAGATATTTTGTTTTAGTCCCATAGATCCCTAAGGCTCAGTTCATTTTTATTTTTCAATTTATTATGTCTCTGTTGTTCAGATTGAGTAATTTCTATTGTCCTATCTTCAGGCTCCCTGATTTTTTATTGTCTCTTATATTCTGCTGTAAGGCCACCAATTGGGTTTATTTTATTTCAGTTACTGTGACTTTCAGTTCTAAAATTTCCATTGTTCCCTCTTTCTTTGCTTTTTTTAAAAAAATCTTTTTATTTGTTTCAAATGTGCTTATAATTGCTCACTGAAGCATTTTTATTGTGGCTGCTTTAAAATATTTTCCAGAAAATTCTAATATCTTTGTCTTCCTGGTATTGGCATCTATTGATTGCTTTTTTCATTTAGTTTGAGGTCTTCCTGGTTCTTGCTGTGATGAATAATTTTCTATTGAAAGTCGTTTATTTTGGGCTTTTATATTATGAGACTCTGAATCTTGTTTAAACTTTCCATTTTAGCAGGCTTCTGCTAACACCACTCCGGCAGGTGTCACATAAAATCTAGTGTGAGCCCAGCGGATGGAGGGGGAGCTGCTGCCTCATTTTCCCAGGGGTGGGGTTAGAAGCCCAGATTTTCCATTCAGCCAACCTCCGTTGACACCTGAGGGGGAGGATTCCTCAGTACTGCTGGGTAGAGGTGGGTATTCTTTTTTAATTAATTAATTAATTTATGGCTGCGTTGGGTCTTTGTTGCCGCGAGCAGACTTTCTCTAATTGCGTTAAGCTGGGGCTACTCTTCGCTGCAGTGCGCAGGCTTCTTACTGCAGTGACTTTTCTTGTTGCAGAGTATGGGCTCTAGGTGTGCGGGCTTCAGTAATTGTGGCACGCAGGCTCAGTAGTTGTAGTTTGCTGGCTCTAGAGCGCAGGCTCAGTAGTTGTGGTGCATGGACTTAGTTGCTCCACGGCATGTGGGATCTTCCTGGACCGTGGCTCAAACCCATGTTCCCTGCATTGGCGAATTCTTAACCATTGCACCCCCAGGGAAGTCCCTGGAGGTGGGTATTCTTGATCCCCTATTGGCCTATACTACACACCCTGCAGGGAGGGATAGGAGTGTTTCTGCTCCCCATGTGGCTTCTACTGTACCACAGAAGGAGGTGGCTTCCTTATTACTGGGCAGTGGTGAAAGTCCTGACTCTCCACTAGGCCTCCCCTGAGCCTCTGACACCAGTCTAGTGAGGAGAGGTAGGGATGCCTCATTACTGCAGGATGGGGGTGGAAGTCCAGGCTCCCCATGTGGCCTCCAATGACACCACATGTCTAGATGGTTATGGGGGAAGGGGAGAAGGAAAGTTTTAGCTCCCACTTGGTCTTCTCTGACAACACCCTGCCAGGGGGCTTGGGAACCCTATTACAGTCTGATGAAGATAGAGGCCTAGGCTCCTTTTGCTGGTGAGGGTGGGGATGAGACCATAGTTTTTTTTTTTTCTGTGGCATTTGACTGGAGTTGAGTAGTTATTGTATAAAAGTTTCTCTTCTGCTAGACTATATTTTTCTTGGTTCTTTGGCTGGAGAAAGCAGGCTTTATGAGTGCCTGTTTCTGAGTTGCTGGCTTCTTCAGCTCCAGGTCTGGGGTATATGAGGCAAAAAGGAAACTCAAGACACTAATCACAGTGTCATTCTTTGAGTCCCAAGGTCCTTAGTTTGTCTTCCTTCTCTCCACCTTCAGAGTCTTCTTTTGTTTGTACTATATTGAATGTCCAGGGTTTCTGGTTATATTTAGCAGGACAAATAGGGAAAAGTATGCTTGCTCCATCCTTCTGGAAGCAGAAGCCCTCATGTAACATTTTTAAAAAGGTAAAGTGTAAGAATGAAATCTAGTGTCAGCCTAGTCTTTTGGCTGTCCCTGGGCAGCAGGGACTGCCCAGGAGGAAGTGAGGAGGGGGAGTGGGTGAGGCTCCTGTCACAGGTTGACTCCTCCTGGAAGCAGACTCTGACATGGAGCTAGCATGTAGGAAGCTCAGCAGGGGGCGTTTTGGGGATCAGCACCCACGGAAGAGAAGGGAAGCGAACAGAGCAAGGTTGCGTAGATGGAGATGTCAAGTCCTCATGGGAACCTCAGCAGACCCTACAGAGCATTCTGAAGATGGGATGGGCTTTCAGAGCTGTCCCGAGTTGGGAAAAGAGGTGCAGGGCTTTATACCCCTACATCATCAGTCACAGGATGGGACTCATCCCAAAAAGATATGTGACAGGGCAAGGCAGTTTTCTTCATTGAGGTCACCCCTGGAGAGGGCTAACAGTTGAGGGTGGTCTGCCAACAGCGCTCCAGCAGCTGGGGAACCAGTCCTTCATCCAGAAGGAAGGACACTCTGGATGACACACCACAGCTTTTGCCACATGTACTTCTTGGCATTGGGCCAGTGACAGAGAGCTCTGATTACTGTCCTTAAGTTGTGGCCAGATCTGGGTTTTGTTGGTTCCCATTGATTTTCTAGTTTTGATCAGTGTTTTCAAGGGTAAGCCTCAGACGGGAGGTTTTCTCTGGACACACAAGACTACATTCCAGCAAGGAGCGCAGAGTTCTCACCCTGTCCTAACCCACTGTGTCTGGCTCCAGCCAATTTTGCTTCAATTTAAACTCCTTGCATTAAGACTGAGCTGCCACCTTTAAAGACATTATGGCTAACAGTACTGATAATATGACTATCATTTATCGAGCAATACTACTTTTCTGTCGATTTACATATTTTATTTTATTGAGCACTCACAACCACTCAATGTGGTAGGAATTATTATTTTGCTAAATAACTTGCACCAAATCTACAAGCTACCAAGAAGCAGAGTCAGAATCAAACTCTTGTGCTTTTTCTACCATTCTGTGCCATCTGCCTCCCATTCACTAGGGTCTCAGGCGGCTCAACAGAGCCATTTTTATGTAGCACATTCACTCTAAGCTCTGTACAAAATGAGACTGTCACATGCAATTTCAATTTTAGAAAAGAATTTGGAAGAAAATATTTCAAAATATGTACTTTGGTTATCTCCAGAATGTTAGGGCTACAGGTGATTTTGTTTTCTTCTATACTTAACAGTATTTTCTAAAAATTTTGCAAGAACATATATTATAGGTATAAAAGGAGAAAGCCTTTTAAAAAAGAAAATAACAATCAGACAAAAGAGATTGTTTAAAAGTGAAGCCAGGGGCGGAGTCAAGATGGCTGTGTGGGAAGATGCGGAGTTAGCTTCTCCCCACGTCTAGGGCGCCTGCCGGCCGCTGGTGGGGAACTCTGACACCCAAGGAGATGGGAGGAACACCAAAATGGACCAGTAGGATGTAGGGGGACTGAGGGGGGAGGAGAAATGGAGGCCAGACAGGATCTGCGACCCTGAGGCCAGGGAGATCAGGAGAGGCAGGTGGGAGGAACTCTCTGGGAAGAGTGGGAGAGGAGAGGAGGGTATTTACCCACCCACTCGAGACCAGAAAGCCTGCTGGGATCCCAGGTAAGGTCCCCTGCCCTCTGAGACCAGGGTTGGGGGGCATGCCTGGGCCCCTTCTGTCCCTTGAGCCTAAGCCCCACCCCCCACAGCTCCCAAGGCCTTCTCCAGCCCTGTGGGTCCTGAGCATTGGCCCCGTCCACTGCCCAAACCTTGCCCTTGCTTAGGCCCCACCCTTCACAGCCAAGGCCTTTTCCCCACTTTTTCTTTTTTCTTTTCCCTCCTCCTCTTTTTTACTATCGTGGTACTGAGGTAACTTCCAGTTGTTGATTCATCTATATTTTTATTTTTATATTCTTTCTAACATATCTGTTAGTTTCCTAGTCTAATTTTATTTTTTACTTCGTTATTGTTCTCTCTCTTTTTTTTTTGCCGCCCCACACAGCTTGCAGGATCTTGGTTCATGAGCCCGGGGTCGGGCCGAGACTCCTACAGTGGGAGCTCCGAGTCCCAACCACTGGACTAACAGAGAACTTAGACCCCAGGGAATATTCATCAGAGTGAGGTCTCATGGAGTTCCTCATCTCAGCATCAAGACCCACCTTTACCAATATCCTACAAACTCCGTGTTGGAAGCCTCAGGCCAAACAACCAGTAAGACAGGAACACAATCCCACTCATAAAAAAAAAAAAAAGAGAGAGAGAGATGGCAAAAAAATATGTCACAGATGAAGGATCAAGGTAAAACCCTACAAGACCAAATAAATGAAGAGGAAACAGGCAGTCTACCTGAAAAAGAATTCAGAATAATGATAGTAAATATGATCCAGAATCTCAGAAATAGAATGGAGGCATGGATTGAGAAACTACAAGAAATGTTTAACAAATATCAGGAAGAACAAACAAACAGAGATGAACAGCACAATAACTGAAATGAAAAATACACTAGAAGGAATCAAGAACAGAATAACGGAGGCAGAAGAATGAATAAATGATCTGGAAGACAAAATGGTAGAAATAACTGCCGAGGAGCAGAATAAAGAAAAAAGAATGAAAAGAATTGAAGACAGTCTCAGAGACCTCTGGGAAAACAATAAACGCACCAACATTCAAAGTATAGGGGTCCCAGAAGATGAAGAGAAAAAGAAAGGGTCTGAGAAAATATCTGAAGAGATTATAGTTGAAAACTTCCCTAACATGGGAAAGGAAATAGTCACCTGAGTCCAGGAAACACAGAGAATCCCATAAAGGAGAACCCTAGGAAAAACATACCAGAACACAAATGAATCAAACTAACAAAAACTAAATTCAAAATATTAAAAGCAGCAAGGGAAAAATAAAAAATAACATACAAAGGAATCCCCATATGGTTAACAGCTGATTTTTCAGTGAAAACTCTGCAGGCCAGAAGGGAGTGGCAGGATATACCTAAAGTGATGAAAGAGAAAAACCTACAACCAAGATTACTCTACCCAGCAAGGGTCTCATTCAGATTCGATGGAGAAGTCAAAAGCTTTTCAGACAAGCAAAAGCTAAGAGAATTCAGCACCACCAAACCAGCTTTACGACAAATGCTAAAGAAACTTCTCAAGGCGGGACACACAAGAGAAGAAAAAGACCCACAAAAACAAATCCAAAACAATTAAGAAAATGGTAATAGGAACATACATATCGATAATAACCTTGCATATAAATGGATTAAATGCCCCAACCAAAAGACACAGACTGGCTGAATGGATACAAAAACAAGACCCATATATATGCTGTCTACAAGAGACCCACTTCAGACTGAGGGACACATACAGACTGAAAGTGAAGGGATGGAAAAAGATATTCCATGCAAGTGGAAATCAAAAGAAAGCTGGAGTAGCAATACTCGTATCAGATAAAATAGACTTTAAAATAAAGACTGTTACAAGAGATAAGGAGGGACACTACATAATGATCAAAGGATCAATCCAAGAAGAAGATATAACAGTTATAAATGTTTATGCACCCAACATAGGAGCACCTCAATACATAAGGCAAATGCTAACAACCATGAAAGGAGAAATCGACAGTAACACAATAATAGTAGGGGACGTTAACACCTCACTTACATCAATGGACAGATCATCCAAACAGAAGATAAATAAGGAAACACAAGCTTTAAATGACACAATACACCAGATAGATTTAATTGATATTTATAGGGCATTCCACCCAAAAGTGGCAGAATACACTTTCTTATCAAGTGCTCATGGAACATTCTCCAGGATAGATCACATCTTGGGTCACAAATCAAGCCTTGGAAAATTGAAGAAATTGAAATCTTATCAAGCGTCTTTTCTGACCACAGCACTATGAGATTGGAAATCAATTACAGGAAAAAAACTGTAAGAAACACAAATACATGGAGGCCAAACAGTGCACTACTAAATAACCAAGAGATCACTGAAGAAATCAAAGAAGAAATAGAAGTACATAGAAACAAATGACAATGAAAACATGATGACCCAAAACCTATGGGACACAGCAAAAGCAGTTCTAAGAGGAAAGTTTATAGCAATTCAATCTCACCTCAAGAAACAAGAAAAATCTCAAATAAACAATCTAACCCTACACTTAAAACAACTAGAGAAAGAAGAACAAAGAAAACCCAAAGTCAGTAGAAGGAAAGAAATTGTAAATATCAGAGCAGAAATAAATGAATATAAACAAAGAAAACAATAGCAAAGATCAATAAAACTAAATGCTGGTTCTTTGAGAAGATAAACAAAATTGATAAACCTTTAGCCACACGCATCAAGAAAAAAAGGCAGAGGACACAAATCAATAAAATTAGAACTGAAAAAGGAGAAATCACAACTGACACTGCAGAAATACAAAGGGTTGTAAGAGACTACTACAAAAAATTATATGCCAATCAAATGGACAACCACGAAGAAATGGACATTTCTTGGAAAGCTACAATTTGCCAAGACTGAACCATGAAGAATTGGAAAATATAAACAGACCTATCACAAGTAATGAAATTGAAACCGTAATTAAAAATCTTCCAGCAAACAAAAGTCCAGGACCAGGTGGCTTCACAGGCAAATTCCATCAAACTTTTATAGAGGAGCTAACACTGATCCTTCTCAAACTCTTCCAAAAAATTGCAGAGGGAGGAAACACTCCCAAATTCATTCTACAAAGCCACCATCACCCTGATACTAAAACCAGAAAAATATATCACAAAAAAAGAAAAGTATAGACCAATATCACTGATGCACATAGATGCAAAAATACTGAACAAAATACTAGCAAACAGAATCCAACAGCACATTAAAAGGATCATACCCCATGATCAAGTGGGATTTATCCCAGGGAGGCAAGGATTCTTCAATATATGCAAATCAATCAATGTGATACAACACATTAACAAATTAAGGAATAAAAACCATATGATCATCTCAATAAATGCAGAAAAAGCTTTTGACAAAATTCAACACCCATTTATGATAAGAACGCTCCAGAAAATGGGCATAGAGGGAACCTCCCTCAACATAATAAAGGCCACATATGACAAATCCACAGCAAGCATCACAGTCAAAGGTAAAAAACTGAAAGCATTTCCACTAAGATCAGGAACAAGATAAGTATGTCCACACTCGCCACTCTTATTCAACATAGTTTCGGAAGTCCTAGCCATAGCAATCAGAGAAGAAAAAGAAATAAAAGGAATACAAATTGGAAAAGAAGAAGTAAAACTGTCACTGTTTGCCAATGACATGATACTATACATAGAAAATCCTAAAGATGCCACCAGAAAACTACTAGAACTAATCAATGAATTTGGTAAGGTTGCAGGATACAAAATTAATGCACAGAAATCTCTGGCATTCCTATATACCAACAACGAAAAATTAGAAAGAGAAATGAAGGAAACACTCTCATTTACCACTGCAACAAAAAGAATAAAATACCTAGGAATAAACCTGCCTAAGGAGACGAAAGACTTGTACTCAGAAAACTATGAAGCACTGATGAAAGAAATCAAAGATGACATAAACAGATGGAGAAATATATCATGTTCTTGGATTGGAAGAATCAATATTGTGAAAATGACTATACTACCCAAAGCAATCTACAGATTCAATGCAATCCCTATCAAACTACCAATGGCATTCTTCACAGAATCAGAACAAACAATCTTACAATTCCTATGGAAACACAAAAGACCCCAAATAGCCAAAGCAATCTTGAGAAAGAAAAATGGAGTTGGAGGAATCAGGCTCCCCAACTTCAAACTATACCATAAAGCTACAGTAATCAAGACAGTATGGCACTGGCACAAAAACAGAAATATAGATCAATGGTACAGGATAGAATGCCCAGAGATAAACCCACGCACATATGGGCACCTAATTTACAACAAAGGAGTTAAGAACATACAATGGAGAAAAGACAGTCTCTTTAATAAGTGG
The DNA here is from genome assembly GCF_949774975.1 of Lagenorhynchus albirostris. Classification (NCBI taxonomy): domain Eukaryota; kingdom Metazoa; phylum Chordata; class Mammalia; order Artiodactyla; family Delphinidae; genus Lagenorhynchus; species Lagenorhynchus albirostris. The sequence continues at coordinate 65,841,577 of NC_083107.1, forward strand.
TGCTGGGAAAACTGGACAGCTACATGTAAAAGAATGAAATTAGAACACTACCTAACACTATACACAAAAATAGACTCCAAATGGTTTAAAGACTTAAATGTAAGACCAGACACTATAAAACTCTTAGAGGAAAACATAGGAAGAACACTCTTTGACATAAATCACAGCAAGATCTTTTTTGATCCACCTCCTAGAGTAATGGAAATAAAAACAAAAATAAACAAATGGGACCTAATGAAACTTCAAAGTTGGCTGATGGGAAGCAGCAGCATAGCACAGGGAGATCGGCTCAGTGCTTTGCGATGACCTAGTAGAGGGGTGGGATAGGGAGGATGGGAGGGAGGCTAAAGAGGAAGGGGATATGGGGACATGTGTATCCATATGGCTGATTCGCTTTGTTGTGCAACAGAAACTAAAACAATATTGTTAAACAATTATACTCCAATAAAGATCTATTAAAAAAAAAAAGTGAAGCCAGCTGTCAGTGGGCAAAGTGTGAAAAAAACCCAACATGGTCCATGAATAGGCACAATTTATATACTCTGTCCTCATTTGTAGAAATGATTCCTGCTATGTACTAGATGAGTTTCTGAAATGTTGATTCTAGATCAGTGTTTTTTAAGTTGGAGCTTATTTTTAGGATAGGGAAAGTACTTATATAATACTGTAGTAATTTCCTTTGTAAAGTGTGGATGAAAAATGTTGCCTGCCATATCAGTAAACAGAGGATGTTGTGGCCATCAAGCCATCAGCCATTGCAGCAGTGCGCCTCCCCCGAACCCACACCCCATGGGCACCCTGAGGGGACTCAGGATGGAGAAAAGCAGGATACTGGCCCTAGATAGTTAAGGTGCATATCAAAGGAATGATTTCAATGAGCCTAGACTATTGCATCTTCCCATACATAGAAAAGCACTAAATTCATTAATGTGAGATGTCTGGTTTTTCTTTAATTAACAGTAATCTTTTGATGTTCCAACTATTGGGGTTTTTTTGCAAAAACTCCTATATATCCCGGCTCCTACCTTTCGGATTCCACACCTTCCCTCAGAGCTATCTGAGAGGGTGTCTTCCTGGTCTTAACTCCTTAGTACATCAACCGAATAAAACATTATTCTCAAATTTTAGGTTGTACATTTTTTTCAGTTGACAAAAGTTACGATAATATATTTATTCACACTTTATAGTTGACAAAGCATTTTAATATAAACTTCTAGCTCGACCCTTCCAGCACTGATGTGTGAGGCATTGTCTTCTTTCTTTAACGGGCAACAAACCAGCCTGAGATTCAAAATTTTCAGTGTGTTGACCCATACAGCTAGAAAAAAAATCCACCTAGGACTAAAATTCATGTCTTATGACTGATCAACCTAGTCTTCTTTCCACTATACCAGCCTTGAATTTAGTTACTTGCAAATAATAATTTCCATGTCTACTTGACATGAATTTGTTTTAAAAGCATTTCTTTCATTAATTCATTCTAAAGCTTTTGAGTGCCTGCTATGTGCTAGGCCTCTTCCCTTGACTGAGGACACAGCAGGGCATGAAACAGACAAGATGCCAGTCTCTTGGAATTTAGAGTCTGTGGGCCAGGGCTTGGGGCATGGGAGAGAAAATTAACGAAAGAGCATTGTCAGATGGTGGCTCAGTATGATGACGATGGCAAGCCCGATGCTAGGGCAGAGAGAGACTCGTTGGGGTGTTGGTGTGGGGTCACTTCAGGAAGGGTTTTCTGGGGGTTCTTTCAGAGGAGGTGGTATTTGTGCTATACCTGCAAGATGAAGCCAGTAATGATTGGGAGGTTAGAGCACTCCAGTAAGAGGAAACCATAAGAGCAAACTCTCCGAGGTGGTGGGTATGAACTTGGTTTGTTTGGAACCAAGGGAAGGTCTGTATGACTGGACTGGGGGCTCTTGCAGCACCAGTGGACTATGGCTAAGAATCTGGCCCATGGCTTACTTTCAGCCTTCCACAGAGCAGGGAACGGGGCCAGCTCTTCCCTGAGGCTTTTGTGTGATAGCCAGCAAGGTCTGGTGGGTTCCAGGCCTGGCCCTGGCACTCACTCCACCCTATTCTTGGGCACATGGCTCCCTGCATTCCCAGCCTCAGTTTCCCCACCCATGAAGTGAGAGGTTATTGAAACCACAGAAATGTGTCTGGGGGGAGGTGCTCTGAGAAGCTCCGGTTCTTTATGTCTCAGCGCAGAAAAAATTCAGCGAGAGGCAAAGTGATAGATAAGAAGCGATTTATTAGAATAGGACACTTGTGAGGTTTACAAGCAGGTGGGCAGGAAAGAGGGTGCCAACCAGAGAACTTAGTGGGCTATATTTATAATCAAAGGAAGAGTGGGGAGGGGCAGAAGACCACCTTCTTCCTCATTCTTGAGATGTCAAGCTTCCATCATCAGTTCCTCCTCCACGTCGGGAGGGGGAGTTTTCTTGTATCACTAACTACATGGTCAAGCCAGGACTGTCATGGTGCAATGGAAATGAGTAAAAAGGCAGTAACATACACTAAAATATGTTAAATCATCTCAGGTTTCAGTATAATGTCACCTTTTCCTTATATTTTTGTTTTTAGTGTGCACAGAATAGCATGTCCTAGGAATCATTTACTTAGTGACCCCACTGGGGAGGATGTGGGTCTCATTCCACAATTGTTTTATTGTTTGGGGGCATGTCTCATGCTTCTGTTGCATGGTTTTGTTGCTAAGCAAGCCTGCTTGGTTTTGTGGTTAAGCAAACCTGCTTTCTTGAGTGATCAGTTGTCTCCCATACCTTTTTCTTTCTTATGATCCCTTAGTGGGATTAACTATTTAATCACCTACTTTGTCCCTTTACTCTGTCCCTATCATTATCACTGTCCTCTCCTACTGAATTCATCCCCCCCCCACCCAAGACCATAAATTCTGTGAAGACTGAAACAAGGTCTCTTTTTCATATACAACTTCTCTACACCGCCAACCCATCCATCCACCCACATTCAAAAGCAGAGGCCATTTTTGTTAAATCATGACAGATCAACTGATATAGAAGGTGGGGTTTAAGAAATACATAGGGGTTAGAATAAGCTGAATTTGTTGACTAATTGTAAAAACTTGCAGTAATATTGGCTATAAAAAGAAAAAGGAGGCATATGTAGGCCCTGCAGCTGGTTCACTGCTAGCTCCCAACCAGCCCTCACCATCTGGGCTTGGGTGCAGAGCCCTAATCCAGTCCCTCACTCGGGTGAGTTGCCGGGAAGAAATGTGCTACCTTGCCTAACAGGCTCTTTAAAAGTCTGGCTTCCTAGTCTGGAAGTCTTCTGGAATGAGATTTACTTGTCTGAACAGCTGTACTCAGACTGGTGGCCCCATCCTAACTATACCTTCTCTGAAAAATTTAGTGAAAAGAAGGGGTAGATGATGTTTGCTCAGCTTTATCCTTAGGAATAAAAGAGCAAGTTTTCCGAATTCAGAACTGATCACTTACTCCCAGCTCTCCTGGGGCTCCCCATCACCCTCAGAAGGAAGTCCAATGTCCTTACGGAGAATTTTAAGGTCCTGTGTGTTCTTGCTCCTACCTCTCCCCACTGCCAGTGTCACCCCACACCATTCTATTCTGTCTTTCCTCCTTCTCTGAGTCCTGGTATCGGCCATCCTGACCTCTCTCCCAAGGCTGGGAATTCTATTCACCTTTCCCACTGACTCTTTCTTTGGCCTGAACTCATTCTTATCCTCATCCCTCATGTGTCAGTTTGAGTATGACTGCCCTGGGAGATCCTGCCTGGGACACAGGTTCTTCTGTTCCAAGTCCCCACAGCCCTCAAAGTAACTCGCTCTCTCATGTCTCATTGTAATTTGCCTTTAATGCCCAGCCTCTCTGAGGACAGGGACCATCTGACCTGTTCACATGGCAGTCTTCCTGTCTCACCAAGCGTCTGGCACAGAGGACAAAAATCTTTGCTGAGTGGATGAACAAGTTAACCAGGAAGGCCTTTGAAGCCTTTTAGCATGGCTTAGATTTTAGGGTGAAATTTAAGGAATCTCTTGAACTTTTTTTCTCAATTTCTGGCAGTTGTTGGAATGAACAGGGCCTGTGGCTAGGAAGGGGAAGGCGAGATAACAGTAACAATGGGAGGAGTATTGTTACGCTCTTAACCTCAGGCTCTGCTCTATGCTCTTTACATGAATTATCTCATTTCATCCCCACAATTGCTATTATTATCTCCACTCTGCAGCCAGTATGGGTGGTGGGGGAGAAGGGTGATGAATATTAGGTGGGAAGAAAATCAAGATGTAAAGAAGGTGCTGGAAACTTCAAATAGAAAGAAAAGCAGGCTCAATCTGGGCTCTGCTGGAAGAAAGGAAAGGGGCCCCAGTCTCTGGCTTCAGGGCTGGTAAGTGACTCTGGGTTGCCTGGTCGACAATAGACAGGGTTTACCCAGTGCTGGCCAAATGTTAGGCACTGGGCTAAAGTGCTTTATGTGCACGCTTCATCCAATCTGCAAAACAGCCCATTGAGGAAAAGGAGCTTCAGAACAGTTACATCACCTGTGCAACGTCATACAGCTGGTTAGTGGCAGAGCTGTTACTTGAGCCCAGATTGACTTCTGTCTTAGCTCTGGCTGGTATAACAAAATACCATAGGTTGGGTGGCTTAAACAACAGACGTTTATTTCTCACAGTTCTGGCAGCTGGAAAGTTTGAGATCAGGATGCCAGAATGGTCAAGTTTTGGTGATAGCCCTTTTTCCTGGCTTGCAGACAAATGCCTTCTTGCTGTGTCCTCACATGGCCTGGGGGGTTAGGGTGGATAGAGCGAGGTTGCATTGGTCTCTTTCTTTTCTTTAAGGACACTAATCCCATCAAGGCGACTCTACTCTCATGATCTCATCAAAACATATTCACCTCCTCAAGGCCTCACCTCTGAATACTATCCCACTGAGAATGATTAGGCTTCCACATATGAATCTTGGGGGGACACAAACATTTGTTCTGTGACAACCCTGAAGTCAACATGCTCACTGGGGGATTCCCAAATAGTCAATGAAGCACCAAGTTCTGGTTCACTTCTTAAATTAGCTGAATGCATTTACTTGAAGCATTGAGGCTGTGTTAGAGGTTTATACAAACAATATACTGCCCAGATCAGCAAGTCCAAGTGTATAAGGGCAGGTATAGGACCCACCTTTGTCCAGGTAGGAGACAGATGATTTTAACTGAGATCCCTCAGTCTGGAAACCCCCAGAGAATCCTCTGAGCTGAGCCCGGTCTCTTGATTCCAGATATTTTTGGCTAGTGCTTCAAGTAATCTCTCTGCTCCCTGGTTAAACCTCTTCCCTATGACATTCATAAAGCACAGTCTCTCCTATAAAAGCAAAAATTCTCTTTCTCAAGCTGAGTCTTATGTCCCAGTCAGATGCCCGAGGTCTCTTCTTTCTTACAGTTTCTGCTTCCAGAGCCATTTCATCTCTCCAGATAGGCTGACCAACTCGTCCCTGTTTGCCCAGGACTTTCCTGGTTTTAGCACTGAAAGTCCTCTTTCCTAGGTCTCTGAGTAAATTGGGATGTTTGATAATTCTGTACCAGGAATGGGCAATGTTTGTTTTCTCACACACACCATTTCTTTAGCTCTCAATGTATACCAGCTGCCTGATTGTGTGAGACAAACTTTCAGCTTTGTTCCCAGAAATTGGCAGGTTAAGAGCAAAGTATTTGGGCTTCCCTGGTGGCGCAGTGGTTAAGAATCCGCCTATCAATGCAGAGGACATGAGTTCGAGCCCTTATCCGGGAAGAGCCCACATGCCGTGGAGCAACTAAGCCCGCGTGCCACAACTACTGAGCCTGCGCTCTAGAGCTTGCGAGCCACAACTACTGAAGCCCGCGCGCCTAGAGCCCATGCCCTGCAACAAGAGAAGCCACCGCAATGAGAAGCCTGTGCACCACAATGAATAGCTTTCGCTCGCCGCACCTAGAGAAAGCCCGCACGCAGCAACAAAGACCCAACACAGCTAAAAATAAATAAAATAAATTAAAAAAAAAAAAGCAATGTACTTTCGCAGACATGGTTGGCTGACTTCTTTCATGTCCGCATATCCCCTTTTGGACACTAGGTGGCAGCCTTTCCCCCTTTTCTAAAGAAAGACTGTGTCTATCACTTAACAGGCCTTTGGGAAGTCCTAGCCTTGCAGGAAAACCATGGGCCAGAGAGAGAGAGAGAGAGAGAGAGAGAGAGAGAGAGAGAGAAGTGAAACATATTTATGTTTATGGGACAGACTGGAATAAGCAGATTAGTGTAAAATGGCAAGTGGTAAAAAGCAAAAATAATCAGATTCAGCTCAAAATCCTTCAAGCATTTAGAATTTAGGGTGGGAAGAAAGGCATGCTGGGGGCGGTGGTAGTGGGATGAATTGGGAGATTGGGATTGACATATATACACTAATATGTATAAAACAGATAACTAATAAGGACCTGCTGTATAAATAATAAGACTTAAAAAAAGGTAACTATTAAGAAAATTAAAGAGGCAAGCCACAGCCTATGAGAAAATAGTTGCAATGAACGTATCAGATAAAGGCCTTGTATTCAGAAGATTGAAAGAGTTCTTACAAAACAACAACAAAAGACAAACTATTAATAAAGTAAGGAAAATATCTGAACAGACACTTCACAAATAAAGAAATGCAAATAGCCAATAAGCACAAGAAAATATGCCTAACAGTATTAGTCTTCAGGGAAATGCAAATTAAAACTACAGTGAGATACCACTCCAGGACCACTAGAATCACTAAAATTGAAAATTAAAACAAAACAAAACACTGACCTTACGAAGTGCTATGAGAATATGAATATACTGGAATACTCATGTCACACTGGTGGAAATATAAAATATAAAATGATGTAACCCCTCTGGAAAATAATTTGACAGTTTCCTAAAAATTTAAACATACACCTACCATATAAGCCAATATTTAACTTCTTATTTATCGAAGAGAAATCAAAAGTTTATGTCCACACAAAGACCTGTAGACAAATGTATTTAGCAGTTTTATTTGTAACAGCTGAATAATGGAAACAACAAAAATGTCCATCAAGTGCATGGATAAAAAAATTGTGGCATATCTACACAATGGAATATTACTCAGCAACTCATGCAACATGAATGAATCTCAAAATAATTATGTGAGTGAAAAAGCAGGTAAAAATGCATATTGTATGATCACATATATATATAAATTTTAGAAAATGAAAATTAACATGTAGTGACTGAATGAAATTAGTGGTTGTGTGGGGATAGTGGTGGAGAGAGAATTTTGGGGGTAATGGAAAAGTTTGTTCATGGTAGTGGTTTCATAGATGTATATATGTAAAAAAGAAAAAAGAAAAAAATGAAAGGTGTGCTGTTTTACTGCAGAGTGGGCCTACTTTGACCATCTGATCCGAATAATATGCCCATTGTGAATAAATTGTATAAAGGAGGAAAAAAGCTAACTGGAGTTAGAGAAGCCAAATGCAGGGAACAGAACATCTTCTGGGTTGATTTAATTACAGTTTTGGTTCTCTGGGTGAGTGAGCAGCACGATACAGGAGACACCCCCTCAGGTGTGTGTAAGCAGGCCCCAGTGAGTGTAGCTGAAGACAGGCTGGCAAGCTGGGGGAGAGGCCCCTCTGGAGGCTGGATGACTCATTCCACCTGCAGAGAGCACACTGGCCATGAGCCTTGCTCATCCTTCTCGAAGCTAAATTTATACACTGAGGAAAGAACACAGTGGTGCTGAAGCTGGCAGGAGGGAGCAGAGGAGGAGATGGCAAGGGAGAGTGGCATCATCCTGGGGTGGGTCACAATTGATTTTAAGTGGATTCACAACATAAGGGTTTTGTGAGTGAGTCCAGGGAATTTTCTTTATGGAGAAGGTAGTATATGAACAACGCTGGTTTTTTCTTTAAGCATCTGTCCCCTCCCCTTAAATCTCAGTAAATACTAACACTGAATGTGTGAGGCCCACAAATTATGCTACTGACACCACCTCCCCTTTCAAAACCTTGTTTGAGTTAAGGATTAACACACTGCTCTTCACAAGCCATACTGGTTAACCCAGAGGACGTGCTGGGTGAAGCTGGACAGGCCCTCAGTGGCCCAGGGGTCCAGGGGCTTTTCAAATTGTTGGAGAGTCCTAGCTCTCCAGAGTTTCCCTAAAAGTGTTATATTTGATTCTGCACATGGAATAATTTTAAAATGTCTAAAGAAACTGTTATCACTTTTATCTCTTTTATTATGGGCTCTGGAAAAATTTGGTTTGAAAAAAAATTCCTTATTAAGGGTAAAAGTTTGAACACCACAGATCAATTTTTCAGACCCAGAGTGGTAAAGCCAAACAGCAGCCTTTCTCTAGAGCTGATCATGCAGGGGGATTAAACCCCAGTGGACAGGGTTGCTGCTGGCAGAGCCCAATCAGCAGACACTCTTTTCCTGTATTGGCTCCCAAGTCCTTTGAACTCAGAGGAGCAAGTCAGAAGAGGTCTCCGAAGTGTGAGCCTGGAGTGGAGTCAGCAGTGCTAGAGATGAGGAGGTTGTGAGGAGAAAGCTCTGGGGAGGCATCACCTTCAGGTGCTTCAGCTCAGATGCTGGAGTTGCTCTCTGCCTCTCAGAGATTGGGAATTTGATGCCTCAGGAAGTTGTATCTGCTTTTTCTTAGACTCTTTGTAGCTGGAGGAAGGTCTTCACTCTTGTCCCTGGAAGTGGGAGTCTGGTAGGGCACAAATTGAGAAGAGTCCAGAACTGCAGGGCTGGTGGAAATGTTCCAGACTGGACAGAAATGTGACATAAGTGGTGGGAGCAGCAGAGTGGAAAGAGCGATCGATGCAAGGAGGAAAAGAGACCTGGGCCCTTTACACCCCTGAGCCTCAGTTTCTTCACCTGTAACATTAAGGAAAATAATAGGGGTTCTACATACCCCAAGGGTTGTTTTGAGAAACAAATCAAATGATATATATGACCAGGTGTTTTAAACCATAATGTTGAATACTGAAAGTAGCTGACAGTTTTAGAGCACTTACTGTATTAAACACTTGACACAGCCAGTGCTCACAGAAGGGCTTGTAAGAAGCAGTGACACCTTAACGTAATGAATGTGGGCATCCTACATTATACTTGCTGAGAGCAGGGATTGTGGCATCACACAGGCCTGGGTTTGTTTCTGCCTCTAACACTACCCACCTATATGTGAGGCTGGTTTCAGTCTCCTCAAGGTGACACCCAGCTTACAGGATTGTACTTGTATGGATCAAATGAGATGATACATATAAAACATTTAGCAAAATGCTCATCAAGTGCCTAAAATATTGGCTCAAAGATGATCCTTTTATGTGAGCTTCTGCTGAGCTTCTCTCCTAGTCACTAGGGTATGTTAACATTAATAGGGCGTTGTGCCTGCATCTGCCTTGAAGTGTTTACAGCCTGACTGGGAAGTAAGACATAAGCATGGGCAGATCACAAACATATAAGGCAGTTGTAAAATATAACAAACAAGGGGTCCAAACTTTATATATTTTAAGGAATATAGAGTAAGGAGAGCAGTTAAGTTCAAGGAGTCAGGGCAGGAAGACTTTTTGTAAAGCCATTAGAGGTCCATACATTTGATTTCTTGTCACCCTCAAGGCAACATATAAAGTAAATCATAGGTAATCCAAACATCTTTTCCTTGTTTAATCATGTTTCCTGAAGGTCTACCATGTTCTGGATACAGTTTATATGGGTGGATCCAGGCTATTTGGAGTAAACAGTGGGTATAAAATGGAGTAGAGCAGAGTTGCTTGGACTTGAGTGTGCTCAAGATCAGCTGGCAGGTTGTTAAAAAGTCTATAGACCACACTCCAAGAGGTTCTGATTCAGTAGGTCTGGGTTGTGGCCCATGGGTTTGCATGTGGGTCTGCAGACTGCACACTGTGAGCAGGGCTGGAATGGGAGCCGTCAAGGGCTGCCCTAGGACCAGAGCACACACCTGGGCCTCTTGCTTACTGGTGTGAATTCCATTTGCTCCTATAACTTTGACTTGTCCCTGTTCAAACAACCCTACTGCTTACCTCTTGGATGACCTGGGGAGAACTTCTCAATTTCTCAGAACATCCATTTCCTCATTTGAAAATGGAAATGATATCTATATCATGGGGTTGTTGTGAGAACTAATGATAATATAAGCAGAAGTATGCTGCGCTGTGCCCACTTGCCATGGAGCCTCCCTTTCCCCACCATAGAACTTACCAACCTCCCCTTCCTGGCTTCTCTGGACTCTGCATCTTGCCTGCCATTCCTAAGTGTGTGTCTGCCCTGTCCATCTTGGTTGACTCTTCCTGGTCCTGTAGCCTCTTCCAGGACTTGGCCTGACTCACCCGACTTACAGGACTGCCAGAACTCTTCTCACTGACCCAACACCTAGTCATAGTTCCTCCTTCATTGGTTTTTCTTGTTGCAATTATCTTAGTCAGTTCAGGCTGCTATAACAAAGTACCATAGGCTGGGTGGTCTACAAACAACAAATGTTTATCTCTCACAGTCCTGGAGGCTGGAAGTCTGAGATCAGGGTCTAGTTCTGGTGAGAGCCCTCTTCTGGGTTGCAGCCTGCCAACTTCTCATTGTATCCTTGCATGATGGAAAGAGAGAGAGCTAGCTCTCTGGTCTCTTCTTACATGGGCCAAATCCCATTCATGAGGGCTCCACCCTCATGACCTAATTACTTTCCAAAGGCCTCACCTTTAATACCATCACATTGGGGATTAGATTTCAACATATGACTTTGGGAGTGGGGACACATTCAGTCCATAGCACCTATACATTTCTGAGAACAATCTCCTCCAGATGTTTTCACATATAGATATCTGAACTCTGTGAACCCTTCTTGATTATTATAGCTAAGACTCTTGTGTCCAGAACGACCAAAACCTGGGAAGTTCTATTTTATAGTGAACATACATCTTTTGGCTATTTTCCCTAACCAGGCACAGAACGGGCATTGAGCAGGCTAGGCTCTTTATTGTACACAATAATTGGTTAATGGAATGAGCATTGAACAGGGCCAGGTCAGTCAAATTTCTCCCCTGGGATTTTTCATACAGTAATTGAGAAAGTCCGATATCTCAGGTTATGAAATGTGGTAGACTGTATTTTTCAAAGATGCTCACAACAATGTCTCCCAGACTTCAGCTCTTTTTACAATGTGACTTTTTCACTCCTCCTGTTGAGAAATGGGGTTTACGTTCCCTCTCCTTGAATCTGGGTAAGTTTGGGACTGTGGTGGAAAAAATGTTGTTTGATAGCTGAGGCTATATAATAAAAGATAAGTGTTTTCCATCTGATTCTTTTGGTACGCTTACTCTTGGAACCCAACCACCATGCTATGAGGATGCCTAAGCAGCCACATGGAGAGGTCATGAACAGGTGTTCTGGCTGATGGCCTCACTGAGGCTCACTGAGGTCTCATCAACAGCTAACATCAATCACCAGACAAGTGGGTGAGGGATCCCTCAGATGGTTCCAGATCCCAGCTGTCAAGTCACCCTAGACTTTGAACCCCAGCTGACACCACAAAGACTAAATAAAGATGAGAGCCCTGCCCAAATAATAGGTAACAGTAATAATTATTATAGATTCATGAGCAAAATAAATTATTGTTGCTGTATTAAACCACCAAGCTTGGGGTGGCTTGTAATACAGAAATAAATAACTGAAATATGGAACTTGATAAGAATTTGGAATTTCCAGCAGCCATGTCCACTATATGAAGATAATTAACTGGTAGTAGGAGAGAACAATGCCAAACAGATTAAAGTGAAAAAAAAATAGTAAAAGAGACTGAGTTCCAATGATGATTGAGTCCTCAGATCCAGTCCCTGAGGTCCTCAGATTTTCACCCACTTCTGCAGTTTTTCCACTCACACTCTGAGCTACCCATTCCAGTTTCCTTTCAACAAATCTTTCTTCTTACTTAAGATAGCTTGATTTGGATTTCTACCACCACTTTCACGAAGAGGTCTTAGTGACACTTGTTTCCTTCAGCATGCATGCTACATCATTTCTACTCGAGGTGTGGTGCAAAGATCAGCAGCATCCGCCTCGACCGAGAAATGCAGATTCCCAGGCACCATCCCAAACCTACTGAACCTGTGGGGATGGGGTCCGGGAATCAGATTTTAACAAGCTCTTCAGGGGATTCTTACACATATTAAAGTTTCAGAAACTCATTCTACATTTTAGCAGTGACTTATTTTATTATTATTACTTCTTACCTTCCCTAAAGTATTGGTTATAGGATGATGCAAACAACATAGGGTTTTAAAGGTCAGTTCCTCACCCTACCTCTCCACTGTATCACTCATATGAGCTGTATCCCAGGTTTGAGGTGCTGTTCACGGAAGAATGGAAAAGGAAGTGTGAATGATAGTGATACTGTATGGGAATAATTTTCCCACAGAGATTATGGACTTGAAATTATTTATTCATAACCATTTTTTTGCTCTATAGCCCTGCCTAGGTGTTGAGAGTATATCTGGATATTGACACAGTTCCTCTTCCCAAGTTAACTGAAGCTTAGTTTTGGAAAAACAATATGAATAAAAGAATTTAATAATGCACTGTATGTAACTCATGCCAAAAGCCAAAGGACAGATACGGCCATGCATTCTGGATGCCCTATACAATCACCACTTCAAATATTTTGTTCCCTGGCCCCATACACTATAAAAACGTCCTCCAGAGTCCAATTTTTGAGCATTCAAGCAACATTTCCCAGACTGTCTTTCACATCTGTCAACAGTACAAAATTCTATATCCACGTGTCCCAATTTTGGGTTCAGAAATATAGTCTCTATAGATAGGTTTTTAATGAAAGGAAAGATAAATTATCATCTAGTGGTGGAGCCAAGAATGGATTTTCAGAGGATGTGAAATTAATTTGGGTCTAAAAGGATGGGCAGCTTGCATTCTAGGGGAAAAGGGGGAAGGGCAGCCTTGGGGTGGAAAGGAACCATATAACTTGGGGATTGCTGAGGAAGTGCCAGGGAGAGCCATGGGCCTGTTAGACTGGACTGTAAAGGAGAAAAGCTGGAGAAAGGAAAGATGGGTATTGTACTTGTCCATGTAAATCATGCGGGACCATGGGAAATGGGAGAGCAAGAGCTCACCATGAAAATGATCTTTGAGAAAAATGACTCTGACAGAAGCATGTAGGATGGGTCAGGAGAGACTGTGAAAGGACTCCTCTTAAGGATTTGCCGTGTCCCATGTCATTTCTGTCCCATTCTGTGGGGAGACGGCACTTTGCTTTTTAGGCCTTTAATCCCATCTAAAAATAGTTCCAGGTTTATTTTAACTGCAGTCCTCATCAGTCATTTTCCCAGGAGATTCATTCCTGTTGCTATATCCTTCAAAATGCTGACTATCTCTTTCTAACCTGTGCACATTTTATCCTGCATCTAATCTCCCACCACACCCTCCCCTCCCACCCCTGCCCCATGTGTGGCATTCTCTACCTTGATCAGTGTTTGGCAAACTCTGGCAATGATTTGAGAGTGTTAAAAAAAAAACACAACACCTTTATTAAAGTATAACTGATATACAATAGACTGTGCCTATTTAAAGTGTATAATTTGATGTTTTGACATATATATATATAGAACCATCACCACAATCAAGATAATGAACATATACCTGATTCCTGGAAGTTTCCTCATGCCAATTAGGGGGCATTTTTAGCTGCATTTTGCAGGAAGAGTATCTTCCTGCTGGGGGAGTGGTGATCAGAATAGAAAATGGATCCCCTTTGGGCATAAACGTGGACTCCACGCCATTTCATGGGCAATTCCATTCACCGCTGTCCCCCTTATGCCCCACAGCCCCCGCAGATTTTAGGGAATGGTTCTGAATAACCATTTCATTGCAATATTAGGTTGGCAGCAGTGAAAATCATATGTTGATACAAAATGCACAATGCCTCACCTGACTTTTATTACTCCTTATTCTTCTTCCTCTCTAAAAATAAAAAAAGCCATAAGTTTTGATTGCCTACCAAGTACGAGGTACTGGGGTAAAGGCTCACATACCATTTTCCACTCAATTCACTTTTCTGAGGTGGATATTTTTTCTTAATATATTCTTTCCAAGGTAGGTAAGTTAGTGACTTGCCTAGGGCTCTGCAGTAGGTAAGTAGAGGCACTGGCATTTGAACTTTGCTTTGGTGACTACAAACAGGGCCTCTGCGTGCAGCAGCACAGGTTGGGCATTGCACAACTCCAGGGGATCTCATTCACATGGACTGCAAGGGCCTGCTCCAAAGCCCGTTCGCTTTGTTGTTGCCTCCTTTTAAATGAGCTAGGCAAGATAGAAGCTGGTGGTGCAGAGGAATATTTCCTGGGAGAGGCTGGCTGACCATTAGGAAACCACATGCAGTTATACGTATTGTAATGAATTCACCAAGGTCCGGAATCTGGTTCTCAGCTTTGTAGGTCCAAAGCTGAGCCAGAATTTTCCAGTCTCAAGCTTTCTGACCCACACTGATGATGCCATAGTGCTTAATGTGCACCAAGTATACTAAGCTTCTGTGCTGGCCAGACCAGTGCCTTCTTTCCTTAAAGACCATTGGAAGCAAGATTACTAGAAGGTGGCCTGGAGAGCATGGACTCCAGACACAGAGAAATAGTTGTCTCATTTGAATATTTAATGATATTAGGCTGAGATAACCCAACCCACCTATTCCTCCACTGCTAGGAGCTGAATTGTGCCCCCCAACCATTCATGTGTTGAAGCCTTAATCCCTAATGTGACTATACCTGGAGACAGAGTCTTTAGGAAGCAATTAAGGTTAACCAAGGTCATAAGGGTGGGCACTAATCCAATAGGACTGTGGCCTTATAAAAAGAGGAAGATCTCTTTCTCTCTCTGCCATGTGAGGACACAGCAAGAAAGTGGCCATCTGCAGGCCAAGAAGAGAGTTCTCACCAGAACCAGACCACGCTGGCACCCTGATCTTGGACTTCCAGCCTTCAGAACTGTGAGAAATAAATGTCTGTTGTTTAAGTCACCTTCATTATGGTGCCCTAAGACAACCACAGTTGCAATAACAGCAAACTGGATTTTGTTTCTACCTAAATTAGGCACTTTCTCACCTGGGCAGTGTTTTTTTTTTTTTTTTTTTTTTAACTTTTATTTTTATTTTTTTGGCTGTGCTGTGTGGCATGCAGGATCTTAGTGGCCCGACCAGGGACTGAACCTGTCCCCTGCAGTGGAAGTGCAGAGCCTTAACCACTGGACCACCAGGGAAGTCCTGGGCAGTGTTTAAATGGGCCCAGACCCCTCTCTCGAGCTCTGGACCCATAGAAACACTTGGATATCTTGCTAGAACTTCCACCTAAAATAGAATGCATTGTCTATAC
Source organism: Lagenorhynchus albirostris (assembly GCF_949774975.1). Classification (NCBI taxonomy): domain Eukaryota; kingdom Metazoa; phylum Chordata; class Mammalia; order Artiodactyla; family Delphinidae; genus Lagenorhynchus; species Lagenorhynchus albirostris. Next base: position 65,856,979 of record NC_083107.1, read on the forward strand.
CTCCAACCTCCTCCTCCTTCTGGCTTCCCCAACTCAGCAACCGGCAATACTATCTACCTGGGAATCATGCTTAGGTCTTCCTTCTTCCTTACCCATATAGCTAATCAGTCACCTGATCAAGTCCTGCCACCTCCACTGCCTATTTAACACTTCTTTCCATCCAGCTGTTACTATCCAAGATCAGGCCACCATCATCTCACTCCTAATTGGCATCTATGTCTCCTATCCAGTCACTTCTAGTCATTTCTCCTCCCAGCAGTCAGAGTAACTGTTTTAAAAAGCAAATCTGACTGTATTATTCCAATGTCCAAACTTCTTACCTGACTTTCCAAGGTGCATGAGATCTGGACCTTTCTTGTATCTCCAGCTTTTCTTTCACCACTCTCCCCTCACAGCATAGGTGGTGGTCAGGCTGAATTCCCTTCTGGCCATTTTGGGACCTGTTGTGTTTAGTTTCTGAAAGTTCACACAAACTGATATCCCTGCTCAGGTCACTGTTCCTTTTTATATATACGTTTCTATTTTTTTTTTTTTTAATTTCATTGTGATAAAACCACTTAATGTGAGATCTACTCTTTTTTAAAAAATTTATTTTATTGAAGTACGGTGAATTTACAATGTTGTGTTAATTTCTGCTGCACAGCAAAGTGATTCAGTTATACATATATATATATATATATATATATACATTCTTTTCATATTCTTTTCCATTATGGTTTATCACAGGATATTGAGAGAGCTACTCTTTAAACTGATTTTTAAGTGTATAATACAGCATCGTTAACTATAGTTACAATGCTGTACAGCAGATCTCCAGAACTTATTCATCTTTCGTAACTGAAACTTCATACCTCGCCCCCTGAGCCCATCCCACCCCTCCTGTTTAACTCCTAGTCCTTTCTAGAAGATTGGGATGATTGAAATTTAGAAGCTAAAGGAAGGGGCACTGCTCAACTGGTGCTGGAGTCTCTGAGCTTGGAGGAGGGTTCCAGTGGATCTGGGACTCACACCTCTGATGGGGGAGAGCCACTGGCTGGTACTGGACTGGTGCTGGTGTCTCTGAGGCAGCATGATAGGACTGGTTTTCCAAGTGCTAGAAGAACTGCAAGCTGGATTTAGCTGCTGCTGCTGCAAGTAACTGCTGCTGCCAGGGTGAAGTAGTGCAGCTGTGCAATACTTACAGAAACAGGAAGCAGCCAGGAAGGAGCAGTCCTCTTTTCCTCTGCCAGCCTGCAGATTCCTTCTAGAGTCCCTGACTGCCAGAGCCTAATGGCAAAGTAGGGTTGCAGTGCCAGCATCACAAAGCAGGGAAGAAAGATGAGTTTAAAGCCAAGAGAAAACAGCTTACTGACTGCCACACTTTCTCTGATAGACTTTCTCCAAGAAGGAAGATTTATTCAATAAAATTTGAAGCAGCAAATACTTAATATTAGTTAATTCTTCCTTTGTGGAATGAGAGGAGCATAAATAAGGAAATGAAATAAAGTTAACATAGCATTCTGTTAACCTTGCACTTCATGCACATCATTCCTTTGAAACAAAAACCTTTTGAGAAAAGTAGAGAATAATTATTTTCTCCATGTTATAGATGGGGAGACAGAAACACAGAAGAGATTTCCTCAGGGGTCAACCTGATTGGAAATGGGAATTGGTAAATCAGAGTCTTCCAATTTATAATATAATTTTATGCTTTCATGTTCCTTAAAATGTCATAATTTTAATTGTGTTAGATAAAAATCAGGCAATCATTGTGTTCTGAAAAATGTATGTACCTGCATTTTTAATTGTCTTAAGCTACAAATATATATCTAAAGGAAGCAAAACTGCATTAAAGCAAGTATTAAAATTTGGTCTTTTGGATACTGTTTTACTCTGAGGGAAAGGGACTATTCTTCAGGCAGTGAAGCAGATTAAAGAAAGTTACTATTCTGGGCTTCCCTGGTGGCGCAGTGGTTAAGAATCTGCCTGCCAATGCAGGAGACATGGGTTTGATCCCTGGTCCGGGAAGATCCCACATGCCGCGGAGCAACTAAGCCTGTGTGCCACAACTACTGAGCCTGTGCCCTAGAGCCTTCGAACCACAGCTACTGAAGCCTGTGTGCCTAGAGCCCGTGCTCCGCAACAACAGAAGCCACTGCAATGAGAACCCGCGCACAGCAACGAAGACCCAACGCAGCCATAAATAAATAAATTAAAAAAAAAAGAAAGGTACTATTTTAATCATAGCTGTTTCACAAGCTAATGATTCAGGAGAAAGTTTAGATTGAATTAGGCCAAAGATACTTTATCTTTTTTTCCAGAAGGGAAACATTTCTATGAAATTTTCCTATTTTATTTTTTAACTCCAAGTCAACGCCTTTGATTAAGGCAATTTATTGTCTGGGTGCCAGTTTAGCTTGCATGGATATTTGTAAAATTAGCTTGTGGACAAAAATCTCTACTTCCTTCTCAACCTCCCTCTATTATCATAAAACAAAATAAAGGATTAGAGCCATAGCCTTTTGGTAAGTCAGCTCTTTCCCCAGTGTGAAAGCTCTTCCTTGGTTTTGATTCCCTATTCAGGCAAAGGCAGCGGAGGTAGATTCTAATTCAGCTCCAATACTATCTGGGTTTTTATCATAGCTGCTTTAAAATCCATGTTAGACATCTGTGTCATCTTGGTGTTGGTTGATTACCTTTTTTCAATCAAGTGGAGATCTTCCTGGTTCTTGGTATAAATTTTTTATTGAAACTAGGATATTTTGAGTATTATGTTATGAGATTCTGGATCTTATTTAAATCTTGTGTTTTAGCAGGTCTTCTCTGACACAGCTTTGGTAAAGGAAAGGGGGACATATATTACTCTGTCATTGTTAGGTGGGGATGGAAGTTCAGGTTCTCCTCCTGGCCTCAGCGCATACCTCTGGGGGAGAAAGACTTCTTGTTACTACTAGACAGTGACAGTAGTTGAGGTTCCCTACGTGTCCTCTGCTGACACCACGGGGAAGTGGGGATGGAGGAGCTAGCCTCATTATCACTGTGTGGTGGTGTAATCCCAACTCTCCACTAGGTCTCCTCTGATCCCCTAACACCACCCCAGCAGGGAAAGGAAGGGAGGGGTGCCACTAGAAATCCAGGATCCCCACATAGTCTGCACTGACCACTCCACTCTATGTGGTCGGGGATGGCTGTTTCTGCTCCGCAAGAATTAAAACCCCAGCTTCCCACTTGGCCTTCTCTGACTACACACCAGTTGCAGGTAGGGTGCTGGAAGGGGGTTGGGGGTGCCTTTTTACAGCCTGACAAAAGTGGAAATCTAGGCTCTCCATCTGGCCTTTACTGGTGAGGATGGAGGCTGGGGTGGCCACAACTTTTCTGTGGTCTTGGCTGGAGTTGAGTGGTTTTTGTCTAAAAGTTTTCTGTCTTGCTAGATTGCTCCTTTCCTAGTCCTTTGGCAAGAGAGAACAGACTTTGCTTGGAGCTTTTTTTTTTTTTGGCACTTATTGGCATTTCCAAGTTGCCAACTTCTCTAGTATCCAATCTTGAGGTAAAAAAGAAAACTTAGAGAACTCACCATTGCATAGTTTCTTGTTCCCTGAGGTCACTAGTCTGCCTGTCTTCTCCTAACTTTTTGAGTCTTCTTATGTTTATTTTAATGTCTAGGGTGTTTATTTGTACTTAGCAGAAAAAAATAGGGGAAAATATGTCTACTCCATCTTTCTGGAAGGAGTAGCCCTAGGTCAGTTTTAACTCTAGCAATCTATGGGTCTTTGATCCTGGAGCCCTATAGAGTTAGTTTGGACTCAGCACCCCAGTGGTGCCTAGTGGCTGAACGTTAGTCCAGCACAAATGGTGATTCTGCCCTGACTGCTGTGTGACTCTGCCCAAGTGACTGTCTCTCTCTGATTTCCTACATGTCCTGACCCGGGTTCCTGGAAATGTAAGGACCTCACTTTCAGAACATTCTTTTCTCTTTCCTTCTTGCTTTCCTTGACCATTAACCCTGGCCCTGTTCCTTTATTGCCAGTCTTTTGTCTTTATTTCCCTTCTCTCATTTTCTTCTTATCCCATTTCCTTCCTTCCTTCCTTCCTTTTTTTCTTGTTTTTCTGACTTGACTTGTAGGAACAAAGTAGCAGGCCAGCCCCTGAGAGTACACTTTTTTGTCTTCATGGGGGTAGGGGAGTTGAAGGACACTCTTCTGTTGTGATATTCATGTTTGTTCTCCCTAGCGTATTTCAGGGTACTTATCAGTGAGGGTCTTTACTTGCAAGGGCTTAATAAGGTTGAAGGGTTGATACCCTCAGGGATCCCTGCTAAATATGTTGCTTTACACCTAACTTTGTTGAATATTGCCCCTTTGTGGAGTGAGTGGGAAATTCAGACTAGAGGAGACTCAAGGACAGCCGGATATTTGAAAATATGATAAAGATGTCCCCTGAGTAAACTGCCCTTCCTGGATGATGTTTCTTTTCTTGATGTTGTATAACTATTTAAACCAGTTTGTGATTCTGATTCATATGCATCCTTTTGAAGGGAAGTGCTGTGGGAAGCATAAAAGTAGATGCTGGATTTCCTGAGAACTAGGGTTGAATCTCAGCTAAGCCTTGTAGGAACTGTGACCTTGAGAAAGGCCCCTGACATTTCTGAGCCTCTGTGAAAGAGGAAGTGATCTCAGGGTGATTCTGAGAAGGGCAAGGTAAGGGGAGAGTGCAGGGCAATGTTAATTTCCTTCTTGCAGTGATGAAGGAAGGAGGGTCCACAAGTAAAGCGTTAAGGGAAAGGCTTTCATCTGGGTTGGGGTTGTGGCTGCAAGTGGATGCCTTGAGTCAGAGGAGGAGGGGAACTGACATTGACCGAGTATAAAGTGCCAGGTAATGTGCTAGGTACTTAAATGATTTCTGTTATCCATCCAACAATCCTGTGCAAAAGGTACTATAATCTCTACTTTTTAGGTGGTAAACAGAAGCTTGGAGACATTAAGCAACATACCACACGCCTAATAAGTGGACACTGTAAGTGGTGGCATCAGCTTTTGAACCTATCTGCCTGTTTTTTGGTTTTTTTTCCTTTGTTACCTTGACCTGATGAGTGTTGGCAAGGATAGCTTTCTGTTGAATTTGTCCTGGTTTACTCTTAGGTTACCTGTGACATCACTTTTAGAGTTGCTAAGAGGTAAAGGTGAAGGGGCTAATAATTTGGCTGCTGCTACCAGGTTCCACTTCTTCCTCCACCATCTGCCAGGAGGGCGAAGTAGGGGTTCTCTAAACAGATTTGAGTCCTGGGCTGAAGTGGGAACAAAAGGGGGCTGAGGAGCTGGGCTGAACTGCAGAAGCTGAGATCCTGAGTGAGACTTGTCTGACTGGGGAGGGCTTTTGGGGGACCAGGCCTATTTGATATCCCTGGAGGTCTGCAGAGGGGAGGCTTCTGTGTGAGGGGTGGTCCTGGAAGACTGTATGTATATTCAAGATGTTGGGAGTGCTGTGACTTAGGTGGCCTAGGAGATCTCAGCTGTGCTGGGGCATGTTGTCCTTGTCCACTGTTGTCCTTGACTATGGGTTGGTTGACTGGATATTTGGGGATATCACACTGGCCAGGGAGGGCTGGGGAAAACTTTTAGGTTGAAGGGTGGACCTAAAAGGTTGTAAACTTTTAGGTTACAGGGGGATTGCTGGAACAATACCAGTGTGGGGAAAGGAGAGTGCATGAGTCAGAAAAGGAATGCAGTTCTTTAACATTTGTGTCATACTTACTAGCTTAAAAATGTTCTTTCATGTCCATCATTTGATCTATTATTTAACCATCAATGTTGGTTGAATTTACTATGAGCCCAGCACTGTGCAAGATACAAGGGTTTGAATAACTGAGATAGACAGTACCCTATGCTCTCCCAGAGCAAAGGGTCATCCCCTTTGCTCTGTGAATAATAACTCTGTGAAGTTGGCAGATTAAGAATGATCCCGTTTCCCAGATGGTGAAACAATGGCTCAGCAAGGTTAGGAGACTGGCCTGTTAGGGCATGGTACACTGGGACCTGAGCCTAGGTTTACTTGTTCAGCGGACCAGTGTTCCTTCTAGTATTCTATGCAGACTCTGTCTGCATTTGTGTATGTTGTGACTTTTCATTGTGGAAATATACTTCGTTCAGACCACTACAAAGTGGTTCAGACCACTACAGACCACCTGCAGTGTGTATCAACACACAAATCCATCCTCTTACAGCTTGGGGATGAGCCGTGGAGAGTGGCAGAGAAAAAGGTGGATATGGGTGAGTCCATCCTATTTATTTGCTGAATTCCCTTCAACTATGTTTGAATAGCCTTTCTGGAATGCCCCAGAGTCCTACAAATAAACCACCCATTCTCTCTTTTTCATTTATCTTATTATGAGCTGAGAGCTTCTTAAGCTGGCAGTTTTGAAAAGGATTGAAACCATAATTCATCAACTATATTTACTGAGATTATAATTATAAAATTACCCACCTGTTTATATATATACTCAAACACAAACACAATCATGTCCTTCTGCAAACTTGATGGCCAACCAGCATCCCTCCTCTCTTGGATGCACTCTCAAATATCTTGCTTCTCTCTTGCTTTGTAGCATTCTTAGCGCAAAACTCTAACCTTGGTTAAATGTAATTCTCTGTCTTCTCTATGCCTATACTCATGCAGCTGAAGATGGCTGGAAAAATATACAAAACCATGCTGATTGGTCTTAGTCTAAATTCATACTACAAACTTCAGTGGAGCCTTTGCACCTGCTCAGCAGTCCTATCGTATTCTCATAGTCCATTTGCTGTCTCCTACTTTCATAGGTGATATTTTGCTCATATTTTCTATTATAATTATTAAACAATATTCACAGCAGCTTTATTTGTAAGAGCCAAAAAATGGAAACAACCAAAACAGCCATCAATAAGTAAAAAGATAAACGGTGGTGCATCCATGTGAGAATACTACTGACCAATATAAGGAATGAACTGCTGATACATGCAAGGACATGAATGAATCTAAAAGTCATTATGCAGAATGGCAGAAGCTAGACAATAAAGAGTAAATACTACATGATTCTATCTATAAAAAATTCTAGAAAATACAAACTAATCTGTAGTGTCAGAAAGTAAATCATGGTCACCTGAGCAGTAAGGGGAAGCCAAAAAGGGCAGAATGGGGGTGTTACAAAGGGGCACAAAGAAACTTTTCGAAGCGCTGGGTAAGTTCACTATCTCGATTGTAGGAATGGTTTCACGGGTATACATATATCTTAAAACTTATAAAATTGTACACTTTAAATATGTGCAGTTGATTATGTATCAATTATACCTCAACTAAACTCTTAAATTTAAAAAAATATAAATCAAATTAAAAAATCTATCTAACCAATGTAAAGCCTGCTTCATGTTGACTCAGTATTTTCCTTTTGCATCTGGATAAGGAGCTACAAAATTTGACCTACTGTTTAAGAGTATCCAAACACACTTAAGGGCTTCCCTGGTGGCGCAGTGGTTAAGAATTCGCCTGCCAATGCAGGGGACACGGGTTCGAGCCCTGGTCCAGGAAGATCCCACATGCCGCAGAGCAAGTAAGCCCGTGCACCACAACTACTGAACCTGCACTTTAGAGTCCGTGAGCCACAACTCCTGAGCCCATGCACCACAACTCCTGAAGCCCACGCCCAGAGCTTGTGCTCCGCAACAAGAGAAGTCACCGCGATCAGAAGCCCACCCACCACAACCAAGAGTAGCCCCTGCTCTCTGCAACTAGAGAGAGCCTGCGTGCAGCAACGAAGACCCAATGCAGCCAAAAATAAAATAAATAAATTTATTAAAAAAACCCACTTAAGACTTAGGTCTCTGATCCTTTGGATTTTTCTGCAATTTAAACTGGGTGCACTGGAAAGAAAACTTCACATGATTTTGATAAAAGACACCGGAAACTGTTTCTAAAGGAAACGGTATAAGGAGGACATTATGAAAAATCTCGGTATCTCGGGGCCTGCACATCAAAAACCATAGCTGCTGATGTACCAATTTTGCTACTGAGGATGGAGAGTGCAGGGGGGCTGCTGCGTCGGGTGGGGCTGGGGAGGGGTCGGGTGCGGTTGTACTCACACTAAGACCCAGCTCTACTGAGTCCACATAAAGAAACTTCCCACGGCTTCTCATTTTCTGCTAGCCTGTAAATCCAAAGTCCTTGTGCATCCTACTTAAATTTGGAGGTTTCCTCCCCCCTCCTCTCGTCGGTCCCCATCTGACCAATTCCACAGCTATTTCTGATCATTTCTCCACACGAGGCTTCGTGTAATAACGTCCACTGCCCACCCTGCCCTCGCTTGTACGCACCGAAGGGTTACGGTGATGCCTGGCTCAGGTTTGCTGAAGCGCGGACACTGGAGCGAAGTTCATTGCCTAAGGGAGGACCTGTTCCTGTTTCCACAGGAGACAGAAATGTACTCACCACCTGCGGTTTTCAGGATGTTCCCATGCCCCCAGGACAGCCCTTCAGGAAACCTTGCTCGGGCCTAGGTAACACCCAGGGTGGGAGGGAGGGGCGGGTACAGGTCCCAGTGGGCACGGGTCTCGCGGGTCTTGCGGGTCTCGCGGGTCTTGCGGCGCGGCGGGTGCGCGTCTGCTTCCGGGTCAGCTGAGAGCCGGACGCCTGGGAGGAGGTGCAGCAACCGTGAGTGAGGCCGAGCGCCGACGACGCTGGAACAGGCCTGGGGCTGAGTGGAGGTGAGTCGCCCTGCTCTCCTCAGAGAGAGCCCTCATCTTCTGAGGCCGACTACGTGTCTGTGGCTTGCAGGTTGCCCGAGAGCAACGTTCTAGAACACACGGTCGTTGTGAAGGCCCCGTATCTTCCTCTCTGTGTTTGGCCAGAGCTGCTTGCATGGTTCAGCAGCCACGTCTGAGGGGGGGTGGTCGGCGGGGCAGGTCGGCCTCTGCAGTTTGGGGGCGGCCGTCGTTTGCGAAGGCTCTGGAATCCTCGCCTCTGCGTGTAGGGACGGGTCTGCACCTGGGGTAAATGGTATCAGCCGTGCAAGCAGCTTCTCAGAGCTCCAGCTCACGCTCCACAGGGCCCGGGAGGTGGCTGGAGCAGGGGCTGCATGGCTCTCCGTTATAACCCGTGATAGTTGAGACCTTACGTCCTATTTCTGTGAGACAGCGGAAGCCACCAGAAGAGAACCGCACCGCCACCCATCCGTACCTCCACCCTCCCACTCTGTCTCTCCCCTTCTGCTCCTTCCTCCTTCCTCTTATTCTCAGTTTAATCCTCAGGCTCCTAAATTTGTCCACCTTTGGCATTCTATCCTACCTCCTCGCGTCTACTCAGGGGCACTGCTTCTGCAGCCACCTTCATTTCCATTCAGGTTCTTCCATCATCATTTTCCTCTTCACTGGATCATTTTTTTTGAAATTTTTTTATACAGCAGGTTCTGATTAGTCATCCATTTTATACATATTAGTGTATATATGTCAATCCCAATCTCCCACTTCATCACACCACCACCCCCACTTTCCCCCCTTGGTGTCCATACGTTTGTTCTCTACATCTGTGTCTCAGTTTCTGCCCTGCAAACCGGTTCATCTGTACCATTTTTCTAGGTTCCACATATATTCCATATATAGGCGTTAATATACAATATTTGTTTTTCTCTTTCTGACTGACTTCACTCTGTATGACAGTCTCTAGATCCATCCACATCTCTACAAATGACCCAATTTCATTCCTTTTTATGGCTGAGTAATATTCCACTGTATATATGTACTATATCTTCTTTATCCATTTGTCTGTCGATGGGCATTTAGGTTGCCTCCATGACCTGGCTATTGTAAATAGTGCTGCAATGAACATTGGCGTGCATGTGTCTTTTTGAATTATGGTTTCTCTGGGTATATGTCCAGTAGTGGGATTGCTGGGTCACATGGTAATTCTATTTTTATTTTTTTTAAGGCACCTCCATACTGTTCTCCATAGTGGCTGTATCGGTTTCCATTCCCACCAACAGTGCAAGAGGGTTCCCTTTTCTCCACATCCTCTCCAGTGTTTGTTGTTTGTAGACTTTCTGATGATGCCCATTCTAACTGGTGTGAGGTGATACCTCATTGTAGTTTTGATTTACATTTCTCTAATAATTAGTGATGTTGAGCAGCTTTTCACATGCTTCTTGGCCATCTGTCTTCTTTGGAGAAATGTCTATTTAGGTTTTCTGCCCATTTTTGGATTGGGTTGTTTGTTTTTTAATACTGAGCTGCACGAGCTGCTTATTTTGGAGATTACTCCTTTGTCCGTTGCTTCATTTGCAAATATTTTCTCCCATTCTGAGGGTTGTCTTTTCGTCTTGTTTATGGTTTCCTTTGTTGTGCAAAAGCTTTTAAGTTTCATTAGGTCCCATTTATTTATTTTTGTTTTTATTTCCGTTTCTCTAGGAATTGGGTCAAAAAGGATCTTGCTGTGATTTATGTCATAGACTGTTCTGCCTATGTTCTCCTCTAGGAGTTTGATGGTGTCTGGCCTTACTTTTAGGTGTTTTATCCATTTTGAGTTTATTTTTTTGTATGATGTTAGGGAGTTTTCTAATTTCATTCTTTTACATGTAGCTGTCCAGTTTTCCCAGCACCACTTATTGAAGAGGCTGTCTTTTCTCCATTGTGTATTCTTGCCTCCTTTATCAAAAATGAGGTGACCATATGTGCATGGGTTTACCTCTGGGCTTGCTATCCTGTTCCATTGGTCTATATTTCTGTGTTTGTGCCAGTACCATACTGTAGCTGTGCAGTAGAGTCTGAAGTCAGGGAGCCTGATTTCCTCCAGCTCTGTTTTTCTTTCTCAAGATTGCTTTGGCTATTCGGGGTTTTCTGTGTTTCTATACAAATTGTGAAATTTTTTGTTCTAGTTCTGTGAAAAATGCCAATGGTAGTTTGATACAGATTGCATTGACTCTGTAGATTGCTTTGTGTAGTAGAGTCATTTTCTCAATGTTGAGTCTTCCAATCCAAGGACATGGTATATCTCTCCATCTATTTGTATCATCTTTAATTTCTTTCATCAGTGTCTTATAATTTTCTGCATACAAGTCTTTTTTCTCCTTAGGTGGGTTTATTCCTAGATATTTCATTCTTTTTGTTGCAATGATAAATGGGAGTGTGTTCTTAATTTCACTTTCAGATTTTTCATCATTAGTGTATAGGAATGCAAGAGATTTCTGTGCATTAATTTTGTATCCTGCTACTTTACAAATTCATTGATTAGCTCTAGTAGTTTTCTGGTAGCATCTTTAAGATTCTCTATGTATAGTATCACGTCATCTGCAAACAGTGATAGCTTTACTTCTTTTCAGATTTGGATTCCTTTTATTTCTTTTTCTTCTCTGATTGCTGTGGCTAAAACTGCCAAAACTATGTTGAATAATAGTGGTGAGTGTGCGCAACCTTGTCTTATTCCTGATCGTAGTGGAAATGATTTCAGTTTTTCACCACTGGCTGTGGGTTTGTCATATTTTTATTATGTTGAGGAAAGTTCCCTCTATGCCTACTTTCTGGAGGGTTTTTATCATAAATGGGTGTGGAATTTTGTCGAAAGCTTTCTCTGCATCTATTGAGATGTTCTTCAAAGCTTTTGCAGAGCAAAGGAAACGATAAACAAGACGAAGGGATAACCCTCAGAATGGGACAAAATGTTTGCAAATGAAGCAACTGACAAAGGATTAACCTCCAAAATTTACAAGCAGCTCATGCAGCTCAATATTAGAACAACAAACAACCCAATCCAAAAATGGGCAGAAGACCTAAAGAGACATTCCTGCAAAGAAGATATACAGATTGCCAAAAAACACATGAAAGAATGCTCAATATCATTAATCATTAGAGAAATGCAAATCAGAACTACAATGAGATATCATCTCACACCAGTCAGAATGGCCACCATCCAAAAATCTAAAAACAATAAATGCTGGAGAGGGTGTGGAGAAAAGGGAACCCTCTTGCTGCACTGTTGGTGGGAATGTAAATTGATACAGTGACTATGGAGAACAGTATGGAGGTTCCTAAAAAAACTAAAAATAGAACTATCATACGACCCAGCAATACCACTACTGGCCATTCACCCTGAGAAAAGCATAATTCAAAAAGAGTCACGCACCACAGTGTTCATTGCAGCTCTGTTTACAATAGCCAGAACATGGAAGCAACCTAAGTGTCCATCGACAAATGAATGGTTAAAGAAGCTGTGGCACAGTTATATTGATTGATTTATTTTTGGCTGCATTGGGTCTTAGTTGTGGTGCAAGGGGCTTAGTTGCCCCACAGCATGTGGGATCTTAGTTCCCCCACCAGGGATTGAACTCTCATCCCCTGAATTGGAAGGCGGATTCTTTACCACTGGACCATCAGGGAAGTCCCTGTGGCACAGTTATAGAATGGAATATTACTCAGCCATAAAAAGAAACGAAATTGAGTTATTTGTAGTGAGGTGGATGGACCTACAGTCTGTCATACAGAGTGAAGTAAGTCAGAAAGAGAAAAGCAGATACGATATGCTAACACATATATATGGAATCTAAAAAACAAAACAAAAGAATGGTCATGAAGAACCTAGGGACAAGACGGGAATAAAGATGCAGACCTACTAGAGAATGGACTTGAGGATATGGGGAGGGGGAAGGGTAAGCTGGGACAAAGTGAGAGAGTGGCATGGACATATATACACTACCAAATGTAAAATAGCTAGTGGGAAGCAGCTGCATAGCACAGGGAGATCAGCTTGGTGCTTGGTGACCACCTAGAGGGGTGGGATAGGGAGGGTGGGAGGGAGGGAGACGGAAGGGGGAAGAGATATGGGGATATATGTATATGTATAACTGATTCACTTTGTGATAAAGCAGAAGCTAACACACCTTTGTAAAGCAGTTATACTCCCATAACGATGTTAAAAAATAAACAAACAAAAAACCTCCGCAAAACAAAAACACACAAAGAAAGAAAAAAAAAGTGGAAAACAAAACCATAAAAGTGTTTGAAAAAAATAGTGACTTTTCCTTTAAAAAAGAAAAAAAAATTGGTGAGTTTTTGTGTTGCCATTTTAATATCGAAGATGGAAGAAAAAAAGCAGCATTTTTGGCATATTATGCTTCATTATTTTAAGAAAGGTAAAAACAGTAGTGAAATGCACAAAAAGTTTTGTGCGGTGTATGGAGAAGGTGCTGTGACTGATTGAACATGTCAAAAATGGTTTGCGAAGTTTCATGCTGGGGATTTGAAGTTTCTTGTGCGAGATTTCTCGCTGGACAATGGTCCAGCTGTCGGGTAGACCAGGTGAAGTTGATAGCAATCAAATTGAAACAATAATTGAGAACAATCAACCTTATACCATGTGGGAGATAGCCGACATACTCAAAATATCCAAATCAAGGCGTTGCATATGATTTGCACCAGCTTGGTTATGTTCATTGCTTTGATGTTTGTGTTCCACATAGGTTAAGTGAAAAAACCTTCTTGAGCGTATTTCCACATGCAGGTGTCTACTGAAATGTAATGAAAATGTTCCATTTTTAAAACAACTTGTGTTGGGCGATGAAAAGTGGATACTGTACAACAACGTGGAATGGAAGAGATTGTGGGGCAAGCGAAATGAACCATCACCAACCACACCAAAGGCCAGTCTTCTTCCGAAGAAGGTGATGTTGTCCATATGGTGGGATTGGAAGGCAGTCCTCTATTATGAGCTCCTTCCGGAAGACCAAATGATTAATTCCAACAAGTACTGCTCCCAGTTGGACCAACTGAAAGTGGCATTTGACAGAAAGCGTCCAGAATTAGTCAACAGAAAATGCATAATCTTCCATCAGGATAATGCAAGACTACATGTTTCTTTGATGACCAGGCAAAAACTGTTGCAGCTTGTCTGGGAAGTTCTGATTCATCCACCATATTCACCAGACATTGCACCTTCAGATTTCCATTTATATCGATCTTTACAAAATTCTCTTAATGGAAAAATTTCAATTCCCTGAAAGACTGTAAAAGGCATCTGGAACAGCTCTTTGCTCAAAAAGATAAAAAGTTCTAGGAAGATGGAATTATGAAGTTGCCTGAAAAATGGCAGAAGGTAGTGGTAGTTGTTCAATAAAGTTCTTGGTGAAAATGAAAAATGTGTCTTTTATTTTTACTTAAAAAACGGAAGGCACTTTTTGGCCCACCCAATACTTTTGCTTCAGTCAGGCGATTGTGCTAGGTGAAGATCTAATTCATTTTGAAGTTCACCTGGTATTGGTCTTTGTGAGGGCTATCAGTCTTACTCCGAGGGTGTACCTCTTCCAGGCGCCCACCTGAAATCCTGGGGATACTTTACAGAGTCCTGGACTCCACTGTTGATTTCGCTAGCCCTTGAGACTACCAGAAGCTTTGCTTAGTTTCTCAACTTCTTTGTTGTCACTTTCAGCAAATATTGTGAGAGGAAAAAGTGTAGCTGTGTTTCTGACTCCCATCTCTATGCTTCTCTTCTCTCTGAGGTCTAGGTTCAAGTTCTCACTGTTTCGGTAAGTCTCTGATGTTTGGAAACATCTTTTAAATAACAGATGTGTTCTCCTGGTTTTTAAATATTCCTGATAGAAGACTTGGTCTGATACAAGCCATAGCTTTAAGCACAATCTATTCAGGTTTTGAGTTCAGTGATTATATTTTTATTTCTAATTTGTTTCTGGATCTTTTACAAATATTCTAGATCATTTTTTATAGGCTGGAACATGATTTCCATTCCCCTTTTCATTAAATGTACATGTATATTTTATCACAATATAATTAATATACGATAAAATGTACAAATCTTAGTGAGTTTTTTTTTTTTAGTTTAGTGAGTTTTAACAACTGTATATCCTAACCTCTCTCCTACTTTGTCCTAATCAACATATAGGATATTGTCAACATATAGAATATTGCCATAATTCCAGAAAGTTCCTTTGTGTATCTTTCCAATTTATTTTCCTCTTCTTTCCCAGATCTTCTGACTTTTATCACCCATAGATTAGTTTTGCCTGTTTTTGAACTTTATATAAATAGAATATACAGTGTCTATGTGTGGCTGCTTTTTTATTTTTAATTAATTAAATTTATTTTATTATTGGTTGTTTTGGGTCTTTGTTTCTGTGCGTGGGCTTTCTCTAGTTGTGGAGAGCAGGGGCTACTCTTCCTTGAGGTGCATGGGCTTCTCATTGAGGTAGCTTCTCCTGTTGTGGAGCACGGGCTCTACGCGGGTGGGCTTCAGTAGTTGTGGCACACGGGCTCAGTAGTTGTGGCACGCGGGCTCAGTAGTTGTGGCTCATGGGCTCTAGAGCACAGGCTCAGTAGTTGTGGCATGTGGGTTTAGTTGCTCCACGGCATGTGGGATCTTCCTGGACCAGGGCTCAAACCCATGTCCCCTGCCTTGGCAGGCTGATTCTCAACCACTGTGCCACCAGGGAAGCCCTATGTGTGGCTTTTGTATTTGTCTTCTTTTTCTCAGCATAATTTTTTGAGGTTTATCCATGTTGTAGTTAATTTCTTTAATTCATTTCCTTGTTATTGTTGAGTAGAACTTCACTGGATGAGTATCCCACAATTTGTTTATCCATTCTCCTATGGATGAACATTTGGGTTGTTTCCAGGTTTGTCCATTATGAATAAAGCTGCCATGAACATCACTGGACAAGTGTTCTTGTTGACATATGTCCTCTTCTGCTTTCACTTATTTTATATTTTCTATCTGATAATTTTGTCATCTGAGTCATTTGGCATCTAAATCTTTGCTTTTTTTGTTCACCATTTCCTGGTTGTTTGTTTTTGTGTTTTTGGTTATTTTTGGTTTGATCATATTTTGCTGACTGTGGGAATCCTGAGGGGTTTGAGCAATTTTGTATTTGCATCTGCCAGGGACCCAGGGTGATTTTTACCAAGAAGCACTTGAAATTAATTTTCCCTTTGGGGTTCTCTGCATATAGATAGTGTATTTTCAAATCCCTCCTGTGGGAGGGAAGGCTTGTGCTAATAAATTCCCAGGGAGCCTTTTTTCCCAACTCTGTGTTGTGGCCTGAGACAGCTCCTACATTAACATTTTCCCCCAGCTCACCCCTCTGCAAGGGTGTGCTCTTCAGAGACCCTGTATGCATACAGAAGTCTCACTTCCAGCTTCCACCTTGGGTCTCTCAGCGCCTGATCTTGGATCTTCCATGGGACTGTTACAACAGGGCTTCTGGGTTCTGTGCAGAGAAGCCAGGGCAGCCTAGGTTTCTCTCATCAATCTCCTTTCAATTAGACTTCTATTTTTAGACCTTGTGACTTTCCCTTACTTTACTATGAGCTTAGCTATGCCTTCAAAAGATGTTTGATGGGCTTCCCTGGTGGCGCAATGGTTGGGGGTCCGTCTGCTGATGTGGGGGGCGCGGGTTTGTGCCGCGGAGCAGCTGGGTCCTTGAGCCATGGTCGCTGAGCCTGCGTGTCCGGAGCCTGTGCTCCGCGGTGGGGGAGGCCGCAGCAGTGAGAGGCCCGCGTACCACAAAAAAAAAAAAAAAAAAAAAAAAGATGTTTGTTATACCTATCCCATACTTTTAGATATTTATAGCAGGAGCTCCTCTCCTCTATTGCCTGTTCCCTGCCCCAGAGTGTTATCTCTGCTTCATGTTTTCCATTTCCAGTTTTTAGCATGAGCATCAAGCCTGCTTACTCATCATAAAATCCTGCATTGTCACAGGATTTTTTGGATAGCATTTTAGCACTTATTTCTTTTCAGCTGTCTTCAATCAGAAGTAGCAGAGCTGTTTGCTACCTGGCCACAAGAGGGATAGTTTTTGTAAAGATTTTGAATTCGGCCAGTTTCCTGCTTCCCCTTTCCCTTGGTGGTGCTGAGCAGAGTTCTGAGATGCCCCTCCTTCTTTACTCAAGTTAACCGTTGCTGGTTTGGCCTTTTGTGGTGTTTGCAGACTTCACCAGAACTGTGCACCACCCAAGGCCATTCTCTGCTGCCTCCCTTGACTTGGCACAAATGGCAGTTACTCTCCATCCCCTGGGCTTTGGGGTTTTGGCTGTTTCCTAGTTTTGCTGAAGGTGAATTATCTTCTCTATTTTCCATCCTTTTTGGAAAGAGGTGGTTTGATACACTGGAGAGAGCATTTGTTGAGCTGCTGGTGGCTGAGGCCTCATGCATCTGTGGAACAGATGTTCCCCCTTCTGGTCCTTAGTCCTCCTCAGGAAAGCTGTGCTCCTGCTGCACTCTGAACCTACGTGTCACAGCCCCATCCCATTTCATCCCATCCCATTGTGCTTGCCTGCTTTTTTGGCTAGATTAAAAATATCTTCAGGACAGGATTGTCTTTTGTTCTTGTACATATAGTGCCTGGCACATAGTGTGTGCACCAGAAGTAGTTGTTTACTAAATGACTTTGGGTTCACTCAGAGGCTGTGTCTTAGCCCTTGGGGTGCCAGATGTGGGACTGTAGATACCCACCCCCACATCTAAGGCATCTCCCCGGCTAAGTCCTGATGATGTGATGTTAAGGAATGACCACTTGCCTTAGGACCAGGAGACCTGGGTTTGTAGATAAATAAGTTAACTTCTCTGTGGTTTAATCTTTCCTTAAAATGGGGCTGTGACAGCTTGCTCTGCCTGCCTTGTGAGGTTGTAGTGAGGATCAAATGAGGCCATAAATGTTAAAGTACTTTCGAGGCTGTGAAGCTCTCTTTTCAGCTCTCATCATGGAAAAGGATCTGTGTGTTTCACCGAGTTTAGCTCATTTACCCACTGTCACCTAATTCTCACCACCCCTCAGCCTGACATGCCTGGGAAGCTGGAGGGCAGCCCTGGCTGGGTGATGTCTGGGAGTAGGCCTGTCTCTTGTGCCCTGAACAAAAAGGGAAGTGTTGAGAGCCTGGAGTAATTGCCATGACCACTGGGTGTCACTCTTGGCCTTAAAATAATGTATTATCCCCCACCCTGTAAATTTTCCTTTTCTGTCAGCCTTGGTTCAGGGCATTAAGTATGGTAGGTCTTATATATCCTGTATATTTCCAGTATGTGTTCTTATAGTTTTTAAATTCCTGGCAGCAACACTTGCAGCCATCACCCAGCACCCATTTAGGCCTTTGCTTTCAGGTAGAGGGTACTTGTGCAATTCTATTGTAATTGATTTTAATTTTCACTTAACCAACGCATGACCAGAATGGTATACCTGTGGCCAAAATGTTCATAAACTGGATTTCAGAGCCGAAAGTGAGTAAAGTTTTGGAAGTCATTACATTTGGGATTGGTCATGGCAAGTTCTCTACCACCTTCCTTCTCAAGATTTTTGTTGTTAAATATGTTTTTCAAACCACTGCCTCAGGCTACCTTGTGTTTGTATTGAGAATAGCAGGACAAGGAAGGGAAATCTCTGACTTTACCTCCACCAAGGTCTTCCAGATGGACGAAACCAGTGATACTCCAATTTAGTTTTTATCTTCCTTGAGCTGTCTGGGGGCATTTACTCTGTTGATTACTCACCCCTTTTTAAAAATTTTTATTTTTATATTTTTGAAAAAATTTTATTGGAGTATAGTTGATTTACAATGTTGTGTTAGTTTCAGGTGTACAGCCAAGTGAATCAGTTATACATACACATATATCCACTCTTTTTTAGATTCTTTTCCCATATAGGTCATTACAGAGTACTGAGTAGAGTTCCCTGTGCTATACAGTAGGTCCTTATTAGTTTACTCACCCATTTTAAAAACACTCCCTCAACTTCAGTTCAACTTTCTCCTGGTGTACTTTCTAGTTCTCTAGTTGTTTCTTCTTAGCTGGCATCTTGGGCTCCTCTGCACCCATGGTCTCTCCCTGTTTCCTAGGGGTGCTGTCCTTGGCCTCCGTTCTACTCTATACAGTCTCCTCTCCAAATCTGTATTTTATATCCAGAGCTCTGCCTATTTCCGTCTCTGCCTGGGTGTCCTGAAGGACATTGCTTTAAAAAGTAGTTTTATTGAGGTTCATTCATTTTAGGTGTATAGTTTATGAATGTAGGTAACTACCACCTCAGTGAAAATATAGGCTTTAGAAAAATGTACTGTCTCTCACTCTGTAAGTTTTTTTTTCACATCTTAGCCTTGGTTCTCAGTATTCCCTCACCCTAAAAAGTTTCTTTGTCGTCCTTTGCAGTTGGTCCCCTGCCTGACCCTTAGCCCCTGGCAACCGCTGATCTGCTTTCTGTCACTATGTTGTTTTACCTTCTCTAGAAGTTAATGAAAATAGAGTCAAATGGTACATAGGCTTTTTTTTTTAAAGCTTTTAAAAAAGAAAAATTTATTTCTTTACAGTTAAAAAATGCAGTATTTGGACATATACAAAGCCAGAAATTTTCTTCAAATACTAAAATTCAAATGTAACATACTACCCAGAGACTACACATTTAGCTAAAACAGGATATAGCTGTTCACAAGAACTAATTTCAAAATATACATATGTGAATTTACACAACTGATATTTAGAAGTTCTTCAAAATCTATATGTAAGCTAGAAAGTTAAGCAAAGTTGTCTTTGTCTCTGTAGCTTACAGCTGCAGACTGGCTGTGTGTCACGGTACGCAGCCCTTTCTTGCTCCTCTCCCACTCCAGCTGCAGTGTGGACCTGGGGAAGAGAAGCTGCTGTCTGGGTTCCTTTCCTTTTGGCTATTTATGGCAGAGGTACATTATGCTTGGTCTCAGCCGGGAAAGAACATAAGGTACATAGGCTTTTGTGTTTGATGTCTTTCACTTAACCTAATCATCACTTTTGAAATGTGTGAGAAACAAGCTTATCTCTTATGCGAAGCTTCTTTTGGGATGGTGCCTCTGTTCACCCTGATATTGAAGTCAGAAACCTGGGTGTCATTCTACCCAGGCCCCTTCCTCTCATTCACTGTGCCCAACACCCTGCCATGTCCAGTTAGTCAGGAAGTCCTAGAGCTTCTTTCTCCTCTTTATCTCTGAGTCTACCCTTCTCTTCATTCCCAAGGTCACTGACTTAATTGAATTTCTGTTTACTTCTTACCTCTCCTGATTGGTCTTCATGCCTCCATCTAGGACCTCTTCAATCTGCCCTTTCTCAGAACCACCAGCGTGTAGTTCTAAAACACAAATCTTATTCCACCACTTCCCTCTTCAGCGGCTCCCCATGGCTTCTTTTTTTTTTTTATTAATAATTCGTTTGTTTTTATTTTTGGCTGCGTTGGGTCTTCGTTGCTGTGTGTGGGCTTTCTCTAGTTCAGGCGAGCAGGGGCTACTCTTCCTCGTGGTGCGCGGCTTCTCATTGTTGTGGCTTCTCTTGTTGCAGAGCACGAGCTCTAGGTGCTCCGGCTCAGTAGTTGTGGCACGCGGGCTTAGCTGCTCCGCGGAATGTGGGATCTTCCCGGGCCATGGATCAAACCTGTGTCCCCTGCATTGGCAGGCGGATTCTCAACCACTGTGCCACCAGGGAAGCCCTCCCCATGGCTTCTTCGCTTAGCAAATGCCACCCTCCACCATGATTTGTTTTTTTTCTGCCTAAATCTCAGTATCTTATTTTTCAGAGCTTCCTCAAGTACAGCCAGTGCTCAGCCATTTCTTGTGATTTTCTTGCAAAGGCTGCGCTCACTCATGCCTTTGCACATGCTGTTCCCTTGACGTGGGATGCCCTTTTCCTTCTCCTTCATCTAGCCATCTCCAATTCATTCTTTAAGAGCCAACTTATATAATTCCTCCTCTGCAATGCCTTCTCTAGCCACAGCCCCATACTGGGTTAGGTGTTTCTCCATCATCGCATTTATCATTAGTCATATCAGATTATATCAGTCTATTTGTTGGGTTAGTTATCTGTGTCTCCCACTAGGCTCTAAGTTCCTTGAGGAGTTTGTGTTCTGTTTGAGTTTGTATCCTCTGTTTTTAGCATAGGGCCAGGCACAATAGGTGGCTCCAGTGAATGTCTTCTGAATAATTAAGGTAGAATGGAGGGAGAGATCTGGAACACAATGAAGAGGCAAGGGGGAGAAGAGGCAAAGGGGAGCGTCAGGAAGACCTGACGTGGAAAACAAATTCTCATTTTAACTGGCCTTGATCATAGGTAAGTTTACCTGTTGTGAAAGGAGAAGAGTAAGGGGGGGAATCATTGGGGAGAATCCACAAAGAGGAATGAAGTATAGGAAGGCATGTTCAAATGTCTGGTCCCTCATTCTAGCAGTGAAAGTGTGTGAAGGAAGAAAGGGAATAGCTTCATTGCGTTTTAGCAAAAAGTTAAAAAAGATTTTAAGTGAGGGAAAGTCAAGAGGGAAAGAGAGCCTAAACTATGACAAAAGCAATAAAAATGAGGGAAATATACATTCTTAGATTTCTGGGTGAGAAAGCAAGGCTACTAAGTCCCAGACAGTGCTTTTTTGACATCATTCAACTGGATGGGTCACAGATGTCATTCTTATTGTGAACAGTGTCCTGCAGTTTCACAGTACTCTTGTAAGCATTGTCTCATCGTATCTGCACACCAACCCCGGGAAGTAGGTAGAGTTGATATGATGAATCCCATTGACTAATGCAGAATGGGAGGCTTAGAGAGTCTGGGTGACTTACTCATGCCACAGGACTGGCTGGAACTCTTTCTTTCTTTTTTTAATTCTTATTATTTTTTAAAATTTATTAAATTTATTTATTTTTGGCTGTTTTGAGTCTTCATTGCTGCATGCGGGCTTTCTCTAGTTGCGGTGAGCAGGGGCTGCTCTTCATTGTGGTGCGTGGGCTCCTCTTGTTGCAGAGCATGGGCTCTAGGCCCTCAGGCTTCAGTAGTTGTGGCACGCAGGCTCTACAGCACAGGCTCAGTAACTGTGGTACACTACTTACTTAGTGTGATGCACCATCACTACTATGGTGCAGCCCTTAGTGAGGGCTTAGTTGCTCTGCAGCATGTGGGATCTTCCTGAACCAGGGATCGAACCCGTGTCCCCTGCATTGGCAGACGGATTCTTAACCACTGTGCCACCAGGGAAGTCCCTGAAGTACAACATTTGATAAAGCTCAATACCCATTCTTGATAAAAAACCTCCAAAACTCTTAGCTAACTAGGAGTAAAAGGAAGCTTCCTTATTAAGATAAGAATTTGCCAAAAAATAATAAAAATCTACAGTAAGCATAATTAATGGTGAAATTTTAAAAGTTTTCCTGAAACATCAGGAAGGAGACAATGATGCCCCCAACACCACTTCTCTCCTACATTGTACTGAAAGTCCTAGCCAGGGAAATAAGTCAAGAAAAAAAAAAAGGCAAAATGAATAGGAAGGAAAGAAATAAAACTCTCATTATTTGCAGATGACATGATTGTGTACACAAAATTCAGAAGATTCCACAGATGTGGGATTTGAATTATTAGGTGAAATTGGTAAGGTCACTGGATACAAGGTCAGTGGTCAATAGCAGCAAACAATTAGAAAATGGAAACAAAAAGTATACTGTTTTCAAAAATGTGAAAAGCATCATGTATTAGGAATAAGTTTAAAGAAAGATATGCAGAATTTCTATGTTGGGTCTCCTTCAATATATAGAATTTCACTTAATTCTACTGTTTTCACTGAGGTACCTGATCCTTATTTTCTGATAAATCTGATGTGCTCAAGAGAGAGCCTTTTTTTTTTTTAAACATCTTTATTGGAGTATAATTGCTTTACAATGGTGTGTTAGTTTCTGCTTTATCACAAAGTGAATCACTTACACATATACATATATCCCCATATCTCTTCCCTCTTGCATCTCCCTCCTGCCACCCTCCCTATCCCACCCCTGTAGGTGTTCACAAAGCACCGAGCTCATCTCCCTGTGCTGTGCAGCTGCTTCCCACTAGCTATCTACTTTACATTTGGTAGTGTATATATGTCCATGCCACTCTCTCACTTTGTTCCAGCTTGCCCTTTCCCCTCCCCGTGTCCTCAAGTCCATTCTCTAGTAGGTCTGCGTCTTTATTCTCGTCCTGCCCCTAGGTTCTTCATGACCTTTTTTTCTTTTTAGATTCCACATGTGTGTGTTAGCATACGGTATTTGTTTTTCTCTTTCTGACTTACTTCATTCTGTATGACAGACTCTAGGTCCATCCACCTCACTGAAAATAACTCAATTTCATTTCTTTTTATGGCAGAGTAATATTCCGTTGTATACATGTGCCACATCTACTCTATCCATTCATCTGTTGATGGACACTTAGGTTGCTTCCATGTCCTGGCTATTGTAAATAGAGCTGCAGTGAACATTGTGGTACATGACTCTTTTTGAAGTTTGGTTTTCTCAGGGTTATGCCCAGTAGTGGGATTGCTGGGTAGTATGGTAGTTCTATTTTTAGTTTTTTAAGGAACCTCCATTCTGTTCTCCATAGTGGCTCTATCAACTTACATTCCCACCAACAGTGCAAGGGGGTTCCCTTTTCTCCACAGCCTCTCCAGCATTTATTGTTTGTAGATTTTTTGATGATGGCCATTCTGACTGGTGTGAGATGATATCTCATTATAGTTTTGATTTGCATTTGAGAGAGCCTTTTTAGTTCTGTTAAACTAATGGCGAAACCTCTAGTCTTCTACCAAAATAGAGAGATGTAGTCACTTGGGTACTTGAGAGTGGGCCTCTTCACTGCTTTTAATCTTCTTGTTTTCAGCCCCATCCCTTGCCTCAGCCATTTGAGTTTTCTGGTTCCTGAAAATTCAGAGGTTTTTTATGGTTCTGGTGTACAAATTCGTTTGCTTCTTGATGACTTCTTTCTTTTCATGCTTAGTTTTCAGCTTTGCTTCATTTCAGCTTTCTCTGTATTATATAGTTGGCTATCACTTCCATTTTCCAAAGCCTTGTTGATATCTTTTGTCTGCTGTTGTCTTCTTTTTCCTCTTTGTCCTTACAGATTCACACTTAAAAAAATTTCTTTTATTGTCATTTTACTAGGATTGGAGGAAGAAGCAGAGATAAATGCATGGGTTCAATCTGCCATGCTTAACCAGAAGTTCCGAATGAAGTTATAAAAAGCAAAGTCACTTTGTGTGTTTTTTAACATTCACTTTATTAGTATTTTTTAATTTATTTATTTTTTATTTTTGGCTGTGTTGGGTCTTCATTGCTGCACACGGGCTCTTCTCTGGTTGTGGTGAGCGAGGGCTATTCTTTGTTGCGGTGCGCAGCCTTCTCACTGCGGTGGCTTCTC
This sequence comes from Lagenorhynchus albirostris, assembly GCF_949774975.1. Lineage (NCBI taxonomy): Eukaryota > Metazoa > Chordata > Mammalia > Artiodactyla > Delphinidae > Lagenorhynchus > Lagenorhynchus albirostris. Next base: position 65,881,129 of record NC_083107.1, read on the forward strand.
TTGTTGCGGAGCACAGGCTCTAGGTGCTCGGGCTTCAGTAGTTGTGGCACATGGGCTCAGTAGTTGTGGCACATGGGCTTAGTTGCTCTGTAGCATGTGGGAACTTCCTGGACCAGGGCTCGAACCCGTGTCCCCTGCATTGGCAGGCGTATTCTTAACCACTGTACCACCAGGGAAGCCCACTTTGCGTGTCTGTTGTACTTGATTCCTGTGCAAGCCATCTCACACCTGCTGTCCCATACCCCTCCTGCTTCCACAGTTCTCTTAGTTGCTTTCCCTCACAGGCCTTTGAGTCTGTTGTTGCTTTACCAGGTGATATTTGGGGGTCCAGTTCAGCCTTTAAAGCATGTCTTCACATTGCATCCCAGCTGTGTTTCACACCATGAGGATCTGGTGTTGACTGACAGGAAGGAGACCACAGTCCTGGAGTCCTCAGTCCCCCTGTTCATGAGGTTGTCTTTTGGGGCTTGAAAGAACAGAGACCAGCTTGAACAGTGTCATTAATTGAAGCATATTCGAACTGATTGGATAATCCCAAGGTAGCTTAAGTTTAAGGAAGTGAAGGGTAAAGGAAATAGGAATAGATGCAGAAATTTAGAGAGAAAATTCTCTTTCTTTTTCTCTCAGGCTTGTCCCAACTCCCAGTACCTGATAAAAAAAGGTCTTCTTATCCTGTTACTTGCTGAGCAAATGGCTCTCCTTCCTACCCCCTCCCTGCCTTTCCTCTACCCCCAAATATCTACAGTGTTTCCTAACTGTGAGGCTGGGGAGTACAGTGATCAGGTGTGGGAATGCCAGCAATTCTAATTATGCTTCCACCCCTTACCAGCTCTGTGACTTTGGGCAAGTCACTTTACCTCCTTGTGCCTGTTTCTTCATCTTCAAACTGGATCAGTAATAATGCCCACCTCATATCGTTTTTGTGAGAATTAAATATATCAGTATGTAAAAGTACTTAGAACTGTGCTAGCCACATATTTAGCACTCAGTGCACAGCTGTTATTATTATGTGCTTTTCTCTGCAAATGAATTTGAAAGATGTAATCATCATACTCAGGAGCTCACCATTTGCATGAATAGGCAAGACAGACTAGTATTTGAGTGCAGAGGATGCTATGAGGGCCAAGAGGGACAGTCAGAACTCAGTGGGGATTGGTGACTGGTGGTTGTTAGTGTGTAGAGGACATTTAGGAAATTATCCTGGAGCAGGTAGTGATCCTTGAGTTGAGCCACAGTGGGGAGAGTATGAGTTAGCCATCATCAGAATGTAAGCATCGTGAGGGCAGGAACTTATCTTTGGTACCTAGAACGGTACCTGTCCCATAGTAGTGCTCAATAAATATTTGTTGAATGAATGGATGAGTGATAAGCTGGAAGAGTGGGCCAGGGAGTAAAGAATTCCAGATAGAAGAAGCAGTTTATAGGAAAGCACTGGGTTCAGAGAACGCATGACACACAATTGGGGGGAGTGTAAGGGCATAGTAGGGCATGAGCTCAAGGTCTGTGTCAGAGAGAGGAAGCCAGAGAGGAGGCAGGCCTGGGACTAGTGAGAATGTGGAAGATGTGCTTCACGGGACACAAAACCGACGAACTCATTTTAGTGGCACGTGGGCCCCAGACCCTCATTTTCTTAGCCACAGTGTCTCAGTTGCAATAGCAATTCCAAATAATACCAACCAAGTTTACATTTTTATAATGCTTTCCATTCTACAGAGCAACAAAGCATTTTCACATGTATTATTTCATTTAAGAATCACTGTACCTTGTGAGGTTGGTAATATCCACATTTTAAATATAAGAAAACTGAGGCTTAGAGGGGTTATGGGGTTTACGAAGGTTACTCAACTTGCAAACCTGAGATTCAAACTAGGACTTTGGACTTCAGGCCCAGTACTCTTTCTCTCGCGTAACAGTGGTCACACTGATTTGCATTTCTCTGGAGAGCATAGTGCTTCACTGTTGTTGCAGAAACATAAATTCATAGTATACTGAATAGTTTTAAAATAAAACGCCCATGTAACTGTCACCTAGCAATAGAAACATTACCAGCCATCCCAGAAGGTCTTTATGTCCTCCACTCTGGTCTCAACCCCCTTCTCCCTCCAGAGGTAATCACTTTCCTGATTGGTACAGTACTAACTTCATTGCTTTTCTTTCTAGTTATAGCACCTATGAATGCAGACTTGTTTTTTTATCAATCAAATAATCATTTATAATCTGGGCATTTTTCATTAGCCTATAATTGAGAGACCACTTCTGTGGTTTAATGCATAATTATTCTTTTGTTAAATGTTTCGTGAGTATCTCCTAAGAGCCCAGCAGCTGGGTTCTGAGGAGCTAGAAATAAAAATATGCCCTGTCTTCAGGCTGGAACAACTTTACTGTCCTTGCTTTAATAATTGGTATATTAAAGATTTTTAATTAGAAACAACAACAGTAACAACAGCAACAGTGACCCACAACAGCTCTGGGATGTGAACACTTGATGTCATTTGACTTTTCACAGGTATGCCTCTACCCTCCTGGCTAGGTTGTCCTCTGTTCTATGATGGGTGGCAGGGCAATCAGAATACCAGCTCCTCATTTTGACCACTTGCTATCATGTTGGCAACTGGAATTTGTGGTATTGTTCACCTTCAGAAATAAATTTATTGTCCAGTGTTTCTCAAATTTGAAAATTCATAGCCTCCTGAGGATACATGTACATATCTCCAGCTTGAGAGATCCTTCACTAAAAGTTAAGCGCTTGTAGTTCTGGGTAATCACTTGGTGTCAGTATGTCAACACCCAGTTATAACACTAACATTGAAATCTCATGACAGTATTCAGTTATCAGTGACCATCCATGAGGTACAGAATAAACTTAGATTAATTTGTAAAGGTTATCATAAAAAACGGAAATAGAAAACAATTTTTACAGAGAGCTTTGAATTCCTGAGGCTATCTCTACAGCCCCCAGTTTGAGAAACACTGATATACTTTGTCAAAGGAAACGCATGAACTTCCATGTTGATTGGAATTATAAATAAACCCATGACCAGTCTGCTTTTGTATGCATCTTGATATCTTCAAAGTAGATCTACTTTCTAGGTATGTTTAGGTTCCATTCTTATAACCTGTGTTTGTTTTTTTTTTAAATTTTATTGGAGTATAGTTGATTTACAATGTTGTGTTAGTTTCAGGTGTACAGCAAAGTGATTCAGTTATACATATACTCGTTCTTTTTCATATTCGTTACCCATGTAGGTTATTACAGAATATTGAGTAGAGTTCCCTTTGCTATGCAGTAACACTTGTTCACTCCAGGGGAAACTGTTGACTGCAGAGGGTGGATGACTGAGTTGCAAATTATTCCTGGATAATCTATGAGAAATCAGTAGCAAACTAGGTCAAGAGACCTGTCATTGGATCCCCAGAAGCTTTTATTTTAAATTCGCATTGAAGAACTGGGAGATGATCTGTTTTCCCAGTCTGGTTACTTGTTAAATCAGATGCTTCGGTTTTTGCTCTGTTTGTTCTTTCTCTGACCACCAGACCCAATGGATTAAACAACTCATTGTGCCAGTTTGACCTATGTTTGTTCTAACATATGGAACAGAGTTAATGAGTTTGTTATGAGTACAGCAGGATCCTACTCAGAGAGTCATGGAATTTCTGAACAGAACTGAAAAGAACCAACATTGAGTAACTGGATTGTCACAGCAGCCTCCTAACTTGTTTCTCTGTCATCAGTCTTCATTTGCTGCAGTCCATTTTCCACACAGATCATAGTTGCCTTGTGTCAGGTTCCCTAGAAACAAAGCCTGAGCTGGGGTTTGGGGATGCTAGTGTAAGAGCTTTATTGAGAGTGCTCTCTTGAGAAGGAGAATGAGGGAAGCAGGCCATAGAAGGAGGAAAAAAATGAAAGGATGTGCTCCCAGCTAGAGCTCAGCTTCAGCCTGATCCCATGGGATGCTCTGGAGTAGAAATGGCACCACACAAGTGGCCCCACCTTGAGGCAAAGGGGCCAACCCTTTGTAACCCATGTTAACCACTCTTTGGCTAGTGGAGAGTGGGCCAAGGGCAGTTCTTCAAAGAAGAGTGGCAGCTGTGAGCATTGGCAGCCAATACTCACAACAGTGGGGGGATGGGTGCTGTCCTGGAAAAGGTGATCTGGGCTGGGCAGCAGCTGTACACATGACACTAGGTAAACTTAAAATGCAAATTTGATGCTGACAGCTGGTAAATTGACTTGTCTAGGAGCACACATCTAGTGCTTTGCAGATACAGCCTGCATCCCTTAAAGTTTAGCCTAGCTTATATGCTATTTGGTGATTTTTCCCAAGACCATGTAGCTATAGTTAAAATGCTTCATTTGAGATTAAGTTTCTTGGGGTGGAGCAACAACAACAACAAAAACCCCTAAACATTTCTGATAATTCAGGCAGGCTTGGTGGTGAGGCACGCTGGGACTGGTCTGGCCCTACTGGAACTGACTAGTTACAGCACAGTCTAGTGAGGAGGGTAGTCTGTAATATTCAAAAGACTCTAATCCAGTGAGTTAGACACAACATTGGGGTCTCTATAAAATGGCATTCTTACAGTCAGGTGGGTAACAGAGTAATTCTGGAATAGGACACAAAGGGCCCAAACATCCCCCCAAGCTTGTCTCAATGTAACTTATCTAGATCCTATCCACTGAGGGTGATGGGACTTCTGATATACCCTTGTTTTAGTCAAGGTTGGCTTGGGGACTGTGTGGGGCTTGTCCTCAAAGACTTTGTTGAACAGGGCTGGGTAAGGCCAGGGCTAACAGGAATTATACTTTGATTCAAATCTTTAGTAAAATAAAATATTTCCAATTTAAGAAGCTGAAATGAGGAGCTGGGTCCCAAGGGGAACTGAACTATTTTGTTACAAACTAGTTGTTGCTTCATTTTGGTGAGAATTAAGCTTTTCCCTGAAGTCACTGGATGGTTTGATGATCTTCATAGCAATTATAGATGCAGTCTGGAAGCTGGTGCCAGATGAAAGGAGCTGTCCCTGCGGTCTTTATCCCTGTGTGCTTTATTGACTGGCAAATATGACACAGAGAATTTCAAGCATAATGATTGCTCATCCAAATAGATCAAATCATATTTCTAAAAGCTGTCTTTTTTTCCAAAGCTAATACGTTTGTTCCTAACTCACTCTGGGGCATCGAGTTGTAAGGAACAGATTGGAAATTATTTTATTGATTTTTTTTCTTTTTTATTTACCAAAAGTGAGAGTGATTTCTTTTCCCTGAGTGTTGCTCAGCTGTGAGTATAGCGAAGGACATTAGGAGGTTTGGGTAGAGTTGTATTGGAACAGTTACAGCCTGACTTTGCTGCCCTGGCACATAAACACTCAGGAAAGTGCATTGTGGAGTGAAAGAGCAACTTCACTCTACTGTCTAAAGGGCAAAGTCAACTTTTCTTTATGGCCCTGGCTTAAGTGGCCATTGGAAGAGCTCAGTGGCCTGTGTAAGCAGTGCTCAGCAGACTCACAGCCTCACCAAGCCCTCGAGATCATAGCATGGGACAGCAAAGGCCATTCTCTTAGCTGAGATTCTTTGGGAATTGTCTGATTCAGAATCTTCCTTTTCTCCTTGGCCTCCAGTCTTTTATCAGGAGGGAGAATGAGAAGAGTTTATCTCTGTTGAATCCAGGAGAAGGAGCTTTTCTTGCTAGTTACAAGAAGGAGGTGTTGGGTGAGGAACAGGAAAACATTTTTTTCTCTCAATTTTTTCTTTCTCAAGGACTCTCCCCGTTTCCGCTTCCAAATTGTTTAAACAATTAACAGTGAAATATCATGTTTAGGATGTCTTCACATGGCCCTGTCTGTTTTTTGTTCCCCTAACTGATTTCGAAAGTTATGCAAAGTGGAAATTTTTATGTGCACTATTAGCAGACAGTAATGACTTACTTACGTGACACTGTGCTAAGTAGCTTTACATGCATTACTTTATTTAATCCTCTAAGGAACTCTATGAATTAGGTTATTATATCTGCCTCCAATTTACATAGCCAGAAAGTGTTGAACCTGGAATTCAAACAGAGGCGTATCACCTGAAACTTCAGGGCCTATGCACTTCACCATAAAGCAGCACCACTTCCCAGCTCACTGAGAGTGAAGACATACCTAATCAGGGAGCTTGCTCTGAGGGCCTGGCTTCAAGGTATAGTGGCACCTCCTCATCCTAGCCAAGGTCTTATTGTGGGGCTACCACAGTGATCAGAGCCAGGCAACCCCATAGAGGTGCAGCAAGTTCATTTCTGACTATTTATACTACCCCGTATGACATGCCCCATTCACTGACAACAGGTGGTAGAAGACAATTCTTAAATGTAAGAGAAAGATGCGCATTGGCCTGCAAGCAGCACTTCATCATCATGACAGAAGGAAGACAGTTCACTACCTTATTGAACTTGTGCGTTACCTATTGCTTCATGTTGACCCAAACTGTGTGAATAGATTTTTAATTATAGCTGCTTAGACCTCAGAGTTCTGGAGGTCTCTGAAGAGACCCTGGAACTAGTGTTAAAAGATGGACCCTGGCATCTCCTGGATGCTCGGACTATGAGCACCATGAGAGGAATTCTTCAATGCTATAAACGTTAAGATGTTGCAGATGTACTCCATTAAAATGAATCAGTATCCTATTAACTTGTATGTGTTTGATGTGACCTGTTAAATTGATAAGCACCACCCATGCCTCTCACATAGAGACATAAAGGTAATAAAGCAGTAGTTTTCAATCCTGGATGCACATTAGAGTCACTTATAAAGCCTAGCAATACCTGGGTCCTACCTGAGACCAATTAAAGCAGCCTCTCTGGGTGTGAGGTCCAAGCATCAGTATGTTGTCAAAGCTCTCCAGGTGATTCTAATGTATGTGGGGCTGAGCACCACTGGAGGAAAGCTAAGTCAGCTGTAAAACTGTGTTAATAAACCGTGTCCTAAGTAAACTATGATACAGATGGGAATTTGAGCATTAGTGTGCAGTCAGTTGACTAGCCCGGAAGAGGTCTCGGTGGTGGTAGTGGAGTTGCCCACAGTGATAGCTTTGTGGAAGCTAGGTAGGGGAATGGTAGAGAGTGAGGGATAAGCTGATTGTCTGGCAGATATTGCTACAGCAGCTTTGAACTCTGGTGGAATAACTGGCTACGACTATGCAGGACATGGGGTCAGCTGGCTATAGTTCCAGCCAGGTGGTGGCATTGGTGTATTGTTGTGTGAAGGTTTGGGGTGTAGGGATGCAGGTACATAAGGGTGTAAAAGCTGTTGGAATTATGGCAGCCTTATTGAGCAAGATTATAGACCTTGGAGACATATAGGGCAATGGCAGCAGCCCCAGGCCAAAAACAGTGGACACGGAGCTAGGAGGGATCAGGAAGTCCAGGCTTCACAGGTTTCCAGGCCAGTCAGACAGCTGTAAAGATTTCTGTCCTACCAGAATCCCTGTTGGATGCTTCCTTTTTGAAGTTTGTGACATGACCTACCTTAGAAAAGCATCTCTTAGGAACATTTAGAACTGTGCATCTGCAAGTTTATATAGTGATAGTGAAGCGAGGACATTGTAGAGGATGTTATATTCAAAGTGTTTGTTTGCATGGTCTTCATAATTAATGTGCAACTCCCTGTCTGACCCTCTCACCCCATCCCCCACCCCCAGCAAGAATAACAATGCATTGTAACTAGTACAGAATTTAAGCCTACAAGAAGGCAAAAGTTTGGAGACTCCTAGAGGGAAAACAGGAGGGAAAAAAGCCTCCATCTCTGAACCTAGACCTGTGTCTTAATGGAATCCTGCTTATTCAAGTAGTTGCAAAGGAGCTGGAACGGAATGCAGAGATGTGGCTCAGCCCATTCTGCGTTCTGCATATGAATGGAGACTGGTCATTCAGTCACTTGCTGGGCTTGGAAACTTCCAGATCTGGGGCCCAAAGAGGCTAAGGCAGGGCCCATTGTCATTTCATGATGTGGTCCTATCTCCCATCACCGTATCACCATAGCTCAATGGATGTCCCTTAATGGACTCCAGTCCCTCCCTTCAAGGAGCCCACAATCAGGTAAAGTGGACAGATAATGCACACAACCATCTCTAGGAGAGTGCAGGTTTAAACAGTGGTGTAATACTTCCACCTGCATCCTCACTGTGTTATGAGAATCAGTTAGCCAATATAAGTATAACGTGCAATAGCAGTTAAGGTATTAGTGTTATCAAAATTCAGGATCTTAAGCTATATTTCAGCTGTATTGCCATATTTTTCATGTCAGAACCTGATGTTTAGTGCAAAATCACCTACACTTTAGAAATGAGGTGAAGCCTGCAGGAACAGGAAGTTCTTAAGCATTATGTCAGGAGGATGCCATTACAATATTTATACATGCTCTGGTTTAAAGTAGCTCCTTAACTATAGTCTTCTTCCTTGCCTCCTTCTTCCAAGCAAAATGATGAGACCAACTTTGACATATGGAAGAATTTCTGCAGTGCAAATCATTCTGGAGGAGAAAAACAAAACATGGTTTGCAAATGCTGTCAAGGAAATGTTTCTTTCCAAAGGCTGTAAGCAGAACAGAGCACGTACTAGTGGGTGTGTCTTGTGGCTCTGCATGGCTGTGAATGAGAGGACCATGGGGATGTGTATGCCAGGAACTTCACCCGTGTTCTCCACCCAGATGTTTTACTACAGTGCTTTTATGATCCCGGCATTTTCACCTTGAAATCTTCAAGACATTAAATATTCCAGGCAGCGAAATTCTTACACCTCTGTCATTATTGTAGACAGGATGACACCTGTATATTAGTGAATACCTTGGCCGTGCTCTTCCAAGAGTTCTGTATTCTTGGATCCCACCCTGAATAGCCTTAAAAGCATCCTTAGAGGGAATGTTTAAATTATGAAGACTATCTCATTTTTCCTGCAGGCTCTTTTTGAGTGAATCTCTTCATAGTCTTACTGAGTGGGAAATGGCGTTGGAGCAAAGGAGAAGCAATGATGCTTTTATCTTACAGCACTTACACACATAGGTGGACAGTATGTGGGGAAAGGAATCATTGCTTTGGTAACAACACCTCATCCAGTGTTGTGCAGCAGCAGTGAAACAGGAACCAGATACACAGCAGAACTATTTTGCTATGAAACACAAAAGGAGCAGAATAGTGTAGTGGATAGCAGCATAAATTTTGAAGTCTGACAAAACTGGCTCTGTCATTTACTAGTTGGATGATTTTGGATGCCGTATTTAACCTTTCAAGGCCTGAGTTTCCTTAGCTTTAAAATGGAGGATAACTGCACTTACCTCATAGAGTTGTTGTAATAACGCATAGAAAGGGCTTTAGCTCAGGACGTGGTGCATTGTAAACACTTAAACACAGGTCCTACTGAAGATATGAAGATAGCCTAGAGCATTTGCTTTACTGACCGATAAAATAAGTACTATTATGTCTGTAGCTGGATGAGAGGTTATAATAGATAAATATTCATGTGTGACTGCAACAGGATATTCATCTCCTGATTTAAATATGTTTCTTTATGACATCATGAAGTTGGGAACTCTCCAAGTGATGCATAGGTGCACAAAGAATGTTACAAACATGTAAAACTACACTTGAAGCTGTCTTCCTAAAGTAAGAGCAAAAACACTGGGTGAAATAGAAATTAAAAGTTCTGTTAAACAAAAAAATAACTTAGTGGCTTCTTAGAAACATAATTTTAATTTTTGTCAAATTAATACATATGTATAATTAAAACAATCAACTAATACTACAAAGTTTATGTTAAAAAACTGTGGGTCCCTGTTTACCCCATTCACCTTAGAGTTCCACTCACCATTGGTAAAGACTTCCAACTCTTTAATTTGTTTGTTTTCTATTTATCTCCTGTTTCTATTAACATACAATTTATGTCTCATAGTGAGTTTTCAATTCTATATATTATCTGTTGACTTCCATTTCCTCAAATGACTGGTGATTTTTGGACAATCATTTATATTGAATGAAGTCCTAGAAAGTAGATTGGATTTACCTCCCAAGCAGGGAAAGTAGACAAATCTGAAACCCAGGTTGGGATTGTAAGACACTTGTTGACTTGCTTTTCATCTTCAAAGAACTTTGTTGATACTGTTTTCTTTGTCTTTTTGGGCCACTGTCCTATTTATTCCTTTACGGTCATTTTAGTGAGGTTTGAGATGGAACCAGAAATAAATGCTAGGAGTCCATCTATGTGGAAAAATCACATCTATAACTTGTCAGTAGCCTTTGAGAGGCTACTAAATAACAATTTATTTTTATTTATTTTTATTTTTTTTTGCGGTACCCGGGCCTCTCACTGTTGTGGCCTCTCCCGTTGCGGAGCACAGGCTCCGGACGCGCAGGCTCAGCGGTCATGGCTCACGGGCCCAGCCGCTCCGCGGCATGTGGGATCTTCCCGGACCGGGGCACGAACCCGTGTCCCCTGCATCGGCAGGCGGACTCTCAACCACTGCGCCACCAGGGAAGCCCTAAATAACAATTTTTAAACATTACCAGTTACAATCAAATTTTAATCAGTCATTTCCTGTGGGAAATGACAATTCATGTAGAGGGGAAAGAACGGATTTTACTTCTTATGGCACACACTTTAAAATATATACATAATATACATACACACACATATATATATGTACATATATATTTTTTAAAAAATTAAACTACTCATGATTAATACAAGGACACTTCAGACAAGTTAGTCATCTGCAGTCGTTGTTGTTCAAAAATTACACTATACCAGGGGATGAGATTGTGGTTAGGATTGAAGTTTCCATTCTTTCATTCCCATTTTGAATTGCTCAAAGTTCTGAGGAAAAAGTCTTTTAGGTTATTTTATGCCAGCCTAAAATGGCTTTGGGAATGTTAAAAAAGATTTTTACTCACTTTGAACAAAAATTGATAAGGCCTTGCAATGAAAAACAGTATTTTCTATGATGATGTCTATTGGACTCTAACCATGTACTAACTACAGAATGACTGAATAGGTATTCCAAAATTACTAAACAGAGTAAAGTTAAAGGTTTCAGTAAGGCGTGAAAAGTAGTTTGCCTTTATCTGCTGCAGTTGTCTTGAGTCCAAGAGTGAAAGGCCTAAAGGCAGTAATAGCAGCTGTAGTAACACACCAAAAAACTCAGAGTAGAGGAGAGTCAAGGCCAGAATTTGGACCTCTGTAGTTCCATCTTGGTTTCAGCCATCATGCTAAACACAGGAACCAAGTGCTTTTAAACAAAACTGAGAGGTCAGAGGGTGGCATTCTGCCTGGGATGTTTGGAAAAAGCTTTATCAAGAAAAGGACGTCTAAGGTGGATAATATGTCACTGCTCACATGGGCAGTGTCTACTCTCAAGCCTCTGTGAGTTTTAGAAGGAATATATGATTGTAGGAGGTAAAGGACTTGCTGGTACTCTTCATGTTCCTCATTTTACATAAAGATATTCTTGATTTCCATGTAAGGAATGACTCTCTACTTGGAAACTTAGACTCACTGGATTGTAAAGCTACAAAGATCAAGTCAGTATGGTATTGGAATTAAGATAGACTTGTCCATCATTGGCATAGAATTGACAGTCCTGGAACAGATCATCCTTATATGGTCAATTGATTTTCAGTAAAGGTGTCAAGGTAATTCAGTGTGAAAGGAGAGCCTTTTCAATCTGTGGTGTGGGAACAATTGGTTATTCTTGCTGGCACTCTTCCTTTTTCTCATTGCATATGATAAAACTATTCTTGATTTCCATAAGAGAAGTGACTCTCTACTTAGAAACTTAAAATTACTGGACCACAATGGAATTAAATTAGAAATCAACACCTAGGATATTTGAAAAACTCCCAAATATATGGACATTTAAACAACATACTTCTAAATAATATGTGGATCAAAAAGAAATTACATGGAAATTAGGGAGTATTATGAACTAAATGAAAAATAAAAATACAATGCATAAAAATTTGCAGAATGCATCTAAAGAAATGATTAGAGGAAAATTGATAGCTTTAAATGCTTCCATTAGAGAAGCAGAAAATATTAAAATCAATTATCTAATCTTCTACATTAACAAATAAAGGGCAAATTAAACCCAAAGGAAATAGAAGGAAGAAAAGAATAAAGATCAGAGAAGGAATCAATGAAATTTTAACAGGCAAATATTAGTGAAAATCAATGAAATCAGAAGCTCATCTATGAAAAGATCAGTAAAGTTGATAAAAATTTTGTTAGACTGATAGCAGAGAGAGAGAGAGAGAGAGGGAGAGGGAGAGAGAGATTGAAAGATTGAAAGAGAGAGAACAAGAGAGTCAAATTCTTAGTCTCAGAAATGAAACAGGGACATCACAGTAGATTTTACAAACATTGAAGGGTAATGAAATGAAAAATTTTATGCTAATGAACTTGACAACTTAGATAAAATGGATAAATTTCTTGGCAGACATAAATTACCAAAGCTCACTCATAAAGAAATAAATTGAATTGTAGCAAATCCATTGAATACATTGAATTCTTAATTAAAAAACACAAACCTTCCAAGCCCAGATAGCTTTATTAGAGAATTTCATCAAGCATTTAATGAGTAAATAATAGCAGTCCTATGCAAACTCTTGCAGAAAATTGAGGAGGAAGGACCACTACACAATTCATTTTATGAGGCCACTATTACCAAACCCAGATGAGATATCACAAGAATAGAAGACCACAGACTAATATCCATCATGGACACAGATTTAAAAATCTTCGCAAAGTTTAAACAAACTGAATCCAGCAATATGTAAAAATGGCAGTATACCATGACCAAGTGGAGTTTATCCTAGTATTTAAGGTTGGTTTAACTTTATCAAATCAATCAATGTATACACCATGTTAATAAGATAAAAGGTAAAAATTAGTTATTTAATCATCTAAATAAATGCAGAAAATGCCTTTGAGAAAATTCAACAAAATAAAAACTCTCAGCAAACTAGGGCTAGAAGGGAACATCCTTAATTTGAGAAAGGGCATCTATGAAAAACCTACAGCTAACCTCACACTTAATGGTGAATGTGTTCCATCAAAGGTCAGGAATAAAGGAAGAATCTGCTCTCGTCACTTCTATTCAACATTGTAATGGAGGTCTTAGCCAGTGCAATAAGGCAAGAAAAAGAAACAAAAGACATAGAGATTTGAAAAGAAGAAATAAAACTTTATTTGAAAATAATGTTAGCATGTACGTAGAATGTTCTAAGGAATTTCCAAGAAAAAAGGAACTAGAACTAAGTGAATTTAGTAAGATTGCATGATACAAGATCAGAAAACCAAAATTAGCTGTATTTCTGTATACCAGCAAATAACAAGCCAGAAATAAAATTTTAGAAATTTCGTACACAATAGCACAAAATACTCAAATAAATTTAACAAAAGCTTTGTAAGACTTCTACACAGAAAAATATACAACATTGTTGAGAGAAGTTAGAGAATACCTAAATAAGTAGAGCGCTATGCCAGGTTCATTAATTGGAATACCCAATATTGTAAAGATGACTACTCTCCCAAAATAGATCTATGATTTCAATGTTTTCTAAGTTAATATTCCAGTCAGCTTTTTTTTTAAAGAAATGAAATTGACAAGCTGATTCTAAAATTTATGTGGAAATACAGAGGACCCAGAAAAATCAAAACAGTTAAAAATAAGTTGAAGGGGTTACATTTCTGATTACAGAGAATACTCTAGTTATAGTGATCAAGCCAATATGGTATTGGCATAAGGATAGACTTGTAGATCATTGGCACAGGATTGAGAGTCCTGGAGCAGATCACTCTTATGTGGTCAATGATATTCAGTAAAGGTGTCAAGATAATTCAGTGGTGAAAGAATAATTTTTTCAGTGGGTGGTGCTGGAACAAATGGTTGTTTATGTGGAAAAATGGACTTTGGCCCTTAATTCATTGCCATACACGAAATTAATTAAAACTGAATTAAAAAGTGTTAAAATCATAACAAATTTGTAAGCAAACATAAAAGAATCTTTTAAGCAACATGCATCCAACTAGAGATTATCATACTAAGTGAAGTAAGGCAGAAAGACAAAGACGAATACCATATGATGTCACTTACATGTGGAATCTAAAAGTCAGAAAGAGAAAAACAAATACCATATGCTAACACCTATATATATGGAATCTAAAAAAAAAAAAGGTTATGAAGAACCTAGGGGCAAGATGGGAATAAAGATGCAGACCTACTAGAGAATGGACTTGAGGACACCGGGAGGGGGAAGGGTAAGCTGGGACAAAGTGAGAGAGTGGCATGGACATATATACACTATCAAATGTAAAATAGATAGCTAGTGGGAAGCAGCCGCATAGCACAGGGAGATCAGCTCGGTGCTTTGTGACCACCTAGAGGGGTCCTTATCCCTCCTTATCCCTAGAGGGATAAGGGGGGTGGGAGGGAGGGACACACAAGAGGGAGGAGGTACGGGGATATATGTATATGTATAACGAGTTCATTTTGTTATAAAGCAGAAACTAACACACCATTGCAAAGCAATTATACTCCAATAAAAATGTTAAAAATAAAAAACAAACGACACAAATGAAACTTTCTGTGAAACAGAAACAAAATCAGGGACATAGAGAATAGCCTGGTGGTTGCCAAGGGGGAGGGAGGTGGGAGAGGGTAGGAGTGGGAGTTTGGGATTAGCAGATGCAAACTGGTATATATAGAATGGATAAATAACAAGGTCCTGCTGTGTAGCACAGGGAATTATATTCAGTATCTTGTGATAAACCATAATGGAAAAGAATTTGAAAAAGAATGTATATATGTATAACTGAGTCCCTTTGCTGTACAGCAGTAATTAACACAACCTTGTAATTCAACTATACTTCAATAAAGATAAACTTAAAAAAAACAAACAAAAAGATCTTTTAAAACTTGGGTTAGGCAAAGATTTCTTTGATAGGACAAAAAAGCTTAAACCATAAAAGAAAGAAATTATAAATTGGATTTCATCAAAATGAAAAACTTCTGCTCATATAAAAACGTTTAAGAAAAGGAATGAAAAGCCATGAATAGGGAAAATTATTTGCAAAATATATATCTGATAAAGTACATACAAAAGTGCAAGGAACTTTTCTACAACTCAGTAGTAACATAAAACAAATAATTTAAATAATGGGTAAAAGATTCAAACGGACATTTTACAAAAGAAAATATCGAAATGCCCAGCAAGCACATGAAAAGATGCTCAACATTATTAGTTATTAGGGAAATGCAAATAAAACCTCTGTGAGCTATTGTTCATATTCCCAAGAGTGGCTAAAGAGATTGACAGTAGTAAAGTGTTGAAAATAACGTGGAACAGCTGAAATTCTCGTATTGCTAGAGGAAGTGAAAAATAATACAGCCTTCTTAAAAACAAGTTTGGCAGGTTTTTTTTTTTTTAAATAAAGCTAAACATACACATGCCATATGACCCAGCAATTCTGCTTGCTATCTATACAAGAAAAAAACCACACATGATCACATATGGAGACATTATTCATAGTAGTCTCAAGTTAGAAACAACCCAATATCAACCAACTGGTGAATGGGTAAATAAAATATGGAATATCCAAACAATGGAATATCACTCAGCAGTAAAAAGGAAAGAACTACTGATAATCACAACATGGATGAATCTTAAAACCATCATGGTAAATTGAAGATGTCAGACACAAAAGACTCCATACCACATATTGAATAATTCTGTTTAGATGGGATTCTGGAAAAGGCAAAACTATCATTGTAGAAAGTAGATAAGTGGTTGCCTACTACCCCAATGTCAGGGATTGGCTGCAAATAGGTATAAAGGAACCTTTATATCTATGGATGAATTGGATGAACTAAATGGATGAATTACAAGTAATTTATACTTTAATAAAAAATATAAAAATACTGCAGAAAGCCATTTACACAAGTAGCTGGCTTTTTTTCTAGGACTCTTAAAAAAATGTTTTAGCTCTAATTGTTTTCCTTCCTTCATGGTGGCAGTATGTGGTGGCATGAATTTTGGACTTTCAGTAGTTCTGCATGTGAACTCTTAGATGTAGTTGAGCAAACCTTTCCTGGAAGTATTGGGGTAAAGTGGGGGTGAAAACCTAAATCCAGATCACATTTGATTATTTTGAGAAATATTTAAAAAATAGTTTAGACCACAAAAAAATGACCTGAAATTTTTGGCTAGAATTCTTTCCATCAAAAATTTGCATGCTTGTTTATTTGCATTTTTTAAGATTCTGTAGTGCCCTCTTCCTCCTGTCCCCTTGTTTAATGTGTTGGTGAAGAGAATGATTTCTCCATCTGTTTCCACAAGTGGCAACATCTTATGCTTCTGGAGAATAAATGATGAGAACGTAAATGTTCCTTATTGAATGACCATATTTTGCCTACTCTGTGGTTGACGATTATTTTTAGAGACTCTTCTAGAGGTCTAGGTCTCAACAATGAGAAGAAATAGTAAGCTTTTTGTATCCTGAGCAAAGAAAAGTTGGAACAAAATAGGAGTTGGATTAATGCTTATGAGAAATAATACATTTTTGTCTTGGTTTCTTTGTCTTTCTCCTTTTCTTTCTCTCATTATCTTACTTTCTAGCTTTTATACACACACACACACACACACACACACACACACACGCACGCGCGCACACCCCTTCATAACAATTGTGACATTTGGAGCTAGAAATGAAGAAGGTAAAATAGAAGTCAAAAAATTCAAAGGCAAAACTTTAAACGAACCATTTCCATTTCCATGATTTTATCCTAAGGAAAAATTAAGTACATGAACAAAGTTTAAGTTATAAGGTTTTCATCTCCTTTTTGTGAATAGTAAAACATTTTTGTAGTAGTGAAAAACCAATCTAATGTTAACCAATCTAAATGTCATGTAGGGATTTTATTAAATAAACTACTGTAATTTTATACAGTGGAATAGCATGCAGCCATTAAAAAACCATGTTATAGAATATTTATTCTACTACATGGGTAAATGTTATTTTGCTAAGCACAAGGTCAGGTTTGCTTCCATGACTGGTGGGTCCTGGTCAGGTCTACTGTGGGACCAATAACTCTTTAAGAAACAGTAGACGAAATATACCACTGTGGTGCTGCAAGAATTTCCTTACATAGTTTTAGAATGGACCCGTGAATGCTGGCAACCCCCAATGTCAGGGATCCTTTACCACTTGCTTCTTAAAGTGCAATCCATGGACTAACATCATCCTTGCACCTGAGACTTGTTCGGCATGCAGAATCTCAGTCCCCACCCCAGACCTAATGAATCAGAATCTGCATTTTAACAAAAGTCCCACGTGGTTCCTATGCACATTAAAGTTTGAGAAGCCTTGCATTAGCCTGACTCTGTGAGGGCTGCACAGGCCATCAAACTTTGGGTGCCCTTGGAGAGCTGCACTAACTTATTTGTGCCCTTGGTCTTGTAAATAACTTTGCACTGCATGATTTGCTGGTTTGGAAGTCAGTCTCAGTGAAAACAACATCAGTGGAGTTCAAGCCACTATTCTCTCCCATCTTTGAACCAGATCAGCCTTTGTTATCTGGACTAGCTCGTATATATGATTCTAGATTCTAAAATGATTCTAGTTCCTAAAATGTGTTCACTGGGACACTGGTTCATTCATTTTCTCAATATTACCACTTATTAAACCCAGCTCTGTTATAGGCACTGGGGTTACAGCAGGGAACCAAACAAAATCTGTGCTCTCATGGGGCTTATGTTATATTTGGAACTGGTATGAACAGATTAAAAAAATAAGAGCTACGTGGGATTTGTGGCCATATATATTTATTAACTGAAGTTTCTCACATGCTTTAATATATTATTGGGCATTTATAAGTTACTATGGGGTAGAGAGGGTAAGGTGGGCAGAGGTTGAGGATATTCTGTGCAGCATTTGAAAAACTGATTTGACTGGAGCCTCTTTATTAAGGGGATCCTGGAAAGATTCATGTTTTGCAGAAAACACTTTGACAAATGTAATTCCAAAATCTTAAGAGTGAGAGGATTTCTTACTGTTGTTATTGTTATTCAGCTCAGTAGGGTAGGAATCTATTTTTCACAAAATTCAGAGATGTTTATTTCTTCTCTCCTTCACCTTCAAGTAATGATACTTTATACTTATTTAACAACTAACTCCATTGATGCTTAAAACACGCTGACATTACTCCATAATGATGTTAAGGGCAAATGAAGTGAGAGGCTGGTATCCTCACCCACATTTAATAGATGAGAAATTGTGAAAGGAGAAAAAAGTATTGGAATAATAATAACTATAATAGAGTGTGACAGCCAGAATTCTAAGATGGTCCCCATAACCTTCACCCATCATGTTACTCCTGTGATGATATATCTTACATGGTAAAAGGGATATTGCATATGTAATTAACAAAATTAGTCAGTTTACCTTAAGATAAACAGATTATCTGGTGGGCCTCACCTAATCACATGAACCCTTTTAAAAGGAGAGTTTTCTCTGGCTGATGCGTTGATTTCAGCCTATGATACTCAGAGCGGAGAACCCAGTCATGCTGGCCTGGACTTTTGACCTTCAGAACTGTGGATCTTGTTTTAAGCTGTTAAGTTTGTGGCAATCTGTTTCATGTCAGTAGAAAAGCAAAACACAGACCTAGAGAGTGATTGTGCCTCTTATTTAACAAATGAAGAAACTGAAGCCTATGGAAATGAAGTGGTTTGCCTGATAGGAGTGTCTTAGAGGGTCTTTGAGGTCGCTTCCGGAGGTCACTTGCATCTTTAAAATGCAATAGTTTTGTTTTTAATTTATTTTATTGAAGTATAGTTGATTTACAATGTTGTGTTAATTTCGGTTGTATAGCAAAGTGGTTCAGTTATATATATACATTCTTTTTCATACTCTTTTAAAAAATTTATTATTTATTTATTTATTTTTAAAACATCTTTATTGGAGTATAATTGCTTTACAATGGTGTGTTAGTTTCTGCTTTGTAACAAAGCGAATCAGCTATACATATACATATATACCCGTATCTCTTCCCTCTTGCGTCTCCCTCCCTCCCACCTTCCCTATCCCACTCCTCTAGGTGGTCACAAAGCACCGAGCTGATCTCCCTGTGGTTTATCACAGGATATTGAGTATAGTTCCCTGTGCTATACAGTAGGACTTCGTAGTTTATCCATGCTACAATATTATAATAGCTTGCATCTGCTAATCCCAAACTCCCAATCTATCCCTCTCCCACTCACCCTCCTCCTTGGCAACTACAAGTCTGTTCTTTATGTGAGTCTGTCTCTGTTTCATAGAAGTTTGTGTCATATTTTAGATTCCACATATAAGTGATATCATATGGTATTTGTCTTTCTCTTTTTGAGTTACTTCACTTAGTTTGATAATCTATAGTTCCATCTATGTTGCTGCAAATGGCATTATTTCATTCTTTTTATGGCTGAGTAGTATTCCATTTATAAATGTGCCACATCTTTTTTTTTTTTTTAACTTAAAATGGAAATTTTATTTTCCTTCTATACATCATGACTGGGGGGGTCATCATTTTATTTATTTATTTATGGCTGTGTTGGGTCTTCAATGCTGCAAGCAGGCTTTCTTTAGTTGCGGCGAGTGGGGGCCACTCTTCGTTGCAGTGCACGGTCGTCTCATTATGGTGGCATCTCTTGTTGCAGACCGCGGGCTCTAGGTATGTGGGCTTCAGTAGTTGTGGCACTCGGGCTCAGTAGTTGTGGCTCGTGGGCTCTAGAACACAGGCTCAGTAGTTGTGGCGCATGGGCTTAGTTGCTCTACAGCATGTGGGATCTTCCCGGACCAGGGCTCAAACCCCGTGTCCCCTGCATTTGCAGGTGGACTCTTAACCACTGCGCCACCAGGGAAGCCCCATTCTGATTACCACATCTTCTTTATCCATTCATCTGTTGATGGACATTTAGCTTGTCTCCATGTCTTGGCTATTGTGAACAGTGCTGCTATGAATATAGGGGTGCATGTATCTTTTCGAATTATAGTTTTGTCCAGATATATGCCCAGAAGTGGGACTGCCAGGTCATATGGTAACTCTATTTTTAGTTTTTTGAGGAGCTTCCATACTGTTTTCCATAGTGGTTGCACCAACTTACATTCCCACCAACAGTGTAGGAGGGTTCCCTTTTCTTCACACCCTCTCCAGCATTTGTTATTTGTATACTTTTTTTTTTTTTTCTTGCGGTACGTGGGCCTCTCACTGCTGTGGCCTCTCCCGTTGCGGAGCACAGGCTCCGGACGCGCAGGCTCAGCGGCCATGGCTCACGGGCCCAGCCGCTCCGCGGCATGTGGGATCTTCCCAGACCAGGGCACGAACCCGTGTCCCTGCATCGGCAGGCGGACTCTCAACCACTGCGCCACCAGGGAAGCCCATGTAGACTTTTTGATGATGGCCATTCTGACCAGTGTGAGGTGGAACCTCATTTAGTTTCGATTTGCATTTCTCTAATAATTAATGGTGTTGAGCATCTTTTCACGTGCCTGTTGGCCATCTGTATGTCTTCTTTGGAGAAATGTCTATTTACTTCTTCCACCCATTTTTTGATAGGGTTGTTTGTTTTTTTGTTGTTGAGTTGCATGCCTATGATCCATTTTTAATAAACTAATGTGTAAGGTGTAAGGTCAGTGTCTACATTCAGTTTTTTTTATGTGAATGTTTAGTTGTTCCAGCACCATTTGTTGAAAAGACTATTCCTTCTCCATTGAATTGCCTTTGCTCATTTGTCAAAGATCAATTAACTGTACTTTTGTGGGTCTGTATCTGGGCTCTATTTTTTCGATTGAGCTCTTTGTCTATTTTTCATGAATACCACCCTGTCTTGATTAGTAACAGCTAAAGTTGTAGTTCCAGTTCTCCGACTTTGTTCTCCTTCAGTATTGTGTTGTCTCTTCTGAGTCTTTTGCCTTTCCATATAAACTTGAGAATCAGTTTGTCAGTATCCATAAAATAACTTGTTGGGATTTTGATTGGGATTGCATTGAATCTACAGGTCAAGTTGGGAGAATTGCTGTCTTAACAATATTGAGTCATTTTTGGAAAATATGATTTGCCACACTTGATGAGGGCAGGAACATTTTTGCCTCTTTTGCACTGTTATAGCCCCCAAATCTAGATGAGCATTTAACAGGAAATAGATGCTCAATAAATATTTTTATTACATGAATAAGTAAGTCTTTCCAATAGAATGTCCAGCCATGCATTCTACATCTTTTAAATCATCACCCTGTCCTACGCTCTGTGCCAAACCTGGGTGGTGGTGGTCCCATACTCATTTGGACTTCTCTGGACTCAGTTGATGGAACTTGGAGCCTGAGGCTATAACCTCTTCCATTAAAGAGCACAGCATGGGGTAGCTGTCACATGCATACTCAGCCCACCTCTTTTTTTTTTTTTAACATCTTTATTGGAGTATAATTGTTTTACAATGGTGTGTTAGTTTCTGCTTTATAACAAAGTGAATCAGTTATACATATACATACGTTCCCATATCTCTTCCCTCTTGCGTCTCCCTCCCTCCCACCCTTCCTATCCCACCCCTCTAGGTGGTCACAAAGTACTGAGCTGATCTCCCTGTGCTACGCGGCTGCTTCCCACTAGCTATCGATTTTACATTTGGTAGTGTATGTATGTCCATGCCACTCTCTCACTTTGTCACAGCTTACCCTTCCCCCTCCCCATATCCTCAAGTCCACTCTGTAGTAGGTCTGTGTCTTTATTCCCATGTTGCCTCTAGGTTCTTCATGACCTTTTTTTTTTTTCTTACCTTCCATATATATGGGTTAGCATACAGTATTTCTTTTTCTCATTCTGACTTACTTCACTCTGTATGACAGACTCTAGGTCCATCCACCTCACTACAAATAACTCAATTTTGTTTCTTTTCATGGCTGAGTAATATTCCATTGTATATATGTGCCACATCTTCTTTATCCATTCATCTGTTGATGGACACATAGGTTGCTTCCATGTCCTGGTTACTGTAAATAGATCTGCAATGAACATTTTGATACATGACTCTTTTAAATTCTGGTTTTCTATGGGTATATGCCCAGTAGTGGAATGGCTGGGTCCTATGGTAGTTCTATTTTTAGTTTTCGAAGGAACCTCCATACTTTTCACCATAGTGGCTGTATCAATTTACATTCCCACCAACAGTGCAAGAGGGATCGCTTTTCTCCACACCCACTCCAGCATTTATTGTTTCTAGATTTGATGGCCATTCTGACCGGTGTGAGATGATATCTCATTGTAGTTTGGATTTGCATTTCTCTAATGATTAATGATGTTGAGCATTCTTTCATGTGTTTGTTGGCAATCTGTATATCTTCTTTGGAGAAATGTCTATTTAGGTCTTCTGCCCATTTTTGGATTGGGTTGTTTGTTTTTTTGTTATTGAGCTACATGAGCTGCTTGTAAATTTTGGAGATTAATCCTTTGTCAGTTGCTTCATTTGCAAATATTTTCTCCCATTCTGAGGGTTGTCTTTTGGTCTTGTTTATGGTTTCCTTTGCTGTGCAAAAGCTTTGAAGTTTCATTAGGTCCCATTTGTTTATTTTTGTTTTTATTTCCATTTCTCTAGGAGGTGGGTCAAAAAGGATTTTGCTGTGATTTATGTTATGGAGTGTTCTGCCTATGTTTTCCTCTAAGAGTTTGATAGTATCTGGCCTTACATTTAGGTCTTTAATCCATTTTGAGTTTATTTTTGTGTATGGTGTTGAGTGTTCTAATTTCATACTTTTACATGTAGCTGTCCAGTTTTCCCAGCACCACTTATTGAAGAGGCTGTCTTTTCTCCACTGTATATTCTTGCCTCCTTTATCAAAGATAAGGTGACCATATGTGCGTGGGTTTATCTCTGGGCTTTCTATCCTGTTCCATTGATCTATATTTCTGTTTTTGTGCCACACTGTACTGTCTTGATTACTGTAGTTTTGTAGTATAGTCTGAAGTCAGGGAGCCTGATTCTTCCAGCTCCATTTTTCATTCTCAAGATTGCTTTGGCTATTTGGGGTCTTTTGCGTTTCCATACAAATTGTGAAATATTCTGTTATAGTTCTGTGAAAAATGCCAGTGGTAGATTGATAGGGATTGCATTGAATCTGTAGATTGCTTTGGGTAGTAGAGTCATTTTCACAATGTTGATTCTTCCAATCCAAGAACATGGTATATCTCTCCATCTATTTGTATCATCTTTAATTTCTTTCATCAGTGTCTTATAATTTTCTGCATACAGGTCTTTTGTCGTCTTAGGTAGGTTTATTCCTAGATATTTTATTCTTTTTGTTGCAATGGTAAATGGGAGTGTGTTCTTAATTTCACTTTCAGATTTTTCATCATTAGTGTATAGGAATGCCAGAGATTTCTGTGCATTAATTTTGTATCCTGCTACTTTACCAAATTCATTGATTAGCTCTAGTAGTTTTCTGGTAGCATCTTTAGGATTCTCTATGTATAGTATCATGTCATCTGCAAACAGTGACACCTTACTTCTTCTTTTCCAATTTGGATTTGTTTTATTTCCTTTTCTTCTCTGATTACTGTGGCTAAAACTTCCAAAACTATGTTGAATAAGAGTGGTGAGAGTGGGCAACCTTGTCTTGTTCCTGATCTTAGTGGAAATGCTTTCAGTTTTTCACCATTGAGGATGATGTTGCCTGTGGGTTTGTCATATATGGCCTTTATTATGTTGAGGAAAGTTCCCTCTATGCCTACTTTCTGGAGGGTTTTTATCATAAATGGGTGTTGAATTTTGTCGAAAGCTTTTTCTGCATCGATTGAGATGATCATATGGTTTCTCTCCTTCAATTTGTTAATATGGTGTATCACATTGATTTGCGTATATTGAAGAATCCTTGCATTCCTGGAATAAACCCCACATGATCATGGTTTATGATCCTTTTAATGTGCTGTTGGATTCTGTTTGCTAGTATTTTGTTGAGGATTTTTGCATCTATGTTCATCAGTGATATTGGCCTGTTGTTTTCTTTCTCTGTGACATCTTTGTCTGGTTTTGGTATCAGAGTGATGGTGGCCTTGTAGGATGAGTTTGGGAGTGTTTCTCCCTCTGCTATAGTTTGGAAGAGTTTGAGAAGGATAGGTGTTAGCTCTTCTCTAAATGTTTGATAGAATTTGCCTGTGAATCCATCTGGTCCTGGGCTTTTGTTTGTTGGAAGATTTTTAATCACAGTTTCAATTTCAGTGCTTGTGATTGGTCTGTTCATATTTTCTACTTCTTCCCGGTTCAGTCTCAGCAGGTTGTGCATTTCTAAGAATTTGTCCATTTCTTCCAGGTTGTCCATTTTATTGGCATAGAGTTGCTTGTTGTAATCCCTCATGATCTTTTGTATTTCTGCAGTGTCAGTTGTTATTTCTCCTTTATCATTTCTAATTCTATTGATTTGGGTCTTCTCCCTTTTTTTCTTGATGAGTCTGGCTAATGGTTTATCAATTTTGTTTATCTTTTCAAAGAACCAGCTTTTAGTTTTATTGATCTTTGCTATTGTTTCCTTCATTTCTTTTTCATTTATTTCTGATCTGATCTTTATGATTTCTTTCCTTCAGCTAACTTTGGAGTTTTTTTTGTTCTTTCTCTAATTGCTTTAGGTGCAAGGTTAGGTTGCTTATTTGAGATGTTTCCTGTTTCTTAAGTTAGGATTGTATTGCTATAAACTTCCTCCTTAGAACTGCTTTTGCTGCATCCCGTAGGTTTTGAGTCGTCGTGTCTGCATTGTCATTTGTTTCTAGGTATTTTTTGTTTTCTTCAGTGATCACTTGGTTATTAAGTAGTGTATTGTTTAGCCTCCATGTGTTTGTGTTTTTTACCAGTTTCTTCATATAATTGATATCTAGTCTAATGGTGGTGTGGTCGGAGAAGATACTTGATACGATTTCAACTTTCATAAATTTACCAAGGCTTGATTTGTGACCCAAGCTATGATCTATCCTGGAGAATGTTCCATGAGCACTTGAGAAGAAAGTGTATTCTGGTGTTTTTTGATGGAATGGCGTATAAATATCAATTAAGTCCATCTTGTTTAACGTATCATTTAAAGCTTGTGTTTCCTTATTTATTTTCATTTTGGATGATCTGTCCATTGGTGAAAGTGGGGTGTTAAAGTTCCCTACTATGACTGTGCTACTGTCGATTTCCCCTTTTATGGCTGTTAGCATTTGCCTTGTGTACTGAGGTGCCCCTATGTTGGGTGCATAAATATTTACAATTGTTATATCTTCTTCTTGGATTGATCCCTTGATTGGATTGATCCCTTGTCTCTTGTGATAGTCTTTATTTTAAAGTCTATTTTGTCTGATATGAGAATTGCTACTCCAGCTTTCTTCTGATTTCCATTTGCATGGCATATCTTTTTCCATCCCCTAACTTTCGGTCTGTAAGTGTCCCTAAGTCTGAAGTGGGTGTCTTTTAGACAGCATATATACAGGTCTTGTTTTTGTATCCATTCAGCGAGTCTGTGTCTTTTGGTGGTAGCATTTATTCCATTTACATTTAAGGTAATTATTGATATGTATGTTCCTATTCCCATTTTCTTAATTGTTTTGGGTTTGTTATTGTAGGTCTTTTCCTTCTCTTGTGTTTCCTGCCTAGAGAAGTTCCTTTAGCCTTTGTTGTAAAGTGGTTTGGTCGTGCTGAACTCCTTCAGCTTTTGCTTGTCTGTAAAGGTTTTAATTTCTCCATCAAATCTGAATGAGATCCTTGCTGGGTAGAGTAATCTTGGTTGTAGGTTTTTTTCCTTTATCACTTTAAGTATGTCCTGCCAGTCCCTTCTGGCTTGCAGAGTTTCTGCTGAAAGATCAGCTGTTAACCTTATGGGGATTCCCTTGTGTGTTATTTGTTGTTTTTCCTTTGCTGCTTTTAATATGTTTTCTTTGTATTTAATTTTTGATAGTTTGATTAATATGTGTCTTGGGCGTGTTTCTCCTTGGATTTATCCTGTATGGGACTCTCTGTGCTTCCTGGACTTGATTAACTATCTCCTTTCCCATATTAGGGAAGTTCTCAACTATAATCTCTTCAAATATTTTCTCATTTCCTTTCTTTTTCTCTTCTTCTTCTGGGACCCCTGTAATTCGAATGTTGGTGTGTTTAATGTTGTCCCAGAGGTCTCTGAGACTGTCCTCAGTTCTTTTCATTCCTTTTTCTTTATTCTGCTCTACAGTAGTTATTTCCACTATTTTATCTTCCAGGTCACTTATCCGTTCTTCTGCCTCAGTTATTCTGCTATTGATCCCTTCTAGAGAATTTTAAATTTCATTTATTGTGTTGCTCATCATTATTTGTTTGCTCTTTAGTTCTTCTAGGTCCTTGTTAAACGTTTCTTGTATTTTCTCTATTCTGTTTCCAAGATTTTGGATCATCTTTACTATCATTATTCTGAATTCTTTTTCGGGTAGACTGCCTATTTCCTCTTCACTTATTAGGTCTGGTGGGTTTTTACCTTGCTCTTTCATCTGCTGTGTGTTTTTCTGTCTCTCATTTTGCTTAACTTACTGTGTTTGTGGTCTCCTCTTTGCAGGCTGCAGGTTCATAGTTCCTGTTGTTTTTGGTGTCTGTCCCCAGTGGCTAAGGTTGGTTCAGTGGGTTGTGTAGGCTTCCTGGTGGAGGTGACTAGTGCCCGTGTTCTGATGGATGAGGGTGGATCTTGTCTTTCTGGTGGGCAGGTCCACGTCTGGTGGTGTGTTTTGGGGTGTCTGTGGCCTTATTATGATCTTAGGCAGCCTCTCTGCTCATGGATGGGGCTGTGTTCCTGTCTTGCTAGTTGTTTGGCATAGGGTGTCCAGCACTGTAGCTTGCTGGTCGTTGAGTGGAGCTGGGTCTTGGCGTTGAGATAGAGATCTCTGGGAGATTTTCGTCGTTTGATATTACGTGAAGCTGGGAGGTCTCTTGTGGAACAGTGTCCTGAAGTTGGCTCTCCCGCACTGACTCCTGGCTGGAGCACCAAGAGCCTTTCATCCACATGGTTCAGAATAAAAGGGAGAAAAAATAGAAAGAAAGAGGATAAAATAAAATAAAATAAAATAAAGTAGAGTAAAATAAAATAATTAAAATTATTAAGAAACAAAATTTTAATAAGTAGAAAAAGAAAGCAAAAAAACGGATGGACAGACCCCTAGGACAAATGGTGAAAGCAAAGCTATACAGTTAAAATCACACACAGAAGCATACACATACACACTCAGAAAAAGAGAAAAAGTGGAAAAAATAATATATCTTTGCTCCCAAAGTCCACCTCCTCAATTTGGGATGATTCATTGTCTATTCATGTATTCCACAGATGCAGCGTACATCAAGTTGGCTGTGGAGCTTTAATCCGCTGCTCCTGAGGCTTTGGGAGAGATTTCCCTTTCTCTTCTTTGTTCTCGCAGCTCCCAGGGTTCAGCTTTGGATTTGGACCTGCCTCTGCGTGTAGGTCGCCTGAGGGCGTCTGCTCTTCGATCAGACAGGACGGGGTTAAAGGAGCCGCTGATTCAGGGGCTCTGGCTCCCTCAGGCTGGGGGGAGGGAGGGGTACGGATGCGGGGTGAGCCTGCGGTGGCAGAGGCCGGCATGACGTTGCACCAGCCTGATGCGTGCCGTGCATTCTGCCGGGGAAGTTGTCCCTGGACCATGGGACCCTGGCAGTGGCGGGCTGCACAGGCTCCTGGGAGGGGAGGTGGGGATAGTGACCTGTGCTCGCACAGAGGTTTCTTGTTGGCGGCAGCAGCAGCCTTAGCGTCTCAAGCCCGTCTATGGGGTCCGCGCTGATAGCCGGGGCTCGCGCCCATCTCCGGAGCTCCTTTAAGCAGCGCTCTTAATCCCGTCTCCTTGCGCACCAGGAAACAAAGAGGGAAGAAAATGTCTCTTGCCTCTTCGGCAGGTCCAGACTTTTTCCCGGACTCCCTCCCGGCTAGCCGTGGCGCATTAACCCCCTGCAGGCTGTGTTCACGCCGCCAGTCCTCTCCCTGTGATCCAACCGAAGCCCGAGCCTCAGCTCCCAGGCCCCGCCCGTCCCGGAGGGTGAGCAGACAAGCCTCTCGGGCTGGTGAGTACTGGTCGGCACCGATCCTCTGTGCGGGAACCTCTCCGCTTTGCCCTCCGCACCCCTGTTGCTGTGCTCTCCTCCGTGGCTCCAAAGCTTACCCCCTCCGCCACCCGCAGTCTCCGCCCACGAAGGGGCTTCTAGTGTGTGGAAACCTTTCCTCCTTCACAGCTCCCTCCCACTGGTGCAGGTCCCGTCCCTATTCTTTTGTCTCTGTTTATTCTTTTTTCTTTTGCCCTACCCAGGTACGTGGGGAGTTTCTTGCCTTTTGGGAGGTCTGCGATCTTCTGCCAGCATTCAGTAGGTGTTCTGTAGGAGCCGTTCCACCTGTAGATGTATTTCTGACGTATCTGTGGGGAGGAAGGTGATCTCCGTGTTTTACTCTTCCGCCATCTAGAAGCTCCTCAGCCCACCTCTTGTTAGCGGCCTCATCAAATAAAGTGCAGGCCTCTTTCTCTCTCTGGCAGTCTGCCTTCTGTTTTAAGACCCCAAGAGCCCCGGCTGGAAAGACTGCCAGTAAAGTCATCCCTGGACATCTGTTCTCTATGGGGCAGGTAACTTGTATGACCAGGCAATCACTGATTGGTTGGCTAGGCCTACCTTTTCTCGGAGAACCAAGCATAGAAACTTGGTTAAGTTTTGGTTTGCTGACTTGGGTTTAGCATGAGGACTTCATCTTGGGCCTAGTCTGGCTACTATAACAGGACAAAACCCTTTTGTCTAGAATTGTTCTATTTCATAGAAGAGAAACTGATTAAACAAACTAAAGTGGTAGGGGAGCTCCTGATTTTAAAACTTGGCTTCTCTGTGGAGTCAGAGGAACCTAATGTTGTCAGCCTACTCTGTTCTCTGCCCCCAAGGCTTCATGGGCTGCTTTCTCTGCCCTTCTGAACATTTATTTCTACCTCTGTTTGCCCAGAGCCCATCCTGGCCTCTACCTGGTAGAGCCTCTGAACCTAAATACTTCCTAGCTTGACTCCTCATGGTTGATTGACTCAGTCTCTGATTGTCCTTATTTGATATTGTTGGCTTTCGGTGGGGGGTGGAATTGAGGTATTTGGGATCAGGTGTCCACTCTTGCCCTGTGGATGGGGCAGTCTTTAAGAAGTCCATTATGGAGACTGCTATTACAAGTGCCAAGCAAGGGTGGCTGTCACCTGGTTTTGTGCAGCTCTTTTAAGAAACTGCTTCTGCCCTGGCAAGACACACCATATTATAAAGATCCCATTCTCTTCCCTCCTATTCTCTATGAACCCTGTTATCCAGAGATCTTTTATGTCATTTCCTTTGTCACTTAATCTTTAATTCAGCTCTTTCACCCTTCAGCTTTTTCTCATTGATGCTTTTGTCTCTTCTTGGATTAGACTATCTGGAGGGCCTTTAGGGACATACATTTTATGACTCCACATGGTCCTTGGAACCTTCCCTTTCCCTATTTGTTCTAAGAGCAACCCCAACCTCAGTGTGTCCTGGCTTTGAGGGCAAGGACCAAACAGCCATCGCTGGAATGATGGTGACCAGATGGGATAATGCTGATGATATTTGTTTCAGAGGCCCAGCTGCTTGGCTGATGTAAATGCCAGGTGATGTCCATGAACATGACAACTGTGTGGGCTCGAGGGCCACATTCAGCCCTCTAACTCTTCCTGTGAGTCACCCTCACTGGGGGTTGTTGAATCACTACAATCAGGAAAAGGTACTAATACTTGGCACTGAAATTTAGTAGCTCTACTAGCCTAGGGACTTCATTGACTGGAGGGAGAATCAATGACAGGCTCTTTATGACCCAGGGCTTCTACTTAGCACTCCCTTGGCCATCCCATCCAAGAACAGGAACTGTGCTATCTTTGAATGGACATTTGAGAGAGAAAAATTTCTTTTTGTTGTTTTATATCCCAGATATTTATTCCTCTTCTCTACAACTCAGACCTACATCCTATATATCAAGGTGATTGTAATCTGGCCTTTGGAAGGTGGGGAAACAATTGATTAGAGATGTTTGGGAATGTCTGACCTTGGCAAGCTAGTAGCTATGATGTTATTAGACTCATCACTCTGTCTTTGGGGAAGTATGTGTTTAGTAGCATTGTTATTCTATGTTTGCTTGCTTAATTGCATCTCTATGCAACCCAGTTTATGGTGTCAAAAGTGCTTTTTTGCTTTCTTTGAGTCTGTTCCACATTCGTTTTTAACTTTTCTCAATTCTGATCAACTCCTCGAAACATTTTCTGCTAAGAATTCTGTTGGATTACTGTAGATTAAATGTCTGAGTTTGGCTTCAGAAGATAAGGATTCTAAGCCTTGGTTGGTTGGTAACTCAGAGTGAGCTTGGACAAGTCACCCTGAGGAGGATGAAGATAAATAGTCCTGGCTCTGTTAACATCAAAAGAGAAAACTTATTGGAAGTCATTTTACTTTTCTGAGCCAGTGCTCTCATTTTGAGGAGTTGTTATACAAATGAGCTTTGGAGCAGCCAGATGTGGGTTCAAATCCCAATAGAAGCATTGATTAGCCATGTGGTCTTGGATCAGTTTCTAAGTCTCATTTTCCTTTTCATCTGAGAAGTGGGGAAAGAGTATCTCATTACATTATGTTGGAGTTCAGTGAAGTGATTTAGATAAAGCATGATATGCATTATATTGCAGCCTCTCCCCAACTCCCCAGCACATCCTGTCCCCGTATTCACCTCTATTTTTTTCATAGCATTCATCAATTTTTAGATTCTATATCATTTACTTATTTTGTTTCGTATCTGTCTCCTCCCGCTAGCTCCACAGGGATAGAATTTTTTTGTTTGTTCTGCTCACCTGCTGTATCCCCAATGCCCAAAACATAAGCATTCCATAAATACTTGTAGAACGAATGTTAAATGAATGTGATTCTTGTAGAAAAGAAAAAGAAAATTTATCAGGCTTTTTCTGCAAAGGGCCAGATAGTAAATATATTAAGCTTTGCAGGCAGTTCAGTCTCTCTCCTAAAGAGTCAACTTGGTGTATAGTCTGAAAGCAGCCCCATAGACAGTACATAAACAAATAAGTGTGGCTGTGTTCCTATAAAATTTCATTTGCAAAAAAACAGGACTTGAGCTGGATTTGGTCTGTAGGCTATAGTTTACCTGTCCCAGCTATAGACACATTGGGTGGTTCTGAATTCTGATGTCGTTCCATTTATTTATTTATTTATTTATTTATTTGCATTGGGTCTTAGTTGCGGCAGGCGGGCTCCTTAGTTGTGGCATGTGAACTCTTAGTTGCGGCATGCATGTGGCATTTAGTTCCCTGATCGGGCGCCCTGCATTGGGAGCGTGGAGTCTTAACCACTGCACCACCAGGGAAGTCGCCTGACGTCATTCCTGTAAATCATTAATTTAGAAACAGCCCCATTTGGCTTCCTTTGGTAGGAAAGAGGGAAAGCCCATCTTTGATATTTTCTCTTTGCCCTCCAGATGCACTCTCCTTGCTTCTCCCTGCTGCCTCTGTCCTAGGGGGCTGACCCTAGATGGCTTTATCCTTTGCCCTCTTGCTTCTGGTTGATTTCAGTGCCTTAGAGGCACTGGCAGGTATTCAGAGCATGGGAGGGGAGGGGGATTGGGGTGCTTATTCTTCAGCTTCCTCCCTGCTGCAGTGGAATGGGGAGACTGAGTTCCTTTCCTATAGCCCCAGCTCTTTGCAGCTTCCAATTCTACTGTTTCTTGATCCAGGACTTAGTCATTTTTTTTTTTTTTTTGGTGCGTTCTCTTAGCTCTTTTCACACCTTTGTAAACAGTGCCTTCATTAAACTTGCTTTTCTTACCAGCTTTAGAGGGGCTGTCTGTTTTCTGCCAGGTCCCTGACTCATGTACTGTCCAAAGGAAGAAACACGTAGTGGGAGCCAACTACAGCCTCCCTCATTCCTCATCCTTAACTGCAGGTGCTCCCAGCTCTCCTGTAGCAGTTTCAGAGCTTTTGTCTTTTGTAAGACTTTGTGTTTTCTCTTCTTTTCCTGCCAACAAGGGCAGATAAAAGAGAAAATGACTTGCCTGAGGTGGTAGGTTGACAAAGAAATGAGAGATTCTACTTATTTCTCAAATTCATCAAAAACTAGAACAGAGTGTCTGAATTTTTCAGTTCTAGACCCAGACTTTTCACTCAGTAGCCCTGTCTCTTTAGACAAGTTATGTAACTTCTTTGAGCCTCAGACTGGTTATCCTTAAAATGGGCATAATAATTCCTGCTATGCAATTTGTATATTTAGTATGATTACAACTTAATGAAAAGGAAAAACTCAACAAAATGAATTCTTAGAATGTGATATACTATTGAAAAAATGTTAAGCATGAAAATCTACAGGTAGTTTTTTCCCTTCCTGTATTTTCCAAATTTCGTAAGTGTTTACTGTTTTTGTTTAGAAAGAAAGAAAAAAGCACAGTCTCTGTCAACTCTACAAAGTGGCTCAGTAAATGAAATGAAATGTTGTATATGTTGTATTCAAATGCACTTTGAAAACTGTAAAGTGCCATGAGAATTAGAATTACTATGATTAATTTACCCTGTGGGTTTGAAACACTGTGATTCAGTAGGTGACCCTTTGCTTGTCTAGAGGGGACTCCTTTTGCCAGGCCCTTTACTCTTGGGTCCTCAAAGCTCAAGGAGATATTACAGGCATACCTCGGAGATATTGTGGGTTTGGTTTCAGATCACTGTAATAAAGTGAATATTGCAATAAAGCGAATATTGCCGTAAAGCAAGTCACATGAAGTTTTTGGATTCTCAGCATGTATAAAAGTTATGTTTACACTGTACTGTAGTCTGTTAAGTGTGAAGTAGCATTATGTCTAAAAAACCATAGCTTAATTAAAAAGTACTTTATTGCTAAAAAATACTAACCATCAGCTGAGACTTCAGCAAGTAGTCTTTTTTTGCTGTGGAGGGTCTTGCCTGGATGTTGATGGCTGGCTGACTGATCAGGGTGGTGGTTGTTGAAGGTTGGTGTGGCTTATTTCTCAAAATAAGACAATAATAAAGTTTGCCACATCAAATAGACTCTTTCACAAATGATTTTTCTGTAACATGCAATGCCGTTTGATAGCATTTTATTCAAGAACTTCTTTCAAAATTGGAGTCAATCCTCTCAAATCCTGCCCTGCTTTTTCAACTAA
Source organism: Lagenorhynchus albirostris (assembly GCF_949774975.1). NCBI lineage: Eukaryota > Metazoa > Chordata > Mammalia > Artiodactyla > Delphinidae > Lagenorhynchus > Lagenorhynchus albirostris. Next base: position 65,914,368 of record NC_083107.1, read on the forward strand.
GTTTATGTACTATCCTAAATCCTTTGTTGACATTTCCACAGTCTTCACAACTTATTCACCAGGAGTAGATTCCATCTCAAGAAACCACTTTCTTTGTTCATCCATAATAAGCAGCTCCTCATCTGTGAAAGTTTTGTCATGACATTGCAGCACTTCAGTCATATCTTCAGGCTCCACTTCTAATTATAGTTCTTTTGCTGTTTTCTGCCACATTTGCAGGTACTTCCTCCACTGAAGTCTTGAACCCTTCAAAGTCATCCATGAGGATTAGAGTCAACTTCTTCCAAACTTCCATTAAATGTTGGTATTTTGACCTCTTCCCTTGAATCACAAATGTTCTTAATGGCATCTAGAATGGTAAATACATTCTAGAGGTTTAAAGTTGACTTCGACCACATCCATCAGAGGAATCACTATGTATGGCATCTATAGCTTTACAAAATATATTTCTTACATAATAAGACCTGTAAGTCAAAATTACTCCTTGATCCATGGGCTGCAGGATGGATGTTGTGTTAGCAGGCATGAAAACATTAATCTTATTGTATATCTCCATCAGAGCTCTTGGGTGACCAGGTGCATTGTCAATAGCAGTAATATTTTGAAAAGAATCTTTTTTTCTGAGCAGTAGGTCTCAACAGTGGGCTTAAAATATTTGGTAAACCGTATTGTCAACAGATGTGCTGCCATCCGGTCTTTGTTGTGCCATTTATAGAGCACAGGTAAAGTAGATTTAGCATAATTCTTAAGGGCCCTAGGATTTTCAGAATGGTAAATGAGTATTGGCTTCAACTTAATGTCACCAGCTGCATTAGCCACTAACAGGAAAATCAGCCTCTCCTTTGAAGGCTGGCATTGACTTCTCTCTTGCTGTGAAAGTCCTAGATGACAACTTCTACAATATAAGACTGTTTCATCTACACTGAAAATCTGTTGTTTAGTGTAGCCACCTTCATTAATGACCTTAGCTAGATCTTCTGGATAACTTGCTGCAGCTTCTACATCAGCACTTGCTGCTTTACCTTGTACATTTATGTTATGGAAATGGCTTCTTAAACTTCATGAACCAACCTCTGCTAGCTTCAGACTTTTCTCCTGCAGCTTTCTTACCTCTCTCAGCCTTCATATAATTGGAGAGTTAGGACCTTGCTCGGGATTAGGGAATGTTATGGCTGGTTTGATCTATTCAGACCCCTAAAACTTTCTCCATATCAGCAATAAAGCTGTTTCTTATCATTTGTGTGTTCACTGGAGTAGCACTTTTAATTTCCTTCAAGAACTTTTCCTTTGCATTCACAACATGGCTAACTGTTTGGTGTAAGAGGCCTAGCTTTTTGCCTAGTTTTTGACCTATCTCAGCTTTTGATGTGCCTTCCTCACTAAACTTAACCATTTCTAACTTTTGATTTAAAGTGAGAGACATGTGACTCTTCCTTTCACTTGAACACTTAGAGGCCATTGTAGGGGGTATTGACTGGCTTAATTTCATGCTGTTGTGTCTCAGGGAATAGAGAGGCCTGAAGAGGGGAGTGAGCAGCCAGTCAGTGGAGCAGTCAGAACACACACAACATTTATACATTTACTGATTAAGTTCGTCACCTTATATGGGCGTGGTTTGTGGTACCCCAAAACAGTTATTGTAGTAACATCAAAGATCGCTGATCACAGATCACCATAACAAATACAATAATAATGAAAAAGTTTGAAATGTTGTGAGAATTACCAAAATGTGACACAGAGACACAAAGTGAGCAAATGCTGTTGGAAATAGAGCATTGATAGACTTGCTTGACGCAGGGTTGCCACAAACCTTCAATTTGGCAAGAGTTTCTTTTTTTCTTTTTATGGCTGCACTGTGTGGCATATGGGATCTTAGTTCCCTGACCAGGGATTGAACCCACACCCCCTGCCTTGGAAGCGTGGAGTCTTAACCATTGGACTGCCAGGAAGGTCCCACCACAAACCTTCAATTTGTAAAAACTACAGTATTTTTATAGTGCAAAAAAAAGCGAAGCGCAATAAAATGAGGTATGCCTATACTGGAGGTTGGCAGAGACCCTGATGCTCTGTTTCACTTCTCCTGTGGTACAACCTACCCCTCAGGTTGCCCTTTCCCTTGGGCTGTCCTGATTTCAGCATCAGTTATTGCACCAGTGTCCTAAGGGATTTCCAGAAGCACCTTGCACAGCTCTAGGCCCCAAGGTCTTTTTGCCTGCTACATGAGCTCAGACCTTGCTAGATAGGGGCAGCAGGCACCAGTCCCTCCTCTTCATCACATTCCTGTGCCTGAGCTCATCCTCTGCATGTGCCCTGGCCCTCGGGATTGAGGGAGGATTACAGAATGGGGCATCACGGGCGTTTTTTATTGACCCTCTTTTCTTGTATGTTTTTAGGATGAATCCTTTCCTTTGTGCCTATACGGCATGATGTTTAGTGTTTGCCTTCACTTACCCTCCCAAAGAAATGACTTTCCTAAAGTGGCCCTTTTTTTGTTATACACACACATGTACAGATAAAGCTGAAGTTCCATTTTCCTCCCTTCGTAAAGTCAACCACTGTCATGAAATGAATTTGGGTTTATATTTTATATTAATGTTTTCTGATTTAGAAGTGATGGATCATATTTATGTTCTTTTAATTGTTGCCTTTAAAATTTTTGAATAAAAGTTTTTATTGAAATGTAGCATACATTCAGAAGTTGTACAAATTCTAAGTGTACAGCTTGATCAGTAGTAGTAAGGAGGGGTGGTGGGAGCAGTTCATTGCAGCTTTAGGCAATGAACTGCAGCTTTAGGCAATGAACTGTGGCGGGGAGGGGGGGCGTTCACTGCAGAGAGTTTAAAAGCAAGAGAAAAGCAACCAGGCTGCTTTTTAGTATCATTGTACATTGGCCATTGCTGTGGTAGACCACTCTCATGGTCCCCCTACCTTGGGACACCTCTTCAGGTTGATAAATATCATAGGGTGAACACATCCATGAACTACTACCCACATCTAGTAATGGAATCTGCCAGCACCCTGGAAGACTCACCTATACTATCACAGATTTGTTTTGCCTATATTTTAATCTTATATAAATGGAATAATACAGTATCTACTCTTTCAAGTTTGGCTTCTTTTGCCCAGTATCATGTTTGTGAGATTCACGCATATTGTGTGTTCCAGTAGTTTATTCATTTCTGTTGTTGTGTAATATTTGATTGTATGAGTATACCAAAATGTATTTATCCATTCTTCAGTTGATTAACATTTGGGTTGATTCTGTTTTTGAGCTATTCTGGATGCTGCTGCTCTGAATGTTATTGTGTGTTTTTTTTTGTTTTTTTTTTTAGTTTATTTTATTTTTGGCTGCGTTGGGTCTTTGTTGCTGCGTGAGGTCTTTCTCTAGTTGAGGTGAGTGGGGACTGCTCTTTGTTGCGGTGCATGGGCTTCTCATTGCGGTGGCTTCTTTTGTTGCAGAGCACAGGCTCTAGGTGCACAGGTTTCAGTAGTTGTGGCATGGGGGCTCAATAGTTGTGGCACACAGGCTCTAGAGCACACGCTCAGTAGTTGTGGTGCACGGGCTTAGTTGCTCTGTGGCATGTGGGATCTTCCCGGCCCAGGGCTCGAACCCATGTCCCCTGCATTGGCAGGGGGATTCTTAACCACTGCGCCACCAGGGAAGCCCTGTGTGTGTCTTTTGATGCACATATGTAGGCATTTCTATTGGGCATATACTGAGAAATGGAATTGCTTAGTTACAGAGTGTACAGTTGTTCAACTTTAGTAGATATTATCACTCTTTTAAAATGGTTATGCTTATTTATACCCCCGCCAGCAATGCATAAGAGGTTCAGGTGTTCCGCATGCTCACCAACACTTTGTGTAGTCAACTCCCCAAATTTTAACCATTCTGGAAGAAGTGTAGTGGTATTGTATGTGGTCTTAATGTGCACTTCTTTGATCTCTAATGAGTTTAAGAAACTTTTATGTTTATTGGCCATTTGGATACTTCCTTTGTGAACTGCCTGTTCAAGTCTTTTGCTCCAGTTCTGATTGAATTGTCTGTATAATTGATATGCAAAAGTTATTTATATAGTCTGGATAAGCTCGTTTTTTCAGTTATATATAATGTCTTTTCTTCTATCAATGTTGTGTTTTGAAGCACAGTAGTTTTTAATTTTAATATATCAGTAGATCAGTTTATCAATTTTTAAATTATGATTAGTGCTATTGTATCTTGTTTAAGAAATCTTTACCTGCTACTAAGGTTAATTCTCTTATGTTACTGTCTAGAAGCTTTATTGTTTTGCATTTTATATTTAGATCTGTAATCCACCTGGAATTGATTTTTTTTTTTTTTTTTTTTGCGGTACGCGGGCCTCTCACTGTTGTGGCCTCTCCCGCTGCGGAGCACAGGCTCCGGACGCGCAGGCTCAGCGGCCATGGCTCACGGGCCCAGCTGCTCTGCGGCATGTGGGATCTTCCCGGACCGGGACACAAACGGTGTCCCCTGCATCGGCAGGCGGACTCTCAACCACTGCGCCACCAGGGAAGCCCTGGAATTGATTTTTATGTATAGTGTGAGAGAGGGGTCAGTTTTTTTCCTATGTGAATATCCAATTTACTCAGTAATTGTAAAGTGATGAAAGTAATCATCATGGTTTTGCTCCCAGTCTCAGAGGAAAAGCATTCAGTGATTCAGTGAAACGCAGTGTTTGCTGTAGGATTTTTGGTAGCCATCGTTTGTTGGATGAAGAAAGTTCCCTTCTACTCCGTGTTGGCTAAGTTAGTTTTTTCTTTCAAATCATGTGTTGATTTTCATCAGATGATTTTCCCTTATTTATTAAACTAATTTTTGAAAATTATTTTTCAATTAAATTAGAAAATTACATTGATAAATTTTTAAAATGTTAAATCAGTTTTACTTTTTGGAATAAAACTGCCTTGGTCTTGATGCCTTATATTCTTCTTGTATATTGTATTTTAGTTGTTGCATAAATGTGGGTCTTGCCCCCATTGCTTTGAGAAAGGGGTTTGCCTTGTACAGATTTGATAGCCCTCCCCCAATAGTGCTGAGCCCTTAGGAGATGCCCAGTGAGTTCTTGTGGCAGTAAAGGGCCATTAATCCAAGTAGAGTCAGTCATTTTTCCTTCCTGCAGTCTGGTGAGTTTGACAGTTTGGATGGTGTGATTCTCACAGTGGCTAAGGAGCAGCTCAGGAATGCTAATGAAGGGCTTCCTTTGGTAGTCTCCTGTGAGTCAGCAAATGAGCTCTGTAACTTGGAGAGCCGAAGTTAATTAGCGCCCCAGTATAGACAGACCCTGATGGAAATAAGGGAATTTTGCCTGTCAGAGCAGACCACTAAGCAGTTTTAAAGATGAGGCCAGGATTGGGGACGTGAGGCAAAAGGTGAACGGAAGCCAGAGCTAGGGTTTATGAATAAATGTCAGTAAGGAACCAGGAGAGGCCAGAACACGTGGCCTACACAGGATGAGGAGCGGGCCCCAAATCTGGGTATCGCTGTCATCAAGAGTTGCTGTTGACTCACATCTCTCCCTGGTAGCAGAATAGAAGAGAGAAATGCAGGAGTTGTGTGCAGCATGAAGAGCTGAAGCAGATCACCTGCCAGTGGGCGACGATGGATGAGGGATTTTAGGTGTCCTGCATTGCGTGTTCATTTTTCTTTGAGACAGGATGGAAAATCTAAAACCCCACCTGCTTACAAGTTTACTACAATAACCCAAAGAATAAATAATTTGCCAGGCAATATACCATGGATAATGTTCTTCAAATGAAGTCAACTAGACTATAGACATCAGGCAAAGATCAAAGATTGGGGCCTTCCTTGCCCCAAGCTGCATAAGTGATGTCCACTGTAAGTGCTGGACTTGGATGTGCTGGGCGTGCTGGGAAGAACTTCAGCCAGAAAAAGTGTCACTCCCTTGGCTTAGGCAGACACTTAATTAGGTTAGGAGAAATGCCAAAAAGCAACCTGTTGAAAGCTAAACTATTGGAAGGCACCGTGGATAAAATATGCAAAATCCCATGGAGGCAAAAGTAAAGAGGCGTGTAAAACCTCCTGAAATGGGTTTAATCTTCTTTTTCTCCTACTGTGGAAGCTCTGTCCTCTTTACCATTTAAGACCCACGAACAGATACTCCTCATACACTCCCCACCTGAATTTTAATTTATTTAGTTTTAAATAAATTTATTATTTATCTATTTTTATTTTTGTCTGCGTTGGGTCTTCGTTGCGGTGCGTGGGCTTCTCATTGCAGTGGCTTCTCTTGTTGCAGAGCATGGGATCTAGGCGCACGGGCTTCAGTAGTTGTGGCTCGCGGGCTGTAGAGCACAGGCTCAGTAGTTGTGGTGCATGGGCTTAGTTGCCTCCGTGGCATGTGGGATCTTCCTGGACAAGGGCTTGAACCCGTGTCCCCTGCATTGGCAGTTGGATTCTTAACCACTGCACCACCAGGGAAGCCCCCCGAATTTTAATAGTAGGTTGAAGATGGAAAGGAGGCTCCTGATTCTTTCATGTCTGATTCAGGTGTCCCAGCCATTCTGTGTTCCCTAGGAAATGTGCAGAATGGAATGGCGATGATCAAAATTCTGCCTAGTTTAAGCCCGTTCTTCAGAAGTTTAACTATTTGAATGAAATGTTGCTGATGTGCCATACCCATTTCTTACTGCAACAACAATAATACAATAGTGATGTCACCTGGGGCCTCCATAGCCAGAGGAAGGCCTAAGCCGGTCCTCACGGTTTATGCAGATTCATGGTCCTAAGTTGCACTGGACTGGCCAGATGTAAAATTCAGCCTCATCACACACTCACCCCCCCCCCCCGCGCACTTCTACCAAGGTTTTTTATTAGTTAGTAATTTTGCTACAGATTTGAGGCATGGTGGGGTGGGGTGGGAAGAGGGTGCAGGAGGTTATATTCTGCCTGTCAAAGCCACTAGCTATCTCCCTAGATTTCCCCTTGCTACTCCCTCATGTTTTTCTCTGCCTTTTCTTTTAGAAATCCTTTTTCTTGTCACATGCAGAGAAGTTTCGCTACCTTCTCTGAGCTCTTGGTACCAGTGATATCCATGCTTTACAGGTTGTATATATCTTGGGTGAGCTTCTCAGGGAAGTTTTCCTACAAAGGAGTCTCTTCCTAAGAGATTTGGTACCAGCCCCTTTTAAACACTTTGAAGTGGGCATCATTATCCTCTTTTTACACTTGAGGAGACTGAGGCCTGGAATGAGTTCGTGAATTGCTTAAGTTAACACAACAGGGCCAGTATCCTAAATGAGGTTGCTTGACCCCAAATCCTATGCTGTTTCCACTACTCCATGCTGCTTTTAAGGGCTCCTTATAAGCATTGCAAAGCCTTTTACCTCCATGACCTCTCCTGTGGTCAGGTAGGAAGTGGGTGCACTTTGTCAGCCTTCATACCATATTGTTGCACAGTGCTTTCACTCACTTTATTTTATGAAAGCCTGCGAGTAACCCCTGTGAGTAACCCCTCACGTGTAAGTAAGCCCTATTTAAAGAAGAGGAAGCTGAAGTTGGGGAGGGAAGTGACTTGGCTAAAGTCCCACCACTGGTGAAGAGCATACCCGAGTCTAAAACCCAGGCCTCTCCCTTCGAGTCCATTGCTTCTTATACTGTCACTTGACACAAACTCGAAAGGTCAGAAGTTTGTAGAATCCTACTGATTTCCACTTGGTTTTTCAAGATAATGTTTAGCCTAGAACGGAAAGAATAATTGGCTCAGCCACACATGTGGGTTTATCCTACACCTGTCCCCAGGGCTCAGCTTGTGTCTGAAGCTGTGTCATCTCCAGGAGTAGCTGGTGGGTATTAAACCCTGGGAAGGCCAGAGGAGACCTGAAATGGCTGGGCCTTCACATTTATTTTCTTCCCTTCCCTTGGCTTTTTGTGGAGCTGAGCCTGTGATTAATCAGGCTGTGAAGCAAAGGAAATAAAAAAAAACTGCCATGGAAAGAACTCTTATTTATTTAAAATTGAAAAAAAAAACCCAACTCAGAAAAGACTGAAACATGTTTCCAATATACAGATTTGATTATCTGGCTGTGAACAAGGGGACCTAGTCATTTAAAACTAAAGATTAGATATTTGGCGAGTTTGTTTGATGAATCATTTGTTCTGGGAGGAGCCCCAGGATGGTCAGGCTTCTTTCATCTTCTCTCTGTACATTCTGAGGTGCTAAAATTGCTCTAATTGTTTGATGTCACTTTTTCTCAAGGGCCAGTGTAGGGATGGAGTCAGAGAGGCCCAACATGTCTAACCTATAGGTTTGAACAAGGCTTGTCATCTGAGCAAGGGAGCCCTAGGTGTCTGTCACCAGGAATGACCATTAGACCACCTTCCATGTAGCACACAAATGCGCCAGCACATTTGCTTTTGACTTTGATGGTGAGTATCCATCAGAAACACAGCCCTTATTCAGCTGGGAGCAAAGATGAATGCTTCGTTGAGACAGCAGAACAGAATGGAGGCCATAGGAAGCTGTGGATATTATTATTGTTCTCTAGGGCAGCTCATAGACGAGAAAACCTGGCAGTGAGCGCACAGGAAGCAGTAACTGGCAGATATAATTCCGGCAGTATGAACACTGGGACATATTGTTCAGTGCTTGTAGTTGAATTGCAAAATAAAATCCCGGTGGACAGAAGACCCCTCTTCCCATGAACTCATGCCCTCTCCTCCCTCAAGCTGCTGTGTTCACAACAGGTTTCTCTATTACTCCGCTACTGATTAATTTTCTTCAGGTGCAGTTCTGATCATGTCCCTCTCTTGTTTAAGAACCTGGAGGGGCTCCCTCTTGTCTACAGAATAAAGTGAATTTGGCACTCAAGTTTGCTTTACCATGCTCTCCTTGATTTGTCTGCTCCCACCTTTTCCACATGTCATCCACGCTTCCCTTTTTTCACTCTGCGTTTCAGCCACTGTGTTCCCCATACCTGCTTTCCCTTCTTTTTCAGTTCATGCCTTTCCTTTCTTTTCTTTCCCAAATGCCCTAAAGCTCATCTTTGCATGCAGCCATTTTCCCCATGATTTTAGAGCACTGGTGAAATGATACTTCCTTCTTTAATTCTTCTCCTCCAACTAGACACGCCTTCTTCCTCCTCTGGGCTCCCACAGTACTGTGTCTTTCTTAGCATAGTACCTGTCACCTTCCGCTTTGTATAATAGTTGCTTTGTAGGGTTTCTTTTCTGCATGTCTTTACCTCATATGTTCTTTGAAGGCAGATTCCTTATTGTGTCTATCTATTCTGGGGTCAGGCAGGATGTCTTGGGCAGAGTGGGCATCCTGAAATGTTTGATGAATGACTGAATGAATGAATGAGAGGTTTACTGAGGCAAAGGTTAGCAGTCTTTGACCCAGGTTGACACCCAGTGCTTGCTTCTGTCCATCCTTTCCTTCCTTCTCTGTTTTCCTCTTTTACTTTTCCCTCTTCTCTCTTTACCTTCTCTTTTTCTTCTTTTTTTTTTTGTTTCACCTGCCCGCAAGCCTTGGTCTCTGAATAGCTCTGCTGGGCATACCTGATCTCTCCAAGTGCTGATTCCTGTGATACAGGGAGTTTTCCATAGTCCCAACAATTTATTTTTGGATTTTTAAAAATTGAAGTATAATTGACCTAAAACACTGTGTTAGTTCCTGGAGCATAACATAGTGATTCAGTATTTCTCTACATTACAAAATGATCACCATCATAGTTTCCATCTGCCACCATACAAAGTTATTAAAATATTATTGGATATATTCCCCACGTACATTTCATCCCTGTGACATTTATTTTGTACCTGGAAGTTTGTACCTCTTAATCTCCCTCACTTATTTTACTCATTTCCCCCACCATCCTCCCCTCTGGCAGCCACTTGTTTTTTCCCTGTATCTGTGAGTCTGTTTCTGTTTATGTGTGTTCATTTGTTTTGTTTTTTAGATTCCGCATGTAAGTGAAATCATATGGTATTTGTCTTTCTCCTTCTGACTTGTTTCACTTAGCTTAGTACCCCCTAGGTCCATTTATGTTGTCACGAATGGCAAGATTTCATTCTTTTTTATGACTTAGTAATACTCCATTATATATATATAAATATGTATATATATGTATGTATATACACATTTTCTTTATCCATTCATCTATTGATGAACACTTAGGTTGCTTCCATATCTTGGCTATTGTACATAATGTTGCAGTGAACATAGGAGTGCATATATCTTTCAGAATTAGTGTTTTTATTTTTTCAGAAAAATGCCCACAAGTGGAGTTGCTGGATTATATGGTAGTTCTATCTTTAATTTTTTGAGAAACCTCCATACTGTTTACCTAGTGGGTGTACCAACTTACATTCCCACCAACAATGCACAAGTGTTTCCTTTTCTTCAAATCCTCGCCAACACGTATTATTTGTGGTCCTTTTTTTAATGGAATCAAAATATTTATTGCTTTTGGCCCAAGGGCCTTTTAAGGTTTATAGAACAAAGATGAGAAACAATGGCTTTTTTTTTTATATGGTAAGGATTGAAACAAAACTAAGGATGAGTTTTTGAGCATGAGACAAGGTTATATTTTAGAAATTCATCTCATAAAAGAAAACATCAGAGCAGTACTTTCTCACACAATTTTAATTGTTGCTTTGATTAAAACATGAAATTGTCAGTTCAAATAAAACCTTTAGTAACTCCACTTTGAATTTACATTAAGCCTAAGCCATCTGTTTGGCTAACTATGGATGTTAACAGTTGTGTTACATCATACTACCTCATCAGATTGGTAGTATTAAATGAATTAATATACTTGAAACATTTAGAATAGGACTTATCATGTAGTTAGGGCTCCATACATTTATTTAGTCATCATTTTTATTACTAAACTTCACCACTTTAAAACATACTTTTTTTTCCTTTGCATTTGTTGCAGCATTTCTGAAGTTGGGATAGTGTTCCATAAACTGATTAGTAGCATTTTTTTCGTGCTTAGTGGTACATAAAATGAGTGTTTCTCTACAATGAGGTACCACCTCACACCAGTCAGAATGGCCATCATCAAAAAGTCTATAAATAACAAATGTTGGAGAGGGTGTGGAGAAAGGGAACCCTCCTACACTGTTAGTGGGATTCTAAGTTGGTGCAGCCACTGTGCAGAACAGTATGGAGGTTCCTCAGAAAACTAAAAATAGATTTACCATATGATCCAGCAATCCCACTCCTGCGCATATATCCAGGTAAAACTATAATTCAGAAAGGTAGATGCACACCTATGTCCATAGCAGCACTATTCACAATAGCCAAGACATGGAAACAACCTAAATGTCCATCAACAGATGAATGATAAAGAAGATGTGGTACATATATACAATGGAATACTACTCAGCCATAAAAAGAATGAAATAATGCCATTTGTAGCAACATGGATGGAACGATAGATTATCATACTAAGTGAAGTAAGTCAGAAGGAAAAAGACAAATACCGTATTATATCACTTATATGTGGAATCTAAAATATGACACAAACGAACTTTTATGAAACAGAGACAGACTCACAGACATAAAGAACAGACTTGTGGTTGCCAAGGGGGAGGAAGAGGTGGAGGACAGATAGACTGTGAGTTTGGGGTTAGTATATGCAAACTATTACATATAGAATGGATAAACAACAAGGTCCAACTGTATAGCACAAGAAACTGTATTCAGTATCCTGAGATAAACCATAATGGAAAAGAATATAAAAAACAATGTGTGTGTATATATATGTATCTCAATTACTTTGCTGTACAACAGAAATTAACACAACACTGTAAATCAACTATACTCCAATAAAAAAATAAGAGTTTCTGACAACTGGTAGTGTGTTTAATTCAATAAAATATATTATTTATTTATTTATTTATTTATTTATTTATTTATTTTTGCGGTACGCGGGCCTCTCACTGTTGTGGCCTCTCCCGCTGCGGAGCACAGGCTCCGGACGCGCAGGCTCAGCGGCCATGGCTCACGGGCCCAGCCGCCCCGCGGCATGTGGGATCTTCCCGGACCAGGGCACGAATCCGTGTCCCCTGCATTGGCAGGTGGACTCTCAACCACTGTGCCACCAGGGAGGCCCTATATTATTTATTAATACTTGTTTGCTATTCTCATTATTATTTTTGGATGTTTTACTATATTTTTCTATTCCACAAGTGATTACCTCTCTTTACACAGGGATAATCAAATACATATCTCATATGTGCTCTTTTCAATAACAGCCATTCTGACAGATGTGAGGTGATATTGTGGTTTTGAGTTGCATTTCCTGGACGATTAATGATATTGAGCATCTTTTTATGCTTCTGTTGTCTATCTGTGTGTCTTCTTTGGAAAAATGCCTATTGAGGTTCTTGCCCATTTTTTTTTTTTACAACTGGCCTCCTGTTTATATTTCTTTTTTTTTTTAACATCTTTATTGGAGTATAATTGCTTTACAATGGTGTGTTAGTTTCTGCTTTATAACAAAGTGAATCAGCTATACATATACATATATCCCCATATCTCCTCCCTCTTGTGTCTCCCTCCCACCCTCCCTATCCCACCCCTCTAGGTGGTCACAAAGCACCAAGCTGATCTCCTTGTTCTTGCCCATTTTTTAATCATGTTGTGTTTTTTTTTTTTTTTGATGTTGAGTTGTATGTGTTCTCTGTATATCATTATCAGATATATCATTTGCAAATATCTTCTCCCATTCTGTAGGATGCCATTTTGTTTTATTGACAGTATCCTTTGCTGTGCAGAAGCTTTTTAGTTTAATGTCCTCTCATTTGTTTTTGTTTTTATTTCCCTTGACTGAGGAGATAGAGCCAAAAGAATATTGCCAAGACTGATGTCAAAGAGCATACTGCCGGGCTTCTGTGGTGGCGCAGTGGTTGAGAGTCCGCCTGCCAATGCAGGGGACACAGGTTCGTGCCCTGGTCTGGGAAGACCCCACATGCCACAGAGCAGCTGGGCCCGTGAGCCATGGCCCCTGAGCCTGCGCGTCTGGAGCCTGTGCTCCGTAACGGGAGAGGCCACAACAGTGAGAGGCCCGCGTACCGCAAAAAAAAAAAAAAAAAAACAAAAAAAACAGCATACTGCCTATATTTTCTTCTACAATTTTTATAGTTTCAGGTCTTACATTTAAGTCTTTAATTCATTTTGAGTTTACTTGTGTATATGGCATGAGAAAGTAGTTCAGTATGATTCTTTTGCATGTAGCTGTCCAGTTTTCCCAACCCCATTTATTGGAGAGGCTGTCTTTTCCCCATTTTATATTCTTGTCTCCTTTGTCATAGGTTGATTGACCACATAAGTGTAGGTTTATTTCTGGCCTATTTGATTCTGTTAATCTATGTGTCTGTTTTTGTGCCAGTACCATACTGTTTTGATTATTGTAGCTTTGCAGTATAGTTTGAAATCAGGGAGCATGATATCTCCAGGTTTGTTCTTTCTCAAGGTTATTTTGGTTCTTATGTGTTTCCATACAAATTTTAGAATTATTTGTTCTAGTTCTGTGAAAAACGCCGTGGTGTTTTGATAGGGATTGCATTGAATCTGTAGATTGCCTAGAGTAGTATGGTCATTTTAACAATGTTTATTCTTTCAATCCATGAGCACAGTATATATTTCCATCTTTTTGTGTCATCTTCAATTTCTTTCATCAGTGTCTTACAGTTTTCTGAGTACAAATCTTTTGCATCCTCATGTAGATTTATTCCTAGGTAATTTTTTGATGAAATTGTTAATAGGAGTGTTTCCTTAATTTCTCTTTCTGATAGTTCATTGTAGTGTAGAAATTCATCAGATTTCTATATATTAATTTTGTATCTTGCAACTTTACAGAATTCATTGATGAGTTCTAGTAGTTTTTGGTGGTGTTCTTAGGATTTTCTATGTATAGTATCATGTCATCTGCAAACAGTGGCAGTTTTATTTTTTCCTTTCCAATTTGGATTCCTTTTATTTCTTTTTCTTGTCTGATTGCTGTGTCTAGGACTTCAATACTATGTTAAATAAAAGTGGTGAGGGTGGGCATCCTTATATGATGTTGACTGCAGATTTATCATATATGTCCTTTATTATGTTGAGGTACGTTCCTTTTATACCCACTTTGTGGAGAGCTTTTAGCATAAATGGATGTTGAATTTTGTCAGAAGCTTTTTCTACATCTATTGAGATGATCATGTGATTTTTATTTTTCAATTTGTTAACGTGGTGTATCATATTGATCAATTTGTGGAGCTTGAACTATTCTTGCATCACTGGGATAAGTCCTACTTGATCATGGTGTATGATCCTTTTAATGAGTTGTTAAACTCAGTTTGCTAATATTTTTTTAAAAATAAATTTATTTATTTATTTTTTGGCTGCGTTGGGTATTTGTTGCTGTGCACAGGCTTTCTCTAGTTGCGGCAAGCGGGGGCTACTCTTCGTTGCGGTGCGCGGGCTTCTCATTGTGGTGGCTTCTCTTGTTGCAGAGCATGGGCTCTAGAGCGCAGGCTCAGTAGTTGTGGTGCACGGGCTTAGTTGCTCTGCGGCATGTGGGATCTTCCCAGGCCAGGGCTCGAACCTGTGTCCCCTGCATTGGCAGGCGGATTCTTAACCACTGCACCACCAGGGAAGTTCAATTTGCTACTATTTTTTGAGAAGTTTTGCATCTGTGTTCATAAGTGATACTGGCGTGTAATTTTCTTTTTTTGTGGTGTCTTTGTCTGGTTTTGGTATCAGGGTGATGCTGGCCTCATAGAATGAGTTCAGAAGCATTTTTTTCCTCTGAAAGTTTTTGGCATAGTTTGAGAAGGATAGGTGTTAACTCTTCTTTAAATGTTTGTGGAATTCACCTGTGAAGCTATCATCTGGTTCTGGACTTTGGTTTGATGGGAGGATTTTTTTTTCTTTTTTTTATGGATTCAATTTTGTTACTGGTAGTCTGTTCATATTTTCTTTTTTTTTTCTTCCTGATTCAGCCTTGGGAGATTGTATGTTTCTAGGAATTTATCTGTTTCCTCTTTGTTGTCTATTCTATTGGCATATAGTTTTTTTTGTAGTAATCTCTTTAATGCTTTGCAGTTCTGTGTCAGTTGTAATTTCTCCTCTTTAATTTCTGATTTTATTTGGTCCCTGTCTTTCCTTTTAAATTTTTCTGGCCACATTTTTATCAATTTTGTTTATCTTTTCAAAGAACCAGCTCTTAATTTCATTCACCTTTCTATTTTTTCAGAGTCTTTATTTCTGCTCTGATCTTTATATTTCTTTCCTTTTAGTAACTTTTGGTTTTGTTTGTTCTTCTTTTTCTAGTTTCCTTAGGTGTAAGATTAGATGGTTTATTTAAGATTTTTCTTGTTTCTTGAGGTAGACTTATATTGCTATAAACTTCCATTTTAGCACTGCTTTTCCTGTGTCACAGATTTTTGGATTGTTGTTTCCATTTTCATTTGTCTCTAGGTTTTAAAAAATTTCATCTGATTTTTTTCAGTGACCCATTGGTTTTTGTAGTAACATATTTTTTAGTCTCCATGTGTTTGTGTTTTTACAATTTTTTTCTTGTAGTTGATTTCTAGTCTCATTCTGTCGTGGTCAGAAAGGATGCTTGATACGATATGATATGCTTGATACGATATGATATGCTTGATATGATTTCAGTCTTCTTAAATTTATGGAGACTTGTTTTGTGACCTAGCATGTGATCTATCCTGGAGACTGTTCCATGTGCACTTGAAAAGAATGTGTATTCTGCTGCTTTTGAATGGAATGTTCTATCTATCTATCTAGCTAAACTCCATCTAGTCCAATGTGTTTTTTTTTAAAGGCCATGTTTCGTTATTGATATGTGTGGATGATCTGTCCATTGATGTAAAGGGGTGTTAAAGTCCCTTCCTATTATTATGATATGTACGTTTCTCCCTTTATGTTTGTTAGTGTTTGCTTTATGTATTTAGGTACTCCTTTGTTGAATGTGCATATATATTTACTATTGTTATATCTTCTTGTTGGATTGACCCACGTATCATTATGTAATGTACTCTTTGTCTCTTGTTATAGTCTCATTGTAAAGTCTATTTTGTCTGTCTGTATGATTATTTTTTATTTATTTATTTTTTTGCGGTATGCGGGCCTCTCACTGCTGTGGCCTCTCCCGTTGCGGAGCACAGGCTCCAGATGCGTAGGCTCAGCAGCCATGGCTCACGGGCCCAGCGGCTCCGTGGCATGTGGGATCTTCCCGGACCAGGGCATGAACCCGTGTCCCCTGCATCAGCAGGCGGACGCTCAACCACTGCGCCACCAGGGAAGCCCCTGTATGATTATTTTAAGTTGATGATCTCTTAAGTACAAACACATTCTAACAACTGCATTTTTACTCCCCCTCAAGTGATGTTTAATATTTTTGACATCATATTTTACATCTTTTTGTTTTGTGTATCCCTTAACTACTTATTATGGATATAGATGATTTTACTACTTTTGTCTTTTAACCTCTCTACTGGCTTTATAAGTGGTTGATCTGCCACCTTTACTGTATGTTTGCATTAACCAATGAGATTTTTCCCTTCATAATTTTTATATTTGTAGTTTTGGTCTTTTCTTTTCCATACAGAGAAATCCCTTTAATGTTTCTTTTAAAGACAGTTTAGTGCTACTGAACTCTTTTAGCTTTTGCTTGTCTTAAAACTCTTTATCTCTCCTTCAAATCTGAATGACAGTCTTGTTCAACAGAGTATTCTTGGTTATAGTTATTTTCCTTTCATCCCTTTAAATATATTGTGCCACTCCCTTCTGGCCTTCAAAGTTTCTGCTAAAATGTGAGCTGATGGTCTTATGAGAGTTGCCTTGTACATAACTAACTGCATTTGCTTTGCTGCTTTTAAGATTTTCTCTCTATCTTTAATTTTTGCCATCGTAATTGCAGTGTTTCTTTGCGTGGATTTCTTTTGGTTCATCTTGTTTGGGACTCTCTGTGCTTCCTGGATCTGGAAGTTTGTTTCCTTTCCCAGTTTAGGGAAGTTTTCATCTATTATTTCTTCAAATAAGTTCTCTGCCCCTTTCTCTTTCTCTTCTCTTTCTGGAACACCTATAGTGTGAATGTTAGTATGCTTGATATCATCCCAGGTCTCTTAAACTCTCCTCATTTAAAAAGATTCCTTTTTCTTTTTCTGTTCAGCTTGGGTGATTTTCACTACTCTTTCTTCCAGTTGGCTGATCCATTCCTCTGTATCCTCAAATCTACTCTTGATTCCTTCAAGTGTATTTATTTATTTCAGTTATTGTATTCTTCAGCTTCATGTGGTTCCTTTTTTATATTTTTTAACTCTTTGTTAAAGTTCTTACTGTGTTCATCTATTCTTTTCCTGAGTTTGTTGAGCATCTTTATGATCATCACCTAGAACTCTTTATTGGGTAGGTTGCTTATCTCCACTTAATTCTTCTGGGGTTTTGACTTGTTCCTTTGTTTGAAATATATTCCCCTGTTGCCTCATTTTGCCTAATTTGCTGTTTTTATTTCTATGTACTAGGTAGATCAGTTATGTTTCCCCATCTTGGAGAAATGGCCTTATGTAGCAGATGTCCTTTGGGGCCCAGCAGTATACTCCCCTCTGGTAACCAGACCTATATGCTCTAGGGGTGCCCTGTATGTAGGCTGCATGGGCCCTTCTGTTGTGGCAGGGACTATTGTGGGTGCATGACAGGTGGGGCTGGCCCCTGGCCCAGTTGGCTGCCAGGCCTTGCCTCATGTGGATGTTGCTGGGCCACTGATGGGCAGGGCAGGTTCTTGTATGGCTGGATATGGAGATTAGGGGGGCCTGGGGCTGGTGAAGGCCCATTGGTGGGCAGATCAGGTCCTGGGCATGCTGGTGGGTGAGGCCCTGTTCTGGGTTAGCTGGCTACAGGACACTTTATGGGGCCCTGGGGCTGGTGCAGCCCTGCCGGTAGGTGGGATTGGGTCCCCAAGTGGCTGGCTAATCAGCCTGGGGCATCTTGGGACTGATGCCTACTGGCAGGTAGGCAGGTAAGCCCTTGGTGCTAATAGGCTACAGGTAGGACTCCAAAATGATGCTTGTGAGCATCAGTTTCCTTGTGTTAGAATGGTGTCCTCCAAGTGGCTGGCACCTGATTTATGTCTCCTGGGGGAGTCCCAGTTGCTTTCTGCCTCTCTGGGAGGCTCTTCAAGATCAGCAAGTGGGTTTTATCTAGGCTTCTTTCAAATCACTGCCTCTGTGCTGGGTCTTGGAGTATGTGAGATTTTGTGTGCACCCTTTAAGGGTGGAGTCTCTGTTTCCTACAGCCCTCTGGCTCTCCTGTATTCAAGCCCTGCTGGCCTTCAGAGCCACATGTTCTGGGGGGTTGTCTTCCCAGTGCAGGACCCCAGACTAGGGAGAACCTCTGCAATTGTGATTCTTTTCCTGTTTGTGGGTTGCTTACCTGGGAGTGTGGGTCGTGATTATACCATGTCTCTGCCCCTCCTACCCATCTCATTGTGGTTCCTTCTTTATATCTTTAGTTGTGGAAATCTTTTCTACTAGTCTCTAGGTCCATTCTCATTAATAGTTGTTCTGTAAATAGTTGTAATTTTGGTGTGCCCATGGGAGGAGGTGAGCTCAGGGTCTTCCTACTCTGCCATCTTGTCCACACTTGAAACAAATTTTAAAGAAGAAGAACAACAAAGAAACTGTAAAGTCAGAATGGTCTGGTATGAGGAAGATAGGGACCTTTCTCTATATGATGCTTGTTTGCTTTGGAGAGTACATTTGAAAATATGCATTTGTGGAGCATTCTCTTCTGTCCTCTGGGAAACAACAAGTACTCTTTCCTGGCCAGTGTCTCTGCTTACCTCCAGTAGAGGGTTAAGTATGGAGGAGGCAGATGGGTACAGCACTGAATGGCGGCCAAGCCATTTCTTACCAAGATCATTCTACAAACCCCACCTCCCTCTGCAGTCAAGGTTACTGGATATAGTGGTTTGGCTTAAAGAAGCAGGAAACCAGCAAGGTGCTAGGGAAACACCAGGTTGGACTTGAGTCTGGCTTTGCCACACACTGGGGTGTAGGGGGGAACCTGCCAACGTATAAGGGGCTCAGTTTCCTCTTCTGTACAGTGAGAGAAGGGATTGGATCATCTCTGTGGTCTTTTCTAGATCAGACTCTTCAGAATTTGTGATTTGAGATTCCAGATCCAAGAAAAGACTGCCATGGCTCAGCCTGAGCCAGGGCCAGGAGGTGGCAGCACCTGCCCTGTTCAGAGCCCATAGCCTCAGCTGCAGCCGCAGGTTCTGGGCCGTCACTGCTGTAGAGCTGAGGTGGACATCATGCTGCACCCGTGGTTGGACTCTTCAGTTATGTCCCACTGCAGGTTGTTTGTAGTGTCCTGGGTCATGAGTGCCAAGCCCTGAGTACAGGAAACACTGATTGCTCCCTCTCTGCCTGCGTCTGACTTCACCTGGCATGACACACACAGACCAGGGCACACTCATCCCCAATGAGGCCCTCGTGACTGGCTCATATCCGGGCAGCTCTCTGGAGCTCCTTGACGCAGACTTGGGTCTCCCCCAGGGCAGGTGAGAGACGCATCCATGACTAAGTGCCTGTGTTCGCCCACTCTGAATATGCACTCTTGTCTCCCAGGGACCCCTGTGCTGTTTTTAACAGATGCATTTGCTCACGGCAAAAATGGAAATGCGTGATGCGTGGCATGACTGATTGAAGTACAGAGAAAGTGACTTGGGGGCTGTCCCTCAACTTGTGCGGAGCTTTTACTAATACATGGGGATGGATATAGACACTGAAAATGCAATGGGATGTTTGAATTGCAAGGAACCTGCGAGATTATCTAGTTCAGCGGTTCTTAGTCTCTGCAGGGCATCACCCAGGAAGCTTTTCAGATAGCCAGCTCCAGCCCCACTGAATAAGAATCTCTGGTGCTGGAACCATGGAATCTGTATTTTTAACAAGCTCCTCAGGTATGTCTAATGTGGTTGGTCTGTAGAAAGGCATTTAAGAGCCACCATACCATCTAGTCTGTAACAGTGCATTCAGGGAGCTTATTAGAAACAAATCGAAGTGTGAAGCCCAGCACTATTTTAACAAGCTCTCCAGGTATAGGGGTGACCAACTCATCCTGGCTTGCCTAGGACTTTCCTGGTTTTAGCACTAGAACTCCAATGTCTCAGGGCCTCCCTCAGTCATGGGAACACAGGGATGGTTGGTTCCTTTATGAGGTGACTTTTGTGCATGGTAAAGTTTGAGTGGCACTGGAAACAATCTATTTCCCAGTTGAGGCGATGGGGGCCAGAATGGAAGCAGTTTGCTCATGGACATGCAGTGAGTTAGTGGAAGAGATAGGACAAGGCCTCCACGCCAGCATCCTGGCCCTTCTTGGAAACACTTTGCTGTAAGTTGCTGCCTCACTCTTTCCTACTTTCTGCTAGGAGCTAACCCTGGAGGAGCTCATTACACAGTGGCCATATTCGGGGTGAATAATCTGTATTATTATCTGTATTCTATGGCCTAACCTGAGTGAGGTGTGCAACAATGACAGGTACAGGTGCCATCAGACTTTAATGAATTCTTCCAGGTCTTCTCTTGGCACAGGTGGGTAAGGTGATTTACAATTTAATGCATTTCCATTTGACCATAATCCCTGGGATAGCAGCATTACTGAGATGGAGAATCCTTGAGAAGGGATTCATACCCAGGGGTATGATCCAGTTGAGTCAGGATCCTTGGCTGCTCTGCTGCCTCCAGGGTCCCGCCAGAGGACCTGGGATAAATCCTAGCATTGCTCCCTTTGTTCTCTCACCATTGGCTGACAAGACTTGCTAGGCTGTGCCTGATGATCAACAACAGTTTTGATTTATTTATTCCAGAGTGCCTACTGCATTACCAATTAGGTAGGAATGGAGTAACAGGCCAGAAGACTCTTGTGATACAGTGGTTTTCAGACTGGAACATGTGGCAGACTCACCTGGAGGGCTTGTTAAAGCGCAGATGCCTGTGCGACTGGTGATTGGTACATTATTAGCGTCTGAGTGACTTTATCATGTGATACTCATTATTGATGTCACCAGGTTGGCCTAAATGTATAAGGCAGGGCACTAGATGATTTCTAAGGAGTCTCCCAGCAACAGAAATTTTTACTTATAAATAAAGAATATGTGTCTTTACGTGTGATGTACTTTCATTATCAGTGTTCCCGCTTTCCCTAAGCATCCCTGTATATAGGCTTATATTTAAAATCTCACAAATAGAGAACAATTCTTTTGATGTAAAGGTTTAGCATAGAAATATCATTAACATATAAATATCTAAGACTAGGGGAAGAAAGAATACTAACATTTATTCAGAGCCTGTTGTTTCAGCTGTCACAAGAACAGAAATATTAAGCCTTATCAGTCATTTGTACTTAAAACCTCTTAATCTTGGTGTCTGTGGTGCAAGAGTCTCCTGATTTCCTTCCTTTTACCTCCCTGGCCGTCCTTCTCAACCCCCTTCACTAGCTCCTCCTCTTCCTGACTTCTTAATATTGGTGTGCTCAAGGCTTGGTCCTAGGCTCTCTCTCCCTGGGGAATATCATCTGTCCCCTCAGCTTAAAACCCCATCAATATGCTTGTGACTCCAAATTATACCTTCAACGTGGACCTCTCTTCTAAGCTCCAGCTGTCTACCTGACAACTTTACTTGGATATCTTTAGACACCACATATGAAACTTGTCTAAAGCCATATTATATATAAAATCTATTTCTCTATCTCCATAGCCCCTTCTCTAATCTAGGCTACTACCATCATCTGTCTTCTGAGAAATACAATGGTCTCCTTCTGCTTTATTCCACAGCAACCAGATGATGCTCTTAAAATGGAAAGCAGGCAATCTTTCCCATACTGAAAACCTTTTAGAGACTCCCCAACCACATTCCTCACCATGGCCCACAAGGGCCTGTAGGAGCTGGCTGTGCCACCCCTCTAAGCCTCATCTCATACCATGTTTCTCTGCAGCCCACATGCTCCAGCTATATGCTTTCTTTTGGTTTCTGGAGCACAACAAACTTTGTCACACCTTTGTATGTGTTGTTCTCTGTACTTGAATGTATGTTCTTTCACTGTATTGGTGTGGCTGGCTCCTCATCCTGCAGGTTTCAGCTTAAACATCTTGATCTTCCAACATCCTTCTCTGACCATCCCATCGTAAGCAGGTGCTCCATGACTTGTCATTTTCTGTTTCAGCCTCTTGTTTACATCTGTCTTTGACCTTACAATCTGTACCTATTTTATGCTTCTAGTCTGATTCCTTGTGTCTTGTCTTGCTCCCCCATTGGGCTGTGGGCTCTATAAGGGCAGGGAGTTGATGGTGGGAAAGAAGCTGACTTCACTGTCTGGTGCACAGAGCAGGCACCAGAGAGTGAGTGAATGTATCAGATTCCATCTGGAGCATATAACCCTGTTCAGGGGTACCAACCATGGGAAAGAAGGAAAGAAGAATGGAGGAAGAGATAGAAGGTTCAGACACGAGGAGCCATGAGCATTGCCAACAAATAACGTGGCCTCCGAATTTTGCTTTAGACTGGCCTGACTGCAGGTTTCCCAACTTGCCTGTAGTATAAGTCATGAGCCTGTTTCACAGACCTTCTTCCTGTGGGTCTTATTCTTCTCCCCTGAGCATCTCAGTAGCCTCTCTTGGGGCATGAGGGTGGCAGTATTTTAGTGCATCCTCAGATCTGTGCCTTTTGGAATGAGTTTGAGGGAAGGAAGACCTTGCTTGTGGTGGAGAAGTG
Source organism: Lagenorhynchus albirostris (assembly GCF_949774975.1). NCBI lineage: Eukaryota > Metazoa > Chordata > Mammalia > Artiodactyla > Delphinidae > Lagenorhynchus > Lagenorhynchus albirostris. Next base: position 65,937,136 of record NC_083107.1, read on the forward strand.
CTTATGCAAAGTAGGGCAGCCATCGAGAAGTTCCCATCTCTCCTCCCTCTCTCTTATGCTTGGAATACTCAGACAAGAAAAAGCCCCGTACCTCAACAGCCAGAGAGGGCAAGAGATATGGAAGGTAGTATTGTGTATTTGAGGACGAATAGGAAGCAGTAGGTTCTGAGTGTGAGCGAGTAAGAGAAGGTAGAGGATACAGAGTTCTGCTCTGAAAATGACTTGTCAGCCTCTTAGCTAGGCTTGGTCCTGGGTATGAGCACCACAAGGTGGTCTTGGTGTCTGCTTATCATTTATTCATTCCTATATTCATTCATTCATTCAGCAAACATTTATTGAGCACTTGTGATTGGTGCTTTTCTAGGCACTATGGAGATAAAGATGAATGGAATACAATCCCTGCTCTTAAAAGTCACAAAGTTCATTACAGTCATTATGATAAGAACAAACATAGCTCTATGCATAAGTCCCTATGGGAGCACAGAAGAGGAGTCCTAACTCAGCCTGTATAGTCAGAGGAAGCTTCTGGAAGGAATTAACACCTAAACTGAAACTGAAACTTTGAACAGAAGTTAGCTAAATAGAGGATAGGGGAAGGAGGTGCAGAAATTTATTTATTCACTCTGTAATTGTTGATTGAACCCTACTCTGTACCAGGCACTGTGATAGTTATTTATCTTCTTTTGGAGGCTACCCAGGAAACAATTGCGTGAAGTACTAAGCTTGGTGGGGAGCAGGGAGCTATGGGAGAAGCATAGTATATTGATTTAAAGCATGGATTCTGATCAGACAGAACTGGAATTCGTTTTAAATGTAGGCTTTCACCACTCACTATGTGACATGAGCAAGTTGCCTAAAGTCCCTTCACCTCGGGTTTCTCATCTGTACAGTGGGGGCAGTGATAAACATTTACTGTTGTTGTGAGACTACAATGAAAAATTTATATTAATACATTTAACATGAAGCCAACACATAGTAAACACCCAATAAATGATAAATGTTATAACTATCATCATTATCATTGCAGTAAATTATATAATTAACTTCAATATTTTTTCCTCCCTTACCAGTAAGAGGATTCAACATCCTTTCCCTTTTCCATGTGACTTACAGTGTCTCCCTGTGGGAGGAGTATACGCCTCAGTCCAATGATGGTGAACTTGGCCATGTGACATACTTTGGTCAACAGATGTAAGGATGTCATGTGTACCATGCCTGAGGAGAAGTGTTTAGAGGTGTCCCATGTTTCCAAAGAATGTCATGTTATAGATTGGGACTGCTCCATCAGCCTGGGCCCTAAAATGAGAAGACGCAGGGAAGAGAGCTGACGTGAAGCCACTGTCATGTAACACGGGAAGAAAGTTAAGAGCTAGTTGTAAGCCACTGAGATTTTGCAGTTGTTTGTTATTGCAGCAAAGATAACTAATAATATTATCATCTTCTCATAGGAGAGGAGAATTAAGGAAGATTCTTTGGAGAAAAGTATTTCTAGGTTGAGCCCTGAAGATGTTCTAAATAGTATTTTGACATAGTGGATGTGGTGGGGAGTATTCCAGGTGAAGGGGAAAAATCCTATAAAGATTCCTGAATTCAGAAGAAAGTGTTGCTCATTAGAGGAATGAAAAAAAGTTGAGAATGGCTGAATAATGAGAAAGGGAGAATGGAAATAAGTGCAGCTGGAGAGAGAGTTGGGGCCACATCATGAAGGGCTTTGTAAGCCATGATAAGAAAGTAGCACTTTCTTGTAAAGATAATGGAAGACCATTTCATGATCTGCTTTTACATTTTAGAAAATCATTGCAAACACTAGGTTAGAGGTGCAAGGAGACATAGAGAAGTCTGGTAGAATTCCAGGAAAAGGATGATGGGCCTGAGAGAACAGAGGGAAGTGGATAAGTGTGAAGTATGTTTAGAAAGTAATGGCAACTTCTTATGTGAAATTTGAGGAGAAGGAGTCAATGATGAGGCCCAGAGTTAGGGATTAGGTGGGTGATGTTGATGGAGAGCATAGGCGAGGAGCGTTTTAAGGGAGGCAAATGAGGAGTATTTTTTGGCCATTTTGGGTTACAGGTGCATGAGAAACACTGACATTCCTCCTAACAACAGCAGTATACCCAGCTAAAAACTACATTGTCCAGCTTCCCTTGCAGCTAAGGAAAGGGGAAGAGTCAAGAGGAAGTGATGGTGCCAATGATATGATAATGCAAACTTTTCCTGAATTCTCCAGCAGACTTCAGCTTGTCACTCACTGGCTAGAACAGTACTGTTTATCATTTTAGGTTTGGTTTGTATTCTCCACAAACATTTTCCTTGTGTGCATATTTTATGATATATAATTTTTGTTATTCTGTAACTTGCTGTTTTTTAACTCAACAATATATCTTAGAATCTATTCAAGTTGTCACATACAGACCTACATCATTCCTTTTAACTGGTGCATAGTATTCCAATATGAATGAATGTATTACCGGTTATCTGATCACTCTGCCATTGATAGATGCATATATGGTTACATTTGTTTGTTTCCAGGTTTTGCTTATACAACCATGCCATGAGGGGTATCTTTGTACTTGCTTCTTTTTTTTGTAAGAGTTCTGTAAATGTTTCTTACAAAAACAAATCTAACAAATAATGTCTGGGACAAATAATGGAATAAAGAAGGGTCAGCAGGTAGGCATGTTTTCAGTTTTAACAGATACTGTCAATTGACCTTCAGTGTGGTTGTATTGATTTTTACTCCTACTGGTGATGCAAGAGAATAGCTGTTTTCCCATATTCTTGTCCCACATGGTATTATACTACTTAACATTTGGATCATCTGATGAGTGAAAAATAGTATTTAAGTTGATATTTTCATGTCTATTAGAAAGACTGTACATTTGTTTGTTTATTTCTCAGTTGTAAATCTTCTATGAACTGTTTGCTCATATCCCCAGACGATATTTTTTAACTAGGCTGTCCTTTTCTTGTTGATTCCTCAGAGTCTTTGAATATTCTGGATACTTGTCCTTTCTTTATATTTACAAATATTTTAACTTAGTTTTTTAATAATTATTTAATGCTGTATTTTAATATATAGCATTAGGAAAAGTCAGATTTATTTATCTCTGTGATTTTTACTTTTGGCATCTTTATATCCAAGGACATCAAAATATTATTTTATATTTTCTTCTATTTCTTTTATAGCTTTCTATTTTACATTTAGGTATTTATTTCATCACCTAACTGTTCTCCCTCTTCAAAGAGACAGCCTCCTGCTCTAATATCAGTTTTTGAGTAATCTATCTTTCCTCTTCTTATTAGAAATGCTCTATCACTTATCAAATTCCCATATATACAAAGGTCTGTTTCTGATTCTCTGTGTATTCCATTGATCTATTCCTTACAATGACAGATGGGCTGTATTTACTTCTCCAGATCCATTCTCTATCCTTTTTTACCATGCCCGCTGCCCTGGAAGGCTGTATGGAATATATAGACTACATCAAGAGACACTCCTACACTTGGGCTTCCAGGTGGGTTTGACTAATGGGGGATCTCCAGTAACGGAGGGAATGACCAGGATGGGGTTGGGGTATTTATTCTCCTGGCTCTCTTCCTGCAGGGTTGCTTTGGGCTGGCTGTGTCCTGCTATGGAAGGTCACATATCTTCTCAACTCCTTCCTTCTAGATTTTGGATTCCAGATTATCTTCCTGTGGGGTAATAGCCCCATTTTGCATATTCTGGGGTAGGGATGGCACTCTTCCTTCTGATTTCCCTAGACCCTAGATCTATATCGTGTAAGTAGCCGGTGTGTAAATAGCCCCTTTATCAAAACTCCCTGGAATCATCCTAATCTGAGTGTGCTCTTAGTCTCTTGCTGGGACCCTGAATGATACAGTCACATTGAGATTCTGACTGGGATTGAATTTAATATATAGATTGTTTTGGGGAGAGATGAAATACAGTATTAAATCTCTATATCCATAAACATAATTGATCTCTATTCATGCCTTTAAAAACTTTCAGTAAGTTTTTATGTTTTTTTAAATAAAAAACGCTTTGCATATATATATATATTTTTTTGCGGTACGTGGGCCTCTCACTGCCGTGGCCTCTCCCGTTGCAGAGCATAGGCTCCGGACATGCAGGCTCAGCGGCCATGGCTCACGGGCCCAGGACTTCGTGGCATGTGGGATCTTCCCGGACCGGGGCACGAACCCGTGTCCCCTGCATTGGCAGGTGAACTCTCAGCTACACTGCGCCAGCAGGGAAGCCCCCGCTTTGCATATTTTTATTAGATTTATTTTTAAGTAGCTTTTGTTTCTGTCATGAATATGATCTCTTTTCGAAAATATTTTAAATTGATAAATCCTAGTTTATTAAAACGTCACTGATTTTTGTGTAGTGATCTGGATACTTTGCTAAACTCTGATGAATTCCAATTATTTTTCAGCTTATTTTCTTCAACTTTCTAGGTATATAATCTCATCTGTGGGTAATAAAAGTTTTATTTTCTTTCAAATTTTTAAATAACTTTAATTTCTTTCTCTTGCAGTTTTTCTTTTTTTGGCACTATGTTGAATAATATTAATGGTAATAAACATTCTTTTCTTGCATGATATTGATAGGTGTCTTCACCTAATTAAGCATCTGTTTCTCATTTGCTACAAGTTTTCAGAATAATAAACAGCTGTTGACTTGTATTAACTGCTGTTTTTTAAATCAGTGTGTTTTTTATTAGTCTGCAAATGCACTTTATATACTTTTGAAAAATATTAGTACATAAATGTAGAAGACATGTTCTATTTAAAGACAGTATTTGAAATGGATTTTCAGAAAATTAGCTCACAGGTTAGGAAATGTGGGAAATGGATGTAGGAAATGTTCTCAAATGTGACTTCCAAAAATAACCAAAATAGCAACAATCATACAGTGAGTGCTTATTCTGTATTAGGCACTGTCTCAAGTGATTTTTTAAAAAACTTTTAATTTTGATATAATTTTGGATGTATAGAAAAGTTGCAAAAAATGGTACATAAAATATTAATATACTCTTCATCCAGCTTTCTGTAAATGTTAACATCTTAACCATAACCATAGTACAATTCTCAAAACCAGGAAATTGACACTGATGCAAGACTATTAACTAATCTACAGACCTTATTTGAATTTCATCAGTTTTCCCACTAATGTCCTCTTTCTGGTCCAGGATCTAATCCAGGATTTCACATTGAATTGGCACATCTCCCTGATTCCTTTAGTCTGACAGTTCCTTGGATTTTCTTTGCCTTTCATGAACTTGGCACTTTTGAAACATCCATGCCAATTATTCTGTAAAGTGTTTCTCAGTTTAGCCTTGTCTGATGTTTTCTCTTGAGTAGATTGAAGCTAAGCATCTTTGTCAAGAATACCACAGAGGTGATGTGCCCTTCTTAGTGCATATCATATCTGGGGGGACATAGTGTTGATTTGTCCTGTTACTGGTCATGTTAACTTCACCCACATGATTAGGATGCTGCCTGTCAGGTTTATCCAACATAAAAGTCACTCTTTTCTCCTCATAATTAATAAGAATTAACTTATTTAATTTGTAATTAATAACAATTTTGTGGGGAGATACTGTCCTGCTTCTCATACTTTTTCGTCTACCATACTCTTATATTTTCTTCTCTTTATCTGTTTTGAATTATGGATAAATTATTACAGATTTATCTTCCAGTTCTCTAATTTTCTCTTCAGTTATATCTACTTTACTACTAAACATTTATTGTATTTTTAATTTCAAAATCTCTAATTGGTTCTTTGAAGAATTACCTATTTGAAAACCTCTTATTCCTATTTTATTGATAAAATGTGTAATTAATTTTTAGGAGGATTTTAACTGCATCTTTGAAAAGCCCTTTAAATTTTTTTCTATTACTAGTTCCCCACATGGAACTTCTTTACATTGTTGGAGAGTTACCTCTTATGTTCACCTTCATCTGATACTTAATAATTCTTGGTTCTACATTCATTTTTAGTGACAGCCTTCTCCCCTGTGACCCTGGGACATGCTGGTTTCTTTCCAGTTAGCTAGATGCCCTCATCAGGTGTTTCTTGGCATGGCAGGTGAGACAGCCTCCTGTGCTTCCGGTCATGGTGACTGATCAGTTTCCCACGTAAGTCTTGCATTGTCTTCTCAGGGAGTGTCAGGAATACCCTGTGGAATCTTAGCTTATAACATGCCTTCCTATCTACTTTTTTTCCCCAGTATGCTGCTCAACTTCAGATATACCAAATTTTCTCTACTTACATGTATTTATTAAAATTTTAGGGGTTTTGGGTACATGACACTTAATGTATGCTATGCACTGTTCTAAGTGCTTAACATATGTTAACTTATTTATTCCTGGCAACATTTCTGTGAAGTGGGTATTTTTTATCTACATTTTATAGATCAGGAGAGTGAGGCACAGAGATATTAAGTGGCTTCCCCAAGATCACAGAACCAGAGTATTGCCAAACTCAGGTCTTTTAAATCAGATACAAATCTTCCTCTTGCACTTCTCTCCTTATCAGCCAGTGGGCCCAGCAGCTTCTGTAGCCGGGATGCTCCAAGGTAACATCCTACCACTCACGTAAACCCTGTAACCACAGAGGCTGGAATTGCTCCAGCAGCAATTAGTTCTGCTGATGTAACCCACAGGACCCTCAGGGCACAATGACATGTTGGATTTTGGACCTTGTTCTTCCCTGCTCTGCCTCTGCTTCAAACACTGTTCTAGGATTATGTTGTCGAAATAAGGTTATTGTAGGTGTCAATTCCCGGTGAGACCTTAGAAAAGTAATTTTTCTTCCTTTGAGCCTGTTTTTTCCAACTGTAAACAAGTAGAAGATTGAGAGTGAAATGGAAGAGGGAATTTTTAGATTTTTTTTCTTCTCTAGTTCTAAGGATTCTTTGAATCTATAATTCATACATACTCATTTTTTAATCATTTCATTGTGTTTTGACATGTTTTAATCCCCCTTTATTTTTTGTATGAATCAGTCTAAAAATTAAATTAATACATTAAATTTTTGAATAATATACAAGTGCTTAAAATGAGAAAAACACTGTCTGGCTTTCCACCTCTTCTCCCAACTATTACTCCCTGAAGATAACCACACATGACTGTCTCTGGTTTTAGTTCTCCTGGAGGTTATTTCCATACCTCTTAATAATGTGTGTTTCACCATTACTTGATTTATGAGCTCCAGAAATAATCTATTGGGCCCTGCTTTGAAAGATAAGGATGTACCTCCCCTGTTATGGCCTAGGGGGGAGAACCTTTGCCCCAGCTCTATGATCTCAGCTAAATCCCGGGGGTGGTACCTCTGCAAGATGGGAAATTCCCCAAGTTTGGCTGCTTAGGCAATGTGGAGGCCTTATTCAGGTTTGTGAAGCTGAAAATGTTACCACAGGGAGGCACTGGAGACAGCTTATGACTGTACTCTGAGCAGGGGCTTCCTACTCTGGGGAATAGTGGCTTAGTTTTTAAAGAGGTTAATTAAGAGGGAGTACAGTGATTGTCTCAGATCAGCACACAGTTTTTTGCTCCCAAGAGGGCCTTGTGGCATTGGGGAGCCAAGGAACAGGGGCTACTTTACTATAATTCATGTTTGTTGTTGTTCCAAGCAGTGGGAAATAGCAAGGTCACCTGAAATAGGAATAGCTGAGTGCCCAGAAGTTCTCTGGCCATGCCCAGTGACTGGTATGGGAAAACTTGGAAGTGATCTACGTTATCAAGTTTCTTCCTTCCTGCTGGGGACCAGGAGAGCATCCTTTGGAACCTTTGGGCGCAGGGACTGTGGATAGGTGCTGGGAGCAGGTGGCTGCTCTCTGACAATTAGATTGTACCACAGGAGGCCTGGGGAAGAGTAGGAGCCACAGAGAGGACAATCTTGCAATGCTGATCATCTTTCTTACCAGCGTGGTCTTAGTAGTTCAGAGACCATTGTCACATGCCTGTCACCTGTCAGGCTCTACCCATTCAAGAGTCATAGCCACTACTAAAGTGCACATTGGCATCCACTTCTCTGTGATACAAGTGCCTTCATGCCTCAGAGCTCCATCAGGAGTCCTCCTCACCTCACTGCTGTTACCACCTGGAACGCAGGGACTGCCAGCCCACACAGAGTGATGATGGGACAGCCCTGTGGACCTCAGCAGAGGGGAGACTTGGGGAAGGCCACACATCTCTACACTGCCCTGCAACTTCCATCCTCCATCTCACCTCCATACAGAGCTGAATGGCTGGTGGCGATAAATTAAGGTAATTACAGTATTAGAGGAAAAAAGGTGATGAACCAATGCTTGCTTTGACTTTTTCCATAGTCCAAGGGGAAAAAAACCTAACCAAATAATTAAACTCTTCACTGGGACCCCCCCCGCCTTGGGTACACCCTGATACCTAGTCTTGCCTCCTGTGCTTGAGGTTTCTTTTTCACTCCATTTGTGAGAGACTTTTTCCGTTATCCAACATATAAAACCTCCACCTTTTGAAAACTTAAAACTCATAACCTGTATCACAGAGGTGGATCTCATCCCAGAATCTACTCTTTTCACTATACCTCAAACCAGGGACTTGATCTGTAACAGCATAAATGGGATGGGGAGGAGATACTTGGATGGGGTAGGCCAGGGTTGGCTTTGGCACTCCAAGGTCTGATGCCCACTGGAAATCCCTCCATCACTGTGATGGTAGGCCCCTTCTTTATTCCTTGTCTTCAAACCTGTACGCGTGCATGCACACACACAGACATCTCACAAAGACACACAGTATTTCTCTGAGACAGTGGTATAAAGGAAAAAGAAACATCATCATTTCTGCAATATCATCTGCATAGATTGTGCTGCCAGGAACAGAGAGAGTGCTTCATCAGTTGTTCTTTGTTCATCCTCCCATATGTCCCAGGCCCATTGCTCTAAAGAGAAAGATGGTCAAAGACCCTGGACATTTTCTTTTTTTAATAATAATAATAATAAATTATAATATTAATAATTTAATAATGATGTAATAATCATTTAAAATAATCATTTGGCCTGAACAAATTCTTAGATATGGTGTCTTCCTCCCTCAGTCTGTAGCACTCATCCGGAAGTGGTGGCGGGCACCGCCACTCCCATGATGACTGGTGTATTACCCTGTTTTATATATCAGAAGGAGGAGACTCATAGAGGCTTTCTGGTACCTCCAAGGTCAGATGTGGTGGAGCCAGGACTAGAACCCAGATCTGGTGAGTCCAGGCCTAGAGCTCTTTCTACCACATTAAAATGGAAGAGAACATTGCTGAGTATATATCTTGTTAAAACAGATTACAATGCCAGTAAAGAAGAAATTAGTGTGAGGATGTACAAGACAGGGGGATCTAGAGTTCAGAATAGATCAAGATATCACTATATTTTCCAAGAAAACCTAAGGAAGAAGGATCCTGTCTGTTAGCTTGGTATAGGAGGACTTGTTCTTACTCTTCAGCCAAATTTTATATTGGCTACTTGAAGGATCTTAGTTTATTCATCTAAAGACAGGAGAGTTTGGATTATGATTGTGCCTTTCCAACCCCAGCATTCTGTGATGTAAAAAGCTAACATAACACATGATATGAAGTATGGAGAATGACTTCCTTGTCACATGTTGACTCAGGAATGGTAAAGCCATGTAGCAACAAGGCTAATCTTATAGCTGTAGTGTATCTAAGGTCATCGAGTTAGCCTGGCCCTGCAGCCACAGTGAAAAGAAGTGCTTCATTTCATGATTGTGGAAGATGATTGGCCATTATTATGAGCAAAGAACTCATATCGAATTCTCTGTGAGGTTAAACAAATCTTCAGAGAAGACACTTGACATGTAAAAGGAAGCTTAAGTGGGTCAAGAAAAAGAGCTGTTGGCTGACACTGAAGGATTCAGGAAGGTCAGATACACGTGTGAAGTGGGGGCCCATCATCTGCAAGACTGATGAAAATTTTAAAAGGACAGAAATTTGGTTTGTACAAATAGACAATTATCTGTAAGAATGATGGTTGAGGACTTAAACTGAGAAGAAAGAACAGATTCATTTTGAGAGAATGCTGAAGGAGGAAGGTTTCTGTAATGATCATGCTGTGCATTTGATTAATGATCAGAAATAGTCAGGACTTGTCATTCGTCTGGATCTCTCAAGGGAAGCTGGACACAGTAAAGGATTTTTGAGGAAAACAGTATCTGGTCAAATAGTTCCTTCTATCTCTGACTCACCTCTCTAGTCTACTTATAGTCACAATTCTTGATCTGGAAGCCCTTATCAAAAAATATGGATAATATTCATCTCACAGATTGTTGTAAAAATGTGTATGAAATATGTATGTGTATGAAAGGGCATGGCTACTTGAAAAATCCTCAACTAACATTATTGCTATGCTTTACGGGGACAGCAATAAAGGGGGTGAGAAGGCAGTGTGATATTTTGGTGAGAGCCATGGCTTTGATATCAGGCAGCGTGGATTCTAATCCCTGACCTGTCACTTATAGATAAATCGCTTAACACCTGGAGTCTCATATTCCCCATCTGTAAAATGGGGATAACAAATCTCACTTGCACAGGTGTGTGACTTAAAGCCAAAATGAATAACATATGGGAAGACTTTGCAACTGCTAAAGCACTGTATAAGTGTGAGGAATTATAAATATTATTATCACTTGGGTCCCCAGTTTATGGGATTGAAAGTCAGCTACTCCAATGACAGATGAGTGGGAATACATGAATGATTACCCTCAAAGTATACTTTTGCTCTTTGCCATCTATCACCAATAAATACTTGATTTACATTTGAAATTTGGCAACCCGGAAAGCCATTAATCCAAATAAATACTCAGCGCTCTGCAAAGCAAAATGTTTCCCAGCCAGAGCCTCCGCCTGCTCTGTGACGCTTGCCTTGCACATGTGCAGACAGACTCATTTGCTGCTGGTGCTGTCTATACTGATTCACCCCTCAGTCAGTCAGCAGCCTGGCATAGGTTGCCACTGTGCATGCAGCAGCTTGCAGGATCTGCAGGCAACTACAGAGGAAGGACAAACATTGTCCTTACGAGCTGACAAGCTAAGAGCTCCTGTCATGAATGACTACTGTTTCTGACTGTCCAGCCTTCATTTACCCTCTTCTGGTAAGAAAACATCAATTTTCCTTTTGTTAACCATCCTTCCCCCACTCTTGCCAGTGTTATTTTTGGGAGAGACTGACCTTAACCCCTTGCTCTAGAAGTGGGGATACAACCCAGGCCTTCTAAACAGAGAGAGCCTTGATGATTGGTTCTGGGAAGGGCAAGTCAGTTTGACCCATTAAATGTCAGGTCCAGAGGTCTTGCTCAAATATTGAGAAAAAAGTCTTTCTGAGCCTCAAGAGTACTATAGACAGCTTCCTGGTATTATTTCTGAGCACCTGGATCTAGCTGGACCTGAAGCTTACATTGGACTTTGAAGCTTACATTGGACTTTGAAGCTTACATTGGACTTTGAAGCTTATTACCCCAACCAATGAATTCCTTTTGCTTGCTTGTTCATTTGTTTGGTCTAGTCAAAGCTGTGCATAGCTTTGTGCATAGTTATAGCAGTGTTCGTTCCTTCAGTCTACACACTACTTATTGAGTGCTTTCTTGTGTCAGGCCCTGTGCAGGGAATTTTGATGACAAAGACATGGGCTCTCCCTTCATGGAGTTTGCAAACTAGTAGGAGAGACACAGAATATTAAAATAGAATATAGTAATTATAATGAGTGATATATGTATGAGGCATTAAAGAGCATAAAGTGGAAGTCCTTAACTCATCTAAGAGTATGTCAGGTGTGGAGGATCTGGAAGGGTCTTCTACCTTGAGGAAATAAACCCTGAGAGGGTACTTACTGGATGAGTAGGAATTATCCAGGAAGTGATGGAGAGGAAAGGAAATATATGCTTGTTTTACCTCTGAGATATAGAGAATGGTGTGTGTGTGTGTGTGTGTGTGTGTGTGTGTGTGTGTGTGTGTGTGTGTGTGTGTGTGTGTGTGTGTGTGTGTAGGTATGTATGTATGTGTGTGTGTGTGTGTGTTTGTTGAGGGTTGGGGACTAGAGATGAATTACAAGCAGGTTCAGGATTCTAGAATGAAAATGAAAAATCTCATTGGAAAGTGATAGGATACTGGAAGGAATCTGGATGATGGGAGGAGTCCTTTTAGCTATGGACTTCTCTTGGGTTTTTGACTTCATCCTGTAGGTCATCCATGAAATGTATAAAGCAGGAGAATGTTTTGAAAGATATACGAGCAGCTATATAGAGAATGGGTTTGAGAAAGACACACTTGGAGGGAAGGAAACCAGTTAAGAGGCTCTTGATGAGAAGCCTAAGTTTGAAGAGACAAATATAGATTAGAGAAATATTTTGCAGGTAAAATTTGTAGTGTTAGTGCCTGGTTGTGGGGGAAAAAGATAATAGAGTCTAAATTTTTTTGGCTTGTGTGACTAGTGAAGGTAGATGACCAACTAAAATGATGAGGTTTTTTTTGGGCATGGCAAATTTAAGGTACAAGAGGGATGACTGGAAAGATAGACCCATCCATCAGGCAGTTGGATATATAAATTTGTGGCTTGATAGAGAGGTCTGGGTTGGAGAGAGACATTTAGCTGTCATCAACATGTAGTTAAAATGATATTATCTAAGGAGAAAAGTGGGGTATAAAGAGTAGAGCATTTGGAAAGAACCCTGAGTACACCAATACTGAAGCATTGCGCTGGAGTAAAAAGAACCCTGAAAGGAGGCCCTGAAAGAATCGTTAGAAAGATAGGAGAAGAACCAGGAGTGTGTGGTCTCCTAGAAGTCAAAGAATAGAGCTTCATGATAGAGAGCGTAATAATCTGTACCACATGCAGTAGAGTATAGGAAAAAAAAGGTTATTCCAAACTACCTATGGTATTTGAGTCAGGAAGTCATCTAGTGATTATAGAGTTGGTTCAGTAGAGGAAGGATGGGAGTGGGAACCAGAGTGGAGTAAGTTGAAGGTGACAATAACTATGACCACTCTTTGAGAAGTTTACCTAAAAAGAGAGGGAAAAGATGGTATAGTAAATGGAAATGGACCCAGTATCAGGGAAGGTTTCCTCTTAAGGACTGGAGCAATATGAGCATATTTCCAGGATAACAGGAAAGAGAGAGATACCAGAAAGGGGGAAGTGGGACATATAAAATGAGAAGGTTTGGGGATATAGCAAGACTTTAGAGCTGGGAGTGGGTGTGGTCAAGGGCACTGTGGATAGTTTGGCCTTGGAAAGGAGGACATGTTATGATAATGGGAGGAAATTTTTTAGGATGGTTATGGGTTTTAATAATTGGATTGGGGAAATCTTTGGGAAGAATACACGTTATGGCTCAGTTTCATAGAAGTAGGAAATGGCGGGGGGAAGGTTGGAAAGTTGAGGACATAATACCAGATAACTGTTTTTCCTCATGTGGCCAGTTGTTTCTAGTTGGCCAGGAATAGACCATGACCAAAAAGATAAGTAGCTGAATGGCACATGGCCCAAAGGCCTTGTCTTTTTCTTTTCTTAAGATATAATTTACTTGCCATAAAATGTACCTTTTAAAAGTGGTTTTTAGTATCAGTACATTCACAGTTGTACACCTATCACCACTGTCTAATTCCAGAACACTTTAATGACCCCCAAAATAAACCCAGCTAGAAGTCACTACCTATCCCCCCATCCCCCAGTCTCTGGGCAACTGTTAATGTATTCTCTGTTTCTATAGATTTGCCTGTTGTGGATATTTCATATAAATGGAATCAAACAATATGTGGTCCTCTTTGTTACCGACTTCTTTCACTTAGCATAATGTATTCAAGTCTCATCCATGTTGTAGCATGCATCAGTACTTTATTCCTTTTTATTGCTGAATAATCATCCATTGACAGATACTCCACATTTTGTTTATCCATTCATCAGTGATGAATATCTGATTTGTTTCATTTTGGGGGTATTATGAATAATACTCTTAGGAATATTCCTATACAAGTTTTTGTGTGGACATGTATCTAGGAATGGAATTGCTTCGTCACCTGATGTTTATGTTTAACTTTTTGAGGAAATGTCAAACTGTTTTCCAAAGTAGCCGTACCATTTTATTTTCCTACCAGCAGTATAGAGTTCCAATTTTTCCATATCTTCACCAACACTTGCTATTATTACTTTTTCAAATAATTATCTTAGTGGATGTGAAGTGGTATCTCATGGTTTTTATTTGAATTTTCCTGATGGCTAATGATGTTGAGCATCTTTTCATGTGCTTATTGGCATTTATATATCTTCTTTGTAGAAATAGCTACGCAAATTCTTTTCACCTTTTAAAATTAGGTAATTTGTCTTTATACTGTTGAACTGTAAAAGTTCTTTATGTATTCTGAATACTAGATCTTTAGTAGATACGATTTGTAAATATTTTCTACAATTCTGTGGATTGTTGTCTTTTCACTTTATTGATAGTAGAGTATCATTAGAAGCACAGATGTTTTAAACTTTGATGTAGTCCAATTTCTCTATTTTTTATTTGATTGCTTGTGCTTTTGGTGTCATATCTAAGAAACTATTGCCTAATCCAAGGTCATGAAGATTTACACATATGTTTTCTTCTAAGAGCTTTATAATTTTGACTATTACATTTAGATTTTTAATTCATCTTAAGTTAATTTTTGTATATGGTATGGGATAGAGGTGCAAATTCATTTGTTTGCATGTTGATATCTAATTGTCCCAGCACATCTGTTGAAAAAGACTATTCTTTCCCCCTTTTAAATTGTCTTGGCCCCCTTGTCAAAAATGAATTAACCATAAATGGTTTATTTCTGGATTTCTGGTATTGTGGGCAGGTCACAATGAAAAAGGTCACAATGAAAAAGGCAGGCAAGATTCAGAAAGCATGTGGGCCATTTGGTCAATCTTGGTTTTCCCACTTTGGGCAAGAGATACTTTACTCTCTTCTTTATAAATAAATAAGAGAGGAATTGCAATGATAAATAGCAATTGACTCCTGGCTGTTGTATAGGAAAGACAGTAGGTTGAGGTGGAGTCTGTGGTGATGGGAGAGCAGGCGACCCAACTGAAGTCAGCAGGAGTATTGGCTCAGGCAGTGTGTTGACATGTGGAAATGTGGGCCTAGTTTTCCCAGGTCTACTGATTTTTCAAGAGAATTTGGAAAGTTAGATTTTTTAATAAAATCACTCAATTTTTAAGTGTAGGCAATTTTTTTAAAGACTAGGTGGGCTATTAATCTTCAGGCCAAACATGATACATCTGCAAGCCACTAGTTTACAGCCTTCACCAAATCAGTTTGCAGCCAGGACCCAGCATTTTTGGCTTTGGGGACCAGCTTTTAAAGCATATAGGAACCTGGGATAACTTTATCCCTTGGGGAGCATAATAGCACCTGTGCTGGAGTGGGAATCATTCCTCCTATCTGGGGTCAGACTGACATGTCCTTACTTGCTGTTCCTGGCTCCTTTGGTGAGCCATGCTTCGTGCTTCTGGTTTCCCCCGAGGTCCTTCCTTACTTGCTCAGACACCTGAAGCAGTTATCTCTAGAATGATTGGGGAACACCAAAGAATGCAATCCCACCAGGACTATGCTCTTCAATATGGTAGCCACTACGTAGGTGTATATGACTGTTCAGCAATTGAAATGTGGCTAGTCCAAATTGAAAGGTGCTATAATACATGTAAGATTTCAAAGCTCTTGCTGTGAAAAATAGTGTTAAATATCTCAATTTTTATATTGCTTACATGTTGAAATGATATTTTGGATATATTGGCTTAAATAAGATGTATTATTAAAATAATTTACCTGTTCTTACATTTTAAAAGTGTAGCTACTAGAAAATTTAAAATTGCATATTTAGGTGACATATTTCTACTGAACAGCACTGCACTGGGTCCCTCCCATTCCCAGGGTAAATTGGGAAAAGATGATTGCTCATTCTATTCTCATTATCATGGGGACATCTACTCTGAAGCGCATGGGAGATGATGGGACTGTTGTGGGGGAAATAGCCGGGACTAGAAATGCACATCACTTCTGACAGTTATGCCTTTAAGACAGGCGAATATATGCCTGTAGAGTGGCCACTGAACCATGAAAGGAAATGCAGTCTCAGGGGATGCCTGCAGGCTGACTGACTCTCACAGATCCATTGTTACTTCCTTTTATTTTGACCTCTGACCCTGGGTTCTACTTGTCATTACTCTCTCAGGGTCTGGCACATATTTGGACTTGAGGGAGTTGCCTGGGCCATTTTGAATAATAGCCTTTTTTCCTGCAATCAGCATAGAACTGAGCCAAACACTGAGTGTGGATGAGTAGGTTCAGGGATGAGAGGGTCCTTCTATCACCTCATAGCCAGAGTACCACCACTGGAGTCCCTTTTCCTGGCTGGTGTTGGAGGCTGGATAGTGGCCCCCAAGCACTCTGACTCTGGATGAGAGATTTATTCCCTTAGACCCCTGACAGAAGTTAGGAGTCTGTGTGGAAGACTCCACCCTGCTCCGTACCCCATGGGCCAAGGGGTATTGGGAGGATACCAAGAGAGGCAAGAAAAACCTAGAGCTGAAGTGTGTTCTGTCATCTGGGAGTGCGTGCTCTACAGGAGTGCTGAACGCTGAGTGTGCCAGCAGGAATTTTAACCAGCAGAAGAATCAAAGCAGGAGGGGTGAGGGTGCAAGTGTTGGATTAAAAGCATTAGAAATCACTTTCAAAAACACTGTGCTGCATACTACCACCAGCATTATCATAGAAAGGTCCTTTTCTCCTTCCTTCTTTTTGCTCTCTTCCTCCTTTCCCTCCTGTTTCCTTCCCTCCCTCCCTTCCTCTCTTTTCCTCTTTTTGTGCAGGGGCATGAACCTGCCAACATATCTTTGCAATCTATCAGGGCCCTGATTTATACCACTCAGAAGTTTGCATGGCTGTCACCTCATTAAGGTGTTTGTGTCCTGGCAGAGCCTGAACTTGAATCTACCTTGAAGGTGTAATTGTGTGTTGCTAATGTAATGGCTGAAGTTGCCCATGCAAAGAGCAACATGGAAAAGGTCACAGGAGGAATGCAAGGTCACAAAGCCACCTGAAGCGTGCTCAGGATTGATTTGCTCATTTACTCCAATTCCAGAGAGAAGTCTCATGACAGCAGGTAGGACTTGCAGGGGGGAAGGATTGCAGCATGGGCTTGTGCAGATGGGAATGGAGAGGAGTTTATTGTGCTTTCCAACTGCTGAAAGCCTCACTGAGAATCTGAGCACACATAGAGCAATAGCCCCAACCCAGATGCCTGTAAATATGGATGAATCGATGGGAGAGATGGTCGCCTCTCCCCTAAAGATGGCTTGCTATTTCCTCAGCATTAGCAGATTTATCTGCAAAACAATATAGGAAGTTTTTTTTTTTTCCTTCAGAATAGATACAAAATCCAGGCTTGCTCTCCAGTATTTGATCTACTTCCCAGATTCCTTGGGGAGGTGGTGTGGCATGAGAGATGTGGATAGATCCACCACTGTGATGCTTTTCTTCTCCTCTCACCCAGGGGAGAGTGGCTGACTATACCACAGGGGCCCTCTGCTCCCTTAGATTATATCACATTTATGACTTCAGTGAATATTTATTAAGCACCTGAAATGAGGTGTACCAGGTGCTGGAGGTACTGCAGGGAACAAGGTAAGCATGAAGCCTGCCCTGGTGCTCAACCACTAGCTGAGGATGGAAGCAGTTGCAGTTTGGTAAGTGCTATCATGAGGGACAGAACAGGGTGCCAGGCCTGCACAGAGAAGAGACATCACACCCAGAGCATGTAGCACAGGGACACCTTCCCAGAGGCAGAAGACCCTGTGAATCCTATATTCATGGATTCATGAAAGGGACTTCAGAATTCATCTTGTCCAATTCTTGCAACAGTGAAGAAATTGAGTACCCCCTCACCCAGAGAAGTAAAGTAAAACCCCAAGTTTACAAGAGCTGGTAAGTGGAAGACCAACTGAACTCAGGCCTCTTTTCTTCACTCTATTATTCTGTTCCATTAAAGTCATTCTTTTTCTATAATGTTGGGTGTTAAACCAACTGAATTTTAAGACATCAGATGAAAGAATTGATAGGGACCACAGTATTGCTATTAATCACATAACCGATATTAGAGAATATGACTGTCCTTAGGTGGAGGTTGAACTCCAGGACTAGGCTGAGCTGTGCACCCTGTCCTAGAAGTACTGGAGCTGAGACAATGCATGCACCTGTGGATGGCTTACTTTGAAGAGAAAGAGGAGATCTCGAAAAGGGCTAGGCTACCTTCCCCAGATTGTCTTCCAAATGCAGCATTTGGATGGGCCACTCAGTACCTCCCAGGGCACAGTGAGTGACAGGACAGGAGGAACCAGGAGTGCTATGTTAAGGGAAGAAGGAGGAAACACCAGAAGAAGGGGATAAATACTCTCCCAAAACTCACGTTCCATACTCATTCATTTGTCTGTCAAACTATTTTTGAGCACCTTCTCTTTGTCTGTGCTAGGTGGCAAGGATTTAATGATGTTATCTTGGCTACTAGAGAAGTCATTATTTAGTAATAAATAGTATTTTCCTTGAAGTTTAACATTAGGAGAGGAGGGGTTATTAAACATAAATTCCAAGCAACTCAATCAGTAGTTCACACAGTGCCTTTTTTCCGTCCTTTGAGTTTCGTGAAGAAATCCACATGGGGCACCACTTGCTATTATAAGGCCCTTATCTCAGCTTTGCACAATCCAAGTCACTGTGAGGTGGGAACTGAGTTCTGTCCTTCTGTGCTAAGTATGGAACAATTGTTTCCCTCTTCCCTGTGGCTGCCAGCTGGTCCCATTATGCTGTCACGCCATCACTCCCTCTGTTCCTTCCCACTACCCCTCCCCTTCCAGTATAAAGCATCTTTTTTCCTTCTCCCCCACCCCGCACCCCGTAAAGAAGGACCACCAGCCTTTGACTCACCTCTCTTCCAAAATTTTAGTGACTTGTCTCTTTCTCGGACTATGTTTAACTGATGTCACAGACCCCTCATTTTGGAGGGGTCTCAGTGTAAGTGGGCATTGACCTTAATATAAGTGAGTTTTCTGTGGTCTTACTTTTGGCTCCCCCAAAAAGGAAACCCTGAGAGAAAAATATGGATTCAAGTTATTTATTTGGAGGGGCAGCATCAGGAAGTACCAGTAAGGGAGTGAGAAAGCAGTAGAGAGAAGGGAACCATGTCAGCCAAGTGTGGGGTAATGAGTAAGTCACTGCTGTGGAACCTGGGGCTCTGTTCCCAGGCCCTGTGTGCAGCGTGCCTCAGAGTTGTTCCTGAAGGCTGAGGAAGTCAGCATATTTATCCACCAGCTCTCAGGCCTCTCTAGGTAAAGGTTGCTCCTGTGGCACCAACTCCCAGAGCAGCCTGGAGGCCAGACAATGCTTTGAGGCAGAGAGACAATGCAGAAAGCCATCCACGTGGAAAAAACTGTGTGGTGACCTCTGGGGTAAGCTGGGGGTGTGGGCAAGGCACTGACCACCTAAGCCATTCTTTGCTAATCTCTCTTTCTCTCTTTTAAAAATAGATCTTTATTGGAGTATAATTGCTTCACAATACTTTGTTAGTTTCTGTTGCGCAACAAAGCGAATCAGCCATATGCATACACATGTCCCCATGTCCCCTGTCTTTGCTAATCTCTTAATCCACTGTTTCTTTCATTTAAAAATATTTACTATACTTGTCGCACTTTTCAATTTTATATTAATTTGTAAGTTCATACGTCTAATATCTGTCTTATTTGCTACCGTATACCCAGTACTTAGTTCAGTGCCTGGAACCTGGGAGATCCTCAATAGTTATGTGTTAATTGAATAATTAAATGAATGAATGACTCCATGCCTTTGCATCAGCTTTCTGTTCTTGAGGCGTGTCTGGGACTGCCTCTAGGGCTTTAGTTACAAGGGGTAAGGGAGGAGGGAGGTTGGAAGCTATACCTGAATATAGGTAGTTTTCTTCCTGAGAACTTCTATAGGAGCGGGGCATGGCTCTCATTAAAATGTGTGCACTCCTGACTCTCGTAGCTTAAATCTGTAGGGAAACTCTAAGATCCCTTCAATAGCTTACTCATTTGACAAATATCAAGCACCCACTGTGGGTAATACACTGTTTAGAGGTATAAGATATACAAGCAAGGTACAAGATACAAGTCTTGTTCTCACAGACCTTACAGTCGAGTTAGGGGTAATAACATAACACATGTAAATTACAAAACACCTTACAACCAAGAGTTGGATTGCACATCTCAGACTAAGTATTAAGTATTTGTAGGGTTCAGAATCATCAGGCGGATTCAGTATAGCAAAGGGGAATGGAGCAAGCTCTGGACTTGTGAAGAGACTTCGGTTTGGGTTCCTTCTCTATCACTAGACTCTAAGACTTTTTTTTTTTTTGCGGTACGCAGGCCTCTCACTGTTGTGGCCTCTCCCATTGCGAAGCACAGGCTCTGGACACGCAGGCTTAGCGACCATGGCTCACGGGCCCAGCCGCTCTGCGGCATGTGGGATCTTCCCAGACCAGGGCACGAACCCGTGTCCCCTGCATCGGCAGGCAGACTCTCAACCACTGCGCCACCAGGGAAGCCCTTTTTTTTTTTTTTTAGCTCTAAGACGTTTGAGGGCACAGACTAGAGTTGATCCTGAGAGAAGAACTACTCACAATATTTAGAGCCCACAGGAGCTACCTCATTCTTTGCCCCAAGGCTGAGCAGTATGGATTACATTAACGGTGCTGATGCCCTCTGGTTTCTGGTTGGTTTTGACCAATGGAGAACCCAGTTGGTGTGAAGAGAGTGAGGCCAGGATATTGGCATTCCATGGCTCCCTCCCTGTGGTCACCTTGGCCCAGCTACTGACTCTTTCCTATTCTTTCCTTCAGGGGTCCATTTACCTGAGCCTCTCTCATTCCCTTGGGTTTCTGCTAGCTCTGGATTCCCACACTAACCTTTAGGTTCCCTGTGTCTTTCCTACATCTTGGTAAATAAACCCTCTTTGAATTATCCAATTTCAACATGCCATCTCTTTTCTACTGGGACCTGTTACAAAAACTCAGACCCTGCCCATAAGAAACTAACAGTCCAGTAGGAGAGAGAGTTCCAGACAAGACCATTCTTTTTTGTTGTCATTGTTATTTATTTATTTTAAAATTTATTTATTTATTTTTGGCTATGTTGGGTCTTCGTTGCTGTGTGCAGGCTTTCTCTAGTTGTGGTGAGCAGGGGCTACTCTTCGTTGCGGTGCACAGGCTTCTCATTGTGGTGGCTTCTCTTGTTGAGGAGAACAGGCTCTAGGCACGCGGGCTTCAGTAGTTGCAGGACGCGTGCAAAGTACTTGTGGCTTGCGCGCTCTAGGGCACAGGCTCAGAAGTTGTGGCACATGGGCTTAGTTGCTTTGTGGTATGTGGGATCTTCCTAGACCAGGGTTCGGACCTGTGTCGCCTGCATTGGCAGGAGGATTCTTAATCACTGCACCACCAGGGAAGTCCAAGACCATTCTTAATCAAAGAAAAACTGAAGACAGCATGCTGATGAGCTGACAAAGGTGTGATGATTCAGATTATAGGTAGCTAGAGGGCCTTTTCAAACTTACTTTGGAATATACAGGTGATAAAAACTGTAACAGAAGAGATTATTAACTATAATTACACTAATTTAATTGTGGCAGCATGATTTACTGAAATAGTAATTGGGGCTTTGTTTTTAACATCATTATTAGAGTATAATTACTTTATAATGGTGTGTTAGTTTCTGCTTTATAACAAAGTGAATTAGACATACATATACATACATCCCCATATCTCCTCCCTCTTGCGTCTCCCTCCCACCCTCCCTATCCCACCCCTCTAGCTGGTCACAAAGCACGAAGCTGATCTCCCTGTGCTATGCGGCTGCTTCCCACTAGCTATCTGTTTTACATTTGGGAGTGTATATATGTCCATGCCACTCTCTCACTTCATCCCAGCTTGCCGTTCCCCATCCCCGTGTCCTCAAGTCCATTCTCTATGTCTGCGTCTTTATTCCTATCCTGCCCCTAGGTTCGTCAGAACCATTTTCTTTTCTTTAGATTCCATATATATGTGTTAGCATACAGTATTTGTTTTTCTTTTTCTGACTTACTTCACTCTGTATGACAAACTCTAGGTCCGTCCACCTCACTATGAATAACTCAATTTTGTTTCTTTTTATGGCTAATATTCCATTGTATATATGTGCCACATCTTCTTCACCATTCATCTGTTGATGGACACTTAGGTTTCTTCCATGCCCTGGCTACTGTAAATAGAGCTGCAATGACTATTGTGGTACATGGCTCTCTTTGAATTATGATTTTCTCAGTGTATATGCCCAATAGTGGGATTGCTGGGTTGTATGGTAGTTCTATTTTTAGTTTTTTAAGGAACCTCCATACTGTTCTCCATAGTGGCTGTATCAATTTACTTTCCCACCACCAGTGCAAGAGGGTTCCCTTTTCCCCACACCCTCTCCAGCATTTATTGTTTGTAGATTTTTTGATGATGGCCATTCTGACTGGTGTGAGGTGATACCTCATTGTAGTTTGATTTGCATTTCTCTAATGATTAGTGATGTTGAGCATCCTTTCATGTGTTTGTTGGAAATCTGTATATTTTCTTTGGAGAAATGTCTGTTTAGGTCTTTTGCCCATTTTTGGATTGGGTTGTTTGTTTAATATTGGGCTGCATGAGCTGCTTGTAAATTTTGGAGATTAATCCTTTGTCAGCTGTTTCATTTGCTAATATTTTCTCCCATTCTGGTTGTCTTTTCGTGTTGTTTATGGTTTCCTTTGCTGTGTAAAAGGTTTTAAGTTTCATTGGGTCCCATTTATTTATTTTTGTTTATATTTCCATTTCTGTAGGAGGTGGGTCAAAAAGGATCTTGCTGTAATTTATGTCATAGAGTGTTCTTCCTATGTTTTCCTCTAAGAGTTTTATAGTTTCTGGCCTTATATTTAGGTGTTTAATCCATTTTGAGTTTATTTTTGTGTATGGTGTAAGGGAGTGTTCTAATTTCATTATTTTACATGTAGCTGTCCAGTTTTCCCAGCACCACTTATTGAAGAGGCTGTCTTTTCTCCATTGTGTATTCTTGCCTCCTTTATCAAAAATGAGGTGACCATATGTGCGTGGGTTTATCTCTGGGCTTTCTATCCTGTTCCATTGATCTATATTTCTGTTTTTGTGCCAGTACCATACTGTCTTGATTACTCTAGCTTTTTAGTATAGTCTGAAGTCTGGGAGCCTGATTCTTCCAGCTTCGTTTTTCTTTCTCAAGATTGCTTTGGCTATTTGGGGTCTTTTGTGTTTCTATACGAATTGTAAGATTTTGTGTTCTGATACTGTGAAGAATGTCATTGGTAGTTTGACAGGGATTGCACTGAATCTGTAGATTGCTTTGGGTAGTATAGTCATTTTCACAATATTGATTCTTCCAATCCAAGAACATGGTATATTTCTCTGTTTATGTCATCTTTGATTTCTTTCATCAGTGTTTTATAGTTTTCTTAGTACAACTGTTTCGTCTCCTTAGGCAGGTTTATTCCTAGGTATTTCATTCTTTTTGTTGCGGTGGTAAATGGGAGTGTTTCCTCAATTTCTCTATCAGATTTTTCATCATTAGTGTAGAGAAATGCAAGAGATTTCTGTGCATTAATTTTTTTTACATCTTTATTGGAGTGTAAATGTTTTACAATGGTGTGCTAGTTTCTGCTTTATAACAAGGTGAATCAGTTATACATATACATATGTTCCCATATCTCTTCCCTCTTGCATCTCCCTCTCTCCCACCCTCCCTATCCCACCCCTCTAGGTGGTCACAAAGCAAGCTGATCTCCCTGTGCTATGCAGCTGCTTCCCACCAGCTATCTATTTTACATCTGGTAGTGTATATATGTCCATGCCACTCTCTCACTTTGTCACAGCTTACCCTTCCCCCTCCCCATATCCTCAAGTCCACTCTCTAGTAGGTCTGTGTCTTTATTCCTGTCTTACCCCTAGGTTCTTCATGATATATTTTTTTCTTAGATTCCATGTATATGTGTTAGCATATGGTATTTGTCTTTCTCTTTCTGACTTACTCCACTCTATATGACAGACTCTAGGTCCATCGACCTCAGTACAAATAACTCATTTTCATTTCTTTTTCTGGCTGAGTAATATTGCATTGTATATATGTGCCACATCTTCTTTATCCATTCATCTGTCGATGGACACTCAGGTTGATTCCATGTCCTGGCTATTGTAAATAGAGCTGCAATGAACATTGTGGTACATGACTCTTTTTGAATTATGGTTTTCTCAGGGTATATGCCCACTAGTGGGATTGCTGGGTCATATGGTAGTTCTATTTGTAGTTTTTTAAGAAACCTCCATACTGTTCTCCACAGTGGCTGTATCAATTTACATTCCCACCAACAGTGTAAGAGGGTTCCCTTTTCTCCACACCCTCTCCAGCATTTATTGTTTGTAGATTTTTTCATGATGGCCATTCTGACTGGTATGAGATGATATCTCGTTGTAGTTTTGATTTGCATTTCTCTGATGATTAATGGTGTTGAGCATTCTTTCATGTGTTGTTGGCAATCTGTATATCTTCTTTGGAGAAATGTCTATTTAGGTCTTCTGCCCATTTTTGGATTGGGTTGTTTGCTTTTTTGTTATTGAGCTGCATGAGCTGCTTGTAAATATTGCAGATTAATCCTTTGTCAGTTGCTTCATTTGCAAATAGTTGCAAATAGTTTGATAGGGATTGCATTGAATCTTTAGATTGCTTTGGGTAGTAGAGTCATTTTCACAATATTGATTCTTCCAATCCAAGTACATGGTATATCTCTCCATCTATTTGTATCATGTTTAATTTCTTTCATCAGTGTCTTACAATTTTCTGCATACAGGTCTTTTGTGTCGTTAGGTATCTTTATACCTAGATATTTTATTCTTTTTGTTGCAGTGGTAAATGGGAGTGTTTTCTTAACTTCACTTTCAGATTTAACATCATTAGTGTATAGGAATGCCAGAGATTTCTGTGCATTAATTTTGTATCCTGCTACTTTACCAAATTCATTGATTAGCTCTAGTAGTTTTCTGGTAGCATCTTTAGGATTCTCTATGTATAGTATCATGTCATCTGCAAACAGTGACAGCTTTACTTTCTTTCCAATTTGGATTCCTTTTATTTCTTTTTCTTCTCTGATTGCTGTTGCTAAAACTTCCAAAACTATGTTGAATAATGGTGGCGAGAGTGGACATCCTTGTCTTGTTCCTGATCTTAGAGAAAATGGTTTCTGTTTTTCACTATTGAGAATGATGTTGGCTGGGATTTTGTCATATATGGCGTTTATTATGTTGAGGTAATTTCCCTCTATGCCTACTTTCTGGAGGGTTTTTATCATAAATGGGTGTTGAATTTTGTCAAAAGCTTTCTCTGCATCTATTGAGATAATCAAACGGTTTTTATTCTTCAATTTGTTAATATGGTGTATCACATTGATTGATCTCTATATATTGAACAATCCTTGCATTCCTGGGATAAACCCCCCTTGATCATGGTGTATGATCCTTTTAATGTGTTTTTGGATTCTGTTTGCTAGTACTTTGTTGGGGAGTTTTGCGTCTATGTTCATCAGTGATATTGGCCTGTAGTTTTCTTTCTCTGTGATATCTTTGTCTGGTTTTGGTATCAGGGTGATGGTGGCCTCGTAGAATGAGCTTTGGAGTGTTCCTCCCTCTGCTATATTTTGGAAGAGTTTGAGAAGCATAGGTGTTAACTCTTCTCTAAATGTTTGATAGAATTCTCCTGTGAAGCCATCTGGTCCGGGGCCTTTGTTTGTTCAAAGAATTTGAATCACAGTTAGTTTCAATTTCAGTGCTTGTGATTGGTCTGTTCATATTTTCTATTTCTTCCTGGTTCAGTCTCGGAATGTTGTGCTTTTCTAAGAATTTTTCCATTTCTTCCAGGTTGTCCATTTTATTGGCGTATAGTTGCTTGTAGTAACCTCTCATGATCCTTTATATTTCTTCAGTGTCAGTTGTTACTTCTCCTTTTTCATTTCTAATTCTATTGGTTTGAGTCTTCTACCTTTTTTTTCTTGATGAGTGTGGCTAATGGTTTATCAATTTTGTTTATCTTCTCAAAGAACCAGCTTTTAGTTTTATTGATATTTGCTATTGTTTCCTTCATTTCATTTTCATTTATTTCTCATCTGATCTTTATGATTTCTTTCCTTCTGCTAACTTTGGGGTTTTTTTTGTTCTTTCTCTGACTGCTTTAGGTTAAGGTTAGGTTGTTAATTTGAGATGTTTCTTGTTTCTTGAGGTAGGATTGTGTTTCTGTAAACTTCCCCTTAGAACTGCTTTTGCTGCATCCCATAGGTTTTGGGTCATCGTGTTTTCATTGTCATATGTTTCTAGGTATTTTTTGATTTCTTCTTTGAATTCTTCAGTGATCTCTTGGTTAATTAGCAGTGTATTGTTTAGCCTCCATGTGTTTGTAGTTTTTACAGATTTTTTCCCTCTAATTCATATCTAGTCTCATAGCACTGTGGTCGGAAAAGATACTTGATAAGATTTCAATTTTCATAAATTTATCAAGGCTTGATTTGTGACCCAATATATGATCTATCATGGAGAATGTTCCATGAGCACTTGAATTAACGTATCCTGGTGTTTTTGAATGGAATGTCTTATAAATATCAATTAAGTTCATCTTGTTTAATGTATCATATGAAGTTGTGTTTCCTTATTTATTTTCATTTTGGATGATCTCTCCATTGATGTAAGTGGGGTGTTAAAATCCCCTACTATGATTGTGTTACTGTCAGTTTCCCCTTTTATGGCTGTTAGCATTTGCCTTATGTATTGAGGTGCTCCTATGTTGGGTGCATAATATTTACAATTGTTTTGTCTTCTTGGATTGATTCCTTGATCATTATGTAGCGTCCTCTTTGTCTCTTATAATAGTCTTTATTTTAAGGTCTATTTTGTCTGATACGAGAATTGCTACTCCAGCTTTCTTTTGATTTCCATTTGCATGGAATATCTTTTTCCATCCCCTCACTTTCAGTCTTTATGTGTCCCTAGGTCTGAAGTGGGTCTCTTGTAGACAGCATATATATGCGTCCTGTTTTTGTATCCATTCAGCCAGTCTATGTCTTTTGGTTGGAGCATTTAATCCATTTACATTTAAGGTAGTTATCGATATGTATGCTCCTATTACCATTTTCTTAATCTTTTGGGTTTGTTATTGTAGGTGTTTTCCTTCTTTTGTGTTTCCTGCCTAGAGAAGTTCTTTACCATTTGTTGTAAAGCTGGTTTGGTGGTGCTGAATTCTCTTAGCTTTTGCTTGTTTGTAAAGGTTCTAATTTCTCCATCAGGTCTGAATGAGATCCTTGCTGGGTAGAGTAATCTTGGTTTTAGGTTTTTCCCTTTCATCACTTTAAATATATTGTGCCACTCCCTTCTGGCTTGCAGAGTTTCTGGTGAAAGATCAGCTGTTAACCTTATGGGGATTCCCTGGGATGTTTTCTGTTTTTTTTTCCTTGTGGCTTTTAATATTTTTCTTTATATTTAATATTTGATAGTTTAATTAATATGTGTCTTGGCGTGTTTCTCCTTGGATTTATCCTGTATGGGGTTCTCTGTGCTTTCTGGACTTTATTGACTGTTTCCTTTCCCATATTAGGGAAGTTTTCAACTATAATGGCTTCAAATATTTTCTCAGTCCCTTTCTTTTTCTCTTCTTCTACTGGTTTCCCTGTAATTCGAATGTTGGTGTGATTAATGTTGTCCCATAGGTCTCTGAGACTGTCCTCAATTCTTCATTCTTTTTTCTTTATTCTGCTCTGCAGTAGTTATTTCCACTATTTTATCTTCCAGGTCACTTATTCATTTGTCTCCCTCAGTTATTCTACTATTGATTCCTTGTAGAGAATTTGTAATTTCATTTATTGTGTTTTTCATCATTATTTGTTTGCTCTTTAGTTCTTCTAGGTCCTTGTTAAAAGTTTCTTGTATTTTCTCCATTCTATTGCCAAGATTTTGGATCATCTTTACTATCATTACTCTGATTTCTTTTTTCAGGTAGACTGCCTATTTCCTCTTCATTTGTTTGGGCTGGTGGGTTTTTATCTCGCTGCTTCTTCTGCTGTGTGTTTCTCTGTCTTCTCATTTTGCTTAACTTACTGTGTTTGGGGTCTCCTTTTTGAAGGCTGCAGGTTCGTAGTTCCCGTTGTTTTTGGTGTCTTCCCCTAGTGGCTAAGGTTGGTTCAGTGGGTTGTGTAGGCTTCCTGATGGAGGGGACTGGTGCCTGTGTTCTGGTGGATGATACTGGATCTTGTCTTTTTGTTGGGCAGGACTGCATCTGGTGGTGTGTTTTGGGTTGTCTGTGACTTTATTATGATTTTAGGCAGCCTCTCTGCTAATGGGTGGTATTTTGTTCTTGTCTTGCTAGTTGTTTGGCATAGGGTGTCCAGCACTGTAGCTTCCTGGTCCTTGAGTGGAGCTGGGTCTTAGCGTTGAGATGGAGATCTCTGGGAGAGCTTTCGCCTTTTTGAAATTACTTGTAGCCAGGAGGTCTCTGGTGGGCCAAAGTCCTGAATTTGGTTCTCCCTCCTCAGATGCACAGGCCTGACATCTGGCTGGAGCATGAAGACCCTGTTAGCCACACAGCTCAGAAGAAAGGCAAGAAAAAAAGAAAGAAAGAAAGAAAAATAAAATAAAATAAAGTTATTAAGATAAAAAATTATTAAAAATAAAAAATTAGAAAAGGAAAAAAAGAAAGAACAGAGCAACCAAACCAAAATACAAATCCACGAATTATAAGAAGTGCTGAAAACTATACTAAATAAAACAAAGCAAAACAAAACAAAAAACCCATAAAAACAGACAGAAAGAACCCTAGGACAAATGGTAAAAGCAAAGCTATACAGACAGACTCACACAAAGAAGCATATACATACCCACTCACAAAAAGAGAAAAAGGAAAAAAATAATTTATGTAGATATAAAAATATAAAAAGGAAGATAGCAACCAAATCAATAAACAAATATACCAATGATAGTAAACTCTAAATAGTGAACTAAGATAAATGTAAAACCAGAAACAAGTTGGATGTAGAAAGGAAACCCGAAGCCTACAGTTGCAACCAAAGTCCACTGCCTCAATTTTGGGATGTTTCATTGTCTATTCAGGTATTCCATAGATGCAGGTTACATCAGGTTGATTGTGGAGATTTAATCTGCTGTTCCTGACGCTGCTGGGAGAGATTTCCCGTTCTCTTCTTTGTTCGCACAACTCCTGGTGTTCAGCTTTGGATTTGGCCCTGCCTCTGTGTGTAGGTTGCCTGAGGGCATCTGTTCTTTGTGCAGACAGGACGGGGTTAAAGGAGCAGCTGATTAAGGGGCTCTGGCTCACTCAGGCTGGAGGGATGGAGGAGTACGGAATGCAGGGCAAGCTTGTGGTGGCAGAGGACGGTGTGACTTTGCAACAGCTTGAGGTGTGACATGTGTTCTCCTGGTGAAGGTGTCCCTGGATCATGGGTCCCTGGCAGTGGCGTGCTGCACAGGCTCCCGGGAGGGGAAGTGTGGATAGTGACCTGTGCTCGCACACAGGCTTCTTGGTGGCTGCAGCAGCAGCCTTAGCTTTTCATGCCTGTCTCTGGTGTCTGCGGTGATAGTCAAGGCTCACGTCCATCTCTGAAGCTCGTTAGGTGGTGCTCTGAATCTCTTCTCCTCGCGCACCCCGAAAAAATGGTCTCTTCCCTCTTAGGCAGTTCCAGACTTTTTCCTGGCTAGCTGTGGTGCACTAGCCGCCTTCAGGCTGTGTTCACGCAGCCAACCCCAGTCCTCTCCCTGGGATCTGACCTCTGAAGCTCGAGCCTCAGCTCCCAGCCCCCGCCCACCCCGGTGGATGAGCAGACAAACCTTTCAGGCTGGTTAGTGCTGGTCGGCACCGATCCTCTGTGCGGGAGTCTCTCCACTTTGCCCTCTGCACCCCTGTTGCTGCGCTCTCCTCTGTGGCTCTGAAGCTTCCCCCCTCATCGCCCACTCCCCCGTCTCCACCAGTGAAGGGGCTTCCTAGTGTGTGGAAATTTTTCCTCCTTCACAGCTCCCTCTCAGAGGTGCAGGTCCCATCCCTATTGTTTTGTCTGTGTTTTTTCTTTTTTCTTTTGCCATACCGAGGTACATGGGGAGTTTCTTGCCTTTTGGGAAGTCTGAGGTCTTCTGCCAGTAGGTGTTCTTCAGGAGTTTTTCCACATGTAGATGTATTTCTGATGTATTTGTGGGAGGAAGGTAATCTCCATGTCTTACTCCTCCCCCATCTTGAAGCAAGGCTGGGGCTTTGTTTTTAAAGCTATACAGTGTGCATTTTCTGTACCCCACCGAGGCCTCCCTCATCCCAGGAGCTTCCTCCTCCCCCCAGGAGACAGTGATTCTCCTGGCTTTTGTTTTGCCAAAGTCTGTGCTTCAGAAGGGAATGTGCTGAGCTTCAAGAGAAGGGAAGAAGGTGGAGGCAAGTGCGTGGCATCCAAGAGCCTCAAGATTTTGAAACTGTCAGAGGAGAAAGAGGATTTTAGAACATCCCTGAAGACCAGGAGAGAAAGAAAAGTTCTTAGGTTCATGGTAGTAGGCACCAGTGTGTGGCCCTGGAAGGTACTGCAGGGAGGAGGGAGGACCTCAGAAGAATGGCTCCTTGGGGCACCAAAATAGGCTGGACCTGGTACTCTGGACACTCAGCCTTGGGCCATGAGCCCAGGAAAGAGGAGATGCTCACCTTTGTGAGATTTCATGGGCTTGGACAATGATCATATTAGCGATAGACCATGGACCATAGAGCCATTCCTGAATGATGCACACACACTAGGCCAGGTCCCTGGGAACTTTGCCAACTCTGGGTGAGGAAACTATGCCACAATAGTGACTATAGTTGAATTTCCTACCAACCCAATGAGATGGGGTCTCAGAAAAGAGTCAATTTTATTTCAGGAGATAAAAGTAATGTAAAATTTCTTATGTTCCATTTTATGGAATAAATTCATACCTGCTACACATGGGTACCTCATCTAGGACTACTGAGAATGCCAGTATAGCACATATCTGTACCACAGATGGATTGATGACTGCCATAGCACTGGGACTGATGAGTTTTGAGGAAGTGGCTGTTTCTCTATTGGAAAAGTGGTGGGCAGAGATGAGTGTGAACTCTTAGAAGTCACTGCTGATTTGGAGAACACCATACACTAGTGATGAAACTGAGTTTGAAAGAGTACTATAGAATGCTTTAAACTTTGGGTTGATACCCGGTAGCTTATACAATGTTTGGAAGGAAGATAATACAAGTGTAGCTTTGTTAGGTTACACTGACAGTGTTAATTTCTCTGAAATTCCCCAGAGGATACGGAGACATTTGAGACTCACAGAAGGAGAAATTTAAGGCCCTATCTCTGCTTTTATTTTTTAAAAACAAACAAAATTTAATCTCTTTCTAGGATAGAAAGGCATCAGAGACTGATATCACCAGAGTCCCCAGTAAAAAAACTATTTCCCAAGGATTATGACGGGTAGAGAACAGATGTCCAGGGATGATTTTACTGGCAGTCTTTCTAGCCAGGGCACTTGTGGTCTTAGAAGAGAGACTGCCAGAGAGAGGAAGAGGTCTGCACCTTATTTGATGAGGCCGCTAACAAGAGGTGGGCTGAGTATGCATATGACAGCTACCCCATGCTATGCTCTTTAATGGAAGAGGTTATAACCTCAGGCTCCAAGTTCCATCATCTGGGTCCAGAGAAGTCCAAATGAGTATGGATCACCACCCCCAGGTTTGGCCCAGAGCCTAGGACAGGGTGATGATTTAAAAGATGTAGAATGCATGGTTGGACATTCTATTGGAAAGACTTACTTATTCATGTAATAAAAATATTTATTGGGCACCTATATCCTGTTAAATGCTCATCTAGATTTTGGGGCTATAACAGTGCAAAAGAGGCAAAAATGTTCCTGCCCTCATGAAGTGTGGCAAATCGTATTTTCCAAAAATGACTCAATATTGTCAAGATAGCAGTTCTCCCCAACTTGATCTGTAGATTCAATGCAATCCCATTGAATTCAGTCCAATCAAAATCCCAACAAGTTATTTTATGGATATTGACAAACTGATTCTCAAGTTTATATGGAAGTTTATATGGAAGTTTATATGGAAAGGCAGAAGACTCAGAATAGACAACACAATACTGAAGAAGAAGAACAAAGTCGGAGAACTGGTTCTACGACTTTAGCTGTTAGTAATCAAGACAGCGTGGTATTCATGAAAAAATAGACAAAGAGCTCAATCGAAAAAATCGAGAGCCCAGATGTAGACCCACAAAAGTACAGTTAACTGATCTTTGACAAAAGAGCAAAGGCAATTCAATGGAGAAAGAGTTGTCTTTTCAACAAATGGTGCTGGAACAACTAAACATTCACATACAAAAAATTGAATGTAGACACTGACCTTATACCTTACACATAAGTTTATTAGAAATGGATCATAGACATGCAACTCAACAACAACAAAACAAACAACATAATCAAAAAATGGACAGAATAATTAAATAGACATTTCTCCAAAGAAGACATACAGATGGCCAACAGGCATATGAAAAGATGCTCAACATCATTAATTATTAGAGAGATGCAAATCAAAACCAAATGAGGTACCACCTCACACTGGTCAGAATGGCCATCATCAAAAAGTCTACAAATAACAAATGCTGGAGAGGGTGTGAAGAAAAGGGAACCCTCCTACACTGTTGGTGGGAATGTAAGTTGGTGCAACCGCTATGGAAAACAGTATGGAAGTTCCTCAAAAAACTAAAAATAGAGTTACCATATGATCTAGCAATCCCACTCCTGGGCATATATCTGGACAAAACTATAATTTGAAAAGATACATGCACCCCTATGTTCATAGCAGCACTGTTCACAACAACCAAGACATGGAAATAACCTAAATGTCCATTGACAGATGAATGGATAAATAAGATGTGGTACATACATACAATGGAATACTACTCAGCTATAAAAAGAACAAAATAATGCCATTTGCAGCAACATAGAAGGAACTAGAGATTATCATACTAAATGAAGTAAGTCAGAAAGAGAAAGACAAATATATGATATCACTTATATGTGGAATCTAAAATATGACACAAATGAACTTTTATGAAACAGAAACAGACTCACAGACATAGAGAACAGACTTGTGGAAGGGGGAGAGGGGTTGGGAAAGGGATGGACTGGGAGTTTGGGGTTAGTATATGCAAACTATTACGTATAGAATGGATAAACAACAAGGTCCTACTGTGTAGCACAGGGGACTATATTCAATATCCTGAGATAACCCATAATGGAAAAGAATATAATAATTAAAAAAGAATGTATATGTATTTATAACTGAGTCACTTTGCTGTATACCAGAAATTAACACAACATTGTAAATCAACTATATTTCAATAAAAATTTTTTTTAATTGATCATAGGCCTAAATATAAAATGCAAAAACATAAAACTTCTAGAAGATAACATAGGACACATCTAGGTGGCCTTGGGTTTGGTGATAAGTTTTTAATACAATACCAAAAGTATAATCCATGAAATAAAAAATTGCTAAACTGAAGTTTACTAAAATTTAAAACTCCCTCTCTGTGGAAGACACTGTTAGCAGAATAAAAAGTAAATTAAAGATTGAAAAAATATCTGCACACATACCTAATAGCACACATATCTAATAGCAACTTGAATGCAAAGTAAACAAAGAAGTCTTTAAACTCAACAGTAAGAAAACAGATAACTGGGTAAAAGGTCTGAACAGACACCTCACTAAAGAAGATATACATATGGCAAATATGTGAAAAGATGCTCAATGTCAGATGTCATCAGGGAATTAAAAATTAAAACAATAATGTGGTATCACTACACACCTGTTAGAATGGATGAAATCCAAAAAACTGACAGCACTGAATGCTAATGAGGATGTGGAACAGTAGGAACTCTCATTTATTGCTGATGAAAAGATAAAATGATACAGCCACTTTGGAAGACAGTTTGGCAGTTTCTTACAAAGCTAAACATAGTCTTACCGTGTGGTTCAGCAATTGCACTCCTAGATATTGACCCAAATGAGCTGAAATCTTATGTTCACATGAAAACCTACAAGTGAATATTTATAGCAGCTTTATTCATAATTACTACAAACTGGAAGCAACCAAGATGTCCTTCAAAAGGTGAATGGATAAACAAATTGTACATTCGTACAACAAAATATTATTTGGTGATAAAAAGAAATGAGCTATCAGGCAGACCACGAAAAGACATGGAGGAAACTTAAATGCATTTTGCTGAGTGACGGAATCAATACGCATGAAATAGCTACATGCTGTATGATTCCTACAATATGACATTCTGGAAAAGTCACCACGTTGTAAGGCAGTCCCAGCTACATGGAGACGTTATATGATGGTGTTCCAGACAGTACTCCCAGCTAATGTCCCAGATGACAGCATCAACTACTAGACATATGAGTAATTCTTAAGGTAATTTTAACCCCCTGATGTCAAGGTACCCTCAGCCTTCTAATCTTATAGCTGAGGACGCAGATGTGAGCAGAGGCAAACCATCCCCACATTCATTGCCTTTGTCTGAAATCCTGACACACAGAATCCATGAGCATAATAAATGCCTGTTTTGTGCCACTAAATGGTGGGATAATCTGTAATGAATGACTGGAACATTATATCTCATATTCTGGCTACCATTTCAATGGTAGAAAATTAATTCTTACATGGTGCTTGTCAAGGAAGACTCAGAAATAAAAATATTTAGAATAGAGGTTTACCTGCAAAGAAGTTCAAGATAGTGAGGACTGTCTCTCCAAATTATAAAAAAAACTAACAAACTGAATTTCTGTGTTAGTTTCCTAAATTATCAGAAACTTAGTGGCTTAAAACAATGTCAATTTATTATCTTGAGTTCTGGGGTCAGAAGTCCAAAATGGGTCTCAGTAGGCTAACATTAAAGTCTCAGCAAGTCTACATTCCTTCTGAAGGCTCTAGAGGAGAAACTATTTTATTGTTTTTTTCTAGCTTCCCAAGGCAGCCCACATTCCTTGGCATGGATGCATTCTTCCTTCTTCATTGGGCCAAGTCCTCATGCTGCTGTCTCTGAGTCTCCCTTTTATACTTCCCTCTTCCACTTATAAGGGCTCTTGTGATTTAATTGGAACCAACCACAAAATCCAGGATAATCTTCCCATTTCAAGGTCAGCTAATTAGCAAACTTAATTCCATCTGCAAACTTAATTCTCCTTTGCTCTATGTCTTCACGTATCACAGATTCTGGGGATTAAGACATAGATATCTTTGGGGACCAATTCTGCCTACCAAAGTTTCAAACTAGCTTTACAATCAGTGGATGGGTAGGTATTGATTCTCTATTTAAATGTAACAAAAACATTCAATTTTTAAAACAAATTGTGATGGGCGATGAAAAGTGGATACCGTACAATAATGTGGAACAGAAGAGTTTGTGAGGTACCACCACCAACCACACCAAAGGCTGGTGTTCATGTTGTGTATATGGTGGGATTGGAAGGGACTCCTCTATTATGAGCTCCTTACAGAAAACCAAACGATTAATTGCAATAAGTACTGCTCCCAATTAGACCAACTGAAAGCAGCACTCGATGAAAAGCGTCCAGAATTAGTCAACAGAAAATGCATAATCTTCCATCAGGATAATGCAAGACCGCATGTTTCTTTGATGACCAGGCAAAAACTGTTACAGCTTGGCTGGGAAGTTCTGATTCATCTGCTGTATTCGCCAGACATTTACCTTCGGATTTCTGTTTATTTTGGTTTTTACAAAATTCTCTTAAAGGAAAAAATTTCTGTTCCCTGGAAGACTGTAAAAGTCACCTTGAACAGTTCTTTGCTCAAAAAGGTAAAAAGTTTTGGGAAGATGGAATTATGAAGTTGCCTGAAAAATGGCAGAAGGTAGTGGAATAAAAGGGTGAATATGTTGTTCAATAAAGTTCTTGGTGAAAGTGAAAATTATGCCTTTTATTTTTACTTAAAAACCAAAGGAAGTTTTCTGCCAACCCAATATTTCCATTCCTTAAGGTGGTTGAGAGTATGTTTTCACACACTTTTTTATCCATCTACAAACTTTGCATGTGGTAGGTTCTCAATAAATGTTGATTGATTGACCCCCCCTCCCCGCCCCCAAAAAGTACAAGTAGGGAAAGTAAGCATATTCACATACAAATTATATTGTTCTGTGGAAAAAGAATAATTAAAATGACATGCAGAGCAATCTGAAATCCATATGGGATGCTGAAACCTGCCCTTCTTGTTCTTGTTTATCTCAGTGAACTCTTAGGGTAACTTTGTGAAGTAGGTGGGATGGATCTGTTATCCATATTTTACAGATGGGAAAGGAAGTTGCAGGGAAGGTGCATGACCTCTCTACAGTCACCCAGGGATCACTATAGAGCCATCCTTGAACTCTGTCTCATGTTTCCAAATCTAATGCTTTTCTCTTGTATACTCTGATGCCCAAGAATCCGCTTGGTCTCTTCCTGTAAAGGTGGATTTCCTGCACGTGTGAAAATCTTACATTTGCTTTTGTTTTCCCCTTTTCATCCTTTCCTGGCCTAAGGGATTTCTATTTTCCCTACTCTGTTCTATGATTTCATTTCCAGCCTGTTCTTCATATGGAACTTGATATTTTGGGGCATTGTCAGGGACCAGCCAAGAAAAGCCAGCACAGAGCAGCTGTGTGAGTGTTTTATCTTTCTCTCCTCTATTACTTGTAGACGCTCTAGATTTTATGCTTTTATACCATTGTGTTTGGACTGGCAACAGCTGATGAAGTCTGAACTTATTCTTAAGTGATGATCAAACTTCCAAGTGTCTTTTAGGATTGTCAAGGGGCAGAGAGAGCCAAAGTCACCAACAGCCCCCTCATTTGAGCATTCACTAACATAACCATCCATCTAGCTTTTTTTTTTTTTTTTTCGGTACGTGGGCCTCTCACTCTTGTGGCCTCTCCTGCTGCGGAGCACAGGCTCCAGACACGCAGGCTCAGCGGCCATGGCTCACGGGCCCAGCCGCTCCACGGCATGTGGGATCTTCCCAGACCGGGGCACGAACCCGTGTCCCCTGCATCGGCAGGCGGACTCTCAACCACTGCGCCACCAGGGAAGCCCATCTAGCTATTTAAAAATATTTATTGGACATATTTGGAGAAGTGGAATTGTTCAAGATTACTCAGCCAGTTAGCAGCAGAGGTGGAATTAGGAGAATAAAGAAAGAGATGGAATTAGAACGCAGTCAACTTCCCCAGCTACACTCATCACCATCACCAAACCATTAATAGAATGTCATGGCAAGATGGTGTGGTCAGGTTGTGAGGACTGCTCATCTCCATCAGTCCTCAGATACCATTTTCTAAACATTTTCAAATTCAGGGATTTGTTGACATTGGGAGATATCAATGTACAGAGCAAAAGACAAAGCTTGGGGTAAGATTGGGGTTTGAATCCCAGCTCTACCAGATATTAGCTGTGTGCAAGTAAGTTAAATAATTCTGAATATTACTCTCTTCTTTGTCTAATGAGAATAAGATAACTATCTTTCTAAGACATTTGTGAGGAATAAATGATATGGTTCACATGAAAACCTATGAAAGTATGTGACACATAGCAAGTGCTCAGTAAATACCTGCTTCCTCCCTCCTAACTGTCTGCAGTGCATTCATCTCCTCCTCAGCTCTGTCCCTGAGGAAGGAGACACTGAGGGTAGGTCAGGCATACCTGGTAACTGAAATTGTAGTCTTGGTTCTGCTGTTGCCCTGGATTAAGATGCAGTCTAATACTGTACATTTTTAACATCCATAAAAATGTGGGTAGTCAAGCCTACTCCTCCTAATAACCTCATGAGGTTTGGTAAATGTGCTGAGCTCCTAGGCCTGAAAAATCTGTAGAATGATTTAAAAAAAAAAAAAGGAGGCTCGGCTTCTAATATCACTATGCCAGTGTGTAGAAAATAAGCAACCAGAGCAACTTGCCAGTGATTGAGAACTGTAAATATTTCGGTCCAAAACAAATTTATAATTGGTCAGAAAGCATTTGATTAATAGCCCCAGGGATTGAAATCCTTTATCAATGTAGTTACTATCGTTAATAGACATGTATTAAAAAACAACTATGCTCTAGGCAGGCTACAAATGAGAATATTTAAACACAGCCCAGATCTACAATGAAAGGATATCGAAAAACAAGCCAAGCATGCATAAATGAGAAATGTACTAAGGGGAGAGGGGGGGTGGGATTAGACTAGGGTGAATCAGGATACCCCCTGAGCACTGCATATGCCATGGAACTCAAAGTCTGAGAAAAAAGATGGGGGAACTGGTCCAAAAGAAAACAGGGAAAATGATAAAACAAGCTTTGAAGGATGATTAAATGCTTTGGGTTGATTCCCCTACAGAAGAAAAGTTTCAGGTTTATAAGACTCCAGCTGTCCATTGTACACATGCACATCCATCCAACTCTCAAATGATTTCCCTCTCTTCCCCTCTGCCCTTGTTGTGATCAATTTCCAGTTTTACCACACTGCAGGTCCTCTGAGGACAAGAATCATGTTTGTCTTTGAATGTCAATCCACTAGTGCTTGTACAGAGTAAGGTGCCTACCTCATATTTATTGGACTATTGAGTTATTAGAAGGGAGGATGGATGTAGAGTGGTGAGGCCACAGCTTGCTCAGAGGAATGAGAAAGAACGGTTTTTTGTCACTACTCAAAAAAGTGTCCTGACACATTAGTGGTAAGGGTATTTGTTTAAATGCTGCAGTGGACATCTGTTAGTTGCTTTCCTAGCATGTGCTGCTGCCTCCCTCATCTTTCTAATAGCACAGAGTTTCCTTCTGTGCTGAGGTGGGGATTACCTCACCTTCAGCCAATTAGTGTAATCTCATCTTCCTTGATTGGGTGTTGTTCTAAGGCCAGATGATAACCCAGGCCTAAGCTAATACTCAGTGCATGGGCATACCTTGGCCAATCTGATTCTTTCAGGTTGGTCCAAATCAAAGTGAAGATTGTTAGTCTGCTCCAAGTTTTGGAGAAGAGAAGTTTCATGTCTCTCTCTTCCCTCTGGATGATGTAGAACATGAATATTGTGTTGGAATAACTGTAATCACTTTGCTTCAGTCAGAGATGAAGCAAGTACATGAATAAGGGTGAAACCTGAGAAATGGAACACAATTCTGAATCAAATGGCCCTGAAGACAGCTCTACATTGTGGTTCTCTGTATGAATCAATACATTTCCTTCATGTTTAAGTCAATTTGACTTGGATTTTTAGTAATATTCATAACATAATGCATACTAGGTGATGCACCTGTAATTCTGCCATCAAAGTTGGAATCTGAGAGGCAGTGGCATGGTGGTTAGGAATTCAGGTCTGGCTCCACCACTCCATCACCACCTCTGACACTGGACATGTTATTTGCACTTTCTGAGACTCAGTATTTCTCATATGTAGAATAGAGTAAGGATAATAGGCTTGTGAGGATTAAATGAGGTAACGCATATACACTGCTAAGCATATGAGACTTCAGAGGAAAGTAGCACAACAGTACTGACATAAACTACACAACTTTGGACAGTCCTACCTGGGATTTTGAGTATAAAAAGACATGTCCTGAGTTATAATTGAACTTCCTTGTCACATTTCTCTTACTTAAGCTCACACACCTAAAGTTCTTTGTGTCTACTTCCTAGAAGGTCAAGTCAACTCAAATGGTTAATTATTAATAACACTGTCCATTTTATTATGCTTTATTCATTGTATTTGAGTTAGGGTTCTCCAGAGAAACAGAACTAGTGAATGGGATGAGAGATGGAGATATACAGATCTCTCTCTCTCGCTCGGTGTTGCTCTATTTATCTATCTATCTATCTATCTATCTATCTATTTATATATTTATCTATTTATCTGTTATAAGGAATTGGATAACACAATTATGGAGGCTGAAAAGCCCCAAGATCTGTAATCAGCAAGCTGGAGTCCCAGGAAAGCTGGTGGTATAAGTTCCAGTCCAGGTCGAAGGCCGGAGAACCTGGATTGCTGATGGTATATGTTCCAGTCCAAGGGCGGGAGAAAACTGATGTCCAACTCAAGCCAGCAGGAGGCTGAGGTTCCCTCTTACTCAGCCTCTTTGTTCTATTCAGACCTTCAGCTGACTGGATGAGGTCCACCCACGTTAGGGAGGGCAACCTGTTTTACTCAGCATATTATTTCAAATATTAGTCTCATCCAGAAACTCCATCACAGACACACCCAGAATAGTGTATGACCAAATATGTGGGTACCTTGTGGTGCAGTCAAGTTATACATAAAACTAACCATGATAGTCAGTAATCCAAAAACGTTTATTGAATACCTCCTGTATGCTAGGTGGTGTTCTAGGCACTGGGGATATGGGAGTATAAGGGTGAGAAAGAAAGAGAGAGAGGGAGGGAGGGAGAGAGGAAAGAAGGAAGGAAGGAAGGAAGGGAGGGAGGAAGGGAAGAAGGAGAGAGAAGAGAAGCGAAGAGAAGAGAGAGAGA
This sequence comes from Lagenorhynchus albirostris, assembly GCF_949774975.1. Lineage (NCBI taxonomy): Eukaryota > Metazoa > Chordata > Mammalia > Artiodactyla > Delphinidae > Lagenorhynchus > Lagenorhynchus albirostris. The sequence goes on from NC_083107.1 coordinate 65,977,852, forward strand.
GGAAGGAGGGAAGGAAGGAAGGAGAGAAGGGAGGGAGAAAAGAAGAAATGGAGAAAGAAAGGAAGGAAATCCCTATTCTCATGAAGGTGTTTTTTCTGAAAGTTTCTTCATACTTTAGTAAGTTCTTTCTCTTTATTATCTCATTTAATCCTCATAATAAACCTGTGAGGTGGTTTTGACAAGTATTGTATCTTCACTGTACAAAGGAGGAGATAGAGACACAGAGAGATTATTTTGTTGACTTGGCCAAGGTCACAGAGCTCCTAAGCAGTAGAAACAAGACTAGAATTGAAATCTCCTGAAACCAATGTAATGCTGTTTTCACTATACTGGATTTTTATATACCTGTTTACCCACAGAGAGCTGCAAAGTTGAGAAGAGTCCATTTACAGAATTAGCTATCTCTATTCTACAGTCTGTTTAGGGACAGACAGTGCTATCTGAAGTGTCAAATCATGTGTAATGACTATTACTACTCTTTTGCCGACACACCCTAGCAGCCTTTCTTGCCTTTGTCCAGTGGACAGATGCATTTGAGAAACACACTTGGGTTGGCATCAGTTGACCACTTAATTCTCAACTGAAGATGAGCTCTTGCTTCGTTTAATGGCTCTTAAAATGTTGACATACATGGGGGCACAAAACAGCACTCTTTCTTGTTTTTCCCTCCTAAAACCACAATAAATTATTTAAGGAAGTTTTAATGAAATGCATCTGTCACTTATTAAGATGGATGGCTGGAAGGCAGCTTTCCATTACTGGAAATGGCAGAATCAAATTAGGAAATAACAGTCCTCAGCATCTTCTCCAACTGGCGTTAGCATAATGTGTTGGGGAAAATGCCACCTCAGCAGAAAACTGCTATTGTGTGGGCCAAAGTTCTTTCCCCAAAAGGGTTGTGTTTACCAGTGGGGTTCCTCTTCCCCTTGGTAACTGAAATGGCTAAGCTTGAGAGGGAAGCTTCCTTGCCTAGGACAACTTGCCTTGGCATTTGGAGGTTGGGGCCTCTATTTCACAGCACCCATTCAACAAATACTAGATATCTACCATGTGACCAGCACTCTTTTGACCTTGGGGGTTCCCAGTGAGAGCAAAACTATGTTCCTGTTTCACCTTGCTACTACGCATGATGGGGACACAGTAAATAAAGTTCAGAAAGTGTTTCATGCTATCAAGGTAATAAAGCCAAGCCACAAAGTAAAGAGTAGGTGGAGGAGGGGTTTATTAGAGAGAATAAGATCTCTTTCACAAGTCATGAAACCAAGGCCCTTATTTCAGGATAACCACTGTATTTTTTCTCCAGAGGGAAACTGTGCAGTTAGCATTTTGTTATTATTGTTGATGTTGTTAAAAAGGATTTTTGAGATCGTTTAATTCATCTTCCGTCTAAATAAAGGAGTCCCTTTTTCAACAACCTAATAAATGATAGTGGACTAGTCACCTTTTCCTAAATATATCTAGACTCAACTCATATTTTCACAGGAAGAAAAATCAACTGAAAATATTTGTTAATCCATATAGTCTTTCAGCCGACAGTTATAGGCCTCTGTTACGCACTAGGCACTAAGGAGGAAGCAGTGAACAAGGAGCAGGACATCAGCACGCCATTCATTTTCATACCACTTTATCCTTATGAAGAACGGTCATGCATGATTTTAACCTCTCAACCATCCTGCAAAGTAGGCAGAACAAGTATAATCAAGATATGGAAATTTATTATTGTCCTCAGTGCTATTCTCTAAATGTTTCTGGCTTTCTGTTTTCTGAGCACAACCCTTTTAAGTAGTTGTGTTGGTGTGACATGCTCTGGCCAGTGAAATATGAGGATATCATGTCACCAATGGACAGAGGTTCTTAGGGGACCTTTCCCTTCCCACTTTTGTGGTGATCAGGATGCTTGTGTGCCCAACACTGAGAAACCATGGTGAACAAAGATCCCTCCTGCCCCACACTGGATCTGTAGTGTGAGCAAGAAATTAAACTTTTGTCATATTAAGCTGCTGAATTTTGTGGTGTTATAACTGCCCCCTGACCTGGCCACAACTAATAAAAGGTTTCATCTGATCACCTTTCCTCACTGGGAGGTTACTCTCTTGTGGAGCAACTTAGCATCTCAGAGAGAGTCCATTCCACTGCTAGAAGTTCTAAGTGTTGGGAAGTTCTTCCATCAAAATTGAAATGAAATCTGCTTTCTCATCATCCCCCCTGGCTCCTCACTCTTCCCTCTGGAATATCAGTGGAGAAACCTACACCTCCTTCTACATGGCTGCTCTTCATATAGTATGACAGGTGTCATGGCTTCCCTCAGAGCTTTGTTCTCCAGGAGAAATGTGACTGATACCCTCAAACTGGTTCTTCAATGACGTGGTTCCCAGATGCCTCATTATTCTTGTTTCCAGTCTCTAGATAACACTGTAACTTACCGTTGTAGCTTTTAAATGGGGAGATCATACTTTCAGGTGTTTTATGATCACATCTACTACAATGAAACCTATTTTTTATGCTCAGGTACTGAAGCTAAAAAAATTATTAAAATATTTAGTAATCTTTTTTTTTTTTTTTGTGGTACGTGGGCCTCTCACTGTTGTGGCCTCTCCCATTGCGGAGCACAGGCTCTGGACATGCAGGCTCGGCGGCCATGGCTCACAGGCCCAGCCGCTCCGCGGCATGTGGGATCTTCCCAGACCAGGGCACAAACCCGTGTCCCCTGCATCGGCAGGCGGACTCTCAACCACTGCCCCATCAGGGAAGCCCAAGATTTAGTAATCTTTTAAGGCAAAATCAATCATATACTTTCTGCTTAAAACCCTTCAAAGGCCAGCATTGTGTTTAGGGTAAAGCACTTGCAAGACTGTAGGTGATCTGACCTCAGCCTCCTTTTTCAGTTTTACCTTTACTGTGTTGGTCTTTTGCCTGTTTGCCCTCAGATCTGTTCCTTTTCCTCCTCTACATTACAATGGGGCTGAAAGAATGCATTCCAGGGCTCTCCTTTCCGCTGGATTCCACCTAGGTTTGGCCTACCAAAAGGCATTGGTGGGGGATGAGGGTGGGGAGGGTATTTCTACTCCCCAACCGCTGTTCCAGGTCAGGTGGTGTCTCCAGAAATGGCTGCATTTTCTCTTTCTCCTTCTGGCTCCAGTTCCCACCAGGCTGTTGTGACCTCTGTAGCCCTACTCCTGACAGGCAGTCATCATTGTGCTGTGGCCTCTGCCAGCTAGCTCCAGCTCTGGGCTCTGGTAACCCTCCTCTGGCTTCCTGTTGTCACTGATCACTGAGCTGCTTCCTCATCCTCTCTTTATCTTCTCAACTCTTCTATCACAGTTGTAAAAAAAATTCCCTCTATTAAATTTACTGTATTTGAAATACCTAGAGAGGTTTCTGTTTTCCAGCATTCTGCTCTCAGCCACAGTGAATATTTTTCAGTTCTTGGGATAAGCCATGTTCTTTCTTGCATGTCTGAAACAGTTTTCTCTTTTCCCTCCCAAACATGACTAACTTCTATTTATTTTTCAGTTCTCAGTATAGGTACCTCCCCAGAGGTTCCCTTAGCACTGTATGCTCACTTTTATCAGTGTGTTCATTTACTGTTGAACTGACCATTACCCTTTGGAATTATGAGCTCATGGCCGGCAAAAGCCATGCCTACCTTATTTATTGTATTCCCAGAACCTAGTGTCTGGCTCCTAGAAGGTGTTCAGTGAATAACGGAAGAATAAATGAATTAGTAATATATGTAAAACATGGTTTTAAACTCAGCATTGTGTATTTTGAAAAGTGAAGTGAGTGCCTTGGTAGCTATCAATGATGTCTGGAACTTTGAAGGTGATGAGGAGTGTTTTGGTGAGGCCTTGTATTGTGGCTTTACTTTGTACAGAGACATGTATGACATTGATTTATATTTTGGATGTCTGTGAGGCATGAAATTTCTTGAGTTTTTTACTGCAAAGGAGATAACCTTGGATGAGGAATTGTTGTTGCCAGATGTTGTACCAGATGATCATGCCATTGGCATTGGCCCAAGATGCTGTAAAAATGTGCAGAGGGCACAGATTGTTGGCCAGGGCATCCTCTAGTGCTAAGGTGACCACATGAGGTTTGGCCAGGGTGCTGACCTTGGGTCCTACCCTTGACTAGGGATGTACTGGTTAGGGGTACAGCAGCTCTCCAGTGGGCTTTATCATGTATGATGCTGCCACTACCACCCATAAGTATATAGACTTCCCTTTCTGGTCACTCAGTTGGTTCCGAGGGGCTCTCCAGGTAGCCAGCGAGCGGGTCTGGGAGAGGGATGATCACCTCTGGTGCCATTGCATCTAGCTAGGTATTGAGGACAGGGGAAGCTATCTCCTCTTGTAGGTCCAGGTATTCCAGTGGGCCCAGATTTGGCCCTAACCTGTCAGTACTATTTCCATTTCAATAAGGAGGCCTCTGTGACCATGCTGAGCCTGTAGGATGCTGCTTTTGTGACCCAAGACATAATGGGCAGCTGGGTAAAGATTGGTCTCATAAAGCTGAGTAAAGTCTGGGCTCAGGGTCTGTGAGAGCTTCTACGCATCTCTAGAGGAACCCAATATGTGGCCAGCAGTTGCTGCTTTAATATTGTATAGTATGAAGCTGAAGAGTTTATTGCACTGAAAGTTCATGAGCAATTTATGGCCATCATGGGTGGTCCAGAAACTTCAGGAGGGGGTTGCTAATGCCTGTACAGTGAAGGAGTCTTCAGAGGACTAATGGGATTGCCTGTTGCATTGCAATTTGGACAGATTTTAGAGACTTTTGTTGTAGGGAGCCCCATTCAAAGTGGGCTGATTTGTGAGTAACAACATAAATGGGATTTAGTAAAATTTGTAAGTGAGGAATATATTGCCTCTAAATTTGAACAGATCCAGCAAGTGTTGGGCCTGCCTTAAATCAGAGGGTGCAAATAAGGTGAGGAGTTGATTCCTTTACCAAGTAATGCTCAGAAATGTTATTGAAATTGTAGAGCCTTGAATCTTATGGGGAACAATGACTCAGCCCTAACTGAAAAAGTCTATGACAAATGTTTGTATCTCCGGTGTGAATGTATCCTTTGAATCTCCTCAAAGGAGGATGTAGTCAGTGTGATATCATACTTGTGTTCCTGGAGAAAATGCAATGCAGTTAAGATCTTGCCTGCGAAGAATGAGTGTGATGGCAGGGCTGTTGAAACACCCCATGGGGAGGCAAGTGAAAGTATATTGTGTTCCTTCAAAGGGGAAGGCATATTTCAGTTGAAAGGCTGTCAAAATGAGCAGTGAAGAGAACATGTTAGCCAAATCTATAACAGCATAATACTTTGCAGTTGCTGATTGAGTGGAGTCAGTAATATCAATGATATTAGATATGGGAACCTTAATTGAGGGAATTATGGTATTAAGGTTAGGGTAAACCACTGTTAGGTATCATTTATTTCCATCAAGTTTGGGCACTGGACAAATTGGGTTATTAAAGAGGGAGACAGTAGAAACAATGACCCCTTCCTTCAGTAAGTCTTGCATAATGGCTTTTAATTCCTGTGGATCGTGTTTTAAAATATATTGAGCTATATTAACTGCTTTAACCAGGTTAAAGGGAGGTGTGGTGAAGGCCTATGGGATCCCATTTTGTGAAACCAGCTATAAGTGCCAAAGACGTTGTTTAATTCAAACTTATTGCTTATTGAGTCGGGGTATCCATGCCCACTATGGGATATTTTAGGGAAATTAGTGCTATGACCTTGGGGAATTCAGGTAAGACAAATAATGCTAATGGTTATTAAGATGAGGCATTGCTGTTTGCCCTATATTTTAATGTCCCATAACTCCCCTAAGAACATAGGTAGGACGTTGTTTCAATTTTGTGGGACCCCAGGTATAATTGTAACTTGACCCCAATATTGACTAAGGCCATGAAGATTTGCCAGTTGTGGGGAGGCCAATGAACCACTAGAGAGATATAAGGGAAAATTGTCCCTGGGTGGTGGCTTGTACCTCTGGGAGATGCTGAGTACCTAGTAGCAGGTTTGTGGCAGTTGCCACTGCCTAAAATCAGGATATTGGGTTGTGGGCCCTTGGGATGTCAGGGGCATGAGAGTCATGAAGGTCTGGAGGCAACTTGCTATATATCTGGTGTGGCCTGGCATTGGGTGCCTTGTAGCTTCTGCATAGTTTGCTGTAATAAAGCTTGTAACTCTTCAGGGGTTGTGCCCAAGATTAAATGATTGGGAGACCCAGATTTCAGAGTCTCCAATATTAGGCCTTTTGATGAGGTTGTTGGTTTTGGGGAGGCTGATTGCCTGGAGGTCCTTGGTGAGGCAACAAATAACTCTACGCCATCTAATGCTTTCTTAATGAGGCAGCCTGGCTAAAAGGCGGAAGCAAGTCTTTTCGATTCTTTGGGGATGACCTTCTTTAAAAAAAATTGTCTGGTACAGCATCAAAAGGCCCTGTTCTGGAGTAGTAAACACTTCTGATTGATTGGGATGTTTCTCAAAATAGTAATAAATACATTGCATCATGCCAGTTTTCCCCAATAACTATTATTCTTCCTTCAAGTTTTTCCAACTATTGAAGGCATGAACATTTACAGTGGTGGCAGTGGGATGGGTTCATTTCCATGTTGTGAGCACCCAGTAGATGAGAGGAAAGACAGGGAGATGAGCTCTAGAATGCTGTGGGACAGTGCATATTATGGTCCCATTTCAATAGATCAAATGGGTTGCTCAATAAATTATTAATTTTGGGATCATGAGGTATGCCTGCCAACTAACAAATCTCAACAAGTGTTAACATTAATTCTGAACTGTGTTATAGAGGTGCAATAGCCAACTGGTTCCCTTTTCATCTTTCCATTGAATAAATTCTTATAGTCAGTTTTGAATTTCCAGTAGGGCAAATCACAGACCTCTGTTATAGTTTCTTTTTCCTCCACCCGAATAAAAGAGTTTTGAGTAGTTATAAGGAACACTTCGGGGGAGGTCTTGCCCTGTCCTACCTTTAAGTTTCTCCATTTGGGGAATTCCAGTCAGCGTTATAAGGGTCAGGAATTTCACGCCCCACATAACCTCACCCACAAATACCATCTGTTTTGTTGACTGTGGCGCCTGTGCTCCACGGTGGAGTTGGAATGGCCGCTGAGCATGCTGATAGGTGGTGGCACACAGAGTCTTCGGTGTTCACTTTTTCAGTTTTCCAGTACATTTATAGTTTCCTCTGGCCCCTTTGGGGAATTGGGATGACACATACTGGTACATTTTCATTAGTATCTGTGCCTCACAGATTTCCCCTCTCCAGTGCTGAGGATCACGATCTTTTTTGTGACAGAAGCAAAGCAGCAACAGCAGAGAAGCAGTTTCAGCTGCCCAGAGACCCGGTGAGCCGAGTGCCCTGTGGAGCTTGTACCTTAGCATGCCACATACTTAGTTGTTCTTTCTCGTCTGAGCAACCACCAATGGCACAGTTGTATGTTTGTCCCTGAGTGTTCTCTAGAGAGTCATTCTCTGAGCCTGGAGTTGGTCAGGCTCAGCTTATGGTAAAATCAAGACACATGGTTCACTCTGAGACACAAAGATAGATCTGGGCCATGACACACCACCCAGAGTGACTTTAAGGAAGGCACCAATCCCATTTAGGGACTCCTGTACCTAACTGCCAATTATCAAAGTTTTTGATTTAGGTCAGTTAGATCTATAACAGAGTCTCAGTCGGACTCAGCCCGTGCAGCACAAACTAGCTCAGCTCAGAGTGTAAGCTCGTCAGCAGGCCGCAGCACAGCTCAAAGGGCATACGGGCCAGCAGGCAGCAGCTCCAAATGCATACTTCCTAACAGGCAGCAGAGCTGGTTAGCAATCCAAAAATAGGAGCACAAACACCCCTAGGTGGTCGTGGTCATTGCCTAGACCATCATGCTTACGATGCCTGTTGTCTTGTGGTTGCCTTGGAGGTTGGGATCAGTCCCTCACCCCAAATTTGCTTGGATGTCGAGACTGATGATGGCACACATGCACCAAGAAAGCATGAAAAAAAGTTCATTTCTCATATATTGGGGCTTTCTGGAGAGAGCAGTTCATGCATCCAAGCCATTTTGAAATGGCTTGAGTGAAACAAGGGGATAGCGGCTTTGGTTTTTACTGTGGTTAGGAGGGCAGGGGCAGAGTGAGTATTCCCATGCATATCCAGGGTTTGTGTGGTTTGGAGTTCTCTGCTGATGCCCAAGGAGAGAGCACCAGGGCTTTCTTACCAGCTTGTCAAATGTGGGGCAAGAGGGAAAGAGATGGGGTGGAGCCTGTCAAATATAAAAAATGGAATCAGACTCTTTAATACACTGATACAAAATGTTTTACAAAATTCTGATTTTGGCTTAAAAACTCAAATTGTATCATTAGCAACAAGTTTTGTCAGGTGTTTTCTAAGAGTGACAGTCTCACTTTGCTTTTGACAAAGTATCTGCTAAATACACAAGTCTGAATAATCATAGTTTGTTAGTCATCCTTTCAAGTAAAAGTGTTCCATGGAAAGAGTAGTTAATGCAGCCTGCAACTCAATTGCACAAGGGCTTTTACTCAGGACAGCCACAGAACTTGGGTATACAACAGAAGTGCTTTATGTTTACTTCCCATTTTCTTACACAGACTATTAAGAGACATTTACTTAGGTATCAAGATTTAATGAAATTAAGCCTGTTTACTGCTTCATTAAGGAAATTGGTAGAGAAAGTGCAATTTTCTCTTGACATGAGTGCATGGCTGTGAAGAGCATCATGTCATGACTACTGGTACAGTTGGTGGTGTGGCCTTGGTTCATGCTAAGATGCCAGCAGTCTTACCTAATGTTGCCTCTGTACCATCAGTGAAAATGTCAACTCAGTGAAAAGAGCAAGTAATGTCTTAGTATTATTATGAAAGTAGTTTTGAACTCATAGCTCCCCAAAGTACCCCAGGTACCACCCTGCCCCCTTACAGATGTTTGCATCTCACAGCTTGAAAACTGCTGGACAAGATCAAAATCAAGTGGCAAGGAAGTATACTTTTCCCTCCCTGAGGTCATAGTACGAGGTTGCTACTACAAGGGGGCTGAAGAATGGGACCAATAATTCAACGTACCAGGATGGGTGTCTTATCAATCTCAGCTTGTGTTTAACTGAACTCACTCTCTTAATTTGCATTTTGTTCCAGGCTCTGTTTAGAGGAATCAATAATAAACAATGAATAAGATGTTCCCAGATGAGTAGAGGTTGGACACACTGCAATAAATGATCATAAAGCACTTATAAATAGGTCCTTTGATAGAAGTACATACTTTGTGATAAGGTAGCACAGTAACTAAATCTTCACATTGGGTTCAGAAAAGATTTAACTAAGGATGTGATGTTTAGGCCAAGTCTTAAAGGATAGTAGAAGTAGTTCAGGTAGGGAAAGAAGGATAGGAGCTTTCGACTGAGGAAATGACATGTGTAATGACAAGAAGGTGACAAAGAGTGAAATCTGCTGACATTTCTTCAAAACCAGCTCCAACTCTGGGCTTCTATGACTGTCTCAGCGACCCCTTTATTAATCACCGCAGATTACAACTTGAGGCTTATTCTCATCTCTGCCTTCTCCTCTTTATCTGTTCGTTCATTGGTTCATTCATTCATTTGTTCATTTACTCATTCATCAAAAGCATATAAGCACCTGTTAGATATTTTTACAGAGTTGCATCTTATCCAGGTTGGAGCTCAAAAGTCTGAAGTGGAGAAAGTAGGAAATTACTTGGAGTCCATAGTTAACTTCTGAAAATTCCTTAGATCACCCATCAAGAACAGTATATATAATTTTATGAAGACACCAAGAGGGGGTTCATGTAAAAAAGGACCTTTACATATTAGACTTACAGAGCCCTTCTGTGAGATGCTTACACTATGAGAGGCACATGGTAGCTGAGTCCTAGTGAAGGAATCAGATTCATAGATTCTGGTTCATGCTCATTCCCTGAAACATGACCACTGAGAGGAGTAGCAGGCAGATGAACATGATGTTTTTCATTGTTCCTCCCTCTTTCTCATGCATGCACATACACACTCCCATAGTTGAATTTATATAGATAACTGCATGTACAATGAGACTGCCTTCTATTTTGTCTCTGGTTATGTTGGCACTTACCATTTCTTTTCTGCCACCTCTGTCACCACTCTGCTCAGAGCTGCTGGTTTGCTGTTATGGTCCTGGGTAGCTGGCCTTCTGCATGCTTCCATCCATTCTCTGCATTAGAGTCAAAGCCTATATGATACCCTATTGCCAGCTGAACACTCAGCACAGACAAGTTTGTACCATGTAATTTTTAATCTCTCTGACTTCTTTTTTCTTTCTTTTTTTTTTTTTTTGCGGTACGCGGGCCTCTCACTGTTGGGGCCTCTCCCGTTGCAGAGCACAGGCTCTGGACGCGCAGGCCCAGCGGCCATGGCTCACGGGCCCAGCCGCTCCGCGGCATGTGGGATCTTCCCGGGCTGGGGCACGAACCTGTGTCCCCTGCATCGGCAGGCAGACTCTCAACCACTGCGCCACCAGGGAAGCCCTATCTGACTTCTTTATTCATTGAGAATGTGAGGTCTTTGAGGGTAAAGATCATCTCTTTTACTCTCTGTATCCTCAGACTCTCTACTTAGTGGGACCTTCATGAATTCTGGTCTTTTTTGATGATGGTAAAGGTTACATTGAAGTATACATTGTGCCCATTGCATGCAAGTTGATGCCACTTGGGGTTTTTTTCCTCCTATATCCACTCAGCTCCTCCCGCCCTCTGCCTTAAGGTAATCAATGAGCTGACAATGTTTACTCATTTGTGAGCTCTGCTTCTAGGAGACCTAAAGCTGTCAATCACTTATCTTTTGCAGGTCTGTTTTTCAAACCTGATTCTCTTAAAGTCCCTAAAGCAAATACAACCAGTTCTTAAGCATTTACAAGGTTGTTCTGCATAAGAGCAATCACCCTGCTGAGTGAGTTCTTCCTTTTGCCTGGAGGGGCTGTGTGTCTAATGGAGCACCACATACAACAGGGGGGCTCTTCCATGTGCCTCGTCCAGGTGTGTGAAAGAGCAGGGGACCCCCATTCATGCAACACTGCACAGAGTGGAAGTTTAATAAATGTTCCTTATTATTTGTGCCCAACTTCTTTCTAAGAAGAATTCAAGGTAGATTACAAAGAAAAATAAGTTAATCATAATAAATAAAAGAGGCAAAGAAAAAAATGTAAGCTGAAAAAATGTTAGTGCAGAAATGTACACTGTGATTCTATACACTTGTAAGGGTGTGTCATTTATTTGCGCCTTGCTTTCTTGCAAGACCCTACAGTTGGAACTATCATAGGGTCACAGTGTCCTGAGGTTAAAACAATACAGTCAATTGAGAAGCACAATTGCTATTATTGAATCCAGAGAGAAACATCTCTCAAGGATTTCCATAAAGAGAATCCCTATAGTAAACAATGTCCTTGACAAAGTTCTTACAATAGATGCAGTAGTGGGTTTCTTAGGGCTATTTCTTATAATGTCCCCAAACATAACCTTAGAAAGGGAGTAGGATATCTTGGAGAAAAGAGGCTTCCTTTGAGTCTGGGAGGGGAGAGGATAGTCCTGAACTAGACCAAGGCAGGGCTGGGCAGGGCTAGGCCAAGCAGGGCTTGCTGGGCAGGATTGAGCAGAACATGAACTGGTTTGAGCAGGGCTTAGCTGGGCAAGGCAGATTGGGCAGAACCACACAGTACTGAGCGGAGCGAAGCGTGGCTGTGCTGTGCTGAACAGGTGCGGGCAAGGACACGCAGGCTGGGCAGAAGTCAGGAGGACTGGGCAGAACTGGGTAGGACTTCTAGGGCTGAGTGGACCAGGGCAGAGTAAGGCAAGGCTGGGCAGGACTGGACAAGACTGAGCAGGTCTGGGCAGAAGACAAAATATAGGAGGGCAGGATCTCAGACTCTGGGAGGAGTTGCTGCAAGAAGGAAAATGTCCTCTGTTCCCAGTAGTCCCTAGAAACTGCAACTGCAGAACTCATCCTCCCTGCAGCAGGGAGGCTGCTTGCCCTGTTTACACTATGGCTTGTGAACCCTGAGGTCTCCCCTGAGGATACTGCCTGGATTATCATGCTCTGAATGAATAGTATCATGGTTGGTGAAGACCATTTGGATCTAATATGTCCTCTTCCTGGAAGGCCCTTCTTCCCTGGAAAGTTCCTTGTCCTTCAAGACCCAATACAAATGGCACTTTGTCTGTGCCACATTCCTGATGCCTCAGCTCTATAATTTGCTGACCCTTACCTGCATCAACCTTGAAGCACCAATAATTTGTATCTGTGTCATTCTAGCGCTGGTTGAAATTCATCCTTTCCTTCCTGCTTGTTCATCATCATGAGTGAAAGTGATGTTACATGAATGATCTCTAATTTGGCACACCTAATATTAGTAACAAATGATTTGTAGTATGCTTCACAATTAATATGTCGGGACATCTCTATTTCAGGAAAGAAAGTGGGGCACGAGAGGATGGTCATGTCTCAGGTCTCAGGCAAGTCCCTGGGACAGCCACCAAGTGTGGGTTCTTGGCTTCATGCAGGAAGGAATTCAAGAGTGAGCCATAGTAAAGTGAAAGGTTTATTCAGGGAGATACGCACTCTGTAGACAGAGTATGGGCCATCTCAGAAGGCAAGAGGTCCCAGCAGACCAGGTTGTCAGTTTTTATAGGGGTGGTTAATTTCATAGGCTAATGAGTGGGAGGATTATTCCAGCTATTTGGGGGAAGGGGCAGGGATTTCCAGGAATTGGGCCACCACCCACTTTTTGGCCTTTTATGATTGGCCTTGGAACTGTCATGGCGCCTGTGGGTGTGTCATTTAGCTTGCTGATGTATTACATGAGCTGTACTGAGGCTCAAGATCTAGCAGAAATCGATTCATCTGCCATCTTGGACCTAGTTGGTTCTAACCAGTTTATGTCATGTCCTTAATGGCTATGTCATTCTTTTATTTATTTATTTATTTTTAAATGTTTATTTATCTATTTGGCTGCGTTGGGTCTTAGTTACAGCATGTGGGATCTTTTTGTTGGGTGAGTGGGGCTTCTCTAGTTGCAGCGCATGGGCTTCTCTCTAGTTGTGGCACGTGGGCTCTAGAGTGTGGGGGCTCAGTAGTTGCGACATGCGGGCTTAGCTGTCCCATGGCATGTGAGGTCTTAGTTCCCCGACTAGGGATCGAAGCTGTGTTCCCTGCATTGGAAGGCAGATTCTTAACCACTGGACCACCAGGGAAGTCCCCATTCTTTTAAAGGTTGTGCCCTGCCTCCCTCCTGTCTCATCTTTACTGGGAACCACTTTCATGGACTAAGATAGATTTTACTGCAGGATGAGGAACTAGAGTTGGAAGGGTCATTAGGAGGTCTTATTAGGAAACAGGCCCAGGGAAGATAATTGACTTACTGGAAGTCCCCCAGAGAATTCAGGGGAGAACCTGAGCAAACTTCTTTTGACTCTTGGTCTGATGTTTTCCCCTTCAAGACTTTTCAAAAACATGTGACTTTATATCTCAGGGAGCTCTGGGTTAATGGCTCTGAAACCAAGATTCTCAAAATGTGGATCAGTAACTCTCAGGATTTGGGGATTTGTAGAAACCTTTCTGGAATGATACTTCCCACCCTGAACTTATGATCCCTTTCCCCCATAATCCTATAGCTTCTCCAGGGGCTTCTTCTCTTTTTAATGAGGAGCCCCTGAAGTTGAGTGAGAATCACAAATAAACACATCCAGATCAGCCTGGTGGAAAGAGGATGGACCCTAGAGTCAGACAGACCTGGGTTTGGATCCCAGATTCATAACTTGAGTGAATCACTTACCATCCCTGAGTCTCAGTTTTCTAATCTGTAAACTGGAGAGAAGAGTATCTCATAGGATTGTCATGAGGAATACGAGGTAATAAATGTGAAATGCTTAGCACAAAGTAGGTGCTCAATAGACATATTTTTGCATTCTCCTTAAAAGAGTCCTCAGATGTAATTTAATAGAGTCTGTTCATGTCTGGGAGTCAGTTCAGAACAGCAGGCTGTTTAGGAGTACAGGCTCTGAAGTCAGACTCCATCCCTAGTTCAGAGCTTTGCGTCACGTAATTACAGGCTATGCCAAGTTGCATAGGTGAGCCTCAGTTTTCTCATTGCCCCTGCTTTATAGAATTATTTTGAAGATTAAATGAAATACTGCGTGCACATGGTTTAGCTGTGCAATGCTTAGTATCCATCAATGCCAGCCATTACCGGCAGTATTATTACCTTATTAAAACACTTTAGACAGATGACAATGAAAATCTTCCAAAGGCTGGGGCTCCCTGCAGCAGACAGCAACTCCTCCAGCTCTACCAACAGGCCTGCTGAACCCTGAAGACACCTCCTGTCTCTGGGCTTGATCCTCTAGCCATTATGAAAATGCAGGGGGCCTCGTGGCAGGTGCCTCTCCCTCCCTATACGTGGTGAGCCTCACTTGTGTAAAGCCTTAGAAGCACATCTGAAAACTATGTACCAAGTGCAGGGGCCCTCTCCTGACCCCCTCTCCCAACTCAGGGCTTCCCTGATCCCCAGCCTCCTCTACTCTCCCAGGGCTGCTGTTGTAGCTCTGGATCCAGGACGACTTCTTAATCCACTGCCCCTCTCCCCACTGCTTGGCTGTCCCTCATTAGCAGTGCAGATTTTCCCAGCCAGGACCTGCCTAATCCAGGGTTTGAAGCTTTACCCAGGTAAACATGTAATGAGCGCAGAACACAGTGGACTCCATCCTGAGGAGGTCAAGAGGATGGGGAAGCAGACCCCTGGGGCCGGGAACAGGAGCTGGAGGAACAGCTGCTGCTTGCATCTGCACTTGCTGCGCCCTACCTCCCCTCCTCTCAGTCTTAGCTGCCCTGGCAGGCTCCGTGGGGGCGTGCACTGGGCTGGCTTCCAGCACCTCAGAGCTGTGGCTCTCATCAGATCAGGTCATGTAACTCTGCCCCCCCCACCCATGGCTGAGGCAGGGACACTCGGGGAGACCAGATCCATGATGTAACTGGGCAGCCACTGGCAAGCTGGACTGACAGGGCAGGAAGGGCCCCTCCAGGAGCAGCCTCCTTAGTCATCCCTGGGGGAGGGTCAGGGCAACAACAATGCACTTTCTCTCCCCTCAAGGTCCTGTGCCTGGCTGGACCCCTGGGGACTTGCACTGACTCCGAAGGATGATGAGGTCCCAAGACATAGACCTTGAAAGAGGGCGTCTCCAGGGGTCTATGAGACACAGTGAAATGAAACCACTGCTTTGGAAACTATTTTCATATATGTTATATATGTATCATGTCGAGTTCCATAGTTTGCCTGTGAGGTGGTCAGGGCACATTTCTATCCCCAGTTTATAGATGGGGGAACTGAGGCCTAGACAAGATGAGTAAAGGGCCTGATGTTGCTAAGTGAATCAGGCAGGGCCAAGACTAGAATCAGAATTTAGGTCTTCTGACTGTAATCCATACTCTTCCTAAGGGAGTCAGCTGCTCCAGGCAACTTCACCAGAGGTCTCATCTGCTCCTAGGGAAGGTACTCAGAGAGACCCTAAAAGGTGGCTAGGCCAGGATGTCAGCGCCTGATATATAATATGAGTGCTGGGAAGGCTAGTAGGGGAACGAAAAGAGCTCTGATCCCCACTCAGCCAGGCAGCTTGGGTAATCAGTTACTCCACAGAGCCTGTTTCATCTTCTGAAGAATTGGTACAAAAAGAACTGTTTTCCAGATATCCTGGGAGTCTTGTGAGACTAAAATTAAATGAGATGAATGTGAAAGTGTTTTGTAAATTGTAAACAGTCATAAAAATGTATATCATAGTTAATGCAGAGTCAAGGAACCAGGTTGGCAGAACTTACAGAGGAAAAACAACAAGGTAAGAAGAAAGGAGAATGTTAAAATAGGGCTGGTTTTCTTTTCTTGTCTCCTTCCATCTTCTACCTTTAGGCTGTCTACTCTTTAAGGGAGGTACTGACATATTTTATTTGATACAGAAATTCCAAGACTAGCTTTAAGATGAAAATGACTTTATGAGATAAAACGCCAACATATATTCATAACTTTCCTTGAACTTCAGATTTTAAGCATGTTATTATATTGATAATTTTAATACCACTCTCTCTACTCCCAAGAATACAAATTACGTATTTATCTGTTTGACACTATGCATTAAAATAAAAACAATTCAATGTGGAAGTGCTAATATAATTTGCACACAGATACCACTTAAAAATCATGTCTTAAAAATGTCACACTTACCTTGAACAAGTTTTAGTGGGGATACATTACAAAGCAGAGGGAATAAATGCATCATATCAAAAGTTGTAAAATATAGAATCCTTAATCAACTGTTGTAAAATATAGAATCCTTAATCAACTGCAAGTGCAAGTTTAGACTCCAATAAAGGAAAGTAATTATGTGGGTGAATACTTATTTTATTTTATTTTTTGACATCTTTCTTGGAGTATAATTGCTTTACAATGGTGTGTTAGTTTCTGCTGTATCACAAAGTGAATCAGCTATACATATACATATATCCCCATATCCCCTCCCTCTTGTGTCTCCCTCCCACTCTCCCTATCCTACCACTCTAGGTGGTCACAAAGCACCGAGCTGATCTCCCTGTGCTATGTAGCTGCTTCCCACTAGCTAGCTGTTTTACATTTGGCAGTGTATATTTGTCAGTGCTACTCTCTCACTTCATCCCAGTTTACCCTCCCCGCCCACCATGTCCTAAAGTCCGTTCTCTACATCTGCGTCTTTATGCCTGTCCTGCCCCTAGGTTCTTCAGAACCTTTCTTTTTTTGTTTTTAGATTCCATACATATGTGTTAGCATATGGTATTTGTTTTTCTCTTTCTGACTTACTTCACTCTGTATGACAGACTCTAGGTCCATCCACCTCACTACAAATAGTTCAATTTTGTTTCTCTTTATGGCCGAGTAGTATTCCATTGTATATATGTGCCACATCTTCTTTATCCATTCATCTGTCAGTGGGCACTTAGGTTGCTTCCGTGTCCTGGCTATTGTAAATAGTGCTGCAATGAACATTGTGGTACATGACTCTTTTTGAATTATGGTTTTCTTAGGGTATATGACCAGTAGTGGGATTGCTGGGTCGTAGGGTAGTTCTAGTTTTAGTTTTGTAAGGAACCTCCATGCTGTTCTCCATAGTGGCTGCGTCAATTTACGTTCCCACCAACAGTGCAAGAGGGTTCCCTTTTCTCCACACCCTTTCCAGCATTTATTGTTTGTAGACTTTCTGATGATGCCCATTCTGACTGGTGTCAGGTGATACCTCATTGTAGTTTTGATTTGCATTTCTCTAACGATTAGTGATGTTGAGCATCCTTTCAGGTCTTTGTTGGCAATCTGTGTGTCTTCTTTGGAGAAATGTCTGTTTAGGTCTTCTGCCCATTGTTGAATTGGGTTGTTTGTTTTTTTAATTTTGAACTGCATGAGCTGCTTGTATATTTTGGAGATTAATCCTTTGTCAGTTGCTTCGTTGGCAAATATTTTCTCCCATTCTGAGGTTGGCTTTTTATCTTGTTTATGGTTTCCTTTGCTGTGCAAAAGCCTGTAAGTTTAATTAGGTCCCATTTGTTTATTTTTGTTTTTATTTCCCTTCCTCTAGGAGGTGTGTCAAAAAGGATCTTGCTGTGATTTATGCCATAGAGTGTTCTGCCTATGTTTTCCTCTAAGAGTTTTAGTTTGGCCTTACATTTAGGTCTTTAATCCATTTTGAGTTTATTTTTGTGTATGGTGTTAAGGAGTGTTCTAATTTCATTGTTTTACACGTAGCTGTCCAGTTTTCCCAGCATCACTTATTGAAGAGGCTGTCTTCTCTCCATTGTATATTCTTGCCTCCTTTAACAAAGATAAGGTGATCATAGGTGTGTGGGTTTATCTCTGGGCTTTCTATCCTGTTCCATTGATCTATATTTCTGTGTTTGTGCCAGTACCATACTGTCTTGATTACTGTAGTTTTGTAGTATAGTCTGAAGTCAGGGAACCTGATTCCTCTAGATCCATTTTTCTTCACAAGATTGCTTTGGTTATTCGGGGTCTTTTGTGTTTCCATATAAATTGCACAGTTTTTTGTTCTAGTTCTGTGAAAAATGCAATTGGTAGTTTGACAGGGATTTCATTGAATCTGTAGATGGCTTTGGGTAGTATAGTCATTTTCGCAATGTTGATTCTTCCAATCCAAGAACATGGTATATCGCTCCATCTGTTTGTATCATCTTTAATTTCTTTCATCAGTGTCTTATACTTTTCTGCATACAGGTCTTTTGTCTCCTTAGGTAGGTTTATTCCTAGGCATTTTATTCTTTTTGTGGCAGTGGTAAATGGGAGTGTTTCCTTAATTTCTCTTTCAGATTTTTCATCATTAGTGTGTAGGAATGCAAGAGATTTCTGTGCATTAATTTTGTATCTTGCTGCTTTACCAAATTCATTGATTAGTACTAGTAGTTTTCTGGTAGCATCTTTAGGATTCTCTATGTATAGTATCATGTCATCTGCAAACAGTGACAGTTTTACTTCTTCTTTTCCAATTTGGATACCTTTTTTTTTTTTCTCTGATTACTGTGGCTAAAACTTCCAAAACTATGCTGAATAATAGTGGTGATGGTGGGCAATCTTGTCTTGTTTCTGATCTTAGTGGAAATGATTTCAGTTTTTCACCATTGAGAATGAGGTTGGCTGTGGGTTTGTCATATATGGCCTTTATTATGTTGAGATAAGTTCCCTCTATGCCTACTTTCTGGAGGGTTTTTATGATAAATGGGTGTTGAATTTTGTCAAAAGCTTTTTCTGCATCTATTAAGATGATCATATGGTTTTTCTCCTTCAGTTTGTTAATATGGTGTATCACATTGACTGATCTGCGTATATTGAAGAATCCTTGCATTCCTGGGATAAACCCCACTTGATCATGGTGTATGATCCTTTTAATGTGCTGTTGGATTCTGTTTGCTAGTATTTTGTTGAAGACTTTTGCATTTATATTCATCAGTGATACTGGCCTGTAGTTTTCTTTCTTTGTGACATCTTTGTCTGGGTTTGGTATCAGGGTGATGGTGGCCTGGTAGAATGAGTTTGGGAGTGTTCTTCCTTCTGCTGTATTTGGAAGAGTTTGAGAAGGATTGGTGTTAGCTGTTCTTTAAATGTTTGATAGAATTTGCCTGTGAAGCCATCTGGTCCTTGGCTTTTGTTTGTTGGAAGATTTTTTTTTTTTCGGTACACGGGCCTCTCACTGTTGTGGCCTCCTCTCCCATTGCGGAGCACAGCTTCCAGACGCACAGGGTCAGCGGCTATGGCTCACGGGCCCAGTGGCTCCGTGGCATGTGGGATCCTCCCGGACCGGGGCATGAACCCGTATCCCCTGCATCGGCAGGCGGACTCTCAACCACTGCGCCACCAGGGAAGCCCCTGTTGGAAGATTTTTAATCACAGTCGCAACTTCGGTACTTCTGATTGGTCTGTTTATGTTTTCTATTTCTTCCTGGTTCAGTCTCAGAACATTGTGCTTTTCTAAGAATTTCTCCATTTCTTCCAGGTTGTCCATTTTATTGGCATATAGTTGCTTGTAGTAATCTCTCATGATCCTTTGTATTTCTGCAGTGTCAGTTGTTACTTCTCCTTTACATTTCTAATTCTATTGATTTGAGTCTTTTCCCTTTTTTCTTGATGATTCTGGCTAATACTTTGTCAGTTTGTTTATCTTCTCACAGAACCAGCTTTTAGTTTTATTGATCTTTGCTATTGTTTCCTTCATTTCTTTTTCATTTATTTCTGATCTGATCTTTATGATTTCTTTCCTCTGCCAACTCTGGGGTTTTTTTGTTCTTCTTTCTCTAATTGCTTTAGGTGTAATTTAGGTTCTTTATTTGAGAGTTTTCTTGTTTCTTGAGGTAGCATTGTATTGCTATAAACTTCCCTCAAAGAACTGCTTCTGCTGCATCCCATAGCTTTTGGGTCATTGTGTTTTCATTGTCTTTTGTTTCTAGTTATTTTTTGATTTCCCCTTTGATTTCTTCAGTGATCTCTTGGTTATTTAGTAGTGTATTGTTTAGCCTCCATGTGTTTGTATTTTTTACAGTTTTTTCCCTGTAATTGATTTCTACTCTTATAGTGTTGTGGTTGGAAAAGATACTTGATATGATTTCAATTTTCTTAAATTTACCAGGGCTTGGGCTTCCCTGGTGGCGCAGTGCTTGCGAGTCTGCCTGCCAATGCAGGGAACACCGGTTTGTGCCCCGGTCCGGGAAGATCCCACATCTCGCGGAGCGGCTGGGCCTGTGATCCATGGCCGTTGAGCCTGCACGTCCGGAGCCTGTGCTCTGCAACGGGAGAGGCCACAACAGTGAGAGGCCCGTGTACCGCAAAAACAAAAAACAAAAAAACAAACAAAAAAAAGATTTTTTAAAAGACAAACCTTTAGCTATACTGACATAGAAAAAGAGAGAAAACACAAATTGCCCAATATTAGGAATGAAAAAGGGACATCGCTATATGTAATGAATGTAATTATAAGAGAATATTATAAATCACTTTATGCTAACAAATTCAATAATTTCTATAAAATGAGCAAATTCCTAGACAGACACAAAAATATCAAAACTGACTCAAGAATAAATAGAAAATTTGAATAGGTATACAATGAGTAAAAAATTCTGATTAGTATCATCCCACAAAGAAAATCCCAGGCCTAGTTGAATGAATTCACATATATGAATCAAATATATGCCAATCTTACACAAACATTTTCAGAAAATAGACAAAAGAGCTCTTCTCAGCTCATTCTTTGGGGCCAGTATTATCTTGACACCAAAGCCAGACAATGATATCACAAGGAAAGAAAACTACAGAGCATTAGTCTTCATGAAAATAAATGCAAAAATTCTTAAACTAAATCCAGCAACATAGAAAGGATTATGCTCAGTGACCACATGGGATTTATTTCAGGAATCCAAATGGATCAGAGACTTGAATATGAAAAACAAAACCACACAAGTGCTAGAATAAAACATGGGCAAAATCTGCTATGACTTGTGTATATTCTTATTAATTCTGCTTTGAACTTTGACTGTAAAATCCAGATTTAATAACAGAAAAGATAAATTTGACTACATCGAAATTAGAAGAAACTTTTCAATGATAAAAAATTCATGCAACTTGACTCATAATAAGAGAAATTAAAATTAAGATTATACTGAGATACCATTTTTTATCCTTCGGAATTAGGACTGGAAAACAGGAACTCTCATTCATTGCTGGTAGGAATGTGAAATGGTACAACTCCTATAGAGGGAATTTGGTAATATCTAACAAAATTACATATATATTTACCTTTGATCCAGATATCCCTTGAAATATACCTCTGACAATAAAGAATACATATCTTCTGGGGTATTCATTACGCCTCCCTTTACTTCCTATTCCTTCACCTCTCAATTTCTGTGAGCTGAATCATACATTGCTAAAGTTGAGAGTATCTACATGATGTTTTGGAATTATAATTAAGTTTTCTTTGCCTTAACTCTAAGTTGATTCCAAAAGTGGAAGCCAACACAAAGCTTTGAGGTTATTTATGAGGAGGTGCTGACTGTTCATTGCAGAGCCAAGTACAATACTATGCTCCAGTTACCAATCTTTCTCTGTAGTTGCAATATCTTTCCTCTTGTACATCTTAAGGGGAAAATCCTCAAATGGATTTCTTTATTACATTCCACCACTTGCTCCAAATCATGTCGTATTTAAGCTGATTTCATATTTGGATTTTGCCTTTCTTGTGCTTGCCCCTCCTCAACCCCTATCCTAAAGTTATGAATTGTACATTTTTCTTGTTAAGAGAAGACTTTTCTCCCTATTCCTTTTACCACTCAGTCTGTCTGTTGTTCAAAATCCAGTTCATTTCTTCTTTAAGTACAGTGATCTCCTATTCTTTGTCAAGCCAGCTGCTTCATATTTGGACCATAATTTTCCTGAGAGCTTTTCATTTTTCTTGGAGTATCTTTTTTATCTTTCTTTGTATATCTAACACTTAATACACAGCAAATGTGCCCCCCCCTCAAATGTTTGTTAAATGGATTCATGCATCCATGTGCTGAGGGGAATACATAGTAGCTAGAAGGAAATTCCCATATATATTTATTAAAATCTTTCTTTCCACTGCTCTCTCCTTTTCTTGTCCTTCCACCTTTTCATTCACTGATTCAGCAAACATTTGGTGAATAACTCTTCTTAAGGGGTTCTAAATCAAATAGGAAAAGGGAGTTATAAAGTAATAATTACAATACAATAAATGTTGTGTTCTGATAGTTTTCTGAACGTAAAACTGACATATAAACAAGTAAGTCTTCACCAAAGGGGATTAAGCTCCTACTACATGTCTGCCCTCTGCATAGATTAACTCAGTTGATTCTCACAGTAGGGTTTTCATGTCTGTGTAATACATCTTTTGTTCATCTTATAGGTGAGAAACAGGCTCAGGGAGATTTGGGCTGTGCCTGGGTTCCACAACCAGCAAGTGACTGAGACACTGCTTCATCCAGTTCTTCTGACTTTAAACTCTTCTGCTCTCTCAAGTGTCGGGTGCCGGCCACAGGTAACTTTTACGTCTCCCAGAACTTAACCCTGCTCAGACATAAGACTGGAAGACAGAAAACACAGAGTTGGATTTAAGAAGATTGTTCTGACTATAACTAATACCCTGGGGGCCTTTAGGGGAAAACAAGCCCAGTGTTTATTGGCCTCACACAACTCTTTTAGTCTCAGCACCTAGCTTCTGTTCTAAGGAGTCCTGGTTTCCCCATCTTGCAGCTGGTCCTCAAACCCACATGGCCAGGCCCCAGCTGCTGGGCCCAAAGGGAGGTGCAAACACAAGCTCCAACCTGCAGCTTCCCTCACTGCTCTGGACATGGGCTTTGCATCAGCTCTGCCTGCAGGGCTTTGTTTAATTATTGTAAACCTGCTGACTTTGTGTTTTGCGGGTTTTTTTTTTTTTTTTTTTTTTAAGTACTGGATACTTAAGTTTAGTAAGGGATCTGGAGGAAGGAGTACAGCATTTATCCATCATTGGCCATGTCATTACCAAAAGCAGTTGGTAATTTCCAGGCCAAGATTGTGCTGGAGCCAGCAGTCAGGAGCTCAGCTTGGAGTCCAGGGGTGCTGGGAGCCCTGAGGGACTGCAGAGCCACCTGTTGTACATCGGCAGGCATCCAGACATCCAGGCATAAGGCAGGGGCCTAGTAATGGTGGGGAGGGAGACACAGGCCCCAAGAGCCAGTCTAAGGGGCCCTGCAGAAATGCCAGCTTTGGAAAGTGTGGCAGAGGGAGAGGACACAAACACGGTACATTGCCCTTGAACACCATGTGCTTTTCTTGCTGTGCCATCAAGCACCTCTCGAGGGGGGATGCCGCTGGGAGGGCACAACTGCCCATGCTCTTCCTGACAATTTGCCCTCAGGGTTCATGTAACCCTTTTGAGCATATTCAACCCCCAACTTCACCTCTTATAAAAGCTCCCAGTGAATAATGGGTCAGTATATCTCAGGTTGGAAAAGAGAAGATCACACTGCTCCAGGGAGGGCAGAAATGTATGTAGAGGTAAGGAGCATGGACTTGAAAATCAGAATAAGCACTTTTCCAGTTTCACCTGAGTCACTTCTTATCTTCCTAAACTGGGCAAAGAACTTAGTTTCTCTAAGCCCATAAGATCTATACAGTGGGGCAAATGCTACCTACCCAGTAGTTCGGTGTAAAGAATTAATGAGATAACATTTAAAAGGCATAAGATACAGTGCAAATGCTTGCTGAGTCATGGCTGAGTAAAGGACTCTTAGTCTTACCCCGTGAATAGGCTCAAGGGATTCCTCCATGTTCAGTGGACCCTAGACTGAGGATCCATGCATGTTAGATCCTCTACATGAACCCACACCTTCTTTCTCTTTCTGGGTTTGGCTGATCCTAAAGTACTCAGATTAAGTGTTTTTCTTTGCCTGGAAGTTTCCCTGACCCCCACCAGGCAGTAAACTCCAGGAAGGCAGGGAGTGTATTTTCTTTTTATATTCCAGCGTCACTTATAGTGTGTGGTATAGAAAGATCCAATATGAGCAGAACTGAATTCAGGGTCCAAGTTTGTCAGGCCAGAGTCAGGTGCCTGCTGTGGAGGAGGTAGGATCAATAGCGTGGCCTGTGCCTTTAACAGAACAGGATCCAAAGCAGAGCAAACTCTTATTCCTGCATGCCTTGTCTGAGCTGGGAATACCTGTGGGCACTTGAGGCAGATGTAAGCCATTAAAGGGAGAAGAAAAAAATGAAAGGAGAGAAAAATAAGAGGAGAAACAGGAAAAGGAAATATAGACTTGTAATGGGTCCATTATAGATCTTTTCTGATTGCACAAAAAAATCATTGCTTGACTGCACATGAAAATGGAAGAAGAGAAAGAGATGAAGAGCATTAGGGAAAGGACAACCAAACAATGCCTCTGTGAAAAGACTTGGCTCTGTGTCATGCAGTAAATAAGCTCTAGTGAGATTTCAACAACAGGAGGAGGAGAGTATGGGGGCCACAGGGCTCCAGCTCTGGAGTCAGATTGTCTGGTTGTGGGATCCTAGTTCCACCAAATAGCCACTCAGCTAGCTCTTTTAAAACCTGGTTTTCTGAGTCATACAATGTAGATAATAATAATACCTTCTTGTTGTTGTAAGGATTAAATGAGATGATCAGTGTAAAAGCAGTTGTCAGACTGCTTGGTACATAGTAAGTGCTCAGTAAATTATATAAATGTTGATGATTTTTTCTGACTGTCGCAGGCCTGACTCCAAAGCCTCAGAGAGTTGGGGGAAAGTGGGATGAAGAGGAATCTTTGTATATAGGGTAATATGGCCTAGAACAGATCTTCTCTTATCCCAGTTATGTTCATTGAGATGCCCAAAACATTTGTTGCTATGGCTCTAACGGAATTAGTCATATGGAGAGATGAAAATAAAAACAACAGTGGAAAGAATGATCCTGGAGTCAGAACACCTGAGTTCTGGTCTAAATCTCACCACTGCTCAGTTTCGTGACCTTGGGCAAGTTCTATAAGCTCTCTGGGTCTCTGCTCACTCCTCTGCAAGTAAAAGAATTGGTCTATAAGGTCTTTTTTTTTTTCTCTACAGCAATCATTGATTCTAATATCCAGCCAAATGGAATTCAAACATTTTTTCCTTCTTGTCTACATTTGCTTGTTACCCTACCCATTTGGCTAGGGGCTGCAAATTGATTAATAGGCAAAGCAAATCTCACCAGACAGGTTCTTTGTAAAGGGAATTGATACTGAATAAGTACAAGTTATATCTAGCACTATATGTTTAAGTACTTAAGTTTAAGAACCCAAAGATTTCTGGGGCAGGGGGGAGGGGAGGGAGTGGGCACGAGAAATACAGAGCTTCCTTAGAATGCAGAGCATGATCAGGCACGGGTGTGCATTGGTCCCCTTCTAAAATACAAGCAGTGAGTGAATATGGCAGGGGTTTCCATCTCAGGGAAGAGAGAACCAAGAGCAAACCACAGTGACTGATTATACATAACCAAAGGGTTGTCTGATGGTGAACAGGGGTGAGCTGTCTGATGGAAGAGGACATAGCCTCCCATGGCACTCCAGGGGAGAATGATGGCCAACAGGGCAGATTGCAGATTTCAGTGTAATGTAAGAAGACCCTTCCATTTCATTTAAAGCAGGATCTGGAAAACTTTTTCACTAAAAGGACAGATAGTAGATATTCTAGACTTTATAGGCCATACAGTCTTTGTCATATTTACTCAACTCTGCCACTGTAGTATGAAAGTAGCCATAGGCAATACATAATAAGCATGGCTGTGTGACAATAAAATACTATTTACAAAAGCAGGTGGCCGGCCAGATTTGGCCTGTGGGCCGTAGTTTGCTGACCTTGTCATTAGAGGAACCCTCTCCCACAACTTCACAGGGTGGACAGTGTTCCAGTGGAGGTCGAAAGACCCTCTTAATAGTGCCAAAGTGTATATCCCTGCCTTGGGTACGTGTTCTGATTAGCTGGCCTGTAGGGTGCCTTTAAACAATAAATCCCATGCTTCTTAGAGGGTGGACACAGGGTGAGACCATGGGGTCCTGAGCGTCTGAGAGGGGGCAGAAAATCTTGGAAGGAGAAGCTGGGGCTGATAAGACAAACTCCATGATTAACCTGGAGCTGCTGCTGTCTAGTTTGACGCTTTTCAATTTTGATTTTTTTCTCTTTGAAGGAACAAATTTGGGCAGATTTGAAGGGGACCTTGTAGAGATGGTCAATTACTAATACAGCAGATGGGAAATTTTTTCTTTTTTTTTTCTTCTGATATTTTGGTTCCCTTCACCCCATTTGCCCAACATACACACACACACGCACACACACACACACACACGCACACGCACACACACACACACACACACATACACATACACGCTTCACCACTCACGAGTTGTGTTTACATTTTCATGCAGACCAGCTGGATATAGAACAGGCATCTAAGAACCCCAAAGGAGCACAGCCTGAGCAGAAAGCTGTCGTTCTACTTCACCCCATGGCCTTCTTTTCTTACTTTGCTCCCTCACAATACCATGCCCTTCATTGATTTCCTTCATAAGCTGTTCAGTCTTCCTTAAAAATATATCAGGACTTGGAAGCAGAAGGAGGGCTTTGGAGTTGCCGGAGGGACCATTAAGTGTACATACACCAGGCTGCTATTATCTGACTCCAGGCCACCAGGCTCTGCTGCATGTGGAATGTTAAGACACTGGGCTCCTCCAGGGACTGCCAACAGCTCACTGTGGATCCTGTAACAAGCCACTGATAAGTCTAATCTTTGTAAAGCCCAGCTCAGGTGGAGCCACGCAGGATTCTAGTGCTTTACCTGGCCATTCCCTTCAACCAGGAGGGGCTAGGCATCCTTACAGACTTGCAGTGAATTATCTTTCAGTTTTGTGGTGTAGCTGACTGCCGATTTCTAAAACCTGGCCTACTGGACACTGGCATTTCTGTTATTTTAGCATCTTCAGTGTTTCAGAGTAGAAATATGATGGGAGTTGGGGGTCACACCATTTGGGTTCAAGTTCTGGCTCCATCTTTTAGTAGATATGGGGCCTTGGGCAAGTCTCAGCCTTGTGAGATTTAGGTTCACCATTTTTGAAATGGGAATTTAAAAGTAAAATAAAACAAAGCTGTGCTAAGTCCAGTGGATTCTCTTTATTCGTGGTAGTTATGTTCTGTAAAGGCGATGAGAACTCGGAATTAGTGAATACTGAATCAGTGCTCCTAGGGGGAAATGCAGAGTTAGGTTCCTGTGAGCCTCTGTTGCAAAAGTTTAATTAATCTATCAATACATAACACTGTTTTCTGTGTGTTTCTATTTAAAAACATTTAATATCTATCACTGATTCGTTAACATTAAACGCACGGCCAACAGCACTGTGACTCACGTCGGAGTGCAGCCTGTCTAACACACGCATTTTCTCCGCCTTCTTGCTGTGCAGCACTCCAGCAGCACAGTTGGGGACTACCATAAACAGTGGAATCACTAATACACAGCACAAAATGTGAAAAACGTGGCACTAAATAGACCGCAGAAAGGTCCCTGGTTTATAGTATGAAAACTGAGACCAAAAGAATGCCACCTTGTTTCACCTCATTGGGAATGTGTACAAAAATGTTTGCTGCTCTGCACATGTCTGTGAGTGACAGAGAAAGCACTGCAGGTATTGATTTGGGTATTACAAATAAGTTTTAGTGAGTAGGAGAATTTGCAAATATCAGATGTATGAATAATGATGACCGACTGTGCTTGAGACTCATCATGAGGATCTATTGTGATAAAGTCCAAAGGACCCCATCTAGTATGCAAAGCCCTCCAAGTTCTAACTTCTGCCTGCTTTTCCAACCCTTTCTGTGGTTGCTGTCTGACACACACCCCATTCTTCAGTCATCCTTGCTGTTCTTTGGTCAAGGAGTGCTGTTTCTTACTTCTCTGCCATTGTACACACTATTTTCTGCCTCAAGTGCCCTCTTTATCTCCACAAAGCTATTATTCTACTCAGAGAATGCTAATAGGTAGAAAATGTGATCTTTCACACAT
This sequence comes from Lagenorhynchus albirostris, assembly GCF_949774975.1. Lineage (NCBI taxonomy): Eukaryota > Metazoa > Chordata > Mammalia > Artiodactyla > Delphinidae > Lagenorhynchus > Lagenorhynchus albirostris. Next base: position 66,006,018 of record NC_083107.1, read on the forward strand.
TCTATATAGTTGCCTCAGAATAAAAGGATTTGATTTTTAAGATTTATTTTTTAAGTCACATGTAAGTCATGGGACAAACGTGAAAATTTCCTTTCATTAAGGACCAGTTTCTTCTGATTCTCCTAATCGTCAGCTCTTGCAGAAACTCAGTCCTGGTGAATGCTCTCAGTATCCAGGGTTGGGAGGAAATTCCTGCTTCATTTTTCCAGGCTTTTGTACTCAAGATCTGTGAAACTCTTACTGTTAGCCTGTGGTTTCCACCCTTGACCTGAGCTTTCATTACATGAGACCCTTTGGAATGGTAAGGTTGGAACACCCATAATCAAAATAACATCAGAAACCAAAGTCAACCCTTTATATCTCAGAGTAATAGTCCATCCCTCAGTCCTGGTCACTCCAGGTCAGAGCTGGACTTCCTAGAGATGTGGAACCCGTAACACAGCGAGTCCCATGAGTCTGGATCCCAGGTAATTGTCTCTGACAGCTTGGCTAGATGTCCCTGCCAGCCGGGTTTGGGCTCCCATCTGTTCTTCCTACCCTTTGGACGGGTCTGCTCCATTCTTGCCTTGTTTCACGCCTGCCTCTATCTGTTCCTGGGGCTTGTTTCCATGTATGTTTCATCTTCATTGCAGCCAGCTAATTTCCAGCTGCTCCTGGCTTCTCCCACCTGCATGAGCTGCCTTCCTGCCACCCTTCCTGCCAAGGCTCTGACTGTGCCACCTGACTGCAAGACTACCAGGTAGTGAAAGAACACTGGGTTGAGAGTTAAGTAGACGTGGGTTCTGGCTCTGGTCCCACCTCTCGTTATCTGGGTATTGTTCAAGTCCTTTATTTTTCTTTATCCCAGTTGCCCCATCTATAAAATGAAAGGATTGACTAGATTGCTGAGGGCTTTTCCAGCATTCACATTGTGTGATGCTATGAGTTTTTGGAAGGGTGATGGATGGGATGGACCTGAGTTGTCCACAGGTGGCTAAACTACCTTTGACTAGCTCCAGGGCTAATGAAAAATCTGCTCCATGACTGCTTGGTTGAAAAGGTCCAGCCTCCTTTTCTGCATTTCCCAGGCTTGATGGTGACAACACCTGTGTGAGTGCTGTTGACAAAAATAAAAACTGGGCAAAAGTAATAACAATATGGAGGGTACATTATCTGGTTTTCAAAGTAACCTCACATTCATTCATTACTTATCTTCTGGAAGAGAAAAACCTCTCAGGGTATCAGTAAAAGTCTTATTTCTCACTTTTCTGATGCTGTTTGGTGGCTTAGAGATTGGCTCAAAAAGGAAACACAAGTGGCAAATGCTCATGAATCAAAGCAAGAGAATGTTCACTAATTGGGGGCATTTATAATTTAAAATAAATGCGACATGTTGATGATGATGAGGGTGGTGGTGGTGGTGGTGGTGATGATGATGATGATAATGATAACAATAGCCAGCACATACAGAGCATATAATGTGCGAGGGCCTGTGCTAGGTCTGGATACATACTATCTCATTTAATCCTCAGAGTCACATTGTATTATTGTATTATCCAAGGTCACACTAATATTGTATAAACAGCAAACCCAGCTCTGCTTAGGGGACAGCCGTAATGTTAGTAATAATAGTCTTTTACATGTACTCTCAGTTTATAAGCCATTTTTCATAGATGATACATTTTCTGTTTTGACTTTGACAACAACTCTAAGACATGGAAAAGATGGATGTATCTCATGTTATGGATAAGCTTGTAAGCTGAGATTCGCAAAGGTCTTAACTCCTAAGAGACCAGGCCAACAAACTCCTAAGAAAGAAATGATGAAGATCACTTCGGGGCCTGCATTGGTGATTCAAGAAGGACAATTCCATCGTTGTGATTTATACAACAACAAAGAAAGTAAAGTGTTTACTCTTATGTAGCAAAAGCATTTGCTTAATTGCATGCCCTTTGGCTGTGTTGAAACCTGATTTGGAAATATCTGAGACCATGAAAACTTCTTACAGTTCTTTAAAAAGAAAGCGGTTCCCCTTCTCCTCCGTGAGCTTGGGCTTATTGCTTTTTCTTTGTTTTTTGTTTTTGTTTTTATTATTGATTTTTGTACTGGTGGCACTCTGGCCCTGCCTGCCCAAAGCTCATTCCTTAGGTCAGTGGAGGGGGGGTTACAGTATTATTGCAGCTACTGCTGCTCTCTGCCCCTCAGTGATGGCTGCTTTTTCTGCTGAGTTTTTCTTTGAAATCATTGAACTTTGAATTTTTATGCCTGCTTAATTTCCAGTCTGTGTTGCCTTGGCTGTGGCCAACCCTTAACCCAGGTGCTGTGCAGAGAGTGGGGTGATGGGCAGTGGAGTGGAGTTGAGGCTAGGGCCCTTCTCCTTCCCACGCTGCTTTCATTCTCCTCAAGGTCAGCCAGAGGGCTCAGACAAGAATAAAAGACGATCTCAGTGTCCTCACTTCTGGTTTCTACATTCAAGAACTTTATGAACTCGTTCTTTTCATCTTTCTTCACATTTCTGCCTTGTCTCATCTTGCTGCCATGTGCTTTTCTGAGTAACTTTCTTCTTATTTCATCTTCTGAGTCATTCATAAGGATGCTAATCATTTAGAAGGATGGGAGCTTTCCCTACCTGGAGAATGCTTTTTCCTGAACTCATGGAAAGTCTCTTTGATTTGCCCAAGAAGCAAGAAAATGAAATCTAGACTAAGTGGGAAAATATTCTGTGTGAGTAACATATTTATAAGCTCTGGGTGTTATATCAAATCCCCACATTGTGGAGAAGCTTGCTGCCTGCTCCCATTGGCAGAGTATGTAGTTGCCTATATAGTGTGTTTTAAAGTTTGCTAGAAAAGGCTTCCTGCCTCTAAATATGTTGCCTTGCACTCTGCCATTACAGATATATAACTTAGTGTTAAATAATTTTGCCTTCTATGTTCTTGTGATAGGGGTGAGAACTTCTTTCAAAATCAGAATACTCCTAAGGTGATTTTCAGCTAGAATTGTGTTTGACTCGGCAACAGAGTCTGGATTGAGTTTTACCAGGTGCAGCAGATGCCTGTCTTTATGCTTCTCACTGCTACTGAAAATATCGTCAATCTTGATCCGAGGGTTTTTTCAGGCTGTGGAAGTATGTCTGGCCTGTGTGTACAGCAAGCCAGTGTGCCGGAGAGTTAATGCCCTGCAAAAGCAGCCTTCCCCCAAGGATGGATGGGATTTCATGGGTACATGCTCCAACCCCCTCTCCCCTTGGTGGGATAATTCTGGTATGTGTGCTACATGGTCTCTTGGACTTCACCAGTGGGACTAAGCTCCAGTTTCCCACTGTGGTAACTGAATAGATGACACACCATTTTTGGCTTCCTTCCCTTCCCTGTGTCACCATCTCCGGGGATTACTTCCCAAATGAACAACAGTTGAATTCCTATCTGAGGGCTGCTTCTGTGGAAACCCAAACCTAGACACCAAGAAACAGTAGGAAGGCAGAGTCCACAAAGCATGAAGGATCCAGGCTGCTTCTTCCAGCTCTACCACCTTGAGTCTGTCGTTTTCAATGTCATGATGGCAAGAGAGCTGCTGCCTCTCTAGGCATTAGGTCCATATTTCAGTCAGGAAAAAGGAGAAGACACCGAAAGCCAAGACAGAGACCAAGACCTCCCCCGTCAGAGGTTTTGCCATTTTAAACGGGAAAGGTTACCTTCTCCAGAAAGTTCTGCCTGCACCTTTTTTGTCTGAATTGTGTCACCCCCACTCCCACTGTTAAGGGAAACACTGACTGAAACCTCCAGCCCTGGCCAGGCAAGATAGTAGCCACTTGCATGAGTTACCTTAGAATAGGAGGTCCTGGTAAGGAATGCGGAACTAAAAAGCTACCACCAACTGGAACAACTCGGGAAAGGTCAAAAGGAGAGAGGAGATGCCAGTCCATATTTCCTACCAACCTCCCAGAATCCTTCTTGCTGGAATTCATCTTGGCTGAGTGATGCGAGTGCCACCAGGAAAGACCCTGAGTCAGAATGATTGGCCAGAGACAACCCAGGAACTAATTCCATTACCATAAACCTGAGACCGCAAGCCACGTGGCAGAGCAGTTCTCCTGGGTTCCCTTACGCTGCTGCTCTCCCCCTTCCCAGTATAGTCTCTTGCTTTGTCAGCACGTGTGTCTCCTTAGACAATTCATTTCTAAGTGTTAGACAAGAGCCCCACTCTTGGCCCTTGGAAGGAGTAACACCCTTCCTGCAACACCACTGTAGTGGATACTGGGGAAGCAAACAGTTTTAGCTGAGCATATTACCCTGACGAACAAAACTGGGACTCTCATTGTAAAATAAAAAGAGAATGGATATTGGGCAGGCAAGTAGCAGTATTTGTCACAGAAGTTAATGCCTTATGACGTATTACTAACAACTGACTGTGGCATGGTTTTTTAGACCCCGCTGCTCGAAGTGTCTGACTAGCAGCATTGGAGTCACATGGGAGATTGTTAGAAATGCAGGATATCAGGCCAACCTTTCACCTGCTGAATCAGGATCTTCTTCCCCCCCCCCCCCGCCCCCCTCTGTGTCATGCGATGCAGCATGCAGGATCTTAGTTCTCTGACCAGGGATGGAACTCATGCCCCCTGCAGTGGAAGCCTGGAGTCTTAACCACTGGACTGCCAGGGGATTCCCCAGAATCTGCTTTTTACCAAAACTCTCCCACCAACCAGGTAATTTGTATGCACAATCAAGTTTGAGAAACCTTGTCTTAAATCACTTTCCTTGGTTTTGAGATGAACAAGGGCATCCCTGGCTCTCGGTATCCTTTCCTTGGCCTTGCGAAGTGCCTTCTCAGTGGTAAATTTCTGTGGAATGACTAAGTCATGCCAACCCAGGGTTGGAGGAGAAGCTTCCTCCCTCATCCCTCACAATTAAAGTGATCCCCTCTCCTTTAGACGGCTCCCCTCCCCCGTGCCCTTTGCATCTCTCTTTTCTGTATCATAGTCACTTTTGAACTTCTCTCATTGTTCTCTTGGACCAAAAAATCTAGGATCTTTTTCTCATTCATCTTAGCATCATTCCCACCCCATTCTCTCTCAACACCCAGCTCAGTGCATTGCTAGGTTAAATTGAGCTGAATGAAACCTTCTTCTATACCTAGTTCCACCTTTTTTTCCATTGCTTTGACTATTCATTTCCGTGTTCCTTTTCTTAAAATACAGCAAATCCCACAACTAACAAGGTAGTGTTTACTTTCTGGATTTTTCTAGCATTGTTTTAAATGACTATGGTATTACATAAATAGAAAAATGGAGTGCAGAGATTTCAAACAGTTTTTGGCAGCAGGATTCTTTCTGCAAACATAGAAACTTAGTGTATGCTCAGATTTGAGGCAAGCTGCTGTGCTTTAGTGAAGTGGTGGAGGCCAGGACCCCCAGCCATGGGCCTCCCCTGCAGTTCCCCTTTGAACCCCCATCGTCCTTAAGTGTTTTTGACCAGAGTACAGTTGGGTGAGACAAAAGACTCCATGGCCTACCCATCCCCTCTTTGGTGATGGATAGGAATTGGAGAGGATAAAAAAGAATTGGAGAAAAACAAATCATGATAAATTTGTTGCTAGTGAGAAATATTGGTTGGCCAAAAAGTTCCTTCAGTTTTCAAGTAAAAATAAGAGACTCATTTTCACCAAGAACTTTATTGAACAACATATTCACCCTTTTGTGTGTTCCACTACTTTCTGCCATTTTTCAGACAACTTATAACTCCATCTTCCCAAAACTTTTTATCTTTTTGAGCAAAGAACTGTTCCAGGTGCCTTTTACAGTCTTCCAGGGACTGGAAATGTTTTCCTTTAAGAGAATTTTGTAAAGACTGAAATAAATGGAAATCCGAAGGTGCAGTGTATGGTGAATACAGTGGATGAATCAGAACTTTCCAGCCAAGCTGTAACAGTTTTTGCCTGGTCATCAAAGAACATGCGGTCTTGCCTTATCCTGATGGAAGATTATACGTTTTCTGTTGACTAATTCTGGACGCTTTTCGTCGAGTGCTGCTTTCAGTTGGTCTAATTGGGGCAGTACTTGTTGCAATTAATCGTTTGGTTTTCCAGAAGGAGCTCATAGTAGAGGACTCCCTTCCAATCCCACCATGTACACAACATCACCTTCTCTGGATGAAGACCAGCCTTTGGTGTGGTTGGTGGTGGTTCATTTCGCTTGCCCCAGAATCTCTTCCGTTCCACATTATTGTACAGTATCCACTTTTCATCGCCTGTCACAATTTGTTTTAAAAATTGAACGTTTTCTTTACGTTTACATAGAGAATTGCATGTGGAAATACGGTCAAGAAGGTTTTTTTCACTTAACTTACGTGGAATCCAAACATCAAAGCGATTAACATAACCAAGTTTGTGAAAATGATTTTCAGCGCTTGATTTGGATATTTTGAGTATGTTGGCTATCTCCTGTGTGGCATAATGTTGATTGTTCTCAATTAATATCTGGATTTGATCGCTATCAACTTCAACTGGTCTGCCTGACCATGGAGCATCGTCCGGCGAGCAATCTCCAGCATGAAACTTCGCAAACCACTTTTGACACGTTGGATCAGTCACAGCACCTTTTCCTACACTGCACAAATCTTTTTTTTTTTAACAAATTTTTTATTTTAAAATAATTTTGGATTTACAGTAGAGTAATTAAGATAATACAGAGAGCTCCCATCCACCTCCACGTAGCCTCCCCTAATGTTAACATCTTCTATAACTGTGGTACATTTATGTATTTATTTATTTATTTTTTTAACATCTTCATTGGAGTATAATTGCTTTACAATGGTGTGTTAGTTTCTGCTTTATAATGAAGTGAATCAGTTATACATATACATCTGTTCCCATTTCTCTTCCCTCTTGCATCTCCCTCCCTCCCACCCTCCCTATCCCACCCCTCTAGGTGGTCACAAACCACCGAGCTGATCTCCCTGTGCTATGCGGCTGCTTCCCACTACCTATTGATTTTACATTTGGTAGTGTGTATATGTCCATGCCACTCTCTCACTTCCTCACAGCTTACCCTTCCCCCTCCCCGTATCCTCAAGTCCATTCTCTAGTAGGTCTGTGTCTTTATTCCCATCTTACCACTAGGTTCTTCATGACCTTTTTAAAATTTTTTATTATTTTTTTCTTAGATTCCATATATATGTGTTAGCATACGGTATTTGTTTTTCTCTTTCTGACTTACTTCACTCTGTATAACAGACTCTAGGTGCAACCACCTCACTACAAATAACTCAATTTCGTTTCTTTTTATGGCTGAGTAATATTCCATTGTATATATGTGCCACATCTTCTTTATCCATTCATCTGTCGATGGACACTTAGGTTGCTTCCATGTCCTGGCTATTGTAAACAGACCTGCAATGAACATTTTGGTACATGACTCTTTTTGAATTATGGTTTTCTTAGGGTAAATGCCCAGTAGTGGGATTGCTGGGTTGTATGGTAGTTCTATTTTTAGTTTTTTAAGGACCCTCCATACTGTTCTCCATAGTGGCTGTATCAGTTTACATTCCCACCAACAGTGCAAGAGGGTTCCCTTTTCTCCACACCCTCTCCAGCATTTATTGTTTCTAGATTTTTTGATGATGGCCATTCTGACTGGTGTGAGATGATATCTCATTGTAGTTTTGATTTGCATTTCTCTAATGATTAATGATGTTGAGCATCCTGTCATGTGTTTGTTGGCAATCTGTATATCTTCTTAGGAGAAATGTCTGTTTAGGTCTTTTGCCCATTTTTGGATTGGGTTGTTTTTTGTTTTGATATTGAGCTGCATGAGCTGCTTGTAAATTTTGGAGATTAATCCTTTGTCAGTTGCTTCATTTGCAAATATTTTTTCCCATTCTGAGGGTTGTCTTTTGGTCTTGTTTATGGTTTCCTTTGCTGTGCAAAAGCTTTGAAGTTTCATTAGGTCCCATTTGTTTATTTTTTTTGTTATTTCCATTTCTCTAGGAAGTGAGTCAAAAAGGATCTTGTGATTTATGTCATAGAGTGTTCTGCCTATGTTTTCCTCTAAGAGTTTGATAGTGTCTGCCCTTACATTTAGGTCTTTAATCCATTTTGAGTTTATTTTTGTATATGGTGTTAGGAAGTGTTTTAATTTCATACTTTTACATGTAGCTGTCCAGTTTTCCCAGCACCACATATTGAAGAGGCTGTCTTTTCTCCACTGTATATTCTTGCTTCCTTTATCAAAGATAAGGTGACCATATGTGCATGGGTTTATCTCTGGGCTTTCTATCCTGTTCCATTGATCTATATTTCTGTTTTTGTGCCAGTACCATACTGTCTTGATTACTGTAGCTTTGTAGTATAGGCTGAAGTTAGGGATCCTGATTCCTCCAGCTCTGTTTTTCGTTCTCAAGATTGCTTTAGCTATTCAGGGTCTTTTGTGTTTCCATACAAATTGTGAAATTTTTTGTTCTAGTTCTGTGAAAAATTCCAGTGGTAGTTTGATAGGAATTGCATTGAATTTGTAGATTACTTTGGGTGGTAGAGTCATTTTCACAATGTTGATTCTTCCAATCCAAGAACATGGTATATCTCTCCATCTATTTGTGTCATCTTTAATTTCTTTCATCAGTGTCTTATAATTTTCTGCATACAGGTCTTTTGTCTCCTTAGGTAGGTTTATTCCTAGATATTTTATTCTTTATGTTGCAATGGTAAATGAGAGTGTTTTCCTAATTTCACTTTCAGATTTTTCATCATTAGTTTATAGGAATGCCAGAGATTTCTGTGCATTAATTTTGTATCCTGCTACTTTACCAGATTCATTGATTAGCTCTAGTAGTTTTCTCATAACATCTTTAGGGTTCTCTATGTTTAGTATCATGTCATCTGCAAACAGTGACAGCTTTACTTCTTTTCCAATTTGGATTCATTTTATTTCTTTTTCTTCTCTGATTCCTGTGGCTGAAACTTCCAAAACTATGTTGAATAATAGTGGTGAGAGTGGGCAACCTTGTCTTGTTCCTGATCTTAGTGGAAATGGTTTCAGTTTTTCACCATTGAGGATGATGTTGCCTGTGGGTTTGTCATATATGGCCTCTATTATGTTGATGAAAGTTCCCTCTATGCCTATTTTCTGCAGGGTTTTTATCATAAATGGGTGTTGAATTTGCACAAATCTTTTTTTTGCATTTCAGTTGCGTTTTTACCTTTCTTGAGATAATAAAATGTATTATGCCAAAAATGTTGCTTTTGGGCCTTCCCTGGTGGCGCAGTGGTTGGGAGTCCGCCTGCCGATGTGGGAGACACAGGTTCATGCCCCGGTCCGGGAGGATCCCACATGCCGCAGAGTGGCTGGGCCCGTGAGCCATGGCCACTGAGCCTACACGTCCAGAGCCTGTGCTCCGCGGCGGGAGAGGCCACAGCGGTGGGAGGCCCGTGTACCGCAAAAAAAAAAAAAAAAAAAAAAGTTGCTTTTTTTCTTCCATCTTCAATATCAAAATGGCTACACAAAAGTTCGCCAATTTTGATAAGTTTTTTTTTTTAGATGCACACTGATATGACAATTGTCACAATACAATCTAACAAAACTGTTCTGAATGAAATTAATGACAACTAAGTGCTGCCAGAGCCATCTTATGGAAAAAGTCGAATGAACTTTTTGGCCAGCCCAATACATATTGCATAATATTCACATTATAAAAGAAGAAAGTGAGCATATACAAGTCTATATATGCTTAAAAGTGCCTTGTGATTTTAAAACAACTCAGTGATTTTATCACACTTTCTTTGACAGAGGTTCAAGTTATTCCAATGGCACAAATTCACAGGCAGCACATAACACATTAAGTGTCCTTATAAAAGCAAATTAGCACAGGGATATAGATGACTAATATTAAACTTTAATAATTGGAAAAATTGTAGGCCCAAAGTACTGTTAATGCAGCCATATATCACTACACACCATAGAGTTAAACAAATAACTGATAATACTCTAAATTAATATTAATGAAGCAAAATGAACAGCAGTTTATATTTTGAAAAATTAAAAGTAGCAGCTCTTGAAAACCTCACCAGCTCACAATAGTGTGGTAATCTTGTTGGTAGTAGAATCACTTGGAGTATTATTTGCATTGAGTGCAACTCACAATGGCACTGAATACCTGGTGATAAGAAAGCCGACTTCCTGAAGATTGTTGGTGTACAACTACCTCTAAGGCATTGCACTCACAGTTAGCAGGAGCTGGGAAAGGCGGCCAGGCTTTTCAAGGTGTCCTCACTTTTTAGTGGGTACTGAATTAAACTCCTCTGCAAACTCAAATAGCGAGTACATTTTTAGTTTATGAACGCCAACATTTAATAACCTTGATAACTCAATTTAAGTTGTTACTAAGTAGCCCATAATTCCATGTCATGATGAAAGTCTACAGAACACTCATCATTCCCTGAAGGAAGGGAGACCTCTTGTATTCACCAGACTTTGAAAATCACTGCTGTAAAGAAGTGGAGAGAGAGGTTGGAAAAATGCTTTGCTTCCCTCGTAGGGGCTTCCTTCATTATGTCATGCTGCTGGAGATAGAAGCTAAACTCACCAGTTGGGCTCCCTCAGTAGGCCAGGCATGCATTCATGTCCCTGCAAACTCACCTTGATGTGGTGTGACTTGCAGGGAAGCAACTGGAAATTCATTAGTGGAGTCCCCATAGGCCCTAGGAGGCATGTCAGTGGGGCAGCTTCTGAGTGAGGGTTCCTTAATGGGCTGAGCTAACTTTACTCTGTTGCCTAAAGACCAATTTAAAAGCAGTTCAGTAGTTCTGCCACTTCTCACCACATTTGACTCCAACCACAGGAGCTGCCTGTGGGACTCCTCAGTGTTCAAAGGCCATTTTTCAAAGTGAGTGTAGACAGTTTGTAGATATGGCTGTTCATCTGAAGGGTTTGTTGTCCTTACCTGTGACCACAAACTCGGGCAGGCTGCAGATGAGACCTGCTCAGCTTCAGCAGGCTTTGGGGGAAAAGAGGAAGCAGGAAGGGGGCAGAGGTGGTTACAGGGCAACCAATTCTCTCCTACAAAAATGGGAGCCAGCAGATCAGTGATGGGGCAACAAGGGGATGCAGCAGATGCCATTTTGCTCCTGTTAGCCTTAATATCTGAGGCAGTTCAAGAGCAGGCCTGGGTTCTGAGACACTGCAGAGTTAGAGGCAAGCTTGCTTCATAAATATGGCATACAGAGCTTTGGGTACATGCCCTTTATGGCTGGAAAGATCTCATTGTCATAGTTTCTCATGGCCATCACAGCAAAGGCGGACTTCTTTAAAGAAGGTTCCAAGTTACCTCATCTAGTCCCAGGTTTAATGGACATGTCTTACCCACTTCCTTCAGAATGTCCATTAGAATCTACCCAGGAGTGATTTGCATGTCTCCATCTTCCAATAAATGAATGGGAACCCTTGGAGACTCTGGGTCAAGATAGTTTAGAAATAATGTTTGTTTCCCCTAGGGTGGCCAGAGCAAACAGAGAGAATTCTAAGAACAGCCTGATGATTTAACTTGGACCTGGAAGAGTTGAGGAAGAAGGGCTGGACTTCCTAGGCCCTGGAGGGAATTTCATTAGCTCTTGTAACAGTGATGGAACTGTAAGGCAGTGCTTCTCTTCAAATGTTGGTGTGCATAAGAATCAGCAGGTCTTGAGTGGAGCCCAAGATTCTGAAGTTTTAAGCAGGCATCCCAGGCTGTTCTTATGTTCTTCAGGAATTACTGCTTTTAGGTTTAGTTTTACAGCCTGCACAGGGATGACAATTAGTTGGTTTGGGGTCAGGATAAAAAAGTGTGTCTGAAATGACTCGGAGGCTAGGGCTGAAATATGCTTTGTGAGTCAGAGACAGACAAAGACTTAGGGGGTTCAGGAAAGAGATCAGTGGTATATGAATAGGTTTGGTTTCAGAGATTTTGTAGGCATGATCTCCTTTTCTTAAATATTCCTTGAACATTAGTTAGGCCTCAATATTACCTTCTCATTCAGCACCCTAAGCTGAAACTTGTGTATTACCTCCTTTATGGTAATCCCCTTTAGAGGAGAATGTTTAAAAATATCTTATTCTGGTCCTCAGGTCAAGGTTTACCACCTGATTCTGGACAGCAAACTCATTCCTCCAGTTTGAGATGCACACACACATTATCTGGCAGATGCAGGATGGGGGCCACAATGATTAATTGGGGGGATCTGAAATTTTGATGGGAGCATGGAGTTTGGAAATGTAAGAGTTGTAATTCAATAAAAAAGTTGTATTTCTCAAGGCACATCCCAGATCAGGCTTAATGGTGAGATATTAGAATCATTCTCATAAAGTTAGGAGCAACGCAAAGCTGTACACTACTGTCATTATGATTTAATTTATTTTTGGAGGAGATAGCCAATAAAACTTGGTAAGAGAAGGAAAGATGGTATAAAAATCAGAAAGAAGCAAAATTATCATTGTTGGCAGGTGATATAGTGTGTACTTGGAAAGTCCAAGAGGATCAACTGAAAAACCATTACAAGCAACAAGTGTATTTGGTAAGAAAGTTAGATATACAAAATGAGTATAGAAAAATCAGTAGCATCCCAATATATAATACCAATAACCAGTTAGAAACTATATCTGAAAGAAAAAAAATCTGTTTACAATAGCAAAAGAAATAGTAGGAATGAACATTACAAGGAATATGCAAAAACTATATGAAGAGATTGTTAAAAGTTACTAAGAACCTGTTTTTTTTTTTTTAAAAAAAAGACCTCCTGTTTTCTTGATAGAAAGACTCAACATTATGAGGATGCAGATCTCCCTGTGTTAACCTGTAAATTTTAAGTCATCTCAGTAGATAAAATAACAGGGTTTTTAAAAAACTAGTTGAGTTCTACAATTCATATGGCAAAATAAAGGAGCAAGGATAGGTAAATTCTGTAAAGGAAGAATAATTGGGAGGAGGGGACGGCTTTCTACCTATTATATTCCTGGAGAGGGGTAGACAGATGGATCCATGAACAGAATGGGGCAACCAGGAGGAGATCCAAATGTAGGCAAAAAATTATTTTATAATAAAGTGGCATTTCTTATCAGTGGGGAAAAGGTTTTTTATGAAATAAATACTGAGTTAATTCAATGAGTCCCATGTAGGAATCAAATTAAAAAATAAAGTTTGACTCTAATTCTTTACCAAAAAAGTCCAAATGGATTAAAAAATTGAAGCATAAAAAACAATCCCATTTAAGATTGTGTCAAAAAAAATACAAACGAATCAACTTAACCAAGGCGTTGAAAGATCTACACACTGAAAACTATAAAACATTGATAAAGGAAGTTGAAGATGATTCAAAGAAATGGAAAGATATTCCATGCTCTTGGATTGGAAGAATTAGTATTGTTAAAATGGCCATACTGTCCAAAGCAGTCTACAGATTTAATGTGACCCCCTATCAAAATACCCATGATAGGGCTTCCTTGGTGGCACAGTGGTTGAGAGTCTGCCTGCCAATGAAGGGGACACGGGTTTGTGCCCCAGTCTGGGAAGATCCCACATGCTGCGGAGCGGCTGGGCCCATGAGCCATGGCTGCTGAGCCTGTGTGTCTGGAGCCTGTGCTCTGCAACGGGAGAGGCCACAACAGTGAGAAGCCCGAGTACTGCAAAAAAAAAAACAAAAAAAAAAACAACAAAAAAAATACCCATGATATTTTTCACAGAACTAGAACAAATAACCCTAAAATTTATATGGAACTACAAATACCCCGAATTGCCAAAGCAATCCTGAGGAAAAAGAACAAAGCTGCAGACATAACCCTTCTAGACTTCAGACAATACTACAAAGCTACAGTAATCAAACAGCATGGTATTGGCACAAAAACAGACATACAGATTAATGGAGCAGAATAGAGAGTCCAGAAATAACCCCACACACCTATGGTCAACTAATCTATAACAAAGGAAGCAAGAATATGCAATGGAGAAAAGACAGGCTCTTCAACAAGTAGTGTTGGAAAAGCTAGACAGCTACATGTAAATCAGTGAAATTAAAACACTCCCTCACACCATATACAAAAATAAATTCAAAATGGTTTAAGGCCTAAATATAAGACATGACACCATAAAACTCCTAGATGAGAACATAAGTAAAACATTGTTGGACATAAATCGTAGCAACATTTTCTTAAATCAGTCTCCTAAGGCAAAAGAAATAAAAGCAAAAATAAATGGGACCTAATCAAACTTAAAAGCTTTTGCACAGCAAAGGAAACCATCAACAAAATGGAAAGACAACCTGCAGAATGGGAGAAAATACTTGCAAATGATGTGACTGATAAGGAGTTAATATCCAAAATCAATAAACAGCTCATATAACTCAATATCAAAAAAACAAATTACCCAATCAAAAAATGGGCGGAAGACCTAAATAGACTTTTCTCCAAAGAAGACATATAGATGGCCAACAGCCCATTAGAAGATGCTCAACATCGCTAATTATTAGAAAAATGCAAATCAAAACCACAATGAGGCATCACGTTACACCACTCAGAATGACAATCACCAAAAAGTTTACAAGGAATAAATGCTAGAGAGGGTGTGGAGAAAAGGGAACCCTCCTGCACTGTTGGTGGGAATGTAAGTTGGTGCAGCCACTATGGAAAACAGTGTGGAGGTTCCTTTAAAAACTGAAAATAGAGCTACTATATGATCCGGCAATCCCACTCCTGGGCCTCTCTCTGGAAAAGATGAAAACTATAATTCAAAAAGATACATGCACTCCAATGTTCATAGCATCACTGTTTATAATAGCCAAGACATGGAAACAACCCAAGTCCCCATCAACAGACAATTGGTTTAAAAAGATGTGATATATATACACACACACACGCACTCACGCACACATATGAATATTACTCAGCCATAAAAAAGTGAAAATTTGCCATTTGCAACAATATGGATGAACCTAAAGTATATCATACTAAGTCAGAGAAAAACAAATATTATATGATATCACTTATATGTGGAATCTAAAAAATAATACAAACGAATCTATATACAAAATAGAAACAGACTTACAGACACAGAAAACTTATGGTTATTAAAATGGAAAGGGAGGGAGGAAGGATAAATTAGGAGTATGGGATTGATAGATACAAACTACTGTACATAAAATAGATGAGCAACAGGGATTTACTGTATATCATAGGGAACTATATTCAATATCTTGTAATAATCTATAATGGGAAATAATCTGAAAAAAATATGTATGACTGAATCACTTTGCTGTACACCTGAAACTAACACATTTTAAATCAACTGTACTTCAATACAAAATTAAAACGTTAAAAACTCATAAAAATACTAGAAGAAAATATAGTGTAAACTTTAAAATATCATATGTGTGTTGGGTCGGGGGGGCTTGTAATCCAGAAGCCATAAAAGAGATTATTAATTTGATAGTTGCAAAATTTGTTTTGTGTGGTAAGATAAAACAATCAAAAGGCAAAAGACAAGAGATGTGTTAGTTTCCTTAATACTTAAAGAAACCCTGTTAATCAATAAGAAGGAATCAACAAATCAAAAGACAAATGGGCAAAGTATATAAGGAGGGACTTTACAAACAAGAGGATACAAAAGACTTTTCAAAAAGAAAAATATACTTTGATCTACTCGTAATAGAAGAAATGGAATTTAAAAGTACACTGGGATACCATGTTTTTAACCATCAGATTTTAATGATGAAAAGTTTGATAGCAGTGTGATGATGAAGCTGCGAGGAAACAATCACTCTCAACTATTTTGGGTATAAAAAGTGATATATTCTCTGTGGAAGACAAATTGGCAGTACTTATTTTAAATGTGCATACCCTTTGAGCTATTTTACCCCTATGAATTTATTATAGAGATATACTTGCATTTGTAGAAAATGAAGAGCATACAAAGTTATTCTGTGCAATATGTATTGTTATATAATAGTAATAATGGAAGCAAAGATTTAAAATAAACTAAATTCCATCAGTAGGAGCTGGTTGAATACATGTGGAACAACCATAAAATAGAAGGAAATATAGCCACTCAAAAACACCAAGGCTGTTTTATAGGTGCTGTGATGAAATAATCCCAAATACATATTTTCATAATAAGAAAAGAGCTACGGAGTATATGTATAGCATGCTACCAATTTGTATGTGTGTGCTTGTGCGCGCGCGTGTGTGTGTGTGTGTGTCTGTGTTAGGATCTATATCAACAGATCTCAAACATTTTGGTCTCCAGAGGCCTTTACAATCTTAAAAATTATTGAGGACCCCACTCAAGGGTCCTCAGTTGTCTTAGAAAATTCTAGAAAACCCAAGAATACACAAGCACACACTCCATTAGCTGCCAAAGTGATGACATGATCACATATCATGAAGCTTCTGGAAAACTCCACTGTACACTTGTGAGAAAATAAAAGTGAAGCAGTTGAGTTTCTGTTTTGTAGATAAGTTCATTTGTGTCATATTTTAGATCCCACATTTAAGTGGTATTATGTGCTGTTTATCTTTTTCTTTCTGACTGACTTCACTTAGTATGATAATCTCTAGGTCCATCCATGTTGCTGCAAATGGCATTACTGCATGCTTTTTTATGGCTAACTAGTATGCCATTGTGTATATATACATCTTCTTTATTTAAAAAAATTTTATTGTAGTACAGTTGATTTACAATGTTGTGTTAGTTTCAGGTGTACAGCAAAGTGAATCAGTTACATATACATGTACATATATCCACTCCTTTTTAGATTCTTTTCCCATATAGGCCATTACAGAGTATTGAGTAGAGTTCCCTGTGCTATACAGTAGGTCCTTGTTAGTTATCTATTTTACGTATAGTAGTGTCTATATGTCAATTCCAGTCTCCCAATTTATCCCGCTTACCCCCTGGTAACCATAAGTTTGTTTTCTACATCTGCAGACTTGTGGTTGCCGAGGGGGAGGCTGGGTGGGGGAGGAATTACTTGGGAGTTTAGGATTAGCAGATGCAAACTATTATATACAGAATGGATAAACAACAAGGTCTTACTGTATAGCCCAGGGAACTATATTCAATATCCTGTGATAAACCATAATGGAAAAGAATATGAAAAAGAATGTATATGTGTATAACCAAATCACTTGGCTGTACAATAGAAATTAATACAACATTGTAAATCAGCTATACTTCAATAAAATAAATTTTAAAAAAAGTGAAGCAGGTAAATAATGCCTTGGAATTATGAGAATACTTTTGACCTTATGGACTCCCTGAAAGTGTCTTGAACCCCAGGGTGTTGGACCACACTTTGAGAACCACTGATCTACACATATGTGATTGTATATGCACAGAGGAGTTCTGCATGAATACCCCAGAAAAGGTAAAATTGCTGCCTCTGGAAAAGGACACTGGGAAGACCAGGGAACCCTGGTGGGAGAAAGATGTACTTTCACTGCATAACTTTTCAATTCTATGCATGTGTTAGTGGTTACATTTTTTATAAAGAAACTTAAGGATCTAAAGAAATGAACTGAAATGAAAACAGAGATTTATGAACTATAGAATTAATCAGAGTCATGGACTAAGATCGATGTACAGGAATATTTGTCACAGGATTATTTATAGCACCATGTCCAAAAATAAAGACTGGTTAAACAAATTATGGTACATCTATACATTGTAATTCTCTGCAGTCACTAAAAATCATAAATCCCTGGAATGTTCTGTGATGTGGGAAAATGCTCACAATATAATGTTAAGTTAAAAAAACTGTGTAGGATATGACTTTGCATGAACCAAATTGTAGTAATTTAAAATAATACTGGAAGGAAATATAACAAATTTTGAGTCATTATTTTTGGGTGGTGAGACTATGGGTTATTTAAACTTCCTTTTAATATATATTTGAATTTTTCAAATTTCCTATAATTAATATGTATCACTTTTATAATCAGAAATAAAATGCTATGAGAAAGGGAAAAAATGGAAAGTATTAATTCCCAGGGCTCTGAGGGGATGTGTAGCTTCTGTTATAGGTGCTGATGGAGCAGTGAAGTGTTTTTGAGAGGTATCCTGCCTCTGGTTGCTAGACGAGCCTTACGTTGGTTGATGATCCATCTTGGTGGATGTTTGGGGACAGGCAGCACCAGCTGTGATGGATTGGTCAGCAATGGCGTGGCTTGGCTGGGGAAGCAGGTAGAAGGGGGGAGAGAGGAACCTAGTGAAATGGAAGGAGTGGTATACTTGTTATACATTACTTCATAACAAATTAATCCAACCTAAAATAAGAGTAAACATTATCAACTCACAGGTTATGTGAGTCAAGAATTTGACCTAAATAAGTCCTCTGGCTCAAGGTCCCTTATGAGGTTACAGTCAAGATGTCAGCTGAGGCTGTAGGCATCTGAAGGCTTGACCCAGGCTGGAAGATCTGCTTCTAAGGCAACTTATTCACATGTCTGGCAAATTAGGGTTGACTATTGGCAGGATCCCTTTGTTCCTTGCCACACAGACCTCTCCATAAGGCTTCTTGAGTATCCATATGACATAGCAGCTGGCTTCCCCTGGAGCAAGTGGTCCAAGAAAGCCACAGTGTCTTTTATGGCCAGACCCAGAAGTTGCACACTATCATTTCCACATATTCTGTTGGTGACACTGGTGAGCCCTCTTCAGTGTCTGAGGGCAATGCACAAGGGTGCAAACATAAGGAGATGGGGCCATCTTTGAGGCTGGTTACCACTAGTGGACACCTGCTGTTCAAAGTAATAGGCAAGGCTTCAGAGCTTGGCTAGCTTGGCTAGCGTGGCTAGTGTTCCATGGCCAAGCATCCTAGACTGGTGGGAAGTTTGAGGGTTGTTACTGCAGAGTGGGGACTGACTAGCATGGCCATACTGAGGCTGCTAAGCCACCAGGAACCATCTGGCAGAATTTAGAACTTGGAAAGGGGAAGGAAGTATGAAGGAGGCCCTTTCCTCCTGAAACTAGATAGCTCTCCCTGTTTACAGGACTGCTGTCATGTGCTCGGGGCCCAAGTATTAGTCACTGGTATTACAGCCTTGCATCCTGGATACTTTGGATCAGCATGATATAACTTTATTTTATATAAATTCTTGAAATACCTGCTACGTGTGAAAAATGCAGCATCCAAATTGCCTCAAATGTGGAAAACCTGCTATACACAGAGGTCGCATCAGACCACATGTCCAGATTTGTGGATTTGAAAATATGGTCTCTTTGCATCTAGGTTTCCCAGTACTGGCCGAATCCACCTGGGTACTCAGTTCACAGCAAAGAAGAGAAATCAGAGGACTTTGGGGCTCAGTCTTAATGGGATAACCCAGGTCAGTTCTGGATAGCAGGGTGAGTAGTGTTGGGGTCAGATACCCCTATGCTTGGAGAGCAGTGTCTAGGTAGGATCTTTGTAAGGAGTTAGTGCCAGGAAGGACTAGTGAGAGGGAAAGGGCAAGTGTCCCACCTTGTCTTAGTTTGATTTGCCAGGAGCAAAGTCCATCCCAAATTTTCTCAAAAAGTGAGGTGTTTAGGGCTTCCCTGGTGGCGCAGTGGTTGAGAGTCCGCCTGCCGATGCAGGGGACACGGCTTCATGCCCCGGTCCGGGAAGATCCCGCATGCCGCGGAGCGGCTAGGCCCGTGAGCCATGGCCGCTGAGCCTGTGTGTCCGGAGCCTGTGCTCCGCGACGGGGGCATTATGGTGCCCCACTATTCATGACTCACATGTCAATTCCACACAGTCTCTGCTTCCTAGTTGGAGAGGGAAGCTGATTGGCTCAACCTAGCCTGGGGATGGGCCTCTCTAGAGTCAGATGGTCACTTCTGGTCTAATCAACCATGGCCATGGCCTGTGTCCCATGATAATAAGCAATGCTTACTCTTGGTTGTGGGCCCAATCAGAAGAAGGGGGAAGGGGGGGAAGATGGGCATCCATGGGAGAGAAGACTGGGAACTAGTATGCATACACCTGGGCCAACAAGAGATTGGCTCATAGAAACCAGTCAGTGGAGAGCAGATTTCAGAGGAAGGGTATTGACTAGGGGGAGGGCCCTGAAAGAACAAGGCTAAGCTCAGCCCATTAAGAAATTAGGGAGGGCTTCCCTGGTGGCGCAGTGGTTGGGAGCCCGCCTGCTGATGCAGGGGATGCGGGTTCGTTGCCCCGGTCTGGGAAGATCCCACATGCCGCGGAGCGGCTGGGTCCGTGAGCCATGGCCACTGAGCCTGCGCGTCCGGAGCCTGTGCTCTGCAATGGGAGAGGCCACACCAGTGAGAGGCCCGTGTACTGCAAAAAAAAAAAAAAGAAAAAAAGAAATTAGGGATAAGGTGTGGCTTGATCACAGGAACAAGACAAAAATAGCAGTTATTAGAAATAGGATTCAGTGATTAGCTTGAAAGGCAATTGATGCTAAGCCATCTGATCTTAATTCCTCCTAAGTAGAACCGAGATTCGTCTCTGCATCTGGGTAGGGCTCAGTCAAAGGGGTTCAGTCACCCCTGGGTCTGAATAAGAAAGAAAGTCCGGGACAGAAGACCAGGCAGGACAATGCAGATGTAAAATGATGGATCAGATAGGACTGGCCAGTGGGAATTGCCTGTTATTTTGATCATTAGGACAACTGGAGCAGGTAAACTAGATGTAATCTATTGCTCAGAGATTGACCTGTCTACGATGTATCTGATCTATCACACAGACATGATTAGGCTCTAAGATACCAAAGCCTTCTCCTTGATGCCACTAAAAGTCACAGGCCAGGGCACTAACCTGTGTTGGCTGAAAGTCAGAAAGAACTAAATGGAATGGATACTGTGTTGGTTTGGAGCCCTTAAAAGATTTTTCAAAAGGACTACATTGATAATCAAATTACCCAAAAAGTTTTACTTTTATCTTCCCTGACCAAAAAGGATATTTAAAAAGACAAGAAAATATTAGGATAGCAGCAGGTGATAAAACCAACACGTGCTAGTTGTAGTAATAGCTCATGGCCTTCTTCCCTAATGTACTGTGCTTCAGCAAACATGGGGATTGCTGTGAAGTACATAGTGGTGAACTGTTTGCTTTGCTCTTTCTTGTTGTTTCTTCTCTCTTCAGTAAATGTGAGATTTTTTATAGTTTCTGGGAGAAAGCTGTCACTCTTTGGTGTTTGAGAAGGGTTTTTTCTGTGTCTCTGCAGCCTCTTATATCATGCCTTGTGAGGGATGAGAGCAGACCAAGCTTTTCTGTTTTTCCACGATGACATATGCAAACACTGAGAGGCTGTGCTCTCTGATGGCTGGGCTCTTCTGTTGGCTGTGGATCCCAGGAGAGTTAAGATCGTTTTTTCTCTGGATAACACCAGTCTTCTAGATCCTGCCTGGTCTAAGTCATCTAAGTCAACACTTCCAGGTTTTCCTTTTCCTTGGGAATCAATGGGTCTGTTTGTTGGATATTTCTCCACCTTGTTGGCTCTCTCATAATAGGATAGGTCATCATATGGATATTTCCAGCCAGAGTTATGAGTAAGAAAGGATGGGTCATTTCCAGGTTGGAACTTTTAGTTTTTTGGTGCAAGACCCTCTAAGTTCACAGTAGAGGTTAGCTGCTCCATAGCCTGGATCCCTAAATGATTATGATGATCAGAGCTCTCTGCTGACCTGAAATGGATATGGGTTATGAGAATATATTTCATCGTTAACGAGATTTGTTTTTTTGTTGTTATTACAGCATAACCTAGCTATCCTGACTGATATACTTTCTTCATGGAAATCGAATTCTATTATTTATTATACAAAACTATTAAAAGTTATTTGTAAAAGGAAAAAAAAATCACCCATAATTTGCCACCCCCAATAAGCCTATTTATCAGTGTTTTCCTCCAGTTTTTTGTTTTTGTATTTGTAATTTTTGCTTAGTTATAGCATAGACATGAATTCAATTTTGTATTCCGGATTTTCTCATTTAATTTTATCAAGACCTCGTGCTAGTAGGAACCTTGTCTGTTTTCAGATTCATCACAGTATCTCTCCTTGGCACCTCATGTAAAGCCAAGCAAATAGTAGGTGCTTAATAAATAATGGTTGAATTAACAACTCTAGCTACTTTCCTCTTAGCATGATGATTATTAGAAGGTATCTTATGTATGACTGGCCAGCAATTGCAGGCTATAGATTCAGAGCTCAAGTCTGTCTACTAGTACAGACACATTTTTAAAAAGAAATCTTTGTTTTATTTTTCCTGTTTTTAGCATTAGGTTCAAACTCTTTTTCTGGTTCCCTTGGAAGTTCATAGTCTCCTTCTAGTACCTGTCAGCTGTGGTCCTTTGTCTTGAATAAGACCTTTTGGCCACTTGTAGAATCTCACACAGAATTCAGCGTGGACAGTGTCTTAAAACTATACCTGGTTCTTCTTCTAATTTGATGTATGAGCCAAGAGAAATCAAGGATTTCCCCAAGATCCATAGAGCCTCTGAGAAGGAAGGTTGTGATTAAAATCTTGTTTCCTGAACACAAATCCACAGTTCATGTGAATGTTTCTTCTAGGTCACATTTCCTGCTCTTGTTCCAGGGTAAGCTACTCTGATTGTGAGTTTCCAAATGTCTTAGCAATAAGTATCTTCTAATATCTAGCTTCAGCTCATCTTATTGATTTTTCTCCTACCTTGTTTTCCTTCTCTTGCTTCTCCTCCTCTTTTCCTCTCTCTCCCTTTCTCCTTTGTCCTTTTCCTCCTTCTTTTTGACCAACTGAATGCCTGACTTAACCCTGTAGGTCTCAGCAGATTTTACAGTTCTGATGTGTGTTTTGCCTTAAATCACACTGCCTGGATTTGAAATGCTGTTTTTATTACTGCTCTTCTTATAGAGAATTCAAACACCTCCTTATCTGAGTTGTCCACTTGACTATTACCAGAAACTGGGAATTTCCTGAGGAGGGTCTTGGTGCTTTCAGTGTCCTTCTTGGCCCTTTCCTTTCCCAAGTTATCAACAAGGTGACCCAGAGCAGCCCACCTCATTAACTGTGTCTTCATGGCTTCCAGTATCTCCTGTCTGCTCTCCCTGCTACTCCCACTCCCTATATCTCTCTTTTTTGAGAGATTCAGTTTCTTCCTTATTCACCTCTACCCATTTCAGTCTGTTCTCCCACACTCCACTTTCTGTCTTGTGAGGTCACCAGGATTTGAGAACATGGACTTCTTAGTCAGGTATCCAGGTTCCAATTCTGTAATAAATCCTGTTACCTGTGTAGTCTGTTGTTGGGAAGTTACCCTCTCTGAGCTTCCATTTGTGATCTGTAAAATAGAGATACTGTTACTTCCCCTCACAGTGTTAGTGTGACTCTTAAATCAGATAATACATGAAAATTATTTTGAAATATGCTGGTCCATAATATGTGCACAAGACATGTTAGTTATCACTTCTGCTCACACTTTTAATCTTTCTGTCTCTATCTTCTCCATTTGCTCTTAACTGCTCTTTTCCATCTCCCATGCTTAGATAGCAATGATATAGGATAGAAGTGTCAAAATTATAGCTGTAGGCATGAGGAAGAGGCCAAATTTGTCTCAGTGAGATGTGTAAATTTTGGAGGAAAAGAATCACTAGTTTGAATTCCAGCTCTTATTTACTTGCTGTTTGACCTTGGGCAAATTATTTTGTGTCTCTGAGCCTTAGGTGTTTTGTCTCTATAATGGAAACAGTAATATATATCTTTCCCCAAAAGGCCACTATGTGATGTGATACACACACACACACACACACACACACACACACACACACACACACACACACACACACTCTTACAGATGCATATGTATAGTAACCAGTAGCCTCTAGCAATATTCATTTCTTACTTTTTCTAAATTATCTAACAAAAAGAGAACATTTTTGAGATTCAATGTGATTTAATCTATATAGAGAGGCACTTCTCTCTATAGGGAAATTTGAGAAAATTTATAAAAGCATGAGAATTGAGACCCTTGTGTTCACTAGGTGCGAAGGCAGTGGTCCTGGTGATTATCTGGGAAAATGTTAAATCCTCGCGGGTGTCTTAAGTTGAAAGTCTCTGCAGCCCCCTACTGGCCATTGATTGTAGCTGATTCATAGTTAGTGACAAATTTCTGGAGTCAGTTTGACAAGAATTATATAGAGAAAAAAGGACTGGAGTGGGGACTGAAAGGACCTGTGTTTTAGTCTTTTTAATATTTCAAATAGAAAATTATTCTTTCACTAGTGTGCATGCCAGTGAAATATGATGAAAATTCAAACATATTTGCTTACATACTAGGAAATTATTAACCTCCATACCTTTTCCTTCCTCTTTCTTTTTCTCCCTCCTTCCCTTCCGCCACCAAGGTAGGAGCATCATTTCTTCTCTGGATCAGGTCTTGCTTTGTTGCTCAGTGAGGGAGATTCAACTCCACTCTGTGCACCAAGGATTGTAGTTTTGTCTACGATTCTAGTGAACCACTTGTTATAAACACAGCCATTATCCAGGTTCTGTGATAGAAGCTCAGGAGAGATGAAGGGAGAGACTGGAGATAGAGCCCTGACTTCACAGGTGAATAAAAATGGCCTGCAGTTCTGAACTCTCACTCCCAAGGCTGTGAACAGGAATGCCAGATCATTATTCCTTCTAGCTAAGTCATTCCTAGATGTTCTTAGCCTGTTACCCGTGGAAGGGTATGGGAGAGCAGTGGTTAAGAGCACCTGAGTAAGAGCTTGGGAGGCAAGTAGGACTATGTGACCCTAGGAAAATCAGTTAAGATCTCTGCGACTCAGTTTCCTTACCTCTAAAACTAGAGTTTAAAATATTTACCTTGCATAGAGTAAAGGAGGTGACACATATTTAAGCACCATTCTGAGAAAACGCGGGGTGACTGAGATCTGAAATATTTGTTGTAGCTGAATCGCAACTCTGTGAGATTGCCAGCCGCTTCCCACCCTCCCCCCAGTACCTCCCCTCCCCCCCCGCCATTTTTTCCTGTGTGGATGGTGGGATCGTTAGGTTCCCAGGAATGCGTTCAAATAATGGAAGGGTCAGAGAAGATTATGTCTCAGGGCTCTAATCCAAGCTCTGAGTTGGCAGTGTCGCGCTGCCCCTCCCCCCTCCCTTCCCCTGGCCTCCAGTTTTATTCCAGAACTGCTTTTCCGAAGTCGGACCCGTTTACTCTCTTAAATGCAAAATTAGAGAGAATGCTTGATTACAAAGGCCTCTTCCAGTCCTACCATTCATCCCAAACACGCCTCTGTTCACACAGCAGCGAAATAGGGCAGGGAATCTGGAGGAGGGGAAGGAGGGAGAGAGGGAGGAGGGATGGATGGAGGGCGGGGCGGGCTCTGTGCTTTTCTCAATGAAAGCCGAGGCCTCTGCAGATTTGCATAGGAAGCCGACCTCGCCGCGCCATTGGTTGGCGGGTGCGGGCGGGGCGGGGCGGGGCTGAGTGGGCCCAGCTGCGGAGAGGAGTTGGCATTCGAGCCCCGCCCCCGCCTCGGCCCGGCCAGCTCCGGGCTCGCGCTCTCTGCTCCTCCAGCTGTAAGTGGCGGACGCCCAGGCAGCTGCGATAGAGCGGCTCCGGGGGTGGCAGCGGTGGTAGCAGCTGGCACCCCCGCTGCAGCGGTCCGGAGGGTCGCGGAGCATAGAGGCGACTTCCGGCCGCGCTCTGGCCAGCCACAAAAGACGCGGGAGCTGCTGATGAGTGAGGAGGGGGCAGCAAGATTTCGGGCTCTCGGGCCCTGAATGCTTTCACTCCGCTGCTGCCGCCAGGGCCGCTCTGGTGCCTGGGAACTCTTGAGACGCCGGAGGAGAGCAAGGACGCTGAAAACTTGAGCGACGGGGGCTCGATTCAGGTCCAGAAGTTCAGCGAGAAGTGCAGTCCGAAGACCTCCCGCTGCGGAGGGTCGAAGGAGGGTGCGAGAGAAGGAAGCCGGTGCCCTCGGTCACCCCCCCTTTCCCCCCCCCAGACGAGGAAAAGGAGCTCAGAGGAGCCGAAAGCAGCTCAGGAGGCGGCCAGGACAGCAGACAACAGCTCTAAGCCATCGTTCCCAGCAGGAAAGTTGCAGAGGATTGGAGGCCGCTCGAGAGCGGACACACCACAGCTCAGGCCGCGGGGGGCAGGAGAGGACGGTACCCAATTGCCATCTCCCTTCAACCATAGTAGTCTCTCTCGTTCCAGAGCGCGGGGAGCTACGGACGGGGGCGCGGCATTCCGCGCGGCGCGCGAGAGGCACAGGGTCCCAGCTGCCGAAACCTTCGCGCTTCAGGGTCTCTTGACACGCCCCTGAGCCTCCAGCAGCGTTTTGTTGAGATTCCTGCTCGCCTCCTTGCAGTTGGAGGAAAGGGAATCGAGTGCACGCACAATCCCCCTGAGATCAGGTGGAAGGAGCCCTTCAGGACCAACGACTGTTCGGAACCCTTTCCCATTTGGGGGGGTGGGGGGAGCGGAGGGCGAGGCTGGATCCCGGAGACTCGGGAGACTAGTATAAGCAACCCCCCTTTGGCGGGATGGGAGCCATAGGGCTTCTGTGGCTGCTGCTGCTGCTTTCACCGGCAGCCTCAGGCTCCGGGACCGGGACCGAGACCGGCCAGCGCGTGGGCTCACCAGCCATGGGGTCGGCGCTGCAGCCCCGGGAGCCGCTCAGCTACTCGCGCCTGCAGAGGAAGAGCCTGGCGGTGGACTTTGTGGTACCCTCTCTCTTTCGCGTCTATGCTCGGGACCTGCTGCTGCCGCCGCCGTCCCCTTCGGAGCCGAGGGCCGGCCGGCTGGAGGCGCGCGGCTCGCTGGCTCTTGACTGCGCCCCACTGCTTAGGCTGGTGGGGCCACCACCCGGCGCCAGTTCTCCCGCCCCGGCCCGGGCATGGACGCTGTCCAGGGTGCTGAAGGGAGGCTCGGTTCGCAAGCTCCGGCGCGCCAAGCAGCTGGTGCTGGAGCTGGGAGAGGAGGCGATCCTTGAGGGCTGTGTAGGGCCCCCAGGGGAGGCGACTGCGGGGCTGCTCCAGTTCAACCTCACTGAGCTGTTCAGCTGGTGGATTCGCCACGGCGAAGGACGGCTGAGGATCCGCCTGATGCCTGAGAAGAAGGCGTCGGAAGTAGGCAGAGAGGGAAGGCTGTCCGCTGCGATCCGCGCCTCCCAGCCCCGCCTTCTCTTCCAGATCTTCGCGACCGGGACCGGTGAGCAGCTCCCGCCCGAGCGTTTCGGGATTTGGTTTCTTAGAGGCATCAATTTGCAACCACTATCAACTAACCCTCGTTTCCAAAACCTCAGCCTGCGGTTCTTAGCTTTCTTTCCTCCTTCCACAAACTTCCTTCCCCAGTTAGACTGTATTTTCTTATTTTCTCCCTGAACGCAGTCACTCCCCAAGGGGACTCTCCTTTCCTCCCCAGCAACCAAGTTGGGAAAAAAGTTTCCTGTTCTTGGAAGAATAACTGTTTCTACTGACTTTACACAGGGTCTCAGCCAAGATTGGATGCCCTTCTTCTGGGGCTCCTGGGACAGTTGAAATCCCTCTAGTCTGTGTTCTGAGAGCTTGGTTCTAGATCTCAGAACTGTTGCCCTTCTTCTTTTCGCTCTGTTCCTCTTCCTGGCCTCCCCAGATTTTGGAAATGTGATACACTTTCTCATGGAATATAGAACTCCTTTTCATATTACTGAATCCCACCCAGCTATCCCATCCAAATGTTGGCTTACCTAGAAATTGCCTCTTCTTCATTAATTCATTCTGCTCTCCACCTAACCCCAGGCTGCTAGCCACTCATAGACTCTTGTTCTTCCTCTCAGATGTGTTGGGAGAGCCCTAGAGGAACTAAGGGACAGGGGACAGGACGGAGCTGTGGAGAGAGGGAGCAAAGTTGCCAAGATTGTTTCCTTTGGGGAGTCACTCTGAAGCCAGGAAGAGACAATAGTTGATTTCCCTTTCTTTCCCTGTCCCTAGTTCCTTCTCTCCAATTCTTAGCTTGAATATCTGCAGCAACAGATCTGGATGACAGTCTCTGGTAGGCCTGTTTCACTGCAGATCTCTCTGCTGGAGACTCCTGAAATGGGGTTTCTGTTTCATTTACTCTCATTTTCTTCCCATATTCACTGAGTTGGGGGTGTTTATTCAGACACTTACTTCTAACTCTTCCCATAATATCCATTGACTGGGAAAACCAGGTGGCTTTGAATGGATGTTTCTCTTGTAAAACCATTGGGGAAAGGCTTGTCAATAAAATACACAATGTAAGTGAATGAGAAAGCACAGAAAAGAAAGCATGACTTTTAAAAGCCTACACTAATTTCATTGGGCAAAACCCAGCATCTTTTCTGTCATTCTTGTTGTCAGAAATAAATGAAATTCTTATGCTCCATTGGTTACTAATGTCTTGTATTCATTGGATGGAAAGCATTGAAAAAAAGCCCATTGTAGAGCTACAAGTATCTCCCATGCTTGTCCCAACACACACACATGCTCCCACATATACCCAATAGTCTAATGCAGCAGGGATATTCAGAAGCTGAGGTTTCTCAGTCATTGCAGAGAAGGCATACTGGTATGTGGTCCGCATGGAAAACAGAGTCTGGATGCATATTTCAGCATTAGCATTAGTGGCATTGGCACCTAAAATGACCCCTTTGTGTTCAGTTTTGGAATTTACACTAGCTCATGGTAAGAGACAGGGTCTGATGAATTTGACAGTGCTTTCTGTGAACTGAGATAGGAGGCCAATACTGTTGTCTCACTACAGATACTTTTATTTTTTTGGAACTAATTTATTTATATATTTTTAAAGATCTTTATTGGAGTATAACTGCTTTACAATGGTGTGTTAGTTTCTGCTTTATAACAAAGTGAATCAGCTATACATATACATATATCCCCATATCTCCTCCCTCTTGTGTCTCCCACCCACTCTCCCTATCCCACCCCTCTAGGTGTTCACAAAGCACCGAGCTGATCTCCCTGTGCTATGCAGCTGCTTCCCACCAGCTATCTATTTTACATGTGGTAGTGTATATATGTCCATGCCACACTCTCACTTCGTCCCAGCTTACCCTTCCCCCTCCCCATGTCCTCAAGTCCATTCTCTACATCTGCATCTTTATTCCTGTCCTGCTCCTAGGTTCTTCAGAACCATATATATATGTGTGTTAGCATACGATATTTTTCTCTTTTTGACTTACTACACTCTGTATGACAGTCTCTAGGTCCATCCACCTCACTACAAGTAACTCAATTTCATTTCTTTTTATGGCTGAGTAATATTCCATTGTATATATGTGTCATATCTTCTTTACCATTCATCTGTCAGTGGACACTAAGGTTGTTTGCATGTCCTGGCTACTGTAAATAGTGCTGCAATGAACATTGTGGTACATGACTCTTTTTGAATTATGGTTTTCTCAGGGTATATGCCCAGTAGTGGGATTGCTGGGTCATATGGTAGTTCTATTTTTAGTTTTTTAAGGAACCTCCATACACTACAGATACTTTTGTAAAGAACAGCTGTGCTTTAATGTTGTCTTGGCTTCTGTGGTTTATACATGCTACGTTCTCTTTTAGTGCTTAATGTTTTTGTAATGGATATAAAAATTATTTCTCTGGGAATGCAGATATTCTTCCACTTTCATGTCTCTGAGCATCTCTGGAACCTTCCCATCATTTCTTGTTAAATGACCGTAGGCTCTAGCAGTATAGATGTTGATGATAGGCAAAAAGGGCCCTTTCTACAGCCCTGAACTTACCTACTATAAACAGGCAGGTTGCTTGAAGTTATCAGTGTTGCCTGTGAAGAGTCACACGCTTAATGCTTTTGAAGAATATACTCCAGTCAAGCGTTAAATAGGGAGTTGAAGCTGCCGAGTGAGGGAGTTTCATGTAGAGATTAGTGTGCTCCAGGAGCTGCTCTGCTACTGGCAGTAGGGAAGCACAATGAGCATCCCAAGTCCTCCATCAGCAACACAGTCCGTTTGGCAGCTGGACCAAGCCCTTATGCATCATTCGATACATCTAGCAATGGTGGTTTTAGAAAGAGCCAGTATTCTGCTATTAAAAGGCTAGAAATTTTGGCCAAGCATTTTTCAGCAGGATTGGGATCAAATGTTTATTGATGGGATCAAATAAGACACTAAGTGTAACTGGATGAGGTCCCGATGACCTCCAGAGAGACAGCTTAACTGAAAAGCACTTCAGGCCTTGTGGTGACCACACTTGGAACAGGCTGGACTCTCCTGCTTTGAGACATATGCTGTCTGCAGTTAGGCAGCCGGCCATGCAGGACTAGAGGCCTAGCTTCTCGCTTTACCACTGCCTCCCCAACCTCATTTAGATACAGTCTCCACTTAAGATTCCCTATGGAGGGAGTGGACACACCCTTCCATATCATGTTTCATGTTTGGGGCAGCATATACTATTGTGGTTTCATTCATTTTCTTGTATGAAAATTGAAGCTTAGGTTCTCACACTTGGATTGATTTTACTGTTTATCATGTTTGAGGAAATGGGTTTCTTCTTTTTATATAGGCTCTGATTTGTAGAAAAGGCATTTACCTGTTCTGTGACATAGGATCTTCAATTAAGCAAAGGAAAATAGGCACAACTAAGTAAATTTCTCCCTGCTTCTGCCCAAGTAACTAGTGGTCTGGTCTAGAGGGGCGTCATCTTGCTGATGGGACTATCTGTGGGGAGGGAAGCAGAGAGGATGGGTCTTCTTCCACCCCTTGTGTTGAGGGGCCTGGGGCAGTCCATTTATCTCAGACTAAAGACAGGGTACCAAACCAGAGCAGGACCATGGCTAGGAATGTGGTAAAAAATGGAAGGCACCTAGTCAGGACAAAGCAATACCTTCATATCATTTGCAGTTTGGGCTATCTGACAGAACAAAAGAATGTCTAAAGAGGCCTTATAATGCATGACATACTAATGTCTTTTCTTTGTGGGTTGTTTTGAATTTATAAATGGGATCGACGTTTCGAAGTCTGAAGTAGTTCCCCAGAGCACCCATTCATGGAAAAGAGGTAGAGAGACAGCTTCTGGGACTGTACAGATGGTGTGCACTATCTTGGGACAGCCCAAACCACAAAAAAGTTGTCTGCCTGGAGGCTACCACATTGCCCATAGCTCTACTTTGTAACCTGTTTTGTAGATGTTTTGACATCTTGCTTCTGCCATCCTCCATGCAGAGGCCTAGAGGATAATGACCTGTGGGGTAAGAGGGCCTGTTTCCCTGTTAATACCCTCCTTCCCACTCCAAGAAAGGGGATATATGATTTGGGACTTTATATGTACCACGGAGAGGCCTAAGCAATTTAGAGTAGGTGTATGCAATGCAACACCCCTTGACCCTTGACCTCACATGACTGTCAGTCCCTTCCCATTTCATTTCTGGAAAGGGCAAAGAGAGAGAAGGAAGATAAAGAGGAGAAACTGGAGCTCCCAGAAGGGATATCGGTTATTGGAGGTGAATTGGGAGGGTTGGAACTAGTCCAGAGAAGAGCAGAGAGCTGATTTAAGAGTGGAAGGGACTGATTTATGATGAAAAGAATTAAATATATATGGCTGGGCTAAGTGGTGATGAAGGGAAAGCCATGGTAACAATCTACAAATCTCTGAGGAGGGAAAGTGGCAGTGAAGAAGAAGAGTTATTTAGTGTGGCCCACAGAAGTAATAGGATGAGACTTTCAGAAGGAAACTTCAGGTTGGATATCAGGGAAACCTTATTTTCTGAAATTGATATTCCTCTGGCTATGGAATGGAATTCCAAGGGAGCAAAAGTGTAAGGTGAGATGTGGGTCAGACAAGCCACAGCATTCATAATTAATCAGTTCTGTATTTTCAAATGTTGAGAAACTGCAACAGGCAGGAGAGCCAGGATGGGGACCAGCGGCAGGAATCAGGATATTTTGGGTTACAACTCTTGAGATTCTCTGGGTATTGATGTTTCCAAGAGGAAAAGAAAATAACTGCATATGTAACTCTGAAGTTTGTGAGAAGTGCTTACAAGAAGATTGTTAGTATCTTGGAAAAAATATTTTGAAATTACTGAGTTTATTCTTCTCTGTCCCCAGATTAAACAGAGTGTTTCTCTGGGGTTTTGGTATATTCAGTAGGCGGAGGCACACTCACCTAGGACTATGCATCTAAGATGCATTTATAGGTGTGTGTGGCATCAAGTCCTTGGGCAAGACAAAAGGTACCCGGGTCTTGAGAAGATGAGATCAGTTCTAGGTTTGGTGAACTCCTACTGGTACTGAAAACCCTTTGAAATGCTGAGAATATATACAGCTGTTTGAAAGATGGGATTCTTCTAAATCCAGTTGACCCTTTCACAAATTTACAAAAGAGAAATAAGATTCATAAGGGGTTTGTGTGTGAGATGTTGGAGGAGAGTGTTATCGTTAATATAAATGAGTGCTTTTATAAGGCAGTTTGTCTGCTGAAAGTGAAGAGGGATGGGCCTGCGGGTAGGAGAAGAGGAGAGTTGTGTGAGCAAAAGCTGCAGCCTACTGCTACTCTTAACATTACTGCCTGACAACTTCACTTCATAGAAATTTGCCCAGCCTGATTTATAAAAGACATTTTGCTTTTTTAAATAGCCATTCTTGATGTCCTGTTACAGTTGTATGGAACTTTATAAATCACTTTAATATTTATTATTGTTACCAATCCTACAGTAGGAAGAGCAAGTATTTGCTTTATTTTATAAATGGAGTAACTGGAATCCAGAAGTTTGATAACACTTTTTCAAGGACATTCAGATAGAAAGTTTTAGAACTGGAAACTTTCATTTATGTGTTGAGAGGTTATGAGTTGCTAGAGGATGTGGTAGGTACTGACTAGGACCACAGATCCTGCCTTCAAATTAGAGCTCTTTCCACTACAGGAATCATCTCAAGGTTCATGTTATAAACAACCAAGACATAAAAATAGAGGAAAAGCTTTACATTATCTTTGTCAGAAGGCCATACAATAAATATTTGTTGGGCAATAGCCATGACTTGGAAATTTTTCTTAAAATCTTTTTTTTTGGAAAGTTGTTTTGTTTATTTTTTAATTGAGGAGGTGAATTTTTAAAAATATTTATTTATTTGGCTGTGCCAGGTCTTCACTGTGGCACACGGGATCTAGTTCCCTGACCAGGGATCAAACCTGGGCCCCCTGCATTGGGAATGCAGAATCTTAACCACTGGACCACCAGGAAAGTACCACATTTCTTAAAATCTTTAAGGCCCAGTTTCATCTTTTGAAAAATAGGTATAGTAATAGTTCCTATCTCAAGATGTCGTCATGAATATTAAATTAGATGATGCATGTAAATCCTTAACCCAATGCCTGACACATCATAAACTGCTCCATCAATATGAACAATTATAATTTTTCCTAGAAGCAGCAACACCCCAGCATCTGGTTGTGTAGGTTGTGCACTCTACAATTCCAAGGGTTCTATATACATTTTAGCCTATTTGAATGGTGCCATCTGGAGTTGTGCAGTCCTCATGTGTGGCAATACGTGGCAACCCTGGCAGGAATTGTGGTACTGTGCATTCCCCATGCAACTAACTTCTAATTCCTAAGAGATAAGAGGTGAGATCCAGTAGAAGTAGGGAGTGGCCAGGGTGGTAGTTTCTATTGTCCAATCATGGAAGGCCTGGTTTTCCCAGAAATATAGATGAGAAGGGGCGTTGAGGTGTGGTATTTACTTTATTCCTATCAACTATTATCCTCTTATAGGTCTTTTGACCTTGGATTCAGTCCAGAGATTCAAGTAGCATATTTACAATCCAATTCTTTGTTCTTCTGTAGAAATAAACCAAGCCTTAACTTTGTGAAAGTATGAAAACTAATGCCAAGGAAGAAAAAGATAGAGGCATTACAGAACAGTGGTTTTTAGGTGGTGGATCTTCCCTGAGAGTGATCTGTGCAGTCCAGGTCCCACCATGTCCACAGACATGCTGGACCACTGGCCTCTGATAACTCCTTTGTTGTAATTAGCTGGAACTGTGCCCTTCCTGTACACTTCTAGCCTCACTCTTCATTGTCAGATGGAGAGATGGAAAGTCCTAAATGGTAATGGACATGAGCCCATGAAAAGCAATTAAATCTTTGAAATTCCATGGAGACACATAGCCCATCGACTTGAATGGGAGGCTGACTTAGGAAAATACCTCAACCTAAAATAAGCTGTTAAGCATCTACACTGGATTTTATAGATGGTGGGTTTTTTTGTGAGCCAGAGATGAGCCATTGCCTCCAAAAGATGCACATGGACATCATCTGTGCTTGGGAGTAGAAGAAGATGGGTGTTGGTGAGGATGGTTATAGGTCCAGGGGTCATGTGGGGAGAGCTGCAAATAGAACTAGCAAGGAGCCCTGTGGATGCCTTCTTCCTTAGAACCATTGCCTTGTCCTCCGATCTAGGTTGTGGCCAGTGTTTCTTAACCTAGTGATGACCTGGGCTCTTTCACACAGTAAAGGTGTGAGATAGGAGCAGTTAAAAGTGAGCGTTGGCCTGGTGGCGAGGTAGTGGAAGGGGGGAGGTACCCCAGTGCCTTTTTGGGTGAGCCACATTTCTCAGAACAACTTTTATTTTCTTCAGTAAATCTTGTGATGAAATTTCCAGCTGGACTGTTCTGAGCTTGGGTCCTTTCCCAGGGAAATTCTGTCAGATTCATTTGGTGATATAACCTAGGCATTCCAGAAAGTGGGAGGCCCCAGAACAGGGCAGGAGAAGAGCTCCTTTGGGGCAGATTCACCTAACCAAATGGTTAATTAAGAGTCTTTTTTCCTTGAATCGTCCCTTTCTGGCTAAGTAACAACAGGTGCATGAAGAGGTAGGCAGCCAGAATTCCCTGGAGTAAGGAAAATGCTAAAGGGTAGGTATGAAAAAAAAGTATGAAATTAAAAATAGAAATCTAAGCATGCTTAAAGGAAATCAGGCAACTAGCCAAAAGAAATCAGAAGGAAAATCTCAACCATTGGCTATATTTTTCTTTTTCTCTTATTTATGTTTTATTCAGTTTTCACTGGAATATAGGTTCATGAGGGTGGGCATGGGCAGAACTCCTCTATAGATCCTTTTTACATTCTCAGCCCAGATAATTAAAATAAATATTCTTCGGTGAACTGAACACTAGATTAGGAGCTAGGAGGCCTAGATTCTTTTATGATATTTTCCTTTATTGGATTTGAAATAGTGTGCAACTCCTTGAGCCTCTGGGTGTTTGTTCCTAAAGGAGATAATACAGATCTTGTCTTGACTACCTCATGGATTCGCTACGAGCATTGTATGAGATAACCTATGTGGAAGGCTTCAGTCTGGATTATTCAGAAATAAATATATAGGGCAGTAGAAAAAATGAATATACAAGATCATGAAAGGTACTGAGTTTCTGCTTTATCCATCCATGGTTTCAGCCAACCCTTGGCGTTAGGAGCAGCTGTACAAGGTCCCAGACTTTGAGGCAGGCCTTAAGTTTCAGTTAACAGCTCAGAAGAACTGAGAAGGGGTTGTGTAGCCCTTCCTCAAGGTTCCTAAAGTGAGATTCTTTCATTGAAATCAGTTTGCTCAATTCCCGAATTCTCTGGAAATGGATCTCTGGTAGTGGGACATAGGAACCTGTATTTTAGCATCAGAATATTTGTTGTTAAATTAAGGGACAATAAATACAATAAAGTGGATTGAGTTCATTGATCTTGTGTACAGCTTGATGATAATTCACATATACAACACCCATATAATCACCGTCCAGATGAAGATGCAGAACATTTCTAGCATCCCCAGAAAGCTTGCTCCTGTCCTTTTGCAGTCTGTATCCACCCCGTAACTAAGGTAACCATCCTTATCATCCATTAGTTTTGTCTGTTTTTGAATTTCATGTACATGGAATCATATCACATTTACTATTTTGTGTCTGGCTTTTTTTACTCAACATGATTTCTGTGGGGTTCATCAATGTCGTTGTGTGTACCAGCATTCTTTCTTTCTTTTTCTTAAATTGCTGTGTTGTATTCCTTTATATGAATATAACACCATTTATTTATACATTTTCCTATCAAGGAACTGGACTTGTGCAAAATCAAAAGTTAAAGGTCCTATTCTAAATAATGGGTAAAATAATAAGTCAAAGATTTGGGGTTGAAGCCCAAGGCTACTTATTTTCTTCTTTGAACTTCAGTTTTTCTTATTTGTAAAGTGAGAAAAATAATACCCACCTCCCAGGGTTACTGTGATAATTAAATAGGATAAGGCATGTAGTAAGCCCTGACACGGTTGGTATTCAACAAGTGTTAGTTTTTTCCCCAGTTCTTGATTATATTTCTTCCATTGGTGGCCAGAATGGATTCTTCAAAAGCTTCCTAAAGCAGGGAAGGGGGAGCCTTGTTACAAATGAGGTCATTAACTCACAGAGGGAAAAGTAACAACCAAGGACCATGTAAGTTACATGTAATAACTCTTAATTTTATTTTAAATAAGTAAAATATTTTAAATAAAACAAACATTTCTTACACTCAGTCAAAATTAACAAATAAAATATTCAATAAATAAATCAAAAATTTCAAAACTCTTTGGTCTTATATTCAGGTCAAAGAAGAGAAAAAAATGTAGAGCAGACAGAAAAAGGTGGGCAGAAACACAACAATATTTATATATATATAGAGAGAAAAATGAGAATGGCAGAGATATAAGTGGAGAAACTGAGAGAGGAATGTATAAGAAGAGGTAACCCAGGAAAATAGAGGGCAGGAATTATCTTCTGGACACTGAGATGCATAGGTATAGAAAATGAGACCAAAAGAGTGACAGAAAGAGAAGGGAGAGGGGGAGGGAAGGAGGAAGGGAGGAACACTTGATTATTTTTGGTCTGGAAGGATTATTTTTGCCCTGGTGTCTGAACTTATGACCAACATTATATAATGGTTATTTTCAATTTTATTGAAGTATACTTCACATATAATAAAATGCACCTGTTTGATTTGTTTGATAAATGTATACATCTGTGTAACCACGTCTTAATTATTACAGTATATAGAACATTTCTGTCAACCCCTAAAAGGTTCACCTTTTGCAGTGAACCCCCTGTACGTCCTGCCCTAGGCAATGTCTGATTTTATTTCTGTCGCAGTAGATTACTTTTGTCTGTTCTGGAGGTTCATATAAATGGAGTCATACAGTATATTCTCTTTTGTGTCTGGCTTCTTTCGCTTAGAATTCCAATGCTTTTAAGATTTTGTTGTGTAGTTGTGTGTATTAGTAGTTTGTTTCTTTTTATTGCTCAATAGTATCTCATTGTATGAACATACAAGTTGATCCTTGAACAACACGGCTTTGAAGTGCGAGGGTCCACTTATATGTGGATTTTTTTCAACAGTAAATACTACACAGTCCGCAGTGGTTTGAATCCACTGATGTGGAATGACAGATATGGAGGAACTGAACCCTGTATTGGGAGGGCCAAATATAAATTATATGCAGATTTTCAACTGTAAGGAGGGTAGGTGCCCCTAATTTCTGCATTGTTTAAGGGTCAACTGTATTACAATTTATTTATCCATTCATCTGTTGATGGACCATTAAATTGTATCAAGTTTGGGGCTCTCATGACTAAAGCTGTTATGAACACTTTGTGTATAATTCATTTTGTGGACATATGTTGTCACTTCTCTTAAATCAATTATGGAATTGTTAGATTGTATGGTAAATGCATGTTTAACATTATTAGAAATTGAAAAACTATTTTTCCAAGGTAGCTGTACCATATTATACTCTCATCAGTGATGTATGAGAGTTCTACTTGCTCCATCCACATCCTTGAAAATACTTGGTGTTGTCAATGTGTGGTGGCATTTCATTGTGGTTTTAATTTGTATTTCTATGTATTGGTTAGCCAACATTGCATAGGAAATCACCCCCAAAGTTAGTGGCTCAAAATAATAGTAAATAATTTATTATCTTTTATAGTTCCTGTGAGTTAAGAATTTGGGAAAAGCCTGACTTGGCGCTTTTTGCGTGGAGTCTCTCATTGTGGGCAGATATCAGCCAAAACTGCAGTCATCTTAAAGCTTGACTGTGGCTGCAGGATTTACTTACAAGGTGCTTTGCTCACATGGCTGGCCATCTGATGCTGGCTACTGATGAGGTCTCAGTTCTTCACCAGGTGGTCCTCTCCACAGGACTGTTGGAACATCCTTGTGACCTGGTGTCTGGCTTCCCTCAGACTGAACTTCTATTGAGGTGATCATATGGTTTTTCTACTTCTACTTTATTTTTTTGATAAATATGATGAACTGTAGTATTTAATGTTCAAATATTAAATTAGCTTTAAATTCCCTGGATAAACCCCACATGGGCATGACTTATTCTCCTTTTTTTTTTTTTTTTTTTTTTTTGCTGTACTCGGGCCTCTCACTGTTGTGGCCTCTCCCGTTGCAGAGCACAGGCTCCGGACGCAGGCTCAGCGGCCATGGCTTGGGCCCAGCCGCTCTGCAGCATGTGGGATCTTCCCAAACCGGGGCACGAACCCGTGTCCCCTGCATCAGCAGGCGGACTCTGAACCACTGTGCCACCAGAGAAGCCCCTTATTCTCCTTTTTACATATTGTTGGATCAGCTCACTAATACCTTGTTGAGGATTTCTGCATGTTCATGAAGATTACTGGTCTATAGATTTCTTTTCATGTCTTTGACAAGTTTTAGGGTCTAGGTAATGCTGGGATCATAAAATGAGTTGGGAAGTGCTCCCTCTTCTTTTTCCTGGAAGAGAATTGTAGTTTTTTCTTTCTTCAATTATTTTTAGTAGAATTTGTTACTGAAGCCATCTTGGCTTGGTGTAGACTTTGCTGGAGTGTTTTTTTGTTTGTTTGTTTGTTTTTTTTGCGGTACGTGGGCCGCTCACTGTTGTGGCCTCTCCCATTGCGAAGCACAGGCTCCGGACGCGCAGGCTCAGAGGCCATGGCTCACAGGCCCAGCCAGTCCGCGGCATTGGGATCTTCCCAGACTGGGGCACAAACCCGTGTCCCCTTTATTGGCAGGCGGACTCTCAACCACTGCGCCACCAGGGAAGCCCCAGCTGGAGCGTTTTTAATTACTAAGTAGATTTATTTAATAATTATAGGATTATTCAGATTATCTGTTTATTTTTGAGTGAATTTTAGTAGTTTGTTTGTATCCTTAAAGAAATTGGTTCATTTCATCTTACTTGTTGAATTAATGCAAGTTAGGTTGTTCATAATATTCCCTTATTTTTTTTTATGTCTGTAGGGTCAGTAGTGATGTCCCTTCTTTTACTCTTGATGCTGGTAATTTGCAACATGTCCCTCTTTTCTTTGTCATCATTCTGGCTAGAGAATGACCAATTTACCAATTTTATTGAATTAAAAAAAAAACTTTTGTGATATTGATTTCTTCTATATTATTTTTCTTATTCAAATTTCATTGATTTCTGCTCTGGTTTTATTATCTTTCCTTCATTTTGTTTGCCTTGGGGTTAATTTGCTCTAATTGTTTCTAGTTTCTTAAGATCATTGATGTGAAATTTTTTCCCTCTATTTCAAATATAATCATGTAACGCTAAAATTTCTCCCTAATAACTGCTTTAGCTGCATCGTACAACTTTCATTATGTTGTAATGAAATTTCATTTACATTCAATTAAAGTATTTTCTAATTTTCCATTTGGCTTTTTCTTTGACCCATGGTTATGTATAAGTATGTTTTATTTCTTAATATTTGGAGGATTTTCCAGATATCTTTCTTTCACTGATTGCTAGTTCAGTTCTGATATGGTCTGAGAATATATTTGGTTTGCTTTCAATAATTTAAAATTTGTTAAGGTTTATTTTATGGCCCTTATCTTGCTGAATTTCCATGTATACTTGAAAACAACATGTTTTCTGTTATTGTTGGGTAGAATGTTCAATCAATGTCAGTTAGGTCAATTTGGTTAATAGTGTTGTTCAGGTCTTTTATATCCTTGGTTTTTCTGTCTGTTTGTTATATGTGTCACCAATAAAGGAGTGCTAAAGTCTCTAGGTTTTTGTTTGCCTCTTTCTCCTTTCAATTCTATCATGTTTTGCTTCTCTACTTTGAAGCTCTGTTATTTTGAAGCTCTGTTATTATGTGCCTACACATTTAGGATTGGTATGTATTCTTCATAATTTGCCTCTTTGATTTTATGCAGTATCTCTTTTTATCTCTAATGATATTCATATTTTGAAGTTTCTTTGATATTAATATAGCCATTCAGCTTTCTTTTGATTAGTGCTAACATGGTATATCTATTCTATCCTTTTACTTTTAATCTATATATTTATTTAAAGTATATTTCTTATTGAAAACATATGGTTGGATTTTATGTGTTTTTTTAAAATTCAATCTCACAATGTCTATCTTTTACTTGGTGTGTTAGACCACTTGTATTTAATGTTATATTTGATATGGTTGGATTTAGATCTACAATTTTTATTATTATTATTCTCTGTCTCTGGTTTTTGTTTTTCTCTTGTCTCTTTCCTGGCACCTTTAGAGTTAGTTGAATATTTTTCAGTTTTAATTTATCTGTTTTTTTGCTACATCTCTTTGTATTGTTATTTTAGTATTTGCTCTTGGGATTTTATATATGTATAGACTTTCACAGTTTATTTTGAGTTGACAGTTTACTACTTCAAGTAAAATATGGAAGGCTTACAACTATATATGTCCCTTTACCCACCCCCTTAATATTATAGTTGTCATATGTGTTATATCTACATAACTTAAAATCCTGCTAGACAGTATTTACAATTTTTTCTTTCAGCAGTTATTCGTATTTTAAATAAGAGGAGAAAACTTGTCCTTTATATTTACTCAGATACATACCATTTCTTTTGTTTTTCCTTCTTTCTTAAAGCTCCAAATTTCCCTATTTTATCATTTTCCATCAATCTAAAGAATTCTCTTTTGAATTTATTTTAGAACAGGCCTTCTGGTAACAAATTCTCTTAGGTTTTCCCTTATCTGAATGTCCTTATTCCCCCTTCATTTATGAAGAATATTTTTACTGGGCACAGAGTTCTGGGTGGACAGTTCTTTTCTTTTTGCTCTTTAAGAATGTTGTTCCTCTCTTTCATAGTTTCTGGTGAGCATTCTGTCATTAAATTGTTCTTCCCTATATGTAGCTATTTTCAAGATTTTTCCTTTGTCATTGGTTTTCAGAAGTTTTACTATGATGGATCTGTGCATGAAATTTTATTTGATTCTCTCCTCTTTGCAATTTGTTGAGATTCTTGATCTGTAAATTTAGGTCTTCCATGATATTTGGGGAGTTTTTCAGCCATTATTTCCTTTTTTTGCCCCTGCACCAATATCTTTCTACTCCCCTATGGTACTCTAATTGCACAACTATTAGACCTTTTGATATTGTCTCACATGCTCTTGAGGCTCTGCTAATTTATTTTTTCAAATTTTTTTTCTTTCAGTTCTGCAGATTGGACAGTTTCTATGATTTGTCTTCAAGTTTACTGAATCTTTACTCTGTCATCTCCATTTTGTGATAATTTTTTATTTTAGATATATTTTTCAGTTTAAATTTTCCGTTAAAAAATTTCTATTTACCTACTGAGAACCACCTTTCCATCTCTTTTCCAGAATGTTTATGTTTACCTCATGGAACATAGTTATAACAGCTTCATTAAAGTCTTTGATAATTTCAGCAACTGA
This sequence comes from Lagenorhynchus albirostris, assembly GCF_949774975.1. Classification (NCBI taxonomy): domain Eukaryota; kingdom Metazoa; phylum Chordata; class Mammalia; order Artiodactyla; family Delphinidae; genus Lagenorhynchus; species Lagenorhynchus albirostris. Next base: position 66,047,639 of record NC_083107.1, read on the forward strand.
TCATCTTGTTTTTGGCATCTGTTGATTATCTTTCTCCTTAAGAATTGGTCACTTTTTTTGTTCTTCTTTACATATTGTGTAGTTTTAGGTTGCATCCTGGAAAATTTGAACATTATGTTGTTTGGTCTGACACTTGAGTGTGGTTTAAACCTTAGTTTTGTTCTTAAAGCCTTTGTTTTGTTGCTTTGAGTCTGTCCACCCAAGTGCTGCTCACAGGTGAGCTGGAACCTTGGGTCATTTTCTTTACAGAATTAACATATTTCCTTCTCCATCTCTCTCCTCTTCTAGATTTTCCTTAAATTCACAGTTTTACCCACTTGTACTACTGTGGCACAACTCCTGCAACTAGGGTTGCCTTCAGGCAAAACAGAGAGATAAAGAGAAACAAAACAGGGATTCTCTCCATACTCTTTGGCCTGAAGGGGTTCCTTTTACCCAGTCTTCTGGCCTGAAAGATGTGTTTTTTACAGGGTTTCTATTAGAATTTTGGCTACTGACACCACCAGCTAAGCTAGCTCTCTTGAGGGCTTATCGTGAAATGAGAAAAAAAGATAAGAACAAGCAAAGAAGTGGAGATCTCCCTCCATACTCTCTGGATCACAGGGCCCTTTTCCTGGCCTTTTGGCCAGAAAGAAAGGATTTCTCCAGGTATCCTTATGAGTTGCTTTTCCAACTTTTGACTTTCTTCCTCAATATTCCTGGTTTTATTTACTTTTCAGAGTCCCTTGATAGTTGTTTTTGTATTTTGTCCAGAGTGTTTGGTTGTCAGCTGCAGGATAATAGGATTTAGTGGGCTTACTCCATCTTGGCTGTAGTAGAAGTTCCTTGTTCCTTTTTGAATCACTTTCAATCTACAATATTTTTCTTTCATCCATTAATATTTAGTGTTGTACCATTCTTCTGTATTTAAATTTGCTCAGATTCTGTTTGCTAAAAGTGTCTTTATTTTGCTTTTATTTCTGAAGATTTTCACTGGATATACTTTTAGGTTGATACTGAAGATTTTCACTGGATATACTTTTAGGTTGATAGCACTTTAGTGTTGTCCTGTTGTTACATGGTTTGCATTGTTTCTGATCAGAAATCAGAGAAATTTTTATCTGTATTTCCCCTTCTGTTTCCCTCCCTACCATCCCATGGTTGCTTTAGGATTTTGTGTTTATCATGGGATTTCAGCAATTTGATTATTATGTGTATTGTGGGTTTCTTTATGTTTTTCTTGCTTGGGATTTGCTGAGCAACTCTTGGTTCTGTAGGTTTATATTTTTCATCATATTTGGAAATTTTTCAAACATTTTTTCTGCTCCCTATTCCTAAGAATCTAATTACAATTATGTTATACAATTAATGTATTCCCACATTTCATTAAAGGTCTATTAATTTTTTTTCAGCCCTCTTTCTCTCTCCACTTTTGTCTGGATAGATTTTTTTGCTTGTTTTAAAGTTCATTCCCTTTTTTTAAAAAATAAATTTATTTATTTACTTATTTGTTTATTTTTGCTGCATTGGGTCTTTATTGCTTCGCACAGGCTTTCTCTAGTTGCAGCGAGTGGACGCTACTCTTCATTGTAGTGCGAGGACTTCTCATTGCGGTGGCTTCTCTTGTTGCGGAGCACAGGCTCTAGGCACACGGGCTTCAGTAGTTGTGGCACGTGGGCTCAGTAGCTGTGGCTCACGGGCTCCAGAACACAGGCTCAGTAGTTGTGGTGCACGGGCTTAATTGCTCCATGGCATATGGGATATTCCCAGACCAGGGCTCAAACCTGTGTCCCCTGCATTGGCAGGAGGATTCTTAACCACTGCACTACCAGGGAAGTCCAAAGTTCATTCCCTTTTCTTCTACAGCGTCTAATCTGCTGATAAACCAGCCCATCTAATATATTTTCAGTTTTGATATTATACATTTTTTTAGCTCTAAAATATCCACTTCCATTTATGTTTCTCTCCTCATTATGTTTATGTTTTTTTAAAAGTCCTGAACATATTTATAATAGCTGCTTTAAAGTTCTTTCTGAGGTAGTCTGGTACCATGGGAAAGAGCACAGCCATTAGAATCAGACTTCCTGGGTTCAGATCTTAGCCTTAATGCCTACAAGCTGGGCTGATCATAGGCAAGTTACTTATTAACCTTTCTGGGCTTCAGTTTCCTCAAAATGGTACAAAGAGACTATCTCTCTTGGAGGGCTATTGTGAGAATAAATGAGATAATACCTAAAGCTCTTAAAACAATAGTGCCTTGCACATAATAAGCACTCAATAAACATTGTTATAATTTTTTAAGTTCCTTTCTGCTAATTAAATTATTTCTGTCATTTCTGTGTCTGTTTCTATTGACCAGTTTTTCTCTTGGTTAAATGTCACATTTTCCTGCTTCTTTGTATACCTAGTAATTTTTTATTGGATGTTGCATATTACAAATATTACATTGTTGAGTATGTGGATTTTGTTGTCTTCATTTAAAGACTGTTAACTTTTGTTTGCCAGGCAGTTAATTTACTTGCCCATCAATTTGATACTTTTGAGGATTATTGTCAAGTTTTACTAAAGGAGTTTAGAGGAGCCTTTATTCTATGGTTAATTTAGGTTTTGTCTTAAGATTTGGCCTTTCTACGGTCTGCACTGAAAGCCTTAAGTGTTCAGTGAGGTTTTCTACTCTGGTTATTAAGCACTTAAACGTTTCCCAGTTCTGTGTGAGCTGCAGAAGTTTTTCAGCTTGCACTTCCCTCAGAGATGTTCTTTTCCTGATAACTATTCTTTACCCAGCCTTGTATAATCTCATCCTATGAATGCAACTTAATACTCAGCCAAAGACTCAAGGGGACCCCTGTGCAGTTTTATGGAGTGTTTTATCTCTCTCCATCTAGATGTTCCTTCTCTGGTTTGCTCCTTGATAATTCAAGCTGCATCAGCCTTCCCAAACTCTGCTGTCTATTACCTCAGGCCTGTGAGACCACCTTGCTCTATTTGGATCTCTCCTTCCTGTATCAGGGTGTGGTAAATGCCTCCAGGCAGAAAATCAGGGCAGTGCTAAGGCCTACCGCATTTTATTTTCCCTCTCTCAAGGATTATAATCCTGTGCTACTGATTATCCAATAAAAACAGTTTTTTCATATATTTTGTCAGCTTTTTATAATTTCACAGCTTTTTATGACAGAAGGGCTAATCCAGTGCTTGTTGAGTACTCCATCATGGCTGGGCATCTGTATAATGAATTTGGAGATCAGAGTCATATTGGTTTGTTTCCAGAGAAACAAACCCCATGTAAAAAGATGTGAAAAAAGAGGGAAGAAAAGTGAAGGGAAAGAATACAGAAGACCTAGTTTCTATGTTGTTGATTCCCAACAGTAGATCCACAGAGAATCTCTCTCCCACACCTTCCCCTGGCTCCAGGCACACCCAGAGTTGTCCATCTCCTGCTGCCACCAGTAGCACAACCGGTCCATTTTACTCAGTGAGCCCATTTTGATTCCTTCTTCCAGGATTTAGGTTTAAAAGCACAGGGAAAGACCACATTTCTAACCAAAGATGGAAGAGAAAAGGGTTTCTTTGAAACTGATCAAATGCAATTAAGGCAGAATATACAATTCACATACCTTTGATTAACCTTTACCTAGAGAGAAATGATTGGTGATTAAGAATTAGATGAGGTGAATAATTATGTCAGGAATCTGCCTTCGAAGAAATCTCTTTCAGCACTAGAGAAAATGTTGATAAAAAACATATAGATATAGATGAGAGGGCTCACCAAAGAGAAATCAGACAAAGGAATTCTTTTTATGGATACCTATAAGTTTGGACTTTTGCCTGAGGAAATGCTATTTATTGGTTTGTTTTTTTACTGAGCACTTACCAAGTTGAATGAAATACAATCTCTTTCTCCCAGGAGGAGTTCACAACTAGCTGGGGAGAAAAGGCAGACAAGCCATGCTAATAAATAACTCCAGGGAAAAGGTATCACTTGAATGGTGGACAAATGATACAAGTGGTTATAGTGGTTCAGTGGAGGCTTGGAGAGGTCAGTTCCTGCTGGGGTGATTAGGGACAGGTTCAATCTGTACCTCCAGATCCCAAAACCATTCCTTTACAGTCTGATGAGCTCCACTTGTTCAGTGCATGATAGGAGAGGTGAAGTTCCTCTGAGACAGGAAATTATACCTCTGAAATTTTAGAAAGAATAAACTTATTACCTTTTGGCAGGGAGTCAAGTCAAAGGATATCTACTGAGAATGATGGTTTTCTTTTGGGATTACAATAGAAGTGAGTTAGAAAAAACATCCAGAAGGAGGTGATTTGAGAGGTCTTGGAGTGAGTACATAATTAGACTTGAAAAAGAGAAGGGCAAAGGACCTTTCAACTTGGGGCAATAACAGAAAATAATGCCCAGAGGAAGAACAACTGGTTAGAGAAAGAGAGAGAGACAGACTGACTCTGTGGTGTCTGTGTGTGTGTGTGTGTGTGTAAGAAAGTAGAACTAGCCAGAACAGAAAGGTCTAAGGAGTATTGGGGGTTGAGGGGATGGGTACTGAGTCAGATACTCTGAATTAGATGTGGGACTGCCTTATTGAGTCAAGAATTTACATTTGATGCTGAAGAAGTCAGAAAGTGTTTAGTTCTTGAGAAGGGGTGATGCATGTTGATTGCACATTGACTGAAGATTCTTTAGGAAATGTAGTTTAGTCATGGGTTTCAGGCCTGGACCACAGGGAGGGCTGGTAGTTGGATCTGAGCCCTGAGAGGCTGTCCCACTGGCTCAGGAATGAGGGACTCAGAGACACCGAGATGTGAGGGAAACAAAAAGGAAGAAGTCAAAGGTCTAAGGTTTTGGGCCGGGGACGCTGTAGACTGGTAGTGTTACTGATAAAGCAGACAGTTAGAATGAGGATCTGGTCTGGGGGAGAGTGGCTAGCATGGTAACAGTTGTAGTGGGCATCCATCTGAGGATCAGGTTATCTGGTATGCACGTGGAGATGTGGAGTGGAAACAGGAAAAAGTGAGAGGTCCAGACAGAAGATACGGATGTGGGAGCTATTTACATGGAAGGAAGGTCACACCTGAGACTTAAGAAGGCTCAGAATTAGGCAGTGGAATGGAGTCAATGATGTTATCAGAAAGAACTTTGTTACAAGAAGGAAGAGAGGCCGCTGGATTGTGTGGTGTCATGGAAACTGAGGGAGACAGATGTTCCGTAGATGAGTAGAAAGGTCATTGTGTTTGACCAAGAGCCTTCTGGAGAGCAGTCATAGGCACAAGGAAGTTTAGAGGCAGTGCTGAGAAATTGGAGCAAAATGTGCTTACGTAGTAGTTCAGGGAGTCTATCTGTGAAAGGAAGAAGAGAAGAGAAAGAGACTGAGATGTCAGTGATGTTAGAGGATTCAGCAGAATGGAGAAAGGGTGTGTTAAGGATAGATAAACTTCTTAATGTTGAAAATCAGAAGGGGAAAAGCTAAAGAGAAAGGAAGCTTCAGGTACCAGAAAGAAAGGGGATAATTGTGTAGCAAGACCACTCAATCTAGGCATTGCAGACTCTTATACAGGCCTCAGATGCCATTCCATCCAGGCTCTGTCTGCTTCTGCAGTCTCTTCTTTACTAGTGTTACTGCCATTTCATCTTTTAAAATATGTCTGGGGGATGGAGAATCACTATTTTATGAGGCTGCCCTGTGCTTGCTGGACAGATCTGTTGGAAAAGTATTTAATACTGGCTGAATTCTACTCCTCCGTAACTTAATACTAATGGTAACAGCTACAATTGAACAGTTTTACAGATTACTGTATTTAGTCCTCACTGTAACACAGTAAGGTTGATTTTATTATTATTCCCATTTTATTAGATATTCCCAGATAACTAAGTCTCAGAGAGGTTAAGTCACTGGCCAAGGTCACATAGCTAAGGAGAGAAGGACCTGGTATTTGAATCCCAACCAGTTTAACTCTGCCCCTATAATCGCTATGTCTTATTGCTCCTACTTGTGACTGTTATTCGTTCCCCAAGTAGTGTCCTTTCTCCAATATGAGGGCCCTTTAAATGTTTAAAGTCAGTTATCCTACATATGCTGGATAATTTCCTTTGTCTCCTCCTTCTTTTCTTTCTCTTCCTTTTTCTCACCTTTTTCTTTTCTTTTCTTTTTTAAATTGTTAATTCAACAAATAATTATTGAGCAGCTTCAGAATATCAGACACTGTGTTAGGTGATGCACAGATAGCAATGAATAAAACAGACCAAGGCTTTGCCCTCATGGGGTTTATAGACTGTGGAGGGAAGCATATTGAGTGTGCAAATTAACAAATATATAATAAGAAAAGATGATGAATGCTGTGAAGAAAACAGACATTCTAGCCTCCCTTGTCAGTTTTCCTCATAAACTCTGGGTTTCAGAGTGCTCACTATACTTCTTTCCTCCTGACGCCTTCTCCTCTTAAGGGGTGTCCTTCAGATGAGGACAGTTTCTGCTGCTGTGATCTGATCATTGTGGAGCACGTTGAGACTCTTAACTGGGAATCCTTGTGATACTGCAGCTTAGAGGTAGGAATGGGCAGAACCACAGGCAGGGGTGACTGGAGAGAGGACAGATGTGCAGAGGGCCATGCAGAGATGAAGGATGGAGAGCCCAGGAGTGGGGACAGATGGTTTCAATCCATTCCGTGAAGTGTGAGCAAAGGTCATGCTAAATAGATCACGAAGCCATGCATCCCCTTCCATTCCACAGATCCTGCCTTTCCCTTCATGCTCCGCCCCTCTGAACCCACACATCTGCTTTACAAATGCAGCTGAGGAGGAAAGCACTGAATACACATGTGTCACAATGGGCAGCTAAGGTCAGAAATGTGCTACAGAGAAAGGTTTCTCCCCTTTCTCCCTTCCCTCTTTCCTTCCTTCCCTTCTAGTCCCCTCCCCTCAACCCTCCCCTCCCTCTCTCCCTCCCTCCCTTGCTTCCTTCCTTCCTTCTTCTTTCCTTCCTTCCTTCCTACCCTCCTTCCTTCCTTTCATAGTATTAGTCTTAATACCATAGTTTGGAAGACTCTGGTTGGAGAAAAATGTCAAGAAGTACAAATGCAGATTTGATACATCTGACCTTTCTTCTCTTCAGAACAATAAATGTCAAATAGCTTAAAATGACAGCCAGGATGGCTAGAGATTATTTATGTCCTTAAATATTTAGAAACATAGTTTAGACTTAAGTCTAATTTACATGAAGATTCTGACCAATGAGAATCATAAACACTTTTAAGGGGCCAGCATAAGCAGTGATGTTTACATTTAAGAAAACAGAAAATGTTTTGAAAAAGCATTCTGAAAAATCAGAATAGAATGAAGTGGTAAGTGATTCCTGATAAGTAATGAGAACACTTGATAATATCAAGAAAGTATTTTGTGACACAAAATTGTGTTTGGGTTTTTTATATCTGCGTGGTGTGGTTTGGTAGCATTCCAGAGAAAGACCTACAATCCACATGTCCTGTCCTTTGATTAAATACAAAATATTATATATATGCATTTTTACTTGAATCACTTATCCCCATTTTACTAAAGACGTTTTGCTGTTAAAACAGAAGGAGGGAGAATTATCTTGCTCCAGCTGTGTAAATCCTGATAGAAGTATATAATCCTTCAGCCTGTGGAGGGTGTCATTCTTTACTCTACCTCATACTCAATTATCATCAGAAGCAGCAGCGTCCCTTTTAGAGTAGAGGCTCTGAAAGGTGTTTTTTGTTTTTGTTTTAAATAACAGCCACATGGCACAGGGATATCAGCTCGGTGCTTTGTGACCGCCTGGAGGGGTGGGATAGGGAGGGTGGGAGGGAGGGAGACGCAAGAGGGAAGAGATATGGGAACATGTATATGTATAACTGATTCACTTTGTTATAAAGCAGAAACTAACACACCATTGTAAAGCAATTATACCCCAATAAAGATGTTAAAAAAAATAACTATGAACATTAGTTAACCCGTTTACTTCTGAAATGACACATCATTGCATTGTGTTAAGAAAATAGAATCTGAAGTTAGTTCTGGTTCTGGTACTCAACTCCAGAACTTAGAAGTTCATAAAGTAGTGAGACAATAACATTTTTCTGCTCCTGGAAGTCTCATCTGTAAAATGGAGATTATGTAATAATAGAGATCATTATAGCATTTGCTTTATAGGGTCCTTATGAGGAGTAAATGAGATAATTAAAAGAAGAGTTTAGTACAGCACCTGCCTCATGGTTAAAGGACTGGAAATATTATTTATTATCTTCTATTTTAGTATTATTGTTGTTCTATTAATAATAAAACTATTTTTTTGTTCCTTTTTTATATCATCTTTGCTGAAATTTAGCTGTATTCAAAATTAGAGTTTATCCTTTATAAAATACAATTAAGCAAAGAACCCAAAAGAAAGCTTTAAATGTTGTAGACTAAAGCAGCCTATTTACTCAAAGAGCTAAAGTCATCAGAAAATCAGTGCCATCCCATTGTGCATTTCCTAAGAGTTCCTTATGGATCCAGCAAATCTTTTCTTTGTTTCTTTTTTAATGTCAAATAATTTTAATTAATTCATGAAGATTATTTCTAAACTCTTAAGATATTCACTCTAAGATCTTTTACTTTCATAGCAGAAAAAGTCCTTATTTCTATAATTAACTATGAAGTTTGAAAACCTATGTAAGTTGAGGCAGTGGAAGGAGGCAAGAGAGTTTTGGACCAGGAGTCATGGGATTAGGTTTTCATTTTAGGATATGCTGACTTGTCCTATTTGAACCTAGGCAAATCACCTAAACCTTCTCAGTTGTAGTTTCTGTCATGTGAAATAAGTGAGTTCTAATCTCTACTATCCCTTTCCTATTAAAATTCTGTGATTCAAACCTATTTCCAGGGCTGGTTTTTTGAAGCATTACTGGGAAGATCCTATTTCTATAAACAGTTGCAGGGTTAATTAGAATTTCACAGAGCAGTGATAGGAAATGATAACCTTCTCTGATTCTTATATGTTGGTAACTAGCAGATTTTGATAAGAATTGTTTACCTCTAACTAATATACCTTTTCTCCACATCTACACCAGCATTTGTTATTTTTGGTCTTTTTCATGATAGCCATTCTGACAGGTGTGAAGTGATACCTCATTGTGGTTTTGATTTGCATTTCCCTGATGACTAGCGATGTTGAGCATCTTTTCATGTCCCTGTTGGCCATCTGTATGTCTTCTTTGGAAAAATGTCTGTTCAGGTCTTCTGCCCATTTATTAATTGACTCATTTGTTTTTTAGATATTGAGTTGTATGAGCTGCTTATACATTTTGGGTATTAACCCCTTATTAGTCATATCATTTGCAAATATTTTCTCCCATTCAGTAGGTTGTCTTTTCATTTTGTCAGTGGTTTCCTTTGCTATACAAAAGCTTTTGAGTTTAATTAGCTCTATTTGTTTATTTTTGCTTTTGTTTTCTTTGCCTTACGAGACAGGTCCAAACAATATTGCTATGATTTATGTCAGAGTGTTCTGCCTATGTTTTTTTCTAGGAACTTTGTGGTTTCTGGTTTAATTTAGGTCTTTAATTCATTTTGAGTTTATTTTTGTATATGGTGTGAGAAAATGTTCTAATCTCATTGTTTTACATGTGGGTATCCAGTTTTCACAGCTCTACTCATTAAAGAGACTGTCTTTTCTTTATTGTATATTTTTGCCTCCTTTGTCATAGATTAGTTGACCGTAAGTGCATGGGTTTATTTCTGGGCTCTCTATTCTGTTCTGTTGATCTATGTGTCTGTTTTTGTGTCAGTACCATAGTGTTTTGATTACTGTAGCTTTGTAGCATAATCTGAAGTCAGAGAGCATGATGCCTACAGCTCTGATCTTTCTCAAGATCATTTTGGTGATTGGAGTTCTTTTGTGTTTCCATACATATTTTAAAATTATTTGTTCTAGTTCTGTGAAAAATACCATTGGTATTTTGATAAGGATTTCCTTGAATCTGTATTTTGCCTTGGGTAGCATGGTCATTTTATCAATATTAATTCTTCCAATGCATGAAGAATATATGCATATATACTTTTTTTTTTTGCGGTATGTGGGCCTCTCACTGTTGTGGCCTCTCCCATTGCAGAGCACAGGCCCCAGACGCACAGGCTTAGCGGCCATGGCTCATGGGCCCAGCCGCTCCGCGGCATGTGGGATCTTCCCACACCGGGGCATGAACCCGCGTCCCCTGCATCAGCAGGCAGACTCTCAACCACTGCACCACCAGGGAAGCCTATACTTCTTAATAGCTTATTGGCTATTTCTTTAACATTGTTCTCCATTCAGCAGATAATCATAGAGACCTCTTGTGTGTTTAGAACTTTGTAAAGTCCTATAGGGTAAAAGACAATAATCGTAAAATGTGGTCCCTGACTTTAAAGAACTTATAGTTCAATAAGGAAGACCAAAAATATGGGATTTGGAGTCAAAAGTTGGAGATTCAAGACTTGACACCAGCATCGATTAGCTTCATGATCTTCATTTAAGCTCTTTTGAGTCCTAGTGAAGTGCAGGGGATGATTCCAATCTCACAGGGTTGTTGACAGGCTCAAATAAGATTATATATGTAGAATAGTGTTCTGTAAAATTGAAAGCCCTATTAAGCATTACACCAACTATTAGAAATGATACAAGAGGGTGTAGATGTAAAGGCTAAACGTCTTAGAGCAAAGAACAGTGAGTAGGGGGTTAGTGAGTAGAGACTTCCTGATGGAGCTGAGGCTTGATGGGTCCTGGAGATGAGTAGGGTTTGGATAGTCAGGATGAAAGAAGGAGACCACTCCAAGTGGGGAGCATGGAACATGGAGCATGGAGTGAAGGTTGCTCAATTCAGTTTGATTAACTCAACCAGTCCTCCTGGATTACCTAATATGAACCTCATGCTCTACTGGGACTTCTCTGTTTGGAGAAGAAATGTTGTGTTGGAAAGTACAGTTGGATGAACAAGATGGGATCAGGACATGACAGGAGGGCCTTGGAGAGCAAGTAAGAATGTTTAACCTCCTCATGGCAAGAAATAGGCAGCCATCAATAGGTCTGATGTGAATAGCATTTTAGGAAAATGAAATTGGTAATGGTGTGCAGTCTGGATTAGTATGTAGAGACTGGAGTCTGTAATCTGGGGTGGAGGGTGGGGGAAGATTTGGAAAGTGAGATGGTGGAGAAAAGGATGACTCCAGAAAAACTTAACAGACTTTGGTGTCAGAGGCAAAAGAGGGAGGAATCCAAGTTTTTCTAGAACTTTTTACCAGTAAGATTAGAATAACAATGGTTCATTTGATAGGAAAGAAGAATTGGGGGAGAAAAGAAATTTGGGAGGAAGAGTTGAGTTCCGTTGGCGCATGGGGAGTTGAGATGGTAAGCAATTCCAGGCAGCAACATTCTGTAGGCAATTGGAGATGCGGGACTAGAACTCATATAAGAAGTCAGGGTTAGGCATGGGGATTTGGGAATCATCAGCACAGAGACTCATAAATTATGCACTTTGGTTAGGCTTAATTTCATGTTTTTTAGAAGATAAGAGAAATGAAAAGCTTGCTGAATTATGGATTATGCAACTGTATTAAAAGTAATTCTCCCTTTCCCCCTCCCTTCTGTCTCCCTGATGATTTTTGTGTTCTGTTCTTCTCTCTGATCCACTTACCCTTCCCCTAATACTTTATAAACTGAGGGACACAATAACCTCTATTTCTGTCAGATCAGAAGATTGTCAGTGAAGAGATTAAGGTGATCGGGAATGTTTACCAGAAAATATGACGATCCTCTTGGCACCTCCAATCCTTCAGAGATCAGAGGGATACAGACTTTCTCTAGAGGAAAACAACCATTTATATTTATGGGAGGAAATATTAAAGAGCTAAATTCTCAGTTCCCTGGACAGCCCCACTGTTTGTTTTGCAGCTTTTATTAAGTAAAGCAGTGATTCTCAGCAAGAGACAGAGCTGCTTGGCAAATAATGTAATCAGATGAAGTAGGGTTTTCAGACCTGGTGGGTAGACTTGAAGTTGGGACTCCTCTCCTGGCACTCAGTTTTCATTTGTGGTTTGAACTGAGTTTGCACAAATAGCAGATACAGCACTCAGAGTTGAATTTTCTTTAGTTTATCTTCTTCTTCCTCCCCTTCAAAGAGAAAAATTTCCCAGCGATTTGCTTAGATGTTCTCAAGCATTACCTGGTACAGAGGGTATCTACTTGACTTTACATAAGGTAATAATGAGGAGGAGGAAGTTGGAGAAATAAGACACATGGTGCTAACATTTATTGAACATCTATTATATGCCAGGCACTTTATAGTCATTCTCTCATTTAATCTTCACAGCTGCAAAAGATGGATATTTTAATCTCTGTTTCACAAATGAGGCTCTGAGGGGTTATGTAACTTGCCCAGATCATGCAATTAGTAAGTGACTGAACTGGGATTGGGATCCCCTAACTGGGGTTAGTTTTCTAAGCCTGAATGTTTCTTTTTTGTTTCAAGCTTGTGCTTCCTTTCCATCCCTATTATAAGCAAAAATTATTTTTTAAAAAAGACACTTGATTGTAATTTGACAGAGGCCTGTGGGGTAGGATGAGAATCCAGTAGTTCTCAGATCCATACATTCCTCAGCTAGGTCACTCATTTCCCATCCCTCTCTCCTTCCTGCTTTCTCTTTTGTTTTTCCTTTACCTATCATAGTGGGATGCCCTCTTCTCTCCTTACAATTCTCTCTCGAGGTGGACAGGTTGAAGGATGAGGCAGAGTGGTAAGGAAATACAGCACCAGGTCCTTCATTTTTCAGGGCATCCTGTGTATACTTTTCGTTGACCTTCTGTGGAGCCTGATCAAGGGCATGTGGCTACTACAGTTTGGCTGCATTACAGCTTCTGATTTTCATGTTGACTGTGGACAGACATTGATAGAAGTACCAACTACATACAAGGTACCATAGTGGGTGCTAGAAAATTACTTTGAAGTAAATAAATTGAAATTTCCTTAAAATTAAAAAAATGTGTTTAAATATTGGATATTTAAGAACTGTGGGTCAAGGATAAAGGAGTGTGGAAGAAAGAGGAGCAGGCCGCAGTCCTTAGAAACTAACAAGTTCCTGGGGATAAAAGGCAAGGACGGCTTGATGTGTGGCCCTGGCCACCTGCCCTTGTCCACTACACAGTCACTCTTTGGTCCACAGCCATCAGCTGTCCAGGGCTCTCTATTAGGCAGCCCATTTTCAGTGACATCCCTTGGGAGGCACTCCATGCAGATGCTCTCCTCCCCTTACCTTTTTCTCCTCCTCTGAAATCTAGTACATGAATGAATGGATGAGTTGGCCTACCCTTAGGGTAGATGTATCTGGGAAAGACCCATTATCTGGGCAAGACAGGGAAATTGGAGTGGGCCAGGCCCCTCAAAGCACTCCCAGGTCAGTCAGTGCATGTTGACTACAGCCTTCCAGCAAAGTGTTGCTAATAGTGAGGATTTTAGGTCAATGAGGAGGCAAGGCCAGCTGTGAAGATGAACTGAGATGCTGCACATGAGGCAGTCACCACAGCACTTGGCACGTGGTAAGTGCATCTCTAGATGTTATTTGTACCATGATTATGCTTATTCTCATTGAAATCAGTTAAAATGCTTTTGTCTGCAAGTAACAAAGACCCAACTTAAAGTAGCTGAACGATCTTGTATAATGAGAAGTCAAGAGTTGGTGTGTCTCTAGGGTTGGTTAATTCAGGAGCACATGGAAAGGCAGGAGCACAGGAGCACCCAGGTCCTTTCTGTCTTTCCATTCTGCTGCCTTCCTTAGGGTGGGTGGCTGCAGAAGCTCCAGGCACCTTCACATGAAGCTGAAAAAGGGCAGAGTTTGTCCTTTGTTCCTTCATAAGAGAATGGAAAACTTTTACAAAGGCTGCTAGTCGTTTTCCGCTTGTGTCCCATTTGTTAGGGCTACCTCACATGACTATTCCTAAATCAAGAGGAAATAACACAATTCACATAGTCTCAAACTTGACCTTGCATCAGAATCATTGGGAGGGCTTGTTAAAACAGACATTGCTGGACTGCATCCCCAGAGATTCTGAGTCAGTAGGTCTAGGGTAGGGCCTGAGAATTTGCATTACTAACAAGTACTCTGTTAGTATAGGGGCCGCACTTTAATAACCATTGGCTTAAACTGTTCAGTAGTCATCTCCCAGGTCTAGAGCAGTGCTCTTGAAGTACATAGATATCCCAAACCTGATCAGAGTTGAGGCTCTGTTAGCAAGAAGGAAGGGGGAAAATGCCTGCTGGTTAGTCACATCATCATTTTTAATTTTTGGAGTTATAGAAAGGGCAGAAGGTTTCATATTAGGCTCTTGATTCCCTCTGGGTCATATCTTGTAGGGGTGCTTTCCTTTCACTTAGGACAATCCCAGAGAACGTCTGGATTACCAATTCAACTCAGCTGAAGACAGGAGAAATTTCACTGTCATGCTATTACATGGACTCTTGGACATCAAATATTAAGTTTAGTAGACCACTGGAGATGGCAGTGGCTGCTCCTTCCCCCTCTCTCTTCTTCCTCATCTTCCTCTTCTTCCTTCTTTTTTTGTCTCTACAAACTTCAGCATCATATGAAACTTTCATATTTCAGAGAACCAAATTCTCCCTTGTCCTGCAATGTGTCCACTCCAAGCTTCCCACTTTGGGGCTGTGCAGCTCCTTTGGTAGCAAAGGCTGAGGGCCTTATAGCTGGAATCTGAGCAGTCACAGGCTCAGTCATCAGGAAGCTTGATGCTGTGGTTACTTCTAAATGAACAGTCATTATGGATGCTAATTGAACTTGAAGTTAATGAAAAAGGGTTATTTTACAGGGCTTAAGTCGAGGCCAAAATTCTTATTACAAGTTAATTATTCTCCTTAAAAGGCACTATTACAGCCATGATTGTTTTTTATCAAGTTTTTCTCTAGTGCTGAAAGAGATTTCTTCGAAGGCAGATTCCTGACATAATTATTCACCTCATCTAATTCTTAATCACCGATCATTTCTCTCTAGGTAAAGGTTAATCAAAGGTATGTGAATTGTATATTCTGCCATAATTGCGTTTGATCAGTTTCAAAGAAACCCTTTTCTCTTCCATCTTTGGTTAGAAATGTGGTCTTTCTCTGTACTTTTAAACCTAAAACCTGGAAGAAGGAATCAAAATGGGCTCACTGAGTAAAATGGACCGGTTGTGCTACTGGTGGCGGCAGGAGATGGACAACTCTGGGTGTGCCTGGAGCCAGGGGAAGGTGTGGGAGAGAGATTCTCTGTGGATCTACTGTTGGGAATCAACAACATAGAAACTAGGTCTTCTGTATTCTTTCCCTTCACTTTTCTTCCCTCTTTTTTCACATCTTTTTACATGGGGTTTAAGCATTCAACATAAGAGTTTGGGGGCAACACATTTCGATTCATGTTGACACCCAATTCACCATCACAGCTCTGTGCTTTTGTCAAGCTATTTCTTCTTTTGGGTGCCCTTTCCATTCCTCTCCAACTGTGGCAATGCTCTTCATATCTCAAGTCTCTGCTTAAATGTCAACTCTTCCAAGCCACATAGCCCCCACCCTGCCTCCTTCAAGAGGGATTTACTACCTCAGAGCTGTGACTGCATGCCTTGCCCGGCTGTTTCTATGGCAGTGTCTGTCTTCTTGCATCCCCTCTGCCACTCCCGTAATACCACTGCAGGGAACAGTTTGTGGACCCCCATGGGACATTTAGTTTATGCCCCTTACAATGGAGAGACATATGCCAGAATCTTCTGGCACCAAACACAATGCCTGTGAAATGCATAGAAGGCCAGGGAAAGCCATAGACCCATAACCTGTAGCCAGCCCCCGCTTTTCACTCCTGCCATTGGCAATACTGGAAAGCCACTGCCTCACTCCTGTGGTCCTCCTTTCAAATGCCCATTGGCCATAAGGAAACTCCTAGAAGAGCCAATAGCCAATAACCTGCTGATAAACCAGTAATTAACCGGATTGAGGCTCACAATTAACATGGTGAGGGACCTCCTGAATTAAGCCTCTGGAAGTACTATTAAAATGCAAATATAATCCAGAAGGAGTAAAATAAGAAACCATGACCAATCATGCAATACTCATTTACAAAGGCCATGATTTCTTTTCCACATTATTTAACCAGTCACCCAGTAGGTTTCTGAAGGAATGGTACAGGAGCAGGACCACGGTTGAGCCAGGCTGACAGCCACAGCATAGGGATTCTTGGAGCTGCACCTTCCATTCTCAGTTTTTGTCTCTCTGCCAAGACTTCTAGTCATATAACTTTCAACTCACAGCCCATTCTCTTTTAGAGCAAAGCTTTGTCTTTTAACCCTTGTTCACATTGTGTCTTTCAAAATAAAAAAAAAGATCTCCTAATGGAACCCCGATTCACTCCAGTGTTGTCTGCCTTCCTAGGTTGTCACTCATTCACAGTGCAAAATGGCGAGGAGGAGGCTATCCTGAATAATAAATTTCAGGGCTAATTAAGAATTAGAGAGAGAATTAGGCTCAACCAGCAGTCCTTGTGTGTGCCACTGTAACTTGCCAACCCCAAATCCTGCCTTATTTCCAGGCATAAAAGCCACATTAAGTTTTAAGACCTGACTCAATAATGTATTATGGATAATGATGACACCTTGATATTAAGTCTTCAGAAAGGAACCTGGGCATATGACTTGACATATTGAGGTTTTACCACTGATAGAAATGTTAGAGTTTTATGGCTTTCACTGATTGTTAAGCAAATACTATATCTTTCTATGGAAAATACTAACCCAAAAAGTGCATTTTAAGAGGAGTGTGTGTAAGCAGAGTGTGTGTTTGTGTGTATGTGTGTGTGTTTAACACATTGCCATACTTAGATAGTTCCCTGTCTTTCTCTAAATGGAAAAGCAAAATACTTGAGAATTTAAAGGGAGTTGAAAGTCAAGAATATCCTGCATTAAAAAAAGTTCTTAGTAGGGCTTCCCTGGTGGCGCAGTGGTTGAGAGTCCGCCTGCCGATGCAGGGGACACGGGTTCGTGCCCTGGTCCGGGAAGATCCCACGTGCCGTGGAGCGGCTGGGCCCATGAGCCATGGCCGCTGAGCCTGCGCATCCAGGGCCTGTGCTCCGCAACGGGAGAGGCCACAACAGTGAGAGGCCCGCGTATGGCAAAACAAAAAAAAGTGCTTAGTGCAGTCTGGCTGCACCACAGCTGCCAGGCCCTCGGCCGACGCAGGGAGCCCCGCAGCGATGTGGACTAGGCCGTGTGGATGACAGGCTCTTGGTGCTCCAGCCAGGCGTCAGGGCTGTGCCTCTTAGCTGGGAGAGCCAAGTTCAGGACAATTGGTCCACCAGAGACCTCCCAGTTCCATGTAATATCAAACGGCGAAATCTCCCAGAGATCTCCATCTCAACGCCAAGACCCAGCTCCACTCAAACACCAGCAAGCTACAGTGCTGGACACCCTATGCCAAACAACTAGCAAGACAGGAACACAACCGCACCCATTAGCAGAGAGGCTGCCTAAAATCATAATAAGGCCACAGACACCCCAAAACACACCAATAGATGTGGACCTGCCCACCAGAAAGACAAGATCCATCCCCATCTACCAGAACACAGGCATTAGTCCCCTCCACCAGGAAGCCTACACAACTGAGTGAACCAACCTTAGCCACTGGGGGCAGACACCAAAAACAACGGGAACTATGACCCTGCAGCCTGTGGAAAGGAGACCCCAAACACAGTAAGTTAAGCAAAATGACAAGACAAAGAAACACACAGCAGATGAAGGACCAAGGTAAAAACCCACCAGACCTAACAAATGAAGAGGAAATAGTCAGTCTACCTGAAAAAGAATTCAGAATAATGATAGTAAAGATGATCCAAAATCTTGGAAACAGAATAGAGAAAATACAAGAAATGTTTAACAAGGACCTAGAAGAACTAAAGATCAAACAATTATGAACAATACAATAAATGAAATTACAAATTCTCCTCAAGGAATCAATAGCAGAATAAATGAGGCAGAAGAATGGATAAATGACCTGGAAGATAAAATAGTGGAAATAACTACTGCAGAGCAGAATAAAGAAAAAAGAATGAAAAGAATTGAGGACAGTCTAAGAGACCTCTGGGACAATATTAAACGCACCAACAATCGAATTATAGGGGTCCCAGAAGAAGAAGAGAAAAAAAAAGGGACTGAGAAAATATTTGAAGAGATTATAGTTGAAAACTTCCCTAATATGTGTAAGGAAATGGTCAAGTCCAGGAAGCACAGAGAGTCCCGTACAGGATAAATCCAAGGAGAAACACCCCAAGACACATATTAATCAAACTATCAGAAATTAAATGCAAAGAAAATATATTAAAAGCAGCAAGGGAAAAACAAAAAATAACATACAAGGGAATCCCCATATGGTTAAGAGCTGATCTTTCAGCAGAAACTCTGTAAGCCAGAAGGGAGTGGCAGGACATATTTAAAGTGATGAAAGGGAAAAACCTACAACCAAAATTATCCAGCAAGGATCTCATTCAGATTTGACAGAGAAATTAAAAGCTTTACAGACAAGCAAAAGCTAAGAGAATTCAGCACCAACAAACCAGTTTTACAACAAATGCTAAAGGAACTTCTCTAGGCAGGAAACACAAGACAAGGAAAAGACCTACAATAACAAACACAAAACAATTAATAAAATGGTAATAGGAACATACATATCAATAATACTTTACATGTAAATGGATTAAATGCTCCAACCAAAAGACATACCCTGGCTGAATAGATACAAAAACAAGACCCGTATATATGCTGTCTACAAGAGACCCACTTCAGACCTAGGGACACATACAGACTGAAAGTGAGGGGTTGGAAAAAGATATTCCATGCAAATGGAAATCAAAAGAAAGCTGGAGTAGCAATTCTCATATCACACAAAATATAATTTAAAACAAAGGCTATTATAAGAGACAAAGAAGGACACTACATAATGATCAAGGGATCAATCCAAGAGGAAGATATAACAATTGTAAATATTTATGCACCCAATGTAGGAGCACCTCAGTACATAAGGCAAATGCTAACAGCCATAAAAGGGGAAATCGACAGTAACACAGTCATACGAGGGGACTTTAACACCCCACTTTCACCAATGGACAGATCATCCAAACTGAAAATAAATAGGAAAACACAAGCTTAAAATGATACATTAAACAAGATGGACTTAATTGATATTTGTAGGACATTCCATCCCAAAACAACAGAATACACTTTCTTCTCAAGTGCTGATGGAACATTCTCCAGGATAGATGATATCTTGGGTAACAAATCAAGCCGTGGTAAATTTAAGAAAATTGATATAGTATCAAGTATCTTTTTTGGCCACAACGCTATGAGACTAGTTATCAATTACAGGAAAAAATCTGTAAGCAATACAAACACATGGAGGCTAAATAACACACTACTTAATAACCAAGAGATCAGTGAAGGAATCAAAGAGGATATCAAAAAATACATAGAAACAAATGAAAATGAAAACATGATGACCCAACACCTATGGTATGCAGCAAAAGCAGTTCTAAGAGGGAAGTTTATAGCAACACAATCCTACCTTAAGAAACAAGAAACATCTCAAATAAACCACCTAACGTTACACCTAAAGCAATTAGAGAAAGAAGAACAAAAAAACCCCAAAGTTAGCAGAAGGAAGGAAGTCATGAAGATCAGATCAGAAATAAATGAAAAAGAAATGAAGGAAACGATAGCAAAGATCAATAAAACTAAGAGCAGGTTCTTTGAGAAGATCAACAAAATTGATAAACCATTAGCCACACTCATCAAGAAAAAAAGGGAGAAGACTAAAATCAATAGAATTAGAAATGAAAAAGGGGAAGTAACACCTGACATTGCAGAAATACAGAGGATCATGAGAGATTGCTACAAGCAACTATATGCCAATAAAATGGACAACCTGGAAGAAATGGACAAATTCTTAGGAACGCACAACCTTCTGAGACTGAACCAGGAAGAAATGTAAAATATGAACAGACCAATCACAAGCACTGAAATTGAAACTGTGATTAAAAATCTTCCAACAAACAAAAGCCCAGGACCAGATGTCTTCACAGGCGAATTCTATCTAACATTTAGAGAGGAGCTAACACCTATCCTTCTCAAATTCTTCCAAAATATAGCAGAGGGAGGAACACTCCCAAACTCATTCTCTGAGGCCACCATCACCTTGATACCAAAACCAGACAAGGATGTCACAAAGAAAGAAAACTACATGCCAATATCACTGATGAACATAGATGCAAAAATCCTCAACAAAATACTAGCAAACAGAATCCAACAGCACATTAAAAGGATCATACACCATTATCAAGTGGGGTTTATCCCAGGAATGCAAGGATTCTTCAATATACGCAGATCAATCAATGTGATACACCATATTAACAAGTTGAAGGAGAAAAACCCTATGATCATCTCAATAGATGCAGAGAAAGCTTTCGACAAAATTCAACACCCATTTATGATAAAAACCCTCCAGAAAATAGGCATAGAGGGAACTTACTTCAACATAATAAAGACCATATATTACAAACCCACAGCCAACATTGTCCTCAATGATGAAAAACTGAAAACATTTCCACTAAGATCAGGAACAATACAAGGTTGCGCACTTTCACCACTGTTATTCAACATAGTTTTGGAAGTTTTAGCCACAGCAATCAGAGAAGAAAAAGAAATAAAGGAATCCAAATCAAAAAAGCAGAAGTAAAGCTGTTACTGTTAGCAGATGACATGATACTATACATAGGAATCCTAAAGATGCTACTAGAAAACTTAGAGCTAATCAATGAATTTGGTAAAGTAGCAGGATACAAAATTAATGCACAGAAAGCTCTTGCATTCCTATACACTAATGATGAAAAATCTGAAAGAGAAATTAAGGAAACACTCCCATTTACCACTGCAACAAAAAGAATAAAATACCTAGGAATAAACCTATTTAAGGAGACAAAAGACCTGTATACAGAAAACTATAAGACACTGATGAAATAAATTACAGATGATACAAACAGATTGAGAGATATACCATGTTCTTGGACTGGAAGAATCAACATTGTGAAAATGACTCTACTACCCAAAGCAATCTACAGATTCAATGCAATCCCTATCAAACTACCAACAGCATTTTTCACAGAACTAGAACAAAAAATTTCACAATTTGTATGGAAACACAAAAGACCATGAATCGCCAAAGCAATCTTGAGAAAGAAAAACTGAGTGGAAGGAATCAGGCTCCCTGACTTCAGAGTATACTACAAAGCTACAGTAATCAAGACAGTATGGTACTGGCACAGAAACAGAAATATAGATCAATGGAACAGGATAAAAAGCCCAGAGATAAACCCACGCCCATATGGTCACCTTATCTTTGATAAAGGAGGCAAGAATATACACTGGAGAAAAGACAGCCTCTTCAATATGTAATGCTGGGAAAACTGGACAGCTACATGTAAAAGAATGAAATTAGAACACTCCCTAACACCATACACAAAAATAAGCTCAAAATGGTTTAAAGACCTAAATGTAAGGCCAGACACTATCAAACTCTTAGAGGAAAACATAGGCAGAACACTCTATGACATAAATCACAAGATCCTTTTTGACTCACTTCCTAGAGAAATTGAAATAAGAACCAAAATAAACAAATGGAACCTAACGAAACTTAAAATCTTTTGCACAGCAAAGGAAACCATAAACAAGATGAAAAGACAACCCTTGAATGGGAGAAAATATTTGCAAATGTAGCAAGTGACAAAGGATTAATCTCCAAAATTTATAAGCAGCTCATGCAGGTCAATATCAAAAAAACAAACAACCCAATCCAAAAATGGGCAGAAGACCTAAATAGACATTTCTCCATAGAAGATATACAGATTGCCAACAAACACATGAAAGAATGCTCAACATCATTAATCATTAGAGAAATGCAAATCAAAACTACAATGAGATATCATCTCACACCGGTCAGAATGGCCATCATCAAAAAATCTACAAACAAAAAATGCTGGAGAGGGTGTGGAGAAAAGGGAACCCTCTTGCACTGTTGGTGGGAATGTAAATTGATACAGCCACTATGGAGAACAGTATGGAGGTTCCTTTAAAAACTACAAAGAGAACTACCATATGACCCAGCAATCCCACTACTGGGCATATACCCTGAGAAAACCATAATTCAAAAAGAGTCATGTACCACAATGTTCATTGCAGCTCTATTTACAATAGCCAGGACATGGAAGCAACCTGAGTGTCCATCGACAGATGAATGGATAAAGAAGATGTGGCACATATATACAATGGAATATTACTCAGCCATAAAAAGAAACGAAATTGAGTTATTTGTCGTGAGGTGGATGGACCTAGAGTCTGTATACAGAGTGAAGTAAGTCAGAAAGAGAAAAGCAAATACCATATGCTAACTCATGTATATGGTATCTAAAAAAAAAAAAGTTATGAAGAACCTAGGGGCAAATCAAGAATAAAGACAGACCTACTAGAAAATGGACTTGAGGTCATGGGGAGGGGCACCGGTAAGCTGGGACAAAGTGAGAGAGTGGTAGTGTATATATGGATGTATATACACTACCAAATGTAAAATAGATAGCTAGTGGGAAGCAGTTGCATAGCACAGGGAGATCAGCTCCGTGCTTTGTGGCCATCTAGAAGGGTGGGATAGGGACGGTGGGAGGGAGGATGATGCAAGAGGGAACAGATATTTGGATATATGTATAACTGATTCACTTTGTTATAAAGCAGAAAGTAACACACCATTGTAAAGCAATGTGACTCCAATAAAAACGTTAAAAAAAAAGTGCTTAGGAATAAGAATGAAGCATTAGATAACATTAGAGCACCCTGATTTTTTTAATTTTAGAAGAAAATATCCTGGCTAGAAGGCATGCTACTTGGGTTCTCAAGTCTCTTACTAATTAACTAGATGATCTTAGATAAGTTATTGAGAGTTTAAGACCTAACGCTTTGTTGGTTATTTTTTTGTGTTGTGTTTTGTTTTGTTTTGAGTTAGTTTTTGCCTCCATTTCTCATATAACCCTCCTAAGCAGCCCTATGAGGGAAGTACGTACACTTTTCCCACTTCACAGAGTCTTAGAGAGGTTAAGTCACTTACCCAAGTGGTAGGGCAGGGCTCTTGCCCAGGGCTCTTGGACCCCAGCACCCACCGTCAACCACCATGCTGTGCTGCTGTCTTGAGTCCAACAACACCTTCCTTAATGCAAATACTCAGTGAGTGCCTACCGTGAGCCAGGCACGGGGAAGGGAACAGAGACAGAAGTGGCCCCTGTTCTCAGAGCTTGCAGATCAGGACAATTAAATTCTCTCTGGGCTCCTTGATCTTCTACTATAAGAAAAGAGTTCAGGTCATTGATATCCCTTCCAGCCTGAAAGCTTATGAGCATTTAAACAATGACTTCTACTCTTCCATCTCTTTATTAATATTATTAGTCACATGCTTTTATTGGATGGCTGTCATGTGCCAGGTGCTCCACTAAGGGTTTTTATAGGATTATTGAATTTAGTCCTCATACCAGTCTAGGGAAAGACTGCAGATGAGGAAATGGAAGCTCAGAGAAGTTACCTTGGCCAAGGTCATTTTGTTTATAAATGGCAGAGCAGAATTTGAACCCAGCTCTTTTAGATCCATGATCTCCCCCATGTAAACAACTTCTTGAGCTACTGCTCTTGAAATTTAATAAGCTCCATTCATTTAAATGAGCTAATTCCTATTACTACAGATATCATGAAAACAGAATTCTAGGTAACTGAGCAAGCTTGAAGCCTGGGCAGCAGCCTGCTTATTATAGGCAACATTGTACACCAGAGAATTCAGACCTGGACAGCCTCAAACCTGGTGTTTTGTTTGTTTGAAGCTGAGAATGAATCTGGAAACCTTCACAGCAGTGAGAGTTAACATTTCACCACAGTGAATTGAACTTGGGAAGTTGTTAGTTATAAAAACAACAACAACAATAGCAAAGGACTAATGTTTATACACTCCTTTATAAGTTCCCAGGCCTTTCTGCATCCATTATCTCATTTGATAGAGGAAA
This sequence comes from Lagenorhynchus albirostris, assembly GCF_949774975.1. NCBI lineage: Eukaryota > Metazoa > Chordata > Mammalia > Artiodactyla > Delphinidae > Lagenorhynchus > Lagenorhynchus albirostris. Next base: position 66,071,754 of record NC_083107.1, read on the forward strand.
AGAATAATGGAATGAGTTGGAAGCCTGCAAATATATAAAATGATATTATTGAGTCTGTCAAAGAGAAACTCAGAGCAATGAGAAAAAGGAGCGGGGTCACTCGTCAGAAGCAGACAGGCTTATCTTTAAATACCTGATCAGGCTGGTGGCTGAGCAGTAAATAAATGTAAAAGAACCATGAAGCTGTGAATAAATGGAGCAACCTTTTTCTGAATGGAAAATAGCTGAAATTCCAGAGCCAGGGAAGGGGAGGGGTGAAAATATTCAGAAATTATGGCCTGAGAAGAATCTCTAAAGCTGTCAGGCAGCAGGGGATGAGAACAGCCCATCAGGAGTGGCCCAGAATAGATGGGGCTGTAAATCAAGAGGGGGAGCATTATGGCCATCACAAGGCACCGCTGTGCCTTACTGGGGAATGGACTGGAAGACTTCATGAGAGCTGGGTCTCCCTGGCTCTGGGCATGATGGAGTTGACCGTGTCAACCTTGGGAAGGCTCAAAATTCAACTTGCTTTTAAAAATGGGCCTGAGGGGTTACTTAGATTATCTTGAAGATCTGCAAGTCATTTTTTCTCTCTCTCAAGAGCGTATTTAAAATAAAAAAAGATTATATTCTGTTGGGAAATAATGTGTGCGTGGGAGGAGGGGAGAGGTTCTGGATATATAGGCTTCTATGTGTTTGAATTCCATCAGTGCCCATAGAAGCAGTCTGGAGTGTTGATGGTGGAAGGGGTGGTCTTGGTTCCAAGTCCCAGACAGGCCACTTACCTATCAGTTATGTGAGCAATCCCTTCAGCGCTCAGCCCTCAGGTTTTCTCAGCCTCAAATTATCATCTATAGAATGGGGACAATATCCCAATTATAGATCATTGTGAGGATCAAATGAACTAATGATTGTAAAGCACTTGACATAGGGTCTAGTGCAGAGTACGTTATCAGAAGCTATTATTGGAGAGGGAAATAGGCATATCTCTTCATTCAGGAATCACAATCAGCAAATGAAGAGTGCAGTAGAAATCTTTCTCTGAGTTATGCTGCATAAATAACCTCAAACTCTTGTTGCTTTACAACATTTATGTATTTCTCATTCACGCTGCCTGTTGGTTCCATGGATGGCTGGTACTGTCAGTTCCAGGCTGTCAGTAGGTTCAAATCTGCACCACGCATCTTCTCATTCTGGGATGCAGGATGAAGGGACACCTCTCATCTGAGCCTCCATATTCTCATGGCAGAGGAAACAAGTGCAAAAGAGCTCTGAGAGCCTCTGCTTGGAGCTGGCACCTTGCCACTTCTAATACATTCCAGTTGCCAAAGGAAATACTAAGCTAGGCCAACATCAGTGGGGCAGGGAAGTATATTCTCCCATGGTAGATGGAGAGGGGAGACTAAATATTTGCAGGACAATAACAGAGTCCATCTCAGGGGGTATGCTTGGGATCATGGCTGTGTGTGCACAGTCATCTGACTGGGTCAGGAGGAGATTGACTGAACTCAGTCGAGCCGCTGTTAGGTAAACAGTGGACATGAGGTTGGAGAATGGGCTTTTGTCGAATCTTGCTCTTGGCTCTGGCATTGTGTGGAGAAAGGCTGGATGTCAGGAGGGCAGTGGCCGGGTTCTCCCCACCACTGTTGCCCTCAGGTCTTGCTGCATCTGTGGCTCCGCCTGTGACATGGCAATGACTTCCCTAACCAACCCCTTCAGCTCTCAGCTTTCGGGTGGCAGTTCCAGATCTGTGTGAGCTGATGGTGAGTCAGTGTCTCCCTAAGCAGTTGGATGTCAGTGTTAACACTTGTTCCCAGACAGCATCAGAATTCAGTGGTTTCTTACAGTTTTCCCCAGAATCATAAAGTGTCCTTCTTTATGGGCCTCAGACTTGTCATTTTTAGATGAGATGTGGTAGAGTGATCTCTAAGGCCATTTCCGGTTTCTATGGCCTTTGACCATGATGATTTGACAAGCGTTTAGGAGGCATGTATGAAATACTTGATATGAAACTTCCTAATGTAGATGTGTTAATGGCAACATTATGCTCATTAAAGCTGCATTGCATTACCCACATTACTATAAAAGGGTAATTGTCACGCGGCATCCTCTCCAGGTCTCCTGTTACACTGGGGTGCTTGTTTCTCCTACATCCTCTTTAAAAAAATCTGCTTAAAGGCTGAAGGGTGTCACTAAGGTGTGTATGACTGATCATTATTTCCATTTTTGGAGGAGATGAGTCTTTACCTCCAAAGGAATGACTTTCAAATACCATGATGTGGCAAGTGTGAAGAGGACGACACTTTGGGCAGGAAGCCCCCTCTTCTTCCTTTTTCCCAATTTGATAAATATTTATAGAGAACCAATCCCCATGCTTTCATTTATATTGACTTACTTAATCCTCACAAAACCCCCCTGAAGGAAGTCAATATCCCCAACTTACAGATGAGAAAACCTAGTTCCAGAGAAATGAACTTACCTACAGTCATACAGCCAGGAAGGGCAGATCTAGGCTACAAACTTAGGTCTATTTGCCTGCAGTTCCCCTTTTATTACATTTTGATGAGATGTGCACTGAGCTAAGAGTTGGGGGCCTCTGTCCAAGACTTGAGCCTGCTTCTGGCCTGAGTGGCCTGAGGCAAGGCTCTGACAATGTGGAATTGAGGCAAGGGAACATTTAGCTACTAGGAGACCTTTGTTTTCAAATCCAGTTCACAGTTTATTAATTCTATGACTTTAGATTAGTTACATTTATATGACAGAACTTATGATACCAGCCCTGCCCACCCCACTGAGATTCTGGGGCAGTCTGAGGACATAATAAATGTGAAAATACTTTGTAAACTGTTTAATATTATTCAAATATAGACACTGGTGGTTGTTCTCCTTAGAAGGAAATGGGAACAAAGCTGACTGCCACTTCCCTTCTTAAAGAGAGGTTCTGCCTGGAAATGAAATCCTACCCCACAAAATGTTTGTTTTGAGGGTTCCAGGATGCAAGAGAAGGAGTATCAAGTCTGTAGCTACTTTGTAGCTACAGAGAGAACAAAAGACAGAATTTCAAACTCACTTGTAGAAAACCCAGTACACAGAAATCCAGATTTCTACCAAAGGCATTCGGGGATTCAGGCTCAGGCTTGTTTGACTTGGAAACTCCCACTTTTTCATCCTAAAACACTAATTAGGCTAGGAACTAACAGAGGTTACCAAAAATGACATGGTCCCTTCACTCTAGTGACATACAGTCTGACTGGAGCAGGGAAAAGGCACACTTTCACAGAACAGCTAAATCACAGTGCAGTGTGGTATGGGGTATTGGGTCTATCACCAAGGTAAATATCTGGTTAAGACAGAGGGTGAAGCTTGCTTCTCTCCTACTTTAGGCAGGAGAGAAGGCCCTGTGTTCCACCTAAAAGTGTAATGGCCTACAAATACTTGTTTAGAGGACTGAAAACCTCAGGATGTATATGTTTTTGGAAACAGTGCTCTATAGTATGTTTGTAAAGCACCCTGTTGTTCTCTTAAGACTTCACTTGACAAAATGTGTATCAACAAACAGCATGCAAATCCCTTTTTTATACCAACAGTGAGTTTCCCACGAGTCAGTAGGAAATGCTAGGATAGGATGTTAGGGTAAAATTTTTCTAATGGTAATGAAACCATCTTGGAAATTGACATGTAACTTGGTATTTTTTCCAAGTGGTTTTCAAATGAAAGTATAAAAGATGCAAAGATTGTGGGTATAGTAAGAAGAAATCCTTTTTGGAAAATTAATAGGAAGTCACTGTACATGTCTTGAACTTGACTTCTGTGAAATTAAAGTGCTCCAGAGCTACTACAACATACTGAAAGAAGCATACATGATTTCTTTTGGGTAAATCACAGCGTGTTTTAAGACCACCGGTGCCCATGTGCCTCTGAGTTCTGAACTAGGTTCAGTGACTGGAGCAGCACAACCCCTGAAAGTTCTACATGTGATAAAACCTGTGCTTATTTTTTATTTATTTATTTATTTTTTGCAGTACGTGGGCCTCTAACTGTTGTGGCCTCTCCCGTTGCGGAGCACAGGCTCCGGGCGCGCAGGCTCAGTGGCCATGGCTCACGGGCCCAGCTGTTCCATGGCATGTGGGATCTTCCCAGACCGGGGCACGAACCCGTGTCCCCTGCATTGGCAGGTGGACTCCCAACCACTGCGCCACCAGGGAAGCCCAAACCTGTGCTTATTTTGATTGAACAAAAGGCAAAATCCATTAAAAAATAGGTGCTACAGAGATGGTAATTTGTAACAGTTGAGAATTAGCCCAGAAGTTGCCATATTGTATCTAGAGGTTTATATTTCTTTGAATCCTGCTTTGAATTGTATCATTTCTTAAATAAGAAAATGTAAGTTAATATAGTTGTGTTAACATTGGTCATTAGCTAATACATAAGTTCCTTTTTTATAGAAAAAAAATTGATTGAACTGTGTGCTCAATGCCTCCAGGCCCAAGGCTCCATACCCAGGAATAGCCATGATAATTGGGACATTGATGTGTATGACCAGAACCCTAGGCATCAACGTTTATCGGTCAGCAGCTAGCTGAGTCACAGATATTGTCTGAATCTCCAAGAGGTGATAAACCACCAGTGAGTCCTCTTCTCACAGTCATCTTTATGGATGTGTCTCTATTCAAATGGATTGTGGAGAAAAAGGTACCCAGAAGGCTTTATGACTACCTGACCTGACATCCTCATGTGCCAGAGGTTTTCCCTTTAGCCATTTTAAGCTCCCTGTGAAATCTAAACATAAGGATATTTCTTTCTTTTGAATTAAAGGTCTTTGAACATAGCAGCTCTTCCAGTAAGCCTGAGAAGAGATTAGCTGGCTGAGTTCTAAATTAAATGAAGCTACCAGAGAATGAGACAACAGAAACAGTAACAAACAGGAAGGATTTGGGTGCAGTGGAAGATGCAACATAACGGGTTGTCAAAACCTTTTCTTTTTCTTTTTTTTTTTAACATCTTTATTGGAGTATAATTGCTTTACAATGGTGTGTTAGTTTCTGCTTTATAACAAAGTGAATCAGCTATACATATACATATATCCCCATATCTCCTCCCTCTTGCGTCTCCCTCCCACCCTCCCTATCCCATCACTCTAGGTGATCACAAAGCACCGAGCTGATATCCCTGTGCTTTACGGCTGCTTCCCACTAGCTATCGTTTTTACATTTGGTAGTATATATAAGTCCATGCCACTCTTTCATTTCATCCCAGCTTACACTTCCCCCTCCCCGTGTCCTCAAGTCCGTTCTCTACGTCTGCGTCTTTACTCCTGTTCTGCTCCTAGGCTCTTCAGAACCTTTTTTTTTTTTTTAAGTTTCCATATATATGTGTTAGCATATGGTATTTGTTTTTCTCTTTCTGACTTACTTCACTCTGTATGACAGACTCTAGGTCCATCCACCTCACGACAAATAACTCAATTTCGTTTCTTTTTATGGCTGAGTAATATTCCATTGTATATATGTGCCACATCTTCTTTATCCATTCATCTGTCGATGGACACGTAGGTTGCTTCCATTCCCTGGCTATTGTAAATAGAGCTGCAATGAACATTGTGGTATGTGACTCTTATAGAATTATGGTTTTCTCAGGGTATATGCCCAGTAGTGGGATTGCTGGGTCATATGGTAGTTCTCTTTGTAGTTTTTAAAGGAGCCTCCATACTGTTCTCCATAGTGGCTGTATCAATTTACATTCCCACCACCAGTGCAAGAGGGTTCCCTTTTCTCCACACCCTCTCCAGCATTTATTGTTTCTAGATTTTTTGATGATGGCCATTCTGACTGGTGTGAGATGATATCTCATTGTAGTTTTGATTTGCATTTCTCTAATGATTAATGATTTTGAGCATTCTTTCATGTGTTTGTTGGCAATCTGTATATCTTCTTTGGAGAAATGTCTACTTAGGTCTTCTGCCCATTTTTGGATTGGGTTGTTTGTTTTTTTGATATTGACCTGCATGAGTTGCTTGTATGTTTTGGAGATTAATCCTTTGCCAGTTGCTTCATTTGCAAAAATTTTCTCCCATTCTGAGGGTTGTCTTTTGGTCTTGTTTATGGTTTCCTTTGCTGTACAAAAGCTTTGAAGTTTCATTAGGTCCCATTTGTTTATTTTTGTTGTTATTTCCATTTCTCTAGGAGGTGAGTCAATAAGGATCTTGCTGTGATTTATGTCATAGAGTGTTCTGCCTATGTTTTCCTCTAAGAGTTTGATAGTGTGTGGCCTTATATTTAGGTCTTTAATCCATTTTGAGTTTATTTTTGTGTATGGTGTTAGGGAGTGTTCTAATTTCATTCTTTGGCAAGTAGCTGTCCAGTTTGCCCAGCACCACTAATTGAAGAGGATGTCTTCTCTCCACTGTGTATTCTTCCCTCCTTTATCAAAGATAACGTGACCATATGTGGCTGGGTTTATCTCTGGGCTTTCTATCCTGTTTCATTGATCTATATTTCTGTGTTTGTGCCAGTACCATACTGTCTTGATTACTGTAGCTTTGTAGTATACTCTGAAGTCAGGGAGCCTGATTCCTCTGGCTCCATTTTTCTTTCTCAAGATTACTTTGGCTGTTTGGGGTCTTTTGTGTTTCCTTACAAATTGTGAAATATTTTGTTCTAGTTCTGTGAAAAATGCCAGTGGTAGTTTGATAGGGATTGCATTGAATCTGTTGATTGCTTTGGGTAGTAGAGTCATTTTCACAATGTTGATTCTTCCAATTCAAGAACATGGTATATCTCTCCATCTATTTGTGTCATCTCTAATTTCTTTCATCAGTGTCTTATAATTTTCTGCATACAGGTCTTTTGTCTCTGTAGGTAGGTTTATTCCTAGATATTTTATTCTTTTTGTTGCAATGGTAAAGGGGAGTGTTTTCTTAATTTCAATTTGAGACTTTTCATCAGTAGTGTATAGGAATGCCAGAGATTTCTGTGCATTAGTCTTGTATCCTGCTACTTAACCAAATTCATTGATTAGCTCTAGTAGTTTTCTGGTAGCATCTTTAGGATCCTCTATGTATAGTATCATGTCATCCGCAAACACTGACAGCTTTACTTCTTCTTTTCCAATTTGGATTCCTTTTATTTCTTTTTCTTCTCTGATTGAAGTGGCTAAAACTTCCACAACTATGTTGAATAGTAGTGGTGAGAGTGGACAACCTTGTCTTGTTCCTGATCTCAGTGGAAATTGTTTCAGTTTTTCACCATTGAGGATGATGTTGGCTGTGGGTTTGTCATATATAGCCTTTATTATGTTGAGGAAAGTTCCCTCTGTGCCTACTTTCTGGAGGGTTTTTTTATCATAAATGGGTGTTGAATTTTGTCAAAAGCTTTCTCTGCATCTATTGAGATGATCATATGCTTTCTCTCCTTCAATTTGTTAATATGGTGTATCACAATTGATTTGCGTGTATTGGAGAATCGTTGCATTCCTCGGATAAACCGCACTTGATCACAATGTATGATCCTTTTAATGTGCTGTTGGATTCTGTTTGCTAGTATTTTGTTGAGGATTTTTGCATCTATGTTCATCAGTGATATTGGCCTATAGTTTTCTTTCTTTGTGACATCTCTGTCTGGTTTTGGTATCAGAGTGATGGTGGCCTCGTAGAATGAGTTTGGGAGAGTTCCTCCCCCTGGTATAGTTTGGAAGAGTTTGAGAAGGACAGGTGTTAGCTCTTCTCTAAATGTTTGATAGAGTTGACCTGTGAAGCTATCTGGTCCTGGGCTTTTGTTTGTTGGAAGATTTTTAATCACAGTTTCAATTTCAGTGCTTGTGACTGGTCTTTTCATATTTTCTATTTCTTCCTGGTTCAGTCTCAGCAGGTTGTGCATTTCTAAGAATTTGTCCATTTCTTCCAGGTTGTCCATTTTATTGGCATATAGTTGCTTGTAGTAATCTCTCATGATCCTTTGTATTTCTGCAATGTCAGGTGTTACTTCCCCTTTTTCATTTCTAATTCTATTGATTTTAGTCTTCTCCCTTTTTTTCTTGATGAGTCTGGCTAATGGTTTATCAATTTTGTTTATTTTCTCAAAGAACCAGCTTTTGTTTTATTGATCTTTGCTATTGTTTCCTTCATTTCTTTTTCATTTATTTCTGATCTGATCTTTATGATTTCTTTCCTTCTGCTAACTTTGGGGTTTTTTTGTTCTTCTTTCTCTAATTGCTTTAAGTGTAAGGTTAGGTTATTTGAGATGTTTCTTGTTTCTTAAGGTAGGCGTGTATAGCTATAAACTTCCCTTTTAGAACTGCTTTTGCTGCATCCCATAGGTTTTGGGTCGTCGTGTCTCCATTGTCATTTGTTTCTAGGGTTTTGTTTTGTTTTTTGCGGTATGCAGGCCTCTCACTGTTGTGGCCTCTTCCGTTGCAGAGCACAGGCTCCAGACACGCAGGCTCAGTGGCCATGGCTCACGGGCCCAGCTGCTCCGAGGCGTGTGGGATCTTCCCAGACTGGGGCATGAACCCATGTCCCCTGCATCGGTAGGTGGACTCTCAACCACTGTGCCACCAGGGAAGCCCTGTTTCTAGGTATTTTTTGATTTCCTCTTTGATTTCTTCAGTGATCTCTTGGTTACTAAGTAATGTGTTTTTTATCCTCCATGTGTTTGTATTTCTTACAGATATTTTCCTGTAATTGATACCTAGTCTCATAGCATTGTGGTTGGAAAAGATACTTGATCTGATTTCAATTTTCTTAATTTTACCAAGGCTTGATTTGTCACCCAAGATATCTATCCTGGAGAATGTTCCATGAGCACTTGAGAAGAATGTGTATTCTGTTGTTTTTGGATGGAATGTCCTATAAATATCAAGTAAATCCATCTTGTTTAATGTATCATTTAAAGCTGTGTTTTCCTATTTATTTTCATTTTGGATGATCTGTCCAATGGTGAAAGTGGGGGGTTAAAGTCCCCTACTATGAATGTGTTACTGTTGATTTCCTCTTTTATGCCTGTTAGTATTTGCCTTATGTATTGAGGTGTTCCTATGTTGGGTGCATAATATTTACAATTGTTATATCTTCTTCTTGGATTGATCCCTTGATCATTATGTAGTGTCCTTCTTTGTCTCTTGTAATAGTCTTTGTTTTAAAGTCTATTTTGTCTGATATGAGTATTGCTACTCCAGCTTTCTTTTGATTTCCATTTGCATGGACTATCTTTTTCCATCCCCTCACTTTCAGTCTGTATGTGTCCCTAGGTTTGAAGTGGGTCTCTTGTAGACAGCATATATATGGGTCTTGTTTTTGTATCCATTTAGCGAGCCTGTGTCTTTTGGTTGGAGCATTTAATCCGTTCACATTTAAGGGAATTATCGATATGCATGTTCCTATTACCATTTTTTTAATTGTTTGGGGTTTGTTTTTGTAGGTCCTTTTTTTCTCTTGTGTTTCCCACTTAGAGAAGTTCCTTTAGCATTTCTCATAGAGCTGGTTTGGTGGTGCTGAATTCTCTTAGCTTTTGCTTGTCTATAAAGCTTTTGACTTCTCTGTCAAATCTGAATGATTTCCTTGCTGGGTAGAGTAATCTTGGTTGTAGGTTTTTCTCTTTCATCACTTTAAATATATCCAGCCACTCCCTTCTGGATTGCAGAGTTTCTGCTGAGAAATCAGCTGTTAACCTCATTGGGATTCCCTTATGTGTTAACTTGTTGTTTTTCCCTTGCTGCTTTTAATATTTATTCTTTGTATTTAATTTTTGATAGTTTGATTAATATGTGTCTTGGGGTGTTTCTTCTTGGATTTATCCTGTATGGGACTCTGTGCTTCCTGGACTTGACCAACTATTTCCTTTCCCATATTAGGGAAGTTTTCAACTATAATCTCTTCCAATATTTTCTCAGTGCCTTTCTTTTTCTCTTCTTCTTCTGGGACCCCTATAATTTGAATGTTGGTGCGTTTAATGTTGTCCCAGAGGTCTCTGAGACTGTCTTCTATTCTTTTCATTCTTTTTTCTTCATTCTGCTCTGCAGTAGTTATTTCCACTATTTTATCTTCCAGGTCACTTATGCATTCTTCTGCCTCAGTTATTCTGCTATTGATCCCTTCTAGAGAATTTTTAATTTCATTTATTGTGTTGTTTATCTCTGTTTATTTGCTCTTTAGTTCTTCTAGGTCCTTGTTAAACTTTTCTTGTATTTTCTCTATTCTGTTTCCAAGATTTTGGATCATCTTTACTATCATTATTCTGAATTCTTTTTCAGGTAGACTGCCTATTTCCTCTTCATTTGTTAGGTCTGGTGGGTTTTGTCCTTGCTCCTTCATCTGCTGTGTGTTTCTCTGTCTTCTTATTTTGCTTAACTGACGTGTTTGGGGTCTCCTCCTCACAGGCTGCAGGTTCGTAGTTTCCTTTGTTTTTGGTGTCTGTCCCCAGTGGCTAAGGTTGGCTCAGTGGGTTGTGTAGGCTTCCTGGTGGAGGGGACTATTGCCTGTGTTCTGGTAGATGAGGCTGGATCTTGTCTTTCTGGTGGACAGGTCCATGTCTGGTGGTGTGTTTTGGGGTGTCTGTGGCCTTATTATGATTTTAGACAGCCTGTCTGCTAATGGGTGGGGTTGTGTTCATGTCTTGCTAGTTGTTTGTCATAGGGTGTCCAGCACTGTAGCTTGCTGATCGTTGAGTGGAGCTGGGTCTTGGCGATGAGATGGAGATCTCTGGGAGATTTTCACTGTTTGATATTACGTTGGGCTGGGAGGTCTCTTGTGGACCCGTGTCCTGAACTTGGCTCTCCCATCTCAGTGGCACAGCCCTGACTCTGGCTGGAGCACCAAGGGCCTGTCCTCCACACGGCTCAGAATAAAAGGGAGAAAAGAAAGAGGAAGATAAAATAAAATAAAGTTATTAAAAGAAAAAATAGAAAATAATTATTAAGAAAAATACTTTTCTTAAGTAATAAAGAAAAAAAAAACGCACAGATGGAACCCTAGGACAAATGGTAAAAGCAAAGGTATACAGACAAATTCACACACAGAAGCATACACATACACACTCACAAAAAGAAAAAGGGAAAAAAAAATATATCGTTGCTCCCAAAGTCCACCTCCTCAATTTGGGATGACTCGTTGTCTATTCAGGTAGTGCACAGATGCAGGGTACATCAAGTTGATTGTGGAGATTTAATCCACTGCTCCTGAGGCTGCTGGGAGAGATTTCCCTTCTCTTCTTTGTTCGCACGGCTCCTGGGGTTTAGCTCTGGATTTGGACCTGCCTGTGTGTGTAGGTCGCCTGAGGGCGTCTGTTCTTCGCTCAGACAGGACGGGGTTAAAGGAGCCGCTAATTCAGAGGCTCTGGCTCACTCAGGCTGGGGGCAGGGAGGGGTACGGATGTGGAACGAGCCTGCGGCGGCAGAGGCCGGCGGGACGTTGCACCAGCCTGAGGCGCGCCGTGTGTTCTCCCTGGGAAGTTGTCCCTGGATCCTGGGACCCTGGCAGTGGCGGGCTGCACAGGCTCCCGGGAGGGGAGGTGTGGAGAGTGACCTGTGTTCGCACACAGGCTTCTTGGTGGCTGCAGCAGCAGCCTTAGCATCTCATGTCCGTCTCTGGGGTCCGCGCTGATAGCCGCGGCTCGCATCCGTCTCTGGAGCTCCTTTAAGCAGCACTCTTAAACCTCTCTCCTCGCGCACCAGGAAACAAAGAGAGGGAAGAAAAAGTCTCTTGCCTCTTCGGCAGCTGCAGACCTTTTCCCGGACTCCATCCCGGCTAGCCGTGGCGCACTAACCCCCTGCAGGCTGTGTTCACGCCACCAACCCCAGTCCTCTCCCTGCGATCCGACCAAAGCCCGAGCCTCAGCTCGCAACCCCGCCCGCCCGGGCGGGTGAGCAGACAAGCCTCTCGGGCTGGTGAGTGCCAGTCGGCACCGATCCTCTGTGCGGGAATCTCTCCGCTTTGCCCACTGCACCCCTGTTGCTGTGCTCTCCTCCGTGGCTCCGAAGCTTCCGCCCTCTGCCAACTGCAGTCTTCGCCCGCGAAGGGGCTTCCTAGTGTGTGGAAACCTTTCCTCCTTCACAGCTCCCTCCCACTGGTGCAGGGTCCGTCCCTATTCTTAGTCTCTGTTTATTCTTTTTTCTTTTGCCCTTCCCAGGTGCGTGGGGGAGTTTCTTGCCTTTTGGGAGGTCTGAGGTCTTCTGCCAGCATTCAGTAGGTGTTCTGTAGGAGTTGTTCCACATGTAGATGTATCTCTGATGTATTTGTGGGGAGGAAGGTGATCTCCACCTCTTACTCTTCTGCCATCTTGAAGCTCCTCTCTTCTGCCCATATTTGGATTCGGTTGTTTGTTTTTTTGATATTGACTTGCATGAGCTGCTTGTATATTTTGGAGATTAATCCTTTGTCAGTTGCTTCATTTGCAATAATTTCTCCCATTCTGAGGGTTGTCTTTTTGTCTTGTTTATGGTTTCCTTTGCTGTGCAAAAGCTTTTAAGTTTCATTAGGTCCCATTTGTTTATTTTGTTTTTATTTCCATTTCTCTAGGAGGTGGGTCAAAAAGGATCTTGCTGTGACTTATTTCATAGAGTGTTCTGCCTATGTTTTCCTCTAAGAGTTTGATAGTGTCTGGCCTTACATTTAGGTCTTTAATCCATTTTGAATTTATTTTTGTGTATAGTGTTATATGAAATGGTAGTATCTGCATAACGTGGAAATTTGTTAAAAATGCAGAATCCTAGGCCCAACCCCACCCCTGCTGAACCAGAATCTGCATTTTTATAAGATTTCTAGGGTGGCAGTTTAAAAAGTGGGCCCCAAATCTTTGATACTTTCATTGACAGGTGGGGAGTCTATGTTTCCTGTCCTTGAATCTGGGCAGGCTTGTGACTGTTTTCACCAATAGTTAGTTATTGCAGAAGTGACCCTGTATGACCTTCGGAGAGTAGGTCAGAAATGGCCCTGTAGTTTTCTCCTGAGATGCTCACTGTGGGAGAAACTAGCTGTCATGTAAGAAATCTGAGCGCCCTCAGATTGTCATGAAAGCATGTTGCTAATCTGTCTCCCCTAAGCCTAGTCTTCCAGCCACCCTTGCCAAAATGCTGGACATATGAGTGAGGCCACCGTGGAACTGCAGACCAGCCCATCCACCGCTGAATACCACCAAGTGACTCTAGTTGGTGCCATAGGGAGTGGAAGAGTCAGCTAAACCAAGCCCTGCCTGAATTTCTGAACCACAGAATTCATGAGATATAATAAAATAGTTGTTGTTTTAAGCCACTACATTTTTGTGGTCATTTGTTACCTAAAATGTATCAGTACCAGATGAACTGTACGCCCAATAAAAATTTGAGAAGCACTAGACAAAATGACAACAATAACTCACTCAGGGAGGCATTGAGAGAAATGTCAAATGCTAGGGTGGTTTAAGATGTTCCTGATTTCAAGTGGGAATGCTGTTCTTTCAGCCTTTCTCTTCTCGTCTTTACTGTGTAAACCACAGCAAGTCTTAAAATAAGACTGAAAACTGACATCTATTAAGTGTCTACACTGCCAAGCATTGAGCTAAGTAAGTGCTTTACTGTGTTATATCAGCTACTCTTCATGTGACCCTATGAGTGAGGTCTAATTATTCCTATGTTATCAATGATGGAACTGAAGCAAAAGAGGTTATATAACTTGCTCAAGGTAAACCACCAGGAAGTTAAATGTAGGTCTCTATGATTTGAATTTCCCTTGACTGCACTAGGTTTTCTGTTCATGGCACATGGTTGAGATGCATTTGCCCTCAGGCCAGACAAGGTACTGTCAGTTAAGAGCACTCTTACTTCCTTCTCTTTCCTCCTGGGAGGAAATGAACATGGCTGGTACCATAACCTGAGTTTTGAGTTTCATCTTTTTTTATATCCAGTCTCTGATGGAAGGGCTTACAAAGACCAAGATGCAGGTAACTGGAGAGATACAGGACCGGGGTGCTGCACATATGTGTTGAATTGTTCTTAGGCAACAGGTTCAAATGTAATTAACTGGCCTAAGAGAAAATCCTGTCTCAATCTTCAATGAGTAAGTAGATCAGAGCCTAGATTTTAACCCCATTGAGTTGGAGCTTCTCTGTATATATCTTTTGGGAGAGAAATGTATTTCAATTCAGCATCTTCTACTGAGTGCCACTGTGTGCTTGGTGCAATGCTGGCACTGTTGGGGGTGCCATTACAGTGGTGAAAGAGACTCAGCACCTCCATCAGGACTTCCTCATCATGTACTAATGAGTATCACTGGGCAGAGGCCAGAGGATAGTTGGCCCAAGATAGGCCTGTGCAGATTTACCAGAGAGAGATGGGGTTAAGAGCATCCAAGGAGGGGCATACTTAGAGCAAAGGCCTCAAATAAGGAAAAGGCCAGAGGGATTGGGGAATGGCAAAGAGACCTCAGTGGCTAGAGTTAGTTTCAGGCTTTGCATTGTGTGTGTGGATAGGGAGGGGCTAGGATGGCGAACCCCCATCTTGTTGACCTTCCTAACAGGAAAATAAGGGATTCTTAGTTTTTGGTAAAATTCCCTGTCAGTATCAACAGTAAGTTTACTTGTTTTTCTGTTTATTACCAAGGAAAAATGTTTGGATATTAGCTGGAACTGCCAGATTCAGCAAATAAAAACATAGGATGCCCAGTTACATTTGAATTTTGGATAAACATGTTCCATACAATATTTGGGATACACATGTGCTAAAAATTTATCTGAAATGCAAATGTAACTGAGTATCCTGTATGAGGCAACTTTAGTATTAGGAAAACATAAACAGCCCCTTGGATGTCTCATGTCTATTCCACAGATGAAGTGAAACCTACTTGGTATTGTCTAATTTTTATAAATAAATGAAGTTTCTAAACCCAGTGTAATAGTTTATGTGTTTATAGTTTATCGTGTTTTGTTTATACATTATTTTTTGTTTCTTTTTTTAAAATGACCTGTTTGCAGTGTGTCACTGGTTTCTTCCTGTCTGCCTTTATTCTCTTGATTTTAACACTTCCAAATCTGACAGCCAGTTCTGGAAGGTGTTCTGCCTCAAGCTAAGGTTTGCTATGAGGTGACACCGAGGCTCTCATATTGATAATCCTTCATTACCTTTTGCGTTTCGCAGCAAACTTGGAAATGTTTGTGTATTTAGACAGCCTCAAGAAAGTGTCCCTGCTTGCAGATGGACAAATTGGGTGGAGGCTGTGGTGTGGTTGGGGGGTCTTCACCAGGCTCAGGATCAGGAAACACAAAAGGACATGCCCCACCCCTGGGACTCACTGGACTGAGGAGCCTCTAGTTTCTTCCTCCAATTTGATGGCAGTAGAAATTATAGAGAATTTGAGTTCTGAGACCAGGGAAGGGGGAGGAGGACATGCAATGAAAATAATGATGAGAGTGATTCATTTTGACCTAGAGTAGTTGAAGAGGAAGTGGGAAGGTGAGGAATTAGGAAAAGTTTCATGGAGGAGGTGGCATTTCAGCTGAGCATTAAAAAGTCAGGCAGAATTTTTAGCCCATTCTTGCCTGTGGAATCTCATCCACTCTCCCAGTCCCATTACGTTACTTTGTAAAGACTACAGTGGCCCACCTTGTAACAGCAGGCAGAGGAGTCAGGGAGACAGCCAGCAGCCTGCTGTGTCTGGATGTGCTGGCCGGGGAGCCCGGCCCATGGGCACGAAAGTTTGCTGTGCCCAACAATGCCACCATGTTCTTTGCTCCAGAGTCAGAACAGTTCAGCCCCATGTATCTCCCTTGCTTCCTGTAACATACAGAAATGCCGCTCTTTGAAACTTGGTAAAGGCACCAACCTTTCAATCAGAAGAGGGAGGATCATAATTAATGATAATAGCCCTGTTTTAATTACAGTTATTTAGCAAGTTAGCAGAACAATAACAGTAACACAGCTCGACCCTGAATGGGACGGGAGCAGCCTGCTCTTTCTCTCAGCATTCACATGGTGCCCCTGGAACTTTGCAAGGCTCAGCTCCCTGTAACTGGAGGGATTGCAAATGAGGACTAAGCAGTCTGCAGTTCCCTTTAACCCAGAGAAGTCTTTCTTCCTTGCTGTCTTCCAGACAATTTGCATCTCATGCCAGGTGCATCTAGCTTGAGTCAGTGGCCTCTGGGGCTGCAAGATTGAAGACAGACCCACATTCTGTTGGGGTAGAGGCAAGAGCTGTGTGTGCAGACTCCAGTGAGCCCCCTTTTGAACCATCCATTCTTGGCTCAGTTCTCTGTCCTGGCCAGACAGCTAATCCTAGAAAGGTAGCCCTGGAAGGGACCTTAGAGAACCTCTAATCCAGAGACTTTCAAACTTCTTAAGGCCAGAAGAGCTGCTCTACTTGAAGGAGAGGGGTGAGAATGCCACAAAACCCTGCTCACCCCACCTCTATCTTGCCTCTTGTTATAGCTGCCTGGTTGCTCCATGGAACCCTTAAGACTCCTTGAAGAAGTTGTTCATCACCCTCATTTTTAAAATTGGGGGACTAGAGGAAATACAGCTTTCTTACATCTAAGCAATTAGATACGGGAAGAATTAAAACCTGGATCTCCTCTCTCTCAGGCATGTGCCCTTATAATAAACCCACCTAAGCTACTCTTTCAGTGCTGAAAACCGAAGTCCATGTATCCATAGATCCCCAAGGACCTATAATAGAGGAAAGGAGGAGCCTAGGTAGGTCTTGAGGTGTAGAGAGCCCCTAAGTCAGTGGCTCTTAAGCTGTGTGCCACAAATGGATTGGAGAATTCTTTTGTGTGTTTGTGTGCGACACTTATGAGCACCCTTTTTTCTTTGTAGAGAAGAGGGTCTATAGTTTTCATTAGATTTCAGTGAGATTCATGATCCCAAATATTTAAGAACAAAACCCAAGCTACTGCTTCCTTTCCAGATCATATCAGCACACCCTCCTGCCCTGGGGCACATCAGCCTTCCCAGCTGGTTCTTTCTACTTCACAACTAATTCCAAGTGACCACAACCTAATGGAGATAGAACCTGACAGGCAGCAAAGGCGTGGAGCAGAATGGAGAGGAGCAGGTTCTTCCCCAAGGCAGCCAGGGGGAGATTGGCTCTGAGAGATGACAAAGTGGCCTTGTCATTAATGAGGGAGATATCTCTCCAAGGATTGGTCTGCAGAAGAGACAGCACTTCCTCAATGCAATCTCTTCTGACAAGACCCAGACTTTAACAGATGCAAAAGAAATCTGTAGGATGGGGTTTCTTGGATCTGCTTTAAATCTGCCACAGCACATTGGCAGTCAGAGGAAACTATCACAGATGATAAAAGAGTTGGATTAGTATCAGATGACTATGAAGTAATAATTTGTCCTTTTGAAATAATTCAGGTGGCCTTTCTTCTCTGAGAAATTCAACCCATGAAGTTTTGGCCTTGTTAGTTACCAGATTTACAGGAAACTTACTGGCTGCTTCTTACTGAAGGAAAGAGAAATTTCTCCCTAAAAGACTTGTTGTGGCAATCTTCCTTCCTCTTCTGATTCATAAGTGGGCATGTGTTTGTTTCCAAGGAACAATAACTCTGTTGCTTTTGAGAGCAAAAGGACAGAATAAGCTGGTGTATTACAGCCACCCCATCTTTTGAGTCAAGATGAATAGACGTCCTCGACACCCCAACTTTCTATGTCAGTCTCCTGGGACATGGTTTGGGAGGGGAAGGCAGTAGACCAAGGAGCTGGAGCAGAAGAGTTTAAAACAGGCTGTCTGGTCACACACCATTACCAGTCATTGATGACTGGATCAAGGATCCAGTGTAAGGATCTTGCACCAGAGTGTAAATCATTTTCATCACTGAGTTTGCAGGTTAGTTCAGCCGACATTTTTTTCATTGCAAGACCTTCTTGCAGGAGGATGCAGTGTGTTGCTGCTTGCTTGGTGTACACTCCTTATTTCATCATGGCCTGGCACTTTGAGAAGCACTGGTTGAAAATGAAAGTATTTCCTCAAACAGCTTTGTGTAAAGGTTGGAAGTTTTCCAGGCCAGATGCTCTCAGAATCCAGGAGAATTGATTGGAGGAGAGCTTCTTGTCAACTGGGTCAGGTCTGTGTGTCCTGGTGCTGCCATGCAGGACCATCCACTGGAAAGCTGAGTGCCCTAGTCATTGAGTGCAAAGTCATGGTCCTAGAGTCATTGTTGGCAAAGGGTGCTGAGTAGAATTACCTCCCCTGGGGAAAC